>NW_026713046.1:355000-1555000 GCF_030625045.1 Achroia grisella | reverse complement strand
TTTTATATAATGTTTCTTACAATTGACTTCAAATTTGTAAATCATCCGTATCTACGAACAGTAACACGCAAATTCCTTGTTCGTTCTTCAAATCTGTTTTCCGAATGAGCGGTAGAATAAAAAAAATATATATGACTATTCAAAAGTGCTTATGTGAATAAAAATTCTTCTAAAAAAATATTATATGTCTATTGAAAAAAATTATATTAAGTTTAATTGAATAAAGATTATTTCTATGTAACTGAAGTGATTATTCAATGATTTAGTGCCAATGAGATATTCTGATAATGGTTAAATCAGATGGATAAAAACTCTGTAGTCATTCTTTTTTGTATTATGAGGCATGATCATAGGCTATTTCTGCCCAACAGTGGGACGATAAAACTTGATTACTACGTATACTAAAATTTTACAAAACATCATTTGAAAAATACGCCTTATGTTTCTACAAATTATAATAAATTCTGATGAGTATGCCTTCTTAAGGTCAAATATCAAACAATTTGAGACTAACGTTGTTATACTATTAGTAGATTCTCTAATACGCATGTAATATCAAAGTGCATGTCTATATTACATTCATAGTTAGTTATGTTTGTTGCCTATATTTCTTGATAGAAATCGTTTTCTGAACTGAATGTTATATTTGTCTCAATATTTACGTAACCGTAATCTGAATATATATAACTCAAAGGTGACTGATAGACATAGTGATCTATCAACGCACAGCCAAACCACTGGACGGATCGGGCTGAAATTTGGCATGCAAGTACATGTTATGACGTAGGCATCTGCTAAGAAAGGATTTTGATTAATTCTACCCCCAAGGGGATAAAATAGGGGATGAAAGTTTGTATGAAACTTCGTCAATTTTAAACCGATCGGGCTGAGACTTTGCATGCATAAAGCTACTATGACGTAGGCATTCCCTAAGAAAGGATTTTGACAAATTCCACCCCTAAGGCGATAAATTAACGCGAGCGAAGCCGCGGGCAAAAGCTAGTAATGTATATGACAGATATTATTAGATATGATTATTACATCAGCTACCTGCCAATAAATGTCCCGTTAAAATCGGTCCAGGCATTTCAGAGATTAGCCGGAATAAACAGACCGACAGACATACAGCATGTTGTATTCATATGCATGTAGTAAAAAACGGTTATTTCAATATTACAAACAGACACTCCAATTTTATTTATATGTATAGATGAAGTGGACTTTATAAAAAGTTATCTACGTGGAATTGCACCTCAGTTTGACTCATTTCATCCAAGCTGTTTGTTACTGTTTTGGTTGAAGAGTAAGATTTGACAATACAATTACAAGATAAGAGATATGTCCATCCATTTGTCTATTTGAGCCCACTGGTACTGATACACTAATGGTACCATGGTTTTCACATGATATCATGTATAATGGGCGGATCTTTGGAGAAAACAAGATTGCGTACAGTAGAAAATAGTTTTATTGTGTAAGAGTAGCCGAGCACAGCTAGGTAGCGGTACTCGTCCTTAGTTAAGACACGACTCGTTCGTTATTAGGAAGCGACTGCTTATAGCTGGGAGAGGGCACATATATATATTTGTTTATCCTAATAGTCATTAGATAAGTATCCCGGATGAAAACAAAACTTATTTGTAAATACGACATTATATGTGACAGTTAAACTTATGATACCATAATGTGGTGGTTACTTGTCTAATGATCTATTTATAATATTTCTAGTTTCTCCTTCTTTAGGTACATGGCAATGATGATCACTTACCATTAGTTTTACCATCAGCTATGTTTGTCATACCAATTACATAATAATATTATTATTTTAAAATTGAATTTCTTTATGACGATTATATCAAATTTAAGTTAATCTTTAAATAGACTTCTGAATACAACAGAAGGCAAACAATTTTGTCAAATTTGCATGTTTAAGAATTTGGCAGTGTAACCAGCTGCCTGTATAATGAGTGCCTTCATTTTAATAACTTAATTATGCCACTATTTATAGTACAGTCTTAATAAAATCGCTAATATCTAAATGTACGTTGTGTATTTTGTACATAAATACAACGCTTCCGTCGTCTAATCTTTACGATACCACAACGCTATACGTCTCAGCGTGTTTAGAGTCAATTACAACCGTATTGGCTTAGGAATTCAGTTGATATTTGTGTGCTACTACATGAGTGTTTACAACATTACTGTTCAAGTGTGGTGGTGTAACAGGACACTTTGCTAGAGGCTCGAAGTGTAGACCAAAGTTGACACCGTGACTGTTAGACGGGCTCTTCAAAACAAAGTCTCGTGTTTCAACCTCATTCAGTAATTTGGATAGTGTTATTTTAAGTAATTGACTAAGATATTAGAGTTTAGGGAGCAATTTATTTATGTATTAGAAGGAAAAAATTGTTTATAAACAAAATATCCAATGTACAAATTAAAACTTAGTAGACTTCTCACATTTTTTGGGTACTCACGTAAATTTAAACAGTTTCATCAAAATCCGTTTAGTAGATTTTATGTAAAAGAGTAATAAACATCCATCCATCCATACTCAAAAACTTTCGGGTTTATAATATTAATAATGATAATAATATGAGATATTTCATCTAAAACATTTATTCTATCAAGAATAAAATTTACATGGATTGTTAATTGATTCTTTAGTTGCCATAATATAGTCTCAATAATTACTATTTTTCTATTATTCTATTCAATCTAACAACTTTTAATAGTCTTATAATAATAATTTAATAAAAACTGTTATTTTTCATATCTATTCAAAACTTCATATTTCAATTTATGAATTTTTAATTTTAGCAAGGTGGACCGACGATCTGGTCAAGATCGCTGGAAGGCATTGGATGCGAGCAGCGCAAGACCGATCGTCGTGGAGATCTTTGGGGGAGACCTATGTCCAGCAGTGGACGTCTTCCGTGCTGCGATGATGATGATGATCCGAATCTTCGTTGATGATTTAAGAATTTGATTAAATACCATTAATACTTTATCATTCTCTATCTTTTTAATTTATCACCATGGTGAAATCCTACAGGTAAATATAATAGTTTTTAATCTTTAACAATAGTAATTGACAATTTTTAATAGAAACACTCTTATTGAGTTCAATTAGATCCTTACCGTTGTATTTTCCACCCTCAAGCAATAAGATTTGCTGGGGAACTCACAAGAATGTCACGAATCGATAATTCTTTTACGGGAATCGGAATTGTCGTTTGCCGGTCGGCTTGCGTTCCGAAAAACTCATCAGGCGCAAACCGATACCATTCTTCACACCTGATGCGCCACATTCATGTTCAAATACACCAATATAACGGCATCAGGAACCCTCTCACCCTTACCATATCGAATGAAATTTATTTCTAATTTCAGCAGCAAATTGTCGCGGTTGCTATAGTGACTGGATGATTTATCCACGTCGACATCTCTCTGCCCATTGTTCTCCGTGCGTAGGGGATTTAATATATCAAATTTTCTTTTGTTGTTGAGTACGTTAGATATATTATTTGCGAGTACGATGATTTCATAAGGGAATATTTTGTTTGTATGCAAAGTCGAGAAGACGATTAATTGTTTGATGTGATTGTTACAACAAATATTATTTCTTTGCTCTCGCGGATATTTCTGTTTATTCTCATTTGCTCGTTTTATTAAATTGTCATAATTAACTTTTGCTGTAAAGTGATAATTAAAAATATAAATTCCATATACTCCTGCTAATTGCTAAATCGTCTACTTAGAATAACCTTTTCTTAGGAGAAAACAAAGGTTTACTATAATAAATAGAAACCCTTTGTTTATGTATTTCTAAATTGATTAAACTACAACCTACACCAGGATGTCATCCTAAAATAAAATTTATTAAACACATCTCTTATTAAAATATATTTATAACCAATGATATCATAGTATTAACAAAAGACATGTAGAATATTGGTTATACTGTTTTGTTAAAAGTAACTAATATGCTTTCCGTTACGGAAAACTTTGATATTTAATTAAATTAAAGTTACCTCGTAGAAAAGTGTACAGAATAATGCAACCAAAAAAGCGATGTTTACCACCATCATAGTATAAAAAAGCAATAATACATGAAACAAACACCCACGATTCCGAAAACAGAACACGTCGACAATCCAAAGAATTCGTGGAATCCAATGTCTTCAGTGTAACCGAAAAAACCTCAGAATTTGATCGATTGCCTGCTTCCTTATTAGTGTTCGTACAGTAACGAACGAATATTTCGCCGGTGTTCTTTAAACATTTATTTTCGTATTACACTTGCGTTGATGATGTTTAGTCCACATTTGGCTTTATAAAAATAAACCCTATCGCCGATAATGTTAAGAGGGGATTTACAATGCCGATGTATTCGAGAACCCAAACTCCTCGTCAAGTACGCAATACTTAGATAGGATAAAACAGACAGGAATTTCTTATCCCGTCAACGCCGGTTATAAATGATCTCCTCAGCAACCCTTCGCTGACACTAAAGCTTTTAGACCCATGTTCTGCCATCCCTGGTTTTTCCCTTAAAACAAAACTTTGGAAAATATTGTGCGGTAACTTTGTGCTAGACTTAACGGCTTGGGTAATTTATAACCCGGCTCGGTTCACAATGCCTCAACAACAATAAGAGAAATGTTTACTTGTACATATGTGAATTATTATTGGCTTGTAAACATTACTAGGCCTTGACCTAATAACGGTTCTACAACTGCTTTAGTTGAACTTGAATGGCGTACATCGTATTGTGCTGTCAGAACCAGTCAGGAATAATTGATTTGCTACGCGGGAAAGAATGGCTGTTTAATTTTATTGTTTTGAAAGAAAGAACATTTGCTGTCATCGTAGCCATCACTCAGCATGTTTTGCGGTATATTCATTTCTTTTAATGCTCAATACTATATGTTCATGATATTTTATATAAGTGAAAATATTGGATCGTTTTTCAGATGTTAATTTTCAAAACTGTTCAAATTATTTTACACTCTGTACTTTTTAGCTGTATCCGCGGTTTCATCTGCATGAAATTTATAGTATATATGTTTATCTGATGTATAAGCTACATTACTGTAAATTTCCATCAACATCCGTTCAGTAATTTTTGCGTGAAAGAGTAACAAACATCTATACTCATAAACTTTCGCGTTTATAATATTAACTTTATTTATTATTAATAAGATTCTGACATCTTTTTTGTGGTAGTTGAATAGTCTCTCATAATGATTACTGTTTCAATTAGTTCATAAATTTTCAAATAGTGAAATTTAAAACTCACTACATTTTTTTATAGATATAGATGTCTATATCTATAAGACACTTTAATACATATTTCTCAATCTATTTTTATATTGACCTGTAAATAATATTACGCATCTGAATTGTTAGTTCTACTGCAAATTTACGATAATATTTTATTATAAATGGCATTACGACCCTATAGTTTATGTCATCAATCAAAATACAAAATAATGCATACAAACTATAATCGGATCGTTCATAATTTGCGCCGATATCGGAGAAACTATAAATTATGGGAAGCAATCAATCACCTAAGCGACACTGTTTTAAATTAAGCTTCAGTCCGAAATAGGGACCGTATTGAACCCAATCTGGGACCCAATACTGTCCTCAGCGAAACCACATTCGTCTAAGAGCTGTACTATTTGCGTATCGAATCGTGCCAAATGTTTAATCCGTTTTGTCGTGAAATGTTTAATTTTGGAATTGGTTTTCGTATATCTTACTAATATTATAAACATGAATGTTTGTGAGTATGGGTGGATGTTTGTTACTGTTGCATGCAAAAACTACTGAACGGATTCGCTAATTAATTAATATAGCTTATACATCAAAATAACACAGAAGCTATAATTTAAATAGATATTGTGTAAATTGGGCGAAATATAATGATAAATGTCATGTAAGATTCAGACGAAGTTGGTGTAATATAAATATTGATATTGTTATGTATGACATTGTCATGACCACAGATTATGTGATTCTATGATACCTGCTATAATTCCTCCTCATGCAGTACCACATTTGGAGAACTTGGATGTCTTGTACTTCAAATATCAAATCCTTCAACTTCTCAATAATATGTGGGTGGTCTGAAAAATTTCCGACCTAACAATGATACAATTTTAAATTATTTTTTTTAACGTAGTCTCCTTGCAGCTGTACACACTTCATCCAGCGATGCTCATCATGCTAATCCCATCTTTCGAACCCGAATAGTACTCGGCGTTTTTCTCTGCAAAATAATTGTTGCAAAACTACGTTCACCAGCTTTTATTGACGAGTGCTGGCATCTTTGCGTTGAGATTGGAAACTTTTCAGATCGCCTACGAATAACGCAATCATCAAGCGAAAGACAGTCTAAAAATTTGCTCTGTGGCAGTAAAATTAGGTGAAATAGGGATATTCGGATGCAGGCGATTTTACGGCTTAAATATGGCATACCTGCTATTCGCTGGATATTTGAACCCAATACATCAAATGCAGGCTGCATTTGATATTATTATTGTATTAAATAAAATTAATAAGCACTCATTCTATAAAGATTTAAACAATAAATAAAATAAAGCATATCAAGTAAACTTACTTCTTAAAAGTTCCTATAGATTTTCCGAATATCCGTAATACAGGGTCACAGTAAAAATACGAGGTCACAGCTCCCACGGATACGTACCTGGAAAGAAAAGCAAAACATTAGACGTTAGGTAACAAATGCACTGACCTACGTGAGGTGAAAGAAACAAACGAAAAAAGTAAACGCTCGGAATCCGACGTAAGAAGAAAACGATAAATTTTGTTAAAACGCCTACAAAAACCGCGGGACGGTGCGCAAGGCGGGGCATAGCCGGGGCGACAACATGCTATTCACATTTTTATCCGACTTTAAAAATCAGAAAGTATTCAATTTACTTTCATTTTTGTTTATTTTATTGAAATGTGAATTCAAATTGGTTGTTGATAGTACTTTAATTTCCAATTTGCTTTTAATAAGTATTTAGTAAGCGCACCCATGCTCATGTTCTTTTTTCAATATTCATTTATTTTTTAAACTGAGGGCCTTGGTTATCTAGTGGTTTAGTACACCGCTTTACTACAGATGGTCGCGGCTTCGATTCTTCGCACGGTGCAAACATTTGTATTCATGAGTATGATTGTTTGTATCTATCTGGGTGTAATCTATATATCTATATCTATATATACTGTGTATGTATTTCCAAAAAAAGAATTCCAAGTATTTATATCAGTTGTCTAGAACCCATAAGACGAGCTGTGCTTACCATGAGACTAGATGGCGCTGTGGTAATTGTTTAGCGGTATTTATTTAATATTTAATAATAAAGCGTTCAATAAATTATTCTACAAATATACACCTCCAAGCTATTCTATTTACTGCATTCATAAACCAATCGCAAATTCAGACCGTGAATGGTATTCTTACACGTACTAATTAACCTTCGTTCCGGTACGCATAAATCGACTCCAACTACATTCCTCTTCGTTATTTCGGAGTAGTTACACGATTTTTTCTAGTACACTTAGGTATAAATGTATTTTATTTTAGGATATTAAACACAGAATAATTTATTCCATAGGTTATTGTTTGCCACTTACGGAAGTTATGAATTTCTACCACTATATCTAGTATTCAGTTCGGGTAAGTTATTTCAGACAAGAACTTGGAAAAAACTCAACTGGTACAATTTTTTAATATATATAATGTATTTAAATACTTTTCAATATTTTCAGTTGTCTTTATAAGAACAATAAACAAACAAAAATTTTTCATTGTTAGTATTTGGGGTGTATGATGGGTATACTTTGCCCCGCAGTTTCAGCTACCATTTAAATCAAAAGAAATTGTAGCCAGCACTGTCTCTTGACCCATCGCGTCGCATTATCCGTGCACGTTTTTACATCTGTTTCGTTTAGATTTGTAGCTTCTTTCCTTTCGTCAGCTCTTAATAATTATAGCATGATGTTTACTCTATAACCTTAATTAAAAATTAGGCTAACAATTACATAAATTTTCGTTTCTTCTTCCTTTTCTTTAAATGGAACTTCAGTTTCAGAGGATTGCGCGCTCAAACAAACAAACTCTTCATCTTTACATACCAGAACGAATTAGGTTTGAGTTGAATTGGCACGTTGTTATGTCATAATTTTCCCCATGTACAGACCATAAACCCATCAATTAAAGTACAGCATCTACACTGAATACATTTTCATTGTCTCAATAAAAGGAAAAGAATTGGTACGCGTGACTGTTGCCCTTCAAGGGTGCAATCAAAAAGCAGTGTTTGAGCACCCGACGTATCCTCACGACCAATTAGCTACGGTGTCGTAGCACATAAATTGTGTCAAACAGCACCATTCTGCGTTGTTCAAGATACTTCGATTCTAGATGTGGCTAGTAAAAGTTTTGATTGAGGCTAAGTTCTTAGCATTCATTTTGTAAATGATTTTTTGACCCAGGGAAACCTACACCCGGGATTTAAGGGGCCGGTGTACCTTGAGGAATCTACACCTAGGGTATAAGGGGCCGCTGTACTGTAGTTTATCCGTTGCAAACGTACAAAAAATCAAAACTGTAAGTCGACAATATCAAGATATTTTCGGAATTTTCCCGCCACAATAGTAGTTTAGAATTAAGGCACTTATTTCTATCACTCCACAATATTTCTCAGTAACTTAAAGGTTCACTGGATATATCTTTCTTCTAGAATCTTCCATTGTACGCATTTCTTCCGTTGCTAGCAGTTTGTCAACCATTCTTTTTACAAACTTTGTTTTCTTGATATCTGTTTTAAGCCCTCTTTCGCAAATATACACTTTCACATCATTACATACAAACACACATTCATTTGTGTCCTATTATAGATAGTTGATTGTGGAATAACTATTACAAACAAATGAATGAATGCTGTAATAAACCAAATTAAAGGTAGATTCCAGCGTCTTTATGTCGACGTGAACAGTTACAGTGCCGTCTCCACTCCTGGCAAAGAGTTCATTATCACAAATAAAGTGAAGAGCCTTTTTGTTTTTATTGCCCGAGAGTCGAGAGACTGCAATCTAGAAGTGTATTACTGTGGAAACTGTGTCAGGAGTTGTAAAGAAATGTATGCCATGCCAATAGTAATAATCTTCATTCATAAAAAAATATGCAACTTCTAAATAGTCATTTTATTATTTTTCTAATGTGGTTACATTAGAAGAACTATTTATATATATAAAATCTAGGAAATTATGTATAATAACAACAACAGACAGTATGAAATCATAGTAATCAGAAAACAAATAGTTTAATTTTCTTAATTTATTTAGTAGGTTAGGATTATAATAGTGATCATGTTATCTCCGCCATAGCTTCTAAGTAATGTATCTATTTCTCTAAAATATTCTAAAAACAAATATTAGCACTCCTGCTTCAGATTTATTATTAACAAATTTATAAATTAAGACTTATTGTTGTAATTGAGATTCCGGTGACATACTTTGAAAAATACCTAAATTATTAGTTATATTAAACAATAGTTTTCCAAACTTAATTAAATAGAAAAAAATAGTTAAGATAAAAAATCTGTCAAGATACTCCATACCATTTACATGTAATATCTTAAGCTTTATTCTGACACTGCCCGATACATTTTGAGCGATCAAAACTAATATATAATAAAAAGGGAAGATTTTATTTTTACGTAAAAACTCATTGTTACTTCACCGTATTGCTAGTGAAAAATTCATAAATACTTAATCTTATACCTCAGTAGTACTTAATATGTGTATATCTATTGTATGTATTAAGATATTTTATATTTATTACTATTTATAGATACTTATTTATTATATATATACTTTGTAATATAACGCCATAAGTGTTGCATGATATTGTTAAGTTGTTTCATTAAAGTCAGCCGAGCACCTAACATATCAATTATGTGTAATGATATCCTCTGAACCACACGATACAGACTTGCATGTCTAGTGTGTGGTCGCCGTAATGTGTATTGAATGTAAAAGTGTTCTATTGGCCAATAAAGTTTATTATTATCTGAAAAATTTTTTCGTTCATATAAAGCTACTTATTACCAAGCAATATATATATAATATAATATATATTGATTGATACCATTCTTTAAAAATGCAAAGATTTTAATTGCTATGGGATAAATCTAAAAATTTCTTTCACCCATATACAGCAATGTTATCAGCAAGCAATATAGATGTATATAAAATTTAAAAAAATAAAGTGCTTACATTCACGAAGTAGGGGCGTGTCAGTAGTTCCAAATACGAGTAAAATAAAATGAAGAGTCTTTTGTTTTTATTATTCGAGCTACTGCAATCCAGTGTGTTACTGTGGAAACTGTGTCAAGAGATGTAAGGGAATGTGTGTCAGACAATGCAGTATTATTTACTTGAGAGTATAGCATATTGTCCCAAATTAAGATCTTCCTCTCTGATAATGTTGATAGTAGTGGAACGTTTTTATTGCACTGTAAGGAAAGAAATGTTGTCATAAAGTGCTTTTGTTTAATTGGTCTCGTATATAGATATACATATATATAAATTACATAATAATCGTCTAGTGTCAAGCGAAGCAAAGCTTCTGTTATGGGTACTGGACAACGTATATAAATATATAGATACCTTTTTTGTAAATATATGCATAGTATACACTAACTAGCTTTTGCCAACAGCTTCGCTCGCGGTAATTTATCCCCTTAGGGGTGGAATTTAACAAAATCCTTTCTTAAGGGATGCCTACGTCAAAGTAGGCTGCATGCAAATGTCGGTTCGATCGGTTTAAAATTGACAAATTTTCTTACAAACTTTCATCCCCTATTTTATCCCCTTGGGGGTAGAATTAATTAAAATCCTTTCTTAGCGGATGCATACGTCATAACATCTACCTGCATGCCAAATTTCAGCCCGATCCGTCCAGAGGTTTGGGCTGTGCGTTGATAGATCACTATGTCAATCATCTTGGAGTTATATATATATATATATATATTTAGATAGAAAATAGAAGTTGAATCCACGACCAAAGTATTAAGGCGGAGTACTAAAGAACTAAACTATCGAGGACGTAGATTGATTGCATATCGAATTTTTAAATTCCTTGAGCATGCACTTTTTGTAAACTCAAACTAAGGCAAAGCTTGATCTATTGGTATTAGACAACAGATAGATTTAAATATCTATTTAAGTAGATATCTATACATATAAATAAAATTGGAGTGTCTGTTTGTCATATTGAAATAACCGTTTTTCACTATATGCATATGAATATAAATACGGTACATACGCCGAAATAACATTTTTTTACAATTTTCATCTGTCTGTCTGCCTGTCTGTTTGTTTTGGCTAATCTCTGAAATGGCTGCAACAATGGATTACACCGACGGAACTTTTTTTGGCAGGTAGCTGATGTAATAAGGAGTAACTTAGGCTACTTTTATTTTAGAAAAAATCTTTTACTGGAAAATAAAGTTAAAATACACACGGATGAAGTCACGGGTACAGCTAGTTTAAAATATAATACACTAGCTACCCTGCCCGGCTTCGCACGGGTGTACATATATTATTTATACACACATATAATCCATCCTCTTGAATTACTATACCTATTGCATTAAAATACGTTTAGTCTCAAACTAAGGCAAAGCTTGATCTATTGGTATTATTCTTCGTTTTATACCATGTAAATCTGCAATGATACTTAAATAAAAATCCGAAATAAAAAATTGAACCCACTACTATCGGAGGTAAATCAGCATGCACAACCACTAAACCATCGAGGTCGGACAATGCTTTCAATCAGCTCTTCTTCCATTATTCAAAAGGAAGGGATCTAAGGTAATTACTTACAGCAAAGTGATACGACTCATCCAATCATACACTCGCGTTGCATCCCCCATATTGCTTCTTTTATTAATTCCTAATATTTAGGGGCGATTGTCCAATTTCTACAGGCCATCCCCTAGTTCTATCGCATTACAGAAGGTTTAATCAATGTACGTTGACTGAGTAGTCATTTGATATATATATGTAGTATAAAACAAAGTCGCGGTCGCTGTCTGTCCGTCCATATGTATGCTTAAATCTTTAAAACTACACAATGGACTTTGAAGCGGTTTTTTTTAAATAGATAGAGGAATAAGGAGTTTATATGTATAATACATGTACACGGAGGAAGCCGGGGCGAGTAGCTAGTCTGTTAATAATTATCATTACGACTATTTTATCAAACGGGGTAGTCAGAGGCATCGAGCATTTGAGGGCCTCGGTGGTCTAGCGGTTTAGCGCAGCTTTACTCCCGATAGTCGCGGTTCGATTCGCACGGCACAAACATTCATGATTTTTGTATTCATGAGTATGATTATTTGTATCATCTGGGTGTTTTCTATGTATATTATATATGTATTTACAAACAAATGTATAGAATATAACAACTTCCTGACAAATTCCTGGTGAACTTGCCACGATGGGCTAACGGACCTGACCCCATGTTCATCTTAACATCCTCTACTAGTGCCACGCCAGCGTATACCATTAACGCTGGCAGGTGCAGTATTCCATTATCAACCATAAAAAAAATATTAATTTTAGACCCAATTGAAATGGATGGTTTTAGAATAAAAACACTCCCAATTATCCTTTCCTATTGTTAGCATAAATCACAAAGGATATCGTAATTTTAAACCAACTTCTAAATAAGATAACCCAGACGTACGCAACTATGAAAACAAACAGCGCAAAGATCCACCTCTATCTAATTAAGCACGCCACGGATTAATGGAGTGACAATAATCTTATGGCATTACATCCAATAGGGCAAGGGATAATCCCGAATTTAATCAGCGGACTGGCGCATCCCTTATAAAACCGAGCAGAGCCAAGTTTTTGGGGCTACAGAATGACAAGTTATACTAAAATAGAAACTTTTTGGGGCTACAGTTGTGGTACACTGAATGACAAGTTATACTGAAATAGAAACCGAGCGGAGCCAAGTTTTTGGGGCTAGAGTTGTGGTACACTGAATAACAAGTTATACTAAAATAGAAACCGAGCGGAGCCAAGTTTTTGAGGCTAGAGTTGTGGTACACTGAATAACAAGTTATACTAAAATAGAAACCGAGCGGAGCCAAGTTTTTGGGGCTACAGTTGTGGTACACTGAATGACAAGTTATACTAAAATAGAAACCGAGCGGAGCCAAGTTTTTGGGGCTACAGTTGTGGTACACTGAATGACAAGTTATACTGAAATAGAATCCGAGCGGAGCCAAGTTTTTGGGGCTACAGTTGTGGTACACTGAATGACAAGTTATACTAAAATAGAAACCGAGCAGAGCCAAGTTTTTGGGGCTACAGTTGTGGTACACTGAATGACAAGTTATACTGAAATAGAATCCGAGCGGAGCCAAGTTTTTGGGGCTACAGTTGTGGTACACTGAATGACAAGTTATACTGAAATAGAATCCGAGCGGAGCCAAGTTTTTGGGGCTACAGTTGTGGTACACTGAATGACAAGTTATACTAAAATAGAAACCGAGCGGAGCCAAGTTTTTGGGGCTACAGTTGTGGTACACTGAATGACAAGTTATACTAAAATAGAAACCGAGCGGAGCCAAGTTTTTGGGGCTACAGTTGTGGTACACTGAATGACAAGTTATACTGAAATAGAATCCGAGCGGAGCCAAGTTTTTGGGGCTACAGTTGTGGTACACTGAATGACAAGTTATACTGAAATAGAATCCGAGCGGAGCCAAGTTTTTGGGGCTACAGTTGTGGTACACTGAATGACAAGTTATACTGAAATAGAATCCGAGCGGAGCCAAGTTTTTGGGGCTACAGTTGTGGTACACTGAATGACAGGTTACACTAGAATAGAATAGAATAGAAAACCATTTGACGACCTCGGTGGTCTAACGCCAAAGTCAGTTCAAATAAACTTAATTTAAGTACTTTTGAATAGTCATAACTATTTTTTTTATCTACCACTCGTTCGGAAAGCTGTCTCATCACAAGAAGAACGAGCAAGAAACTTGTGTGTTGCTCTTTTAAATAATCCTTGTAAGTTTACATTTACAAGTCGAAACGTGTTAATACAAACTACCAACCAGTACTATTTTTTTGGGTCAAATATAAATATACAATAAGATTAAATCAGTAGTAGTAATAAGAGCAGACCAGTCCCTACAAGCAGCACTCGTTCACGAGTATGACGGATGAGCCAGCCATCACTGCGCTCGACCATATTTTAGGGAGCCCAAGACCCGGCCCACCGGCGTGGTGGGCCGGGTCGGCCTCAAGTCTGGAGAATTTAGTGAGCACGACTACTCATTCCACTCGACTACGTCACAGATACTTAAAATTACTATATGGTAGGTACAGTATTCGCACTTTACATGAGGATGCATGCGGCAATCAATACAAAAGCCGCTACGCTATCATATATCAAGAAAGCAGTATGAAAAACAAATTATAACGTTGTCCGCAAATAAACTTATTTTTGCTATATATTGCTATCATCTATAAATTCATCTATTCTGTAATAGGCTTATATAGAAAAGTAAACTTAATATAAGCACTTTTGAATAGTAATATAATTTTTATTCAACCACTCATTCGGAATGCAGACTCATTACAAGAAGAACGAGTGAAGTACTTGCTACACGCAAGTTTCTTGTTAGTTCTTCTACTATTATATGAAGGCCTTGTTGGTCTAGCGGTTTAGCATACTGCTTTAGTTCCGAAGGTCCTGGGTTCGATTCCTCGCACTGTACTGTATTAATAATAATCTTTATTTTGCTGCTCACAAGAAATCTTACAATGTAAAAAAATATTTAAACTTACAAGCTATTTCTTGAGAGTACACATTGTAAGAGATAGTTGTATTATGTATGATTGTTTGTATCAGTCTGAATGTTTCTATGTATTTATGTATGTTATGTAGTGTTAATTATACAGGGTTATTTATCTATTTCTTTATATATCTAATTATTTATATCACTTGCCTTGTACCCATGACACAAGCTCTGCTTAGCATGCAACTACATGGCGCTGTGTGAATTATCATCATTTATACACTATACTTTATACTATTAAGAGTATAAATATATTTTCTTATCCTCACATAATCGACAGTTGCAATTGTTATACATGTATTTTTCTATTAAATTCGAAATTGAATCACATTTAACTCATACATGCTATTTTCAACCTTATTCTATTTCTCTTTAAATCTAATATATATTTTTTATCATACAATCGATACAAAATGTAATGTGACAAACGCATTGATTAGTCGCAAATCGCTCGGCGAAATCATTAAAATTGTAACATAATAATAACGGGGTCTTTTTATAATAGGTCTCGTATGAGGGGGGCTATTGTGCTTATTCTGAGGCAGGGTAATTTACAAAATGTAGCATTGTGGGGTCCAACAACGAGGGTACAAACTCTGTGCCCAGTAAATAATTACTTGTACATCAAATTATTGTAATTTGGCAGATATTTTAGGTAATCAGAGGGAGGTTGGTAACTCGCCCTCTAACAACCGTAGAACAGGACCCTGTGCTCTTCTGTGTTCATGCCTCGTTGATTAATAACCAAGCAGGAACTGAAATTGCCACTATTTTATTAGTATCAATATATTAAATACACAATAAGATTAAAAAGACTAAAAAGTGATTAGAGCAGACCAGTCCCTACAGCACTCGTTCACGAGTAACACGGATGAGCCAGCTATCACTGCGCTCGACCATATTTTAGGGAGCCCCATCACTGGCCTACCACATCACCACATCTCACTTAGCGCAGGAACGGTAAGCATGAGAGGTATTTCAATGATAGTGTCTATGGTTAATGTATAGGCAATGGTTGCTGCTTGCCATTCGGTGGGCTACTTATTTGCCATTCCAATTTCATATAAAAAAATCTCCCGCGGCGGAACGTAAAAATCTTAATTCCAAACTGCCAAGGCCAGGAGAAGAAATTAAATGGCTTAATTAAATTTCTCTTTATTTACCTATATCAAAGTATAGCTGTAAAATTTATTAAAAACGCTCGTTACCAGGAAAGTATTTTGTATATCCAACGGTATTAATACCTTATTTTTATCCTGTTTCGGATAAAGGAACCCCTGGATGTTAGGAGCGGTGAATTATTAAAATTATAAAAAGAATAATTATCAATGCTCGTATATATTAATATAGATATTGTAATTACAAAACGCGAATTTATTAATTTCGTGTTTATGTTTTTTGGTTTCAAATATTTAACATTATCTATGCCCGAGTTTCACTCACATAAAAAATTATAGCGGATGCGTTATTCTGTATGTATAAGCTATATGTCTGTAAAGTTTCATTAAAATCGGTTTAGTAGTTTTTGCGTGAAAGAATATTAAACATCCATCCATCCATATATTCATCCATACCTACAAACATCCGCGTTTATAATGTTAGTAAAATATTATTACAGGTTTTGCTTTATGGATTCTATGTTAGTAGCGTAAGACCAGTATAATCAAACTTGCGATATTTTCTGTCACATTTTTTTTATACTACGATTGTGGCAAACAAGCATACGGCCTATCTGATAATAAATGGTTATGCAAAAAGAATGAGCGAGTAACTTGCGTGTTGCTGTTTTAAATAAATCCAAGTAAATACACATTAACAAGGATTAGGCATGCGAGAATCAACATAGAAACCGCCACGCACTCAATTTTCAATTGCAATCCGATGATATTTAAGTTTTATATACAAGTAGAAATAAGTAATGTAATCAACAAAAAGACATAAAACATTCAAAATCGTGACAAAAAGGATCATACAATTTCATAACTTCTTTTTTTTTTGATAATACACATAACGCCATGTAATCCCAAGCTAAGCAGAGCTTGTGTTATGGATACTAGACAACTGATAAAATACTTATCTAATTTTTTTTGTAAACACATACATAATATACATAGAAACATACAGCTGGATGAAATTTTTGACTTTTATAATATTGTTTACCTTAAAATTTTACGTGTCAAAGAAAAAAATCACATGGAGTCAAATTACACACTCTGACATCTCGAATCTCTCCATTAAAATGCCATGTAATCCCAAGCTAAGCAGAGCTTGTGTTATGGATACTAGATAACTGGTAAAATACTTATCTAATTTTTTTTGTAAACACATTTTTTTTTTATAACACAAGGTACATACGAGCATGCGGCTCACCTGATGGTAAGTGATTACTGCCGCCCATGAGCACCCGCACCACCAGGGGAATTGCAAGTACGTTGTCGGCCTTTTAAAAAGGAATAAGCTCTTTTCTTGAAGGTTTCAATATCGTATCGGTTCGGAAATACCATTGCTGGAAGGTGATTCCACAATGTGGTTGTGCGGGGCAAAAAGTTTCTAGAAAACCGTACTGTGGAAGACCGCCATTCATCCAGATGATCAGGATGGTATTTCAGTTTCTGGCGGGTGGTACGGTGTTGAAACTCAGCAGCTGGTATTAATCCGCACAATTCCTCAGAACACTCCCCGTGATATATGCGGTAGAAAATGCACAGAGATGCAATACCTCGCCGCAAAGTCAATGGGTCGAGTCTGTCACATAGACGTTGATTACCAATGAATACATAATATACATAGAAACATATAGCTGGATGAAATTTTTGACTTTTATAATATCGTTTACCTTAAAAATTTACGCGTCAAAGAAAAAATCACATGGAGTCAAATTACAGACGCTGCCATCTCGAATCTCTCCATTAAATTCCGGAAATTATATTCTATGCCAATGGGCAAATAATGAATGTTAACGTAATACCGTTGTATGACATAATCATGACAGTATAAAAAAAAGTCGCTGTCGCTGTCTGTCCGTCCTTATTTATGCTCACATCGTTAAAACTACGCAACGGATTTTGAAGCGGTTTTTTAATAGATAGAGTGATTCAAGACGAACGTTTGTATGTATACATGTACATATGTAGTATATATATATAGGTAAGATATAATCATATATATGTCTAAACCTGTGCCTGAGCTGTAATATTATGTAATGGATATTTTCCTTTGTTCCCTTGAAGTATTTATTATTTTACTAACTGCATGCGTTACTACCCTGAATTTGTGAACATGTTTTTTTTTTTTAATTAATTAATTAATTTTTTAAATTTATTTATTAAAACTTTAATGCACAGATACAAAAATAAAGGTGCACATGGCGGACTTAACACCTAGAGGTATTTTCTCCCAGTCAACCATAGAGCAAACAGAGATTCATGTGGGCGGTGCATTATGATTAATATGTTTAATGGGATACAATAATAATAATCTTATGACAATTCACACAGCGCCATCTAGTCCCACACCTAGCAGAGTTTGTGTTATGTATTGCTGTAGCACACTCATGCAATTTTACTCATATTAAATTGCATTAATAAATAATTGTTTAAAAAATCTGTATTAATAATAATAATAATAATAATATATTTTATTGACACCAATTTAAGTAGTTACAGTTATTCTCCTTATAAACTATTACATTTTTGTTAAATACGCATCATACATATAATTCACCAGTAGCATCTATACTAGGCCGAGCCTGTATCATAGATACTACCTTCTTCCAGCGACAAATAGGTAAAAATTAAAATGTTGCAATTGCGTGGGTAGATTTACATTTCAACTTGTACAAAATATGAATGAATTGCATTGGCATCAATACTATTTGCTTAACTTGGGTCTAGATGGCGCTGTGTGAATTGTCTAGAGACTATTATTATTATTATTTGTAAATATATGTGTGTAATTGCTGGAGATATGGTGAAGTGGGAGATTTCTGAAGACGATCTCTGGATAGAGAAAAGTGGTGGAGAAAAACAAGGAAACCTGACCCCAACACCATGTGGGATATATAGCTGGGAAGAGAGAGAGAGATATGTGTATAATAAGATACAAATAAAATTTATTATCTATCCGTATATATTCCTCTGACTTGGTTAATTACGTTCTCAAAATAGACTTCTGACTATTGCAATTAATAATAATAATCTCAGGACAATTTACACAGCGCTATGGGTACTAAATAACTCATACAAATACATAAATATATATTTCTTTCGTAAATATATTATGTATGTATTTGTCATCTATAAAACACCCAAAGCGATAACGAACAATCATAGTTATTAATATAAATGTTTGTGTCGTGCGAGGAATCGAACCCGTGACAATCGGAACTAAGACGCTGTGTTAAGCCACTAGACTACCGAGTTCGTCAAAGTTTTGATTTGATTATTATATTAATATGATACAAAAATCAGCGTTTAGTAATTATTAGTGACAGCCCATAGAGAACATGGGCACATTTTACTGGGACTTAGGTCGGTTGACAGCACGGCATAAAGGCGCGAATGATGGATCGCCGGCGTGTCATCGCCGCTACAAATAGGGGTCGCCCATTCAATGCCGCTCGTTATTGTGTTAAAATCAATTTGGCTCATCCCTATCGCGTGTGAATAGTAACGTGATATGTTATCACTATTCTAATTATCGATATCGATACAAAATAAGCAGGTAAACAAAATATTACTTACAAGTTACATTTTGTTTTGATTGGTGCTTCAGGCGTCCATAGGCTACGGTAACCATTTACCATCAGATGGGCCGTGTGCTTGTTTGCCACCATAGTAGTATAAAAAAAAAATGTATAAATTGATTTATACGATGCAGTTATTAGTAACATATATATTATGTTGCAAATAGTTACGATACTTTGTCCGCCGAGCGTGCATGGCAAAAATTCCTGCACGGGATTTTCATTAATAAACATAGACACCTATATATATATATATATATACATTGTAAATAAACTGCCTATTAAAAAAAAGTAATTCAATTGAGTTTCTTGCCAGTTCTTCTCAGTTGGATCTATATATTGAACTGGACGGTAGGAAAATGGTTAGAAAATAAAAAAAAAATGACGTAGATAAGCGGTTAAAATGTCCTACATGAATAATTGTTTTTTTATTTTGAATTGAACTCGATCATTAACAATAAATTTTAATTAAGGAAGCCTTTTGAAATTGGATTGCTAATAACACTGAAACATTCATATAAAACGTTGTGAATATGTTCCTAATTTTAATAAGACTACTGTCTGCCATGCAATGCCAAGAGAGATATATAATTTCGCAATAAAAGACTACTCTCTGCCATGCAATACCAGGAGAGATATATAATTTCGTAATAAAAAACGCAGGTGTTCACATTCATCCTGCTAACACAATGTGTGTGTTAGCAGGATGAAATGTAAGTGTTTCCGAACTCTTTTTGAGTTATTATTATTCTATTTACAGTAAAAAAATAAAATTTTAAATTAAAATTACAATTTTTATTATTTTTCGGATATATACATTTTCACAATGTTGTAAATATTTAAGTACATAAATATAAATTAATAATATTAAAATCAATACAGATATTATCGATATTACATTTATAAATCACTATTAAACTAACGTCTGTCCAGTAGAAGAATAGTTCTAGGGACTTCCACCCCAGTGGCTGACAATACGCAAGGTAAAGCGATACTGTAACAAAAGTCATGTAACCCGAAATCGGCTAATTTGAGACGAGTCTTTTTTTATTTTTTACTCGTTTTTTTTTATTTCGAGGGGTGTTCGGTTGCAATTTAATAGGGATTTACTGTGTTGATTTTGTACAGCCCGGTGTACTGGAAGGGGTAATTTAGTATGTTAATTCAGCTTCCCGTATTTTCGCCCTTGGCTCGGTTGATTATCAACCGGTTTTTTACTTTTTTACTATAGCTCTATGTTGGATATAATTACATTAATATTATGACGAAATATCATAGTACTTATAATGCAACACGAGATGTTTTTTTTTATCTAAAATTTTGACTGTAATGAATTAGTGGTAGTTGAAAGTTTGTATTCACACATTTCAACTTGTATTATAAAAAAAAATGTAACAAAACAATTAATTTTGCGATCGCAAATAGCCTTTTAATATATTTAAGAATAAAATTTTAAAATTTCAAATTTGGAACGTCAGGCACAGAACATCGTTGTTATTTTATATACATTTTGCATTCCTTCTCGAAGATTCCATGGCGTCATTATTAAAATCTATGTACAATATATTATAAATATATTTTTATTTCAATTAAAACAAATTAAACATTGCAATATTCCTCCAGTAAACAAATTATTTAAAAGAGCAACATGCAAATTTTTTACTAGTTCTTGTTATGATGAGACAGCTTCCGAATAAAAAATTTTTAGTTTCTTTCTACTTAAAAGTTAGAATTTTTTTAAACTTTGTTTGAATAAATAACTTTCTATTCTATTCTTTCTATTTTTGTCACTATCTTTATGAAATTACAATAACTTATAATGATAATACATATTAACACTGGACAATGCACATAGCGCCATCTGGTCCCAAGCTATTGCTTACCTTGCGACTTCGACATTAGACCTTGTCTTATATATGTAGAAGAACAACTGATAGAAATACTTAAATATATATTTGTTATAAATACATACATAATAAAGAGAATACAAACAATCATACTCACGACTTCAAATGTTGCATTACAAGAGGAAACAAAACTACGTCGTAACATCTACCTGCAAATTTCAGCCCGATCCGTCCAGTGGTCTGGGCTGTGCGTTGATAGATCACTATGTCAGTCACCTTTGAGTTATGTATAGACATAAATAAAATAATAAAATAATATATATAAATAAAATAGACCCTCAACTAATAATGAGTATATTGAAAAGAATATAGTATTAACAATAGATAGAAGAGAAAGAGATAGAATATAAATAAATAGAAATAATCTTTATTCAAATAAACTCATTACAAGCACTTTTGAATAGTCATATTTTGATTCTACCACTCATTCGGAATGCAGATTCATCACAAGAAGAATGAGCAAGAAACTTGTGTGTTGCTCTTTTTAATAGATGTTTTTTATATAAACAATTACAGTATAACAAGTAAGAGGCATGCGATAATCAACATAGAAATCGCTACGCACTCATTATTGGTGTAATCAGATAATATTGTCAGTGCTATGGATTTAAAGTTTTTCTACAAAAACATTATAGTTAACGTATTCTTCAAGTTTATAGTAATAGATTATCTTAAAGAAAAAAAAAATATATGGAACAGAGCTGTATAAGGCGAGTGACGGATGACGTGACAATATTTTTTACAGGTGAACTATGGAACGTGTCGGTCTTGTCTGTAAGCGGCCAGTTGTCATGAAAAGAGGTAATGATGTGAAATGATTATCATACAAATACATACAGTACACCTATCTCTCAAAGTATGTCAACTGAAGTGGCAGTGGGCCGGGCATATCAGCAGAGTCAGTGGTGATAGATGGGGAAGAAAGGTTATGGAGTGGAGGCCGCGTATGGCTCGACGGAGTGTCGGGCACCCTCCTGCAAGTTGGACCGACGCCATTATAAAGGCGGCCGGGAGTGAATGGACGCGGAATGCGGAAGAGCGCACATGGTGGTAGTCTCTGGGAAAGGCCTATGTCCAACAGTATAGAATAGAATAGAATAGAAAATTATTTATTCAAATAAACTTAATTTAAGGGGGTCTTCCTATGTGACGGCCTGTTTTTTAGGGATATTTTAGGATTTTTTTTCTACGACCAGTAAATATTTAGAGCTTCAAGTTTTTTATCATTTATTAACACATATTTGGACAGTATAAATATAAAATTTCAGCTAAAAATATTCAGTCAAACTAGAGTTACAGCGCTCTGAACAGCCCCGCCTCGAAAAAAAGAGCTCCCACTTCCTCCACGATTCCGGCTGATCGGCTTCTGAAAAAAAAAAAAGGCTTAAAAGCACGGAATGACCTATAATCAAATGAATATAAAAAAAATTGGATTTTTGATAGACATTTGAAATAAAAGTTGCAAATTAGGCGTTTTTTTTTTGTTTTTTGCTATAAAAAAATCGAAGTTTTGAAAATTTTCGATTGATAATAGTTCATTCCATGCGTTTACATATATTGAGTGTGCCCTGTAAATTTCAAGTAATTCGGTCCAGCCGTTTCTGAGATACAATGGAGGAAAGTTTGAAAAACACAGTTTTGAGAAAAACGCGTTTAAAGTTTCAAGTCCGTTAAAAACTATTAAAATATCAACTTACTCTCAATCGGCGATGCCTGGTCCATAGAGTATTCCTTCCTCTTCCTCGTGAAACTCTTTTAAAGCAGATTGTTCAGCTCTTGAGTCAATCCTGGCTTGTTTAACGACATCACTTACGCGCCGCTCAGAGCGTAAGATTCGCTTTTCATCCCGTTTCTCAACATACGCTTGGGCTTTACGACCAACAGGGCATCCCATAATCGACATAACTTTTAAAATACCTTGAAAACCTTCATTAAAGATAATAACTGCTAAGTAGCTAGCAATTTCAACAACTTTGGGACCAGAATGAAGATGTTTAGGAGCGAAAGTCCAAATCAAAGAATTCAAAGATTCGTTATTGTTTTACAAGTTTTACATATAACTATTTCAGAGATTGCAGCAAATACAGAAACAAACTCCAAAATGCAATATGCGAAATTCGAAGCGATGGGAACATTCATGTTCATGTTATTTTTAAGTTTTTTGGCCGAAGCTGATGTAAATACCGTATCATTTTGGTGGGTAAAACGGTTTCCACTAAACTTTCTTTTTTTACTACGACCAGGATGAACATTTCCACTCGTACTTCCTTTCCGTCCACTCATTATGAAAAAAAATAATTTGTAGCTGTTGCTCTCTTCGAAGTTCAACCAAGACTAAAATAACTTCGGTAAAATATTATAACAATAGAAATTTCTGTTTAAGTCTGTAGAAACGTGTCTAAACTTGTATAAACAAATATATTAATAAAAGGGAGGCCAGGTATAAAGCCGACGGTACACAATAGGCCCGGTCTCTAACTGCCAACTCACCGCTCCGAACCGCTCTTTCTTTTACCTGCTGTATCTTTAAAACGACTTCGAATTTTCTAAAATCGCTTTACTACCGTATTCTAGACATGTTAAGGGAGCAATTTATGAAAAAAAAAATCGATTTTTTCAACCCATCACATAGGAAGACCCCCTTAAGCACTTTTGAATAGTCATAACAATTTGTTTTTTATCTACTATTACTATTATTTTCGGAAAGCTGTCTCATCACAAGAAGAACGAGCAAGAAACTTGTGTGTTGCTCTTTTAAATAATGTGATTGATGAATTGATGAATCTTTAAAATAATGTGTTTTAAATAAAGTGAACAGACAAAGGCTGGTGATGATGAATACAGTACACCATAAAAGTAAGATGGTGCGCTAAATTACTGGACCAGCGAGGCTGTCAAATTTAACAAGAATGTTTTATAAATACAACTAATTGCAATAATATAAACAAAAATCCATTTCAAAAACGAACTAGACAAATTCGTGCACAAACAGAGCTGCCACTCGGCCTGTTATTTATTTTACAACTGAGGGGATTGTTGAAAGCATCAAGTTTTCAATAATAACTCATTTGAATCGCTTTTGCGATCGAGTGGTGGAATAACACGGGCTGTTTGATAGATTTTATCGAAGTGTTTCTTCAATTTTGCAAATTTGTTGTTTTACGGTACCAGAGAAGAATTCTTTGCCATTTACAAAAGATAGACAAAAGATATCTGAATAACAGCGAAGTAATAGACAATATTTTATTTAAATAGAAATAATCTTTATTCAAATAAACTTAATATAAGCACTTTTGAATAGTCAAGTTTTTTTTTATTCTACCGCTTATTCGGAATGCAGATTCATCACAAGAAGAATAAGCAAGAAACTTGTGTGTTGCTCTTTTAAATAAATATTGATTTACTTATATTTAATTAACAACAAGGATTAGGCATGCGCTTAAACTGAATTACAATATAACTAGCTATTAGCCATAACTTCGTCTGCTTTTTGAGGATAAAGATAAATGTCATTACATAGTCCCCCAAAAATAATGTATTTTATATATTTATACTTCCATAAACCTATAGCGATCAGTTATATTTATATTGTAAACTTAAAATAATGTACCATTATTATACATTAATGTACATTAATGTACCATTATTTTAAGTTTAATTAACTGTATATTTAGCCTCGGTGGTCAAGTGGTTTAGCACACTGACTTACATTCGATGGTCGCGGGTTTGATTCCTCGCTCGGCACAGACATTTATAATTATGAGTATGATTGTTTGTATCAGTCTGGATGTTTTTTAAACATGTACCCATAACAGAAGCTGTGTATAACTTAACTTGGGTCTAAATGGCGCTGTGTGTATTTTCCTGAGATATATATAAATGTATATATATATATATACATACATAACGTAGGTATATAGATAAACAAAATTATGATAAGTGCACGATTTTTTACTTTTTTAAGGATAAGAAAGATAATGTTCATAAAAAGTCGTTAAATCTCAAAATAAAGAATAGATTACCTTATTCTACACTAAATATAAACCAATATAATACAAAATTACTTAAGAAAGGGGATCCCCAAATTTGTAGATTGTACTAACAGAGGTTCGGAGTTACTGTTTCCATTATCATTACCATACGACATTCGTAAGTCATAGTAACTTATGGCCATATATGTTTTATCAAACAAATACATACAAAGAGTAGATAGTTTATATTATAAAAACATATGATATATAAAAATATATACATAGATATAATACATACTGTAAATATACATAGCAGCAACAAACAACCTATATACCTATATATACCTGCTGCTCTTCAGTTTACCCGTGATCATGACGGTTGAAATACAAGCCGAAATATCAGAAACTTGAAAACAAAAACTATATGTACTGTTTTAAGTTTGACGCGGTAGTATAATTAGTAATTAAATTAAAGTATAATTAGTAAATCACGGGATCTTACCACATATATAATATAAGAAAATCAGGAAATATCGGGAACTCTACAAAAATAAAACGTGGTAAGATAAGTGATTTACTAATTATACTTATAAAAAACTATATTTCCAAATCGTACATAAAATTTTAAATAGTATACACTAAATACTGTAATTTGAATATTTATATAAAGAAAACATATTTTTATTTTGCAATTTAACAGATCAATTGAGAGCTATTTTATGAACTATCCTATTGGATGAAATTTTTCTCAAAGAATTACCTTAGAAAAATACACATTTTGAGATTACAGTATTAAAATTACAGCAAGCATGCAAAAGAGAACAACATCTTGGAATCGGTCAAAGGCTATGAACAGCTATGGCAAAACTTGTGTTGCAGGTTGGACTGCAATTCCCTGTAAAATCATTGTCTCTTCTGATGGCTTAGTCATCAGTTCCAGCACAAATAACATAATATTACATAGTTCCAGTAACTTATGCCTTAAGGCGACTGTTGATGGGAACTGTCCCTTGATTGGACAAAAATTTTAAAAATAGAATCCTAATCGCAGACTTCGACAAAATTAAAAAAAAGAACGCGTACGATTATTTTTTTTTTATAACACAGGGGACAAACGAGCATGCAGCTCACCTAATGGTAAGTGATTACCACCGCCCATGAGCACCCGCAACACCAGGGGAATTGCAAGTACGTTGTCGGCCTTTTAAAAAGGAATAAGCTCTTTTCTTGAAGGTTTCAATATCGTATCGGTTCGGAAATATCATTGCTGGAAGGTGATTCCACAATGTAGTTGTGCGAGGCAAAAAGTTTCTAGAAAACCGCACTGTGGAAGACCGCCATTGTGGTATTTCAGTTTCTGGCGGGTGGTACGGTGGTGAAACTCAGCAGCTGGTATTAATCCGAACAATTCCTCAGAACACTCCCCGTGATATATGCGGTAAAAAATGCACAGAGATGTTATCTCGCCGCAATGCCAATGGGTCGAGTCTGTCATAATTTTTATTATTTAGAAAATACATTGAACGTGTCGTTGTAGATAATGGAAATGCGCACCTCTACCGAGCCGTTAGCAAATATTTGCCTAGTAGAATCATCCGCGGGCGAAGTCGACGCTCTCTATGTAATATCGTGATGGATGTGGTCACGTTTATCTTGACTTGCCATTATTTAGGTGGGGTAGCTTTGGACGGCGCTTTTTAAAACATCGATTGAAAAGTCATTACGTTTATCAGGGGGTGACTTCGTACAAAGTGCATGTATCACTTGCACTTTATGCGAGTGCGAGCGTCAGTATGTGCAATGATGGCTCGTCCGTCATACTCGTGAATGGGTGCTACTTGTTGAAACTAGTTCATTCGGATTTCGAACACTGAATAAACGATTTACTTTTTCAATAGCATATGCTGATGGTCAAATGTGGGAATTCAAATGTGGAATAGAGTCTCCCAAATTTGCTGAGTTTCATGGTAGTTCTTCTTATCTCGAAATAATTCCGAACTGATCGTGTTATATCATCATGAGTAATAATAAACCTATATTAATAAATATATTTTGAGTTCGGGGGATGAAAGGGATCAGTGAAGTACAGGGTAGTACTAATAATATATTAATATCCTTGGACAATTCATACAACACCTAGATGAATACAAACAATCATATTCATGAATACAAATGTTTGTATTATGCAAGGAATCGAATCTAGATATTATGACAATGTGTAGTTATAAGTGACGTTCCCCTCTGACTATCAAATGGATCAGTAGGTTACTTCAAACTCCAGTTATTTATATATTTATAAAATTCTCGTGTCACAGTTTTGGTTACCATACTTCTCCGAAACGGCTTGACCGATTTTTATGATAATTTATATGCATATTCAGTAGGTATGAGAATCAGCTATGATATGATTATCTCTTGTTCATACACCTAAGTGATAAGGGTTGTCCACCCCTAACATTTATTTTTCCACTGAATTTTTGTTTTGTTTTTTCTATAATGTGGCATTAAAAATACATGCATCCCTTAATTTTCACCCTCCTACCATCAATTTCTACATTTTAATAGTGATTTTAATTTAAATGACAAAACAATGTTTGCGGGATGAGCTAGTCATATATATACATTTTTTTTATATTATGATGGTGGCAATCAAGCATACGGCCTATCTGATGGTAAATACTTACCGTACCCCATATACATATGTATAACAGTTTTTAAAATAACTGGATGTACTTACCCACCAAAACTTTGAGCACAAATCCGGAGTTGTAACAGCACATACGAGTAGACAGTACAAACGTATCTGATGCGAAGTCTAGCACAATAAGGCTTTCAAGGCGTGTCTAACATGGTAGAGGCAGCGGGGTGGAAAATGCGCCGTTTGGAAATGAAGATGTCGCAGAAAGCCTGTCTCGAGCAGGGGAAATTACGTTTATGTACGTACTGACAAAAATAGGGAGTGTCTTAAATAATTTGTTTGGAAAACATCTCGAGAACTTTACATCATTCTAGAAGTAGAATAGAATTGAATAATTATATTAAGCAGCGAAAACATCGAGATGTTTTCTCTACTTTTTTTTGTGGATGATAATGGAATGGTACACCTGCTTGCGCTAACGGTTTACGCTGGCGGGGCACCAGTGGAGGATGATAAGACATAAGGTCAGGTCAGTTAGCCCATCGTGACAAATTCACCAAGAATTCATCACGATAGTTTCCAGGGAGAACCATGTGGAGGTCAACCTAACATGGTACATTGCTAGCAATGGGAGTTTAGTAACTCCCATTGCTAATAACCCCTTTTCCCCCTGGTTTCTCTATTTAATGTAGTTATTTTAGAAGGTAGAGTTAGGGGCAGGCCACTTGGTGGAATTAAGAAGCAGACGGACCAGGACAACCTTGACATATAGACAACCCAGAACAGAGTTCTCTGGCGCAGATGTACAGGGAGACTCGACGCCAGATAAATTGGGAACATGAGTTGGACAAAGAAGAAAGAATGTAGTCATTTTAGAAGTAGAATAGAATATAATAATTATATTACTGTATTTTTAAATTTAAATAAAGTTTTACAAATGTACGAAGTCAGAACTCTTATCATTATAAAACCTGAGGATAAGAATAATATTAATAATAATAATTAATGAAGTTATATATTAATAATAGGTCGCTACTTAATATAATATAGTCTCGCCTGTTCTATACTACAACACGCATATATTATACTGACATATAAACCTTCCTCTAGAATCACTCTATCACTATATCTATCACTATCTATAATTATCTATTGCTGCTGCTAACCCGTTAAAAGATCTAAGCGTACAGAAAGCGGACGCGACCTCATTTTATACTATGTTAAGATATATAAAACCAAATTTTGCAATGAAATCAATTAAAAAACATTACCACACTACCATGTATTTGACAGACGTATATATACTCTTTTGTTAATTGTTAAAGTGTAATATTATTTGTCTATAGTCTTCTTGAATACTAGCTGTACCTGAGACTCCGTTCACGTGGAATATAACTTTATTTTTCTAAAAGAAAAGTAGCCTATATTACTCCTTATTACATCAGCTACCTGCCAATAAAAGTCCCGTCAAAATCGGTCCAGCCATTTCAGAGATTAGCCGGAACAAACAGACAGACAGACAGATAAAAATTGTTAAAAATTTGGTGTATGTACCGTACATATATTCATATGCATGTAGCAAAAACGGTTATTTCAATATTACAAACAGACACTACAATTTTATTTATATGCATAGATTGAATTAACTAGAATTTAGACTACTAGTAAAATTTATTAGAATACAATAATAATGATACAGCAGTATGCGAATAATTATCATTATATACATATATATCATATCCTTACAATGTTATTATAATCTAAATATATATAACTCAAAGGTGACTGACTGACATAGTGATCTATCAACGCACAGCCCAAACCACTGGACGGATCGGGCTGAAATTTGGCATGCCGGTAAATGTTATGACGTAGGCATCCGTTAAGAAAGGATTTTGATTAATTCTACCCCCAAGGAGATAAAATAGGGGATGAAAGTTTGTATGAAACTTTGTCAATTTTAAACCGATCGGGCTGAGACTTTGCATGCATAAAGCTACTATGACATAGGCATCCCCTAAGAAAGGATTTTGATAAATTCCACCCCTAAGGGGATAAAATAGGGAATGAAAGTTTGTATAAATCTTCTCAGATTTTCGACTGATGGAACTGAAATTAAAGATTGGAGCTACTATGACGAAGACATTCGCTTAAATAGGATTAAGACGAACAAAAAAATTTTAAGTTCTTTAGACTACTTATATTTTAGAAAAATAAGTTAAATTCCACGCGGACAAAGTCGCAGGAACAGGTAGTTTATAGCATATAAATTGTAATAACATTGTAAAATTGTTGGTATTTGTTGTAATACAGTGTATACTCATGTCAATTTCAATACAAATTTCATTACAATCACATCAAGTCGTAACAACACACACTTTCGCATTAGTAATATTAACGATTCTTTCGTGAAAACAAAATATTTATATATTTGCTACATAATGTAAAAGCACGCTACAGCCCTATCCAAATTCTAAAGCTTTTCATAAAAAATGGCACATACGCGGTTTTAATTCAGTGCTTCTGAATTCAGAACATCCAGAATGTTCGGTTACCTGTTTCCAATCCATGATAGTAGTAAAAAAATTACTGGGCATTTCTACTTTATGAATAGGAGATATGGCATTGAGGAACGCTGTGAATACGTACGCATCGTCGTTCCATTACATGATTGAACTGATGTTGCTGAGTGATTATAGATATATACACGGACAGATCGTTCACAATAACATTTAGTTAGAAATATGGCGTATCTATTTTATTTTCTCGCGTTATTTTCAAATGATCTTTGTATGGATCTGAATGATGGGCTGTACAGCGTGTGTGAATCTCAACGAGTTGCGAGTTGGATGTATTCGTTGTAAATAATTATGAAAACACGAAATTGTAAATGATTAATACAGATTTTTATTAAACATTTAAACATTCTTAATACAAATTGAAAAAGCAGTTGAATCCCACATAATGTTGCTATTTATATATTTAGTTTGGAAATTCATATCAGAAATATAATATATTGTTATAAAGATTAATATGTATAAAACTTCTGTATAAATATTGTTTCTCATTTATCAATCTTAGTTAAAATAACAATGTAAGTTTATTTCAATAAATAATTTTCTATTCTAATTTCAAAGTACAAAATCAAAATAATTACCTAAAGTTAATTACATTGTAAATTAAATCGTAATTATATATATTTATTCAAATGTCGATATAATTACCGGTGTAACAATATATTGAAGCACAGAAAAACAAATGACAAACGTAACTATTAGAACACAGCGTTCTATAATTAAATATTATGAAGTAAATAATTAAGAAGGTTTTGATATCTATTTTTGTTGGAGTCTCCAACAAAGGGGACGGACGGAAGGCATCTGTATGGTCACAATAATTTTTTAATCATGAAACTGGGATGGCAAATATTTTATTTTTTGTTTATAATGGAATAATAGAATGTTGCACACGCCTATACTGATGGTTGACGCTGGCGGGGCACCAGTGGAAGAGTATAAGATGAGCATGAGATCAGTTCAGTTAGCCCAACTTGACAAATTCACCTAGAATTTATCACGATGATTTCCAGGGGTATCGCATTGAGGTCAATCTGACATAGTACATTGTTTGAAATAAGAACATCAGTCCACATTACTAACCTCTCAATGGCAAACCATTTGTCTCACATCACATGTATCATAGATATCACTTTGCCATTCGATTCCCCTAATCTTCCCATATGTGGCCATTGCCTAAGACTAAGCCTTATACTTCCATATCTTGTAATTTCACTGCTATATGCACCTTTTCACCGAAACATCTTAAATCAAGCTGCCTAGTTGCTGAAGCGGGTGTAACAGATTATACCTACGCAGTTCATTTTGTGCATATTCTAGATTAGTAAAAAAATATTGTACTGTAGCAAGGATTATTATTATGTTGATTTTGTTGAAGACTCTCATAATACCTTGATGACTTTTAGATTGAGAAACAATGACCAAAGTGATAATAGACTAAATTGTGCATGTGGCAGAAATGCGAATGTTGAGATGGATGTGTGGGGTAACCAGGACAGAATAAGGAATATATATATATGCGAGGAAGTTTGAAAGTTGCGCCAGTTATAGACAAGTTGAGAGGTAATAGATTGAGCTGATATATGCATGTTATAGATCTGGATAAGACACGCCACAGACAGATTGAAGTGAAAAATTATGCAAGAGGCATACGTCCAGCAGTGGACAAATATATGCTAAAAGAGAAGAGAAAGAGAGGCATGTTATGTGGAAGAACGAGGATCATGTCTTAAGGAAAGTGTATAATATGAACGTGGATGGATGTAAAGGGAGAGGACGCCCTAAAAAAGATAAATGGATTGTGTGAAAGATGATATGAATAAAAGGAGAGTATGCGCAGATACGACGGCCGATAGAGATCAGTAGAAGAGAATGACATACTGCGCCGACCACAAATAATCGGATAAAGACAACGCAATGATGATTTCAAATTAAAAAATTGATGTCTTAGATTAAAAAAAACACGAATATTCGTATTTTTTTTAATCTAAGACAATTTGACATTGTCTTTGCCAGTTTTTGGTGATTCTTAAATAGTGTAAATAACATACATAAGATGGGCCCATGGAGCCTGAGAGCAAATTGTTATTGACAAGTATTTCAGCGCCGCCCATCAAGATTACGTGTGACCCGAGAGACGGTAGCTATTTTGCCCAGAGGTTAGGTATGGCCATTCAGAGAGGCAACGTTGCCAGTATCTTGGGTACGCTGCCTGGATGTCCCGCGATGGATTACATTTTTTTTTTGTGAATATTTATTTTTTTATTATGGAGACTAGAAAATAGTGATAAATTATAGTGATACGATCTGATAGCTTCAAGAGAAGAGCTTATTCCTTTTTAAAAGGCGGCAACGCACTTGCAATTCCCCTGGTGTTGTGGGGGCTCATCTGCGGTAATCACTTACCATCAGGTGAGCCGCTAGCTCGTTTGTCCTCTATGCTATAATAAACCGAAAATCTAGGAAAACCTTGACCTTAGACTAGACCCTTGATGTCTGTATATTTAATATCTATACCTATAAATAAAATTGGAATGTCTGTTTGTTATACTGAAATAACCGTTTTTTACTACATGCATATGGATATAAATACATCAATATAACATTTCTTTCAAGTTTTATCTATCTGTCCGTTTGTTCCGGCTAATCTCTGAAATGGCTGGACCGATTTTGACGGGACTTTTTTTGGAAGATAGCTGATGTAATAAGGAGTAACTTAGGCTACTTTTAGAAAAGTAAATTCCACGCGGACAGCCATTCGTATATAAATATATAACCTTTTCCAACGAATGAGTTTTTAGCAAGTATTTTAAAATATACAGATATTTTTAAAGCTAATATTTTTTTAGGTCCAACAAGTCAATATTAATACTGCTTTCATGGCTGCCTGTATATTATCATTTCACTATATTAAAACTGGATATTCATTTACTTTTGCGAGAGAAAAATCTTTTATTCTCATCACATAAAGTAACACATGAATTTTAATCCTTATAATAATAATAATAATGGCCTATGCGTATGTTATAGAGGATTTTGGTGTGATGGACCGTGAACAGCTCTTTTCGTGGCTGTATAAACAGACACGAGAGTGGCATGGCCTACCACAGGCTCGACAAGAGAAGTTATTGGCAGCAGTCGGTACTGAGCCGCCTAGATGGTACTTTCGTCTCTTGTCAGCAAGTCTTTGATGCCAGGCATACTAAATCTTTAATCTAAATATATATAACTCAAAGGTGACTGACTGACGTAGTGATCTATCAGCGCACAGCCCAAACCATTGGACGGATCGGGCTGCAATTTGACATGCAGGTAGATGTTATAACGTAGGCATCCGCTAAGAAAGGATTTTGATAAATTCTACCCCCAAGGGGATAAAATAGGGGGTGAAAGTTTGTATGAAACTTTGTCAATTTTAAACCGATCGGGCTGAGACTTTGCATGCATAAAGTTATTATGACGTAGGCATCCTCTAAGAAAGATTTTGATAAATTCCACCCCTAAGGGGATAAATTAACGCGAGTGAAGCCGCGGGCAAAAACTAGTAACATTATAAATGTGGAAGTAGGCTATGTTTGTTACGTGTTCACGCAAAAACTACTGAATCGATCATCATGAAATTTTGTACACCTGTTCTTGGAACTATAAGGATTATAGGATACTTTCTATTAAAATAAACAAATATTTTTTATAATAAATAAAAAATAAAATATCAATATTTTGCTACTTCAGCGCCATCTAGCAGCCAGTAATGAAGTTATTTAAGGGCTTCCATGCGAGCGAAGCCGCGGGTAAAAGCTAGTAATATTATAAACGCGAAAGTTTGTATGTATGTATGGATGTTTGTTACTCTTTCAGGGAAAAACTACTGAACGGATTTTGAAGAAATTTACAGTACTACAGCTTATGCATCAGAATAATACATAGGTTATATTTTATATTGAAATTTAACGTGAATGAAACCGCGGGCACAGCTAGTATAAAATCGCTTTTATTGATCATATATAGTACATATAATTAAAAAAACATCTTAAAATATTATAATAGTATACCTGTAACTGCATTTAGACTAAAAAAATTGATAGCGCTGAGATTGTTATCTGATTGTACAGAAATTAAGTGCGCAGCGGTTTCTATGTTGATTGTCGCATGCCTAATCCTTATTAATCTAAATATAATCAAATCAATATTTATTTAAAAGAGCAACACACAAGTTTCTTTCTCATTCTTCTTATGATGCGTCTGCATTCCGAATGCGCGGTAGAATAAAAAACCTTGACTATTCAAAAGTGCTTATATTAAGTTTATTTGAATAAAGATTATTTCTATTTCTTAGAAAAATCAAACCAAGTCCCGCCCAACTAACTAGATGGCGCTGTGTGAATTGTTCCTTGTAATATTATTAATATTGCATATGGAAAATCTAATATTCTTCAGCACTCTTCAGTATCATGATTCTAGAAAACACTCCATGTCATCCCAAAGTTTTATGAACTCGATCATATTGTAAGTCGAAGTACATTTAACTCGGTTCAAAGTTTGAGAATCTCGTTAAGTTGTTACCTAACTTCCTGTGTTAGATGGCTGGTCATTTATCATTAAATTTAGCCTCGTCGTATATTCGTGTTAAGTTTTACTGAACGTTCATATTACAATTAATTATTACTACCATCGTTTTATTATAGACTAGTTTTTGCCCGCGGCTTCGTTCGCGTTAATTTATCCGCTTAGGGGTGGAATTTATCAAAATTATTTCTTAGGGAATGCCTACGTTATAGTAGCTTTATGCATGCAAAGTCTCAGCCCGATCGGTTTAAAATTGACACAGTTTTATACAAACTTTCATCCCCTATTTTATCCCCTTGGGTCTACCCCCAAAGGGATAAAATAGGGGATGAAAATTTGTATGAAAGTTTAACGGGCGGAGACTTTGATTAATCACAATTCTTTCATAGCGGATGCCTCCGTCATAATATCTAGGTAGATGTTATGACGGAGGCCTGCCAAATTTCAGCCCGATCCGTCCAGTGGTTTGGGCTGTGCGTTGATAGATCACTTGTCAGTCAGTCACTTTTGAGTTATATATATTTAGATGACTACCTTGTTCAAATAATGAAAAACTAAAATCCATAGCACTGACAATATTATCTGATTACACTAATAATGAGTGCGTAGCGACTTCTATGTTGATTATCGCATGCCTCTTACTTGTTACACTGTAATTATTTCTATAAAAAAAAATATCTATTAAAAAGAGCAACACACAAGTTTCTTGCTCATTCTTCTTGTGAAGTTTATTTGAATTAAGAATTTTCTGACGGCCTCTGTAGTGTAGCGGTTTAGCACACCGCTTTGCTTCCGATGGTCGCAGGTTCGATTCCTCGTACGGTGTAAACATTTGTCATGTCATCATATCATTGTCATTCATGAGTATGATTGTTTGTAACGTCGGTCAGGGTTTCTATGTATATTATGTATTTACAATAAAAAGTTTCTAAGTATTTATATCTAAACTTAGACTTAGACCACTGAGGCCGTCCACATATATTTCTTCGAAACGAATATAAAGCAAGCAAAACCACGTATATCTCAGTATATAACCAAATCAATTCGAACATTCCTGACTGCCATTTACGATAGATATGTTCATTAAACCGTTTCATCAATACACACGAACAAACAAAGATTACGACATGTCGTGTTGATACAGACTCCTTACACAAACATCCGATAGGCAATATATCCGATATGTCACTGTTATTGCAGAGTTATATCGCGATATTACCGGCTTCATTAATGTAAACATAATTTTGAAGTGTTACCAATATTCATAGATATAACTTCATTTAATCCTCAGATTTTATATATGACAAGAGTTCTGACTTTGTACTTTTGTAAATCTCTTTTTAAATTTAAAAATACAGCCCTATTTACTTTTTGATAACGCAGCTTTTCGTATATGAAACAAAAAAAAATGGCCTCAATAATTAATGAGTTACAAATAAAAGAAATAAATCCTTTATTTTATTTATTCATTTGCATTCAATAGTGTTATAATATTATTATTGGATATTTTTTGTCAGTATACATTCGTATTTATTATTTATTTATTCTTGGGCTCAGGTACTTCAATATGCTTTACAAATTTGTCATATGTTTCATCCTTGGTCTACAAATTAGGTACTTGTTCTAAATTTGAAATTATATATTTTTTCTTCAGTATACATTCGTACATTTTTTTATTTGTACACATTTTTATACTCGAGCAAAGGTACTTCAATATGCTTTGCAAATTTGTCGTGTATTTCGTGTATACATGGTCTACGAGTTACCTGTTCTAAATTTGAAATTATATATTATTTTATTCACTGTACATTCATATATTTTTTTTATCCTCTGGCAAAGGTACTTCAATATGCTTTGCAAAGTTGTACTATGTCTCGTTTAATATTCGGTCTACGAATTACTTGTTCTAAATTTGAAATTATTTAATATTTCCTCCGTGTACATTCGTACATTTTTTTATTTATACTCGGGCCAAGGTACATCAATATGCTCTGCAAATTTGTCATATATAACGTTCCATCCTAGGTCTTCGAATTACATGTTCTAAATTTGAAATTATATATTTTATCTTATAGTTGGGTTCACGTACTTTAACATGATTTTCAAATTTGTTATATGTGACGTTCCATCCTTGGTCTGTGAATTACCCGTTCTAAATTTGAAATTATATATATATTTTTTCCGTGCACATTCGTATTTTTTTTTTATTATTTATACTCGAGCAAAGGTACTTCAATATGCTTTGCAAATTTGTCGTGTGTGACGTTTCATCCATCACTATCGTTCGCATGTGTTTGCATGACTAATGTTGCCTTAATCTGTTGCTACTCTAAACGACTACGTATGGCTAAGAGTGAATCGGAATGAACTAAACTTGTCATATAAATATAAACAATTGGACAATAAAAAAAAAATCAATTATTCATGTTTAACTCAATTTTAAAGAGCTATGAATGTAATATAGTAAATATTACAGACATACATAAAATTTACCTTTACAAGATAAACTGTAACTGTCTTTTCGTTTAGATCTTTTAAACAACGCAACGAATTTTTAATGCAGTTTTTAGATAGAGTGATTCAAGAGGAAAGTTTATACGTATAATACATGTACACTCGTACAAATCCGGGACGGGTAACTAGTTTTAATATAAATCATTTATATGAAATAACACAAACTTATTTTTACTCTAAATCTGTTATATGAATATTAAAATAAATCATCGGAAAAAAATGACAATTTTTTCCTTGTAACTGAATTAATCTTTGAATAAGTAAATTTTCTTAGAATACAGACCTAGTAAAATACTAATTTTAGAATGGTAATTGGAATAATAATAAATTTATTTTCTACTAGCGACCCATCCAGACATCGCACGGATACATTACAAATCTTTGAATTTCTCGGCTTGTTCTATACTATAACACGCATGTATTATATATATAAACCTTCCTCTTGAATTACTCTATCAATTGCTGAAAACTGCATTAAAATCCGTTGCGTAATTTAAAAGATATAAGCGAACAGACAGCCGCGGCGATTTTGTGTTATATTATGTAAAGATATGCTTCCTATTCTTATATACTTAGAATTTTTATAATCTCAATAACAAAATATATAAAAAGTAATACATTATTACTACATATACAATTTTTTTTATTCATTACAAATAGTTTTTATGCTTAATTTTAAAAATGTATTCAATACAACTTTTGATTTTTGAAAGACTTTTAATTTTGAAAGTATTTGAAAAGTATAAAACCTGAGTTAGCTTCTTGGCTCAGAAGCACTCCGAAATGACGGTAGATTTGACATAACATAATAGATAATAGACCTACATGAGTAAAGATTTGATTTGATTTGATTTGATTTGTTACATAGTAACTACTGACCATCATGTGCTTAATTGTTGTTGAATGACGAACGTACATGGTAACACTAGTTCATGCACGGGATTTTCATTTAATGTAAGACATAGACACCTATATAAATATACATTGTAAATAAACTGGCTTTTAAAATAACACTACTTCACTTGAATTTCTTGCCAGTTCTTCTCAATTGGATCTATATACTGAATTGAACGGTAGGGAAAAAATTTAAATTTAATATAAAAACTTTGACGTTCATAAGCGGTTAATATGTTCTATATGAATAAATGATTTTTGAATTTGAATTTGAATTACAACTATTATATAAAAAAAATTGGTAGCTATGTTGTTGAATGACGAACGTACATGGCAATAGTTGTTCATGCACGGGATTTTCATTTAATGTTAGACATAGACACCTATATAAATATACATTGTAAATAAACTGGCTTTTAAAATAAAACTAATTCACTTGAGTTTCTTGCCAGTTCTTCTCAATTGGATCTATATACTGAATTGAACGGTTGGGAAAAAAATTAAATTTAATGTAAAAACTTTAACGTTCATAAACGGTTAATATGTTCTATATGAATAAATGATTTTTGAATTTGAATTTGAATTACAACTATTATATAAAAAAAATTGGTAGCTATGTTGTTGAACGACGAACGTACATGGCAATAGTTGTTCATGCACGGGATTTTCATTTAATGTTAGACATAGACACCTATATAAATATACATTGTAAATAAACTGGCTTTTAAAATAAAACTAATTCACTTGAGTTTCTTGCCAGTTCTTCTCAATTGGATCAATATACTAAACTGGACGGTAGGGGTAAAAAATAAAATTTAATGTAAAAAAATTTACGTTCATAAGCGGTTAATATGTTCTATATGAATAAATGATTCTTGAATTTGAATTACAACTATTATATAAAAAAAAAAAAATTGGGAGCTATATCACTATTAAAATTCATGGAACTGTGTCACATTAACAATATGCGTAGATCGATAGTTTCACAAACATTTTATGCTAATAATATAATGTAACAAGGCACTAAAATATTTATGATATTCTCGCGTGACTACGAAAAATCATGTCCATTGTTTGTCCATTTCTAGATCAAACATCGTATAAAAGCGACGGCTGAACAAACAGACGGCGCAAATACACCGAGACCTCCTTGCATAAATTCAATATATATACTTAATTGTTAATGAACATGTTATCTACTAGAACTACTATAGACCCCTCAGATGGATCCACCGTCCAATTTTAACGGGTGTAATATCGATTATTTAGACGTCAAGAGCCCAGGTTCGAATCGTTCGGCGTTGCACACTAAAATCGTATCCGTCAAGCAGTATGACCTTCACGATGTTCCTGGAAACCATCGGGATAAATTTACCAGGAATTTATCCCGATGTATATATAACAATATATATATATATATATATATATATATATTGTTTCCATAAACCGAGGTCAGACCACTGAGAGCGTCGGTAATTTTAATCTCGTACCTTATATATATAAAATTCTCAATATATAAAAATTTGAAAATCTTCATTTGGTTGCTATACTTCTCCAAAACGACTAAACCGATTTTAATGAAATTTTATATGTATATTTATTTACTGCTCGGTAGGTATGACAATAGGTTTTAATCTATTTTTATACTCCAAGTAATAAGAGTGACCAATACCAATTTTTTTTTATTTATTGATCCAAATTTTATATTTTATTTTTATGATTGGGACTTAAAATACATACAACCCCAAATTTTTCTTCTATCCATCAACCCTTATTTTTAAATAGTCAGACATCGTTTGCCGGGACAGGTAGTACGTTGTAGTTAGTAGATATAGCTAGATAGACCTAAAAGAAGACTTTAAAGCCGAATATATTGTAAACATGTACAACATTTATTTGAAAAGAATACGAGCTGAGTTTCTTGTCAGTTCTTCTCATCTCGAAATCATTCCGAACTGGCGGTAGATTTCACATATTATAAGGATCCTAATAGACCTACAAGAATAAAGATTATTTAATCTTGAATGAAAGGAGATTGTTGGATGTAAATGTTGGAATTCTACCGAAGGAGGAGCAAAATATAGGTGATAGAATGAGTGGACTGTATGTGTGATCATGTGTGTGTCAAACAATGCATATAAAATGGTAAATACTTATAATGAAGATACGTGTACAAACGGTTGTAAGGCAAAAAGTGACAATAAAAATATATGACAATTCTATAAAGAAAATACATTCAAAATTTATAGAAAAATAAACAGATAATAATAATAATCTCAAGACAATTCACACAGCGCCATCTAGACCCAAGTTAAACTAGCTAAAGCTTGTGTTATGGGTATATACATAGATATTTTTTTTCGTAAATACATACATTTTATACATAGAAAATACCCAGACCGATACAAACAATCATACTCATGAATACAAATGTTTGTGCCGTGCGAGGAATCGAACCCGCGACCATCGGACGTAAAGCTACCGCTGGACCACCGAGGTCGTCATATAGAATATAAAGATGTACAATGAGTTTGCAACATAGATTTCAAAGCCGAATGAAACCATATGTGTATGGTGTGTAATATATATTTAGTCAAACTAAATCTGTATAATTTCTTTTAGAAATAAGTCATATAAATCAACAGCGCTATTTCTTACTGGCGACTCGTGACATCTCATCTTCATTCACAGTTCCTCTCCGTGCATTGGCAACGACTCAAGTACAGTCAGCCACGTTATTATGCTACATTTCGTAGTGCAACTTGACATATTGCATTATTCGAGCAGAATAGTACTGTCTTGTTAAATTTTGTACGTTTAGATGACGTTTCGCTTTTCTAGCTTGTTTCATTTGTAAATGTTACTAGAATAATAATAATGATAATAATAATCTCAGGACAATTCACACAGCGCCATCTAGACCTAAGTTAAGCTAGCTAAAGCTTGTGTTATGGGTACTAGATAACTCATACATATACATCGATTTTTTTTTGTAAATACATACATATTATACTTAGAAAACACCCAGACAGATACAAACAATGATACTCATGATTACAAATGTTTGTGCCATGCGAGGAATCGAACCCGCGACCATTGGTCGTACTGTGTACAAAACCGCTAGACCACAGAGGTCATCATAATGTCTCAGAATAATTTAGCAGCACCATCTAGTGCCAAGCTAAGCAGAGCTTGTGTTATGGGTCGTAAGTGCGAATCTTGCCAGTACCAATAAAGTTTGTGTTTCAATTATATTTTTGAGTGTCTTTGCGATGATGACGATTAAAAAACTAATTTAACAAACTAATTTATGACCGAAACACGCAGCATGGGAAGTGCTCCAGCTAGGTGGACCGTCGATCTGGTCAAGATCGCTGGAAGGCATTGGATGCGAGCAGCGCAGGACTGATCGTCATGGATATATTTGGGAGAGGCCTATGTCCAGCAGTGGACGTCTTCCGGGTTGCGATGATGATGATGATGATGAATTTATGTTGAAGGTTGTATTCAAAGTTATCTAAATGTGTACAGTTGACAATGCATCTGTCTACCCATCTGATCTGACAGTCGTAAATATATTTATTATTATTTTTCAAATCACAATATTTATGTATGCGACTGTACCATTCTTTCATAAAGCTCGCGTGTATAGGACAGCTGTTATATCTGTCTTTTTCTACCATTACGGCGATATATAGAGATGGAAGTATCTGATGCAGTGGAGATAACACAAATACGTTGCGACAGGATGTGACGTCATCCTATATTGCTGGCTTTGTTTATTTATTTATTTATTTAAAACTTTATTGATTTTGTACAATAGGCGGGCTTAATGCTAATAGCATTCTCTACCAGCCAACCTTAGGGAGTGCAGAGATACTCGAAGGCAGTTTAGTTTTAATAAAATAAATGTAATTATATCAAATACATATAAGATCATACATATACATTATAATATACTACATACAAGTTACGCTTCGCAAATAATATATGTACTTGTTTACGCAAAGACATACTATTGCGATATATGTTTTATTCACATTTGAACGAAATGTATTTCAAGAATGTTGTATAATTTTGTATTCGTAAACAGAAGTATGTAATTTCACTTATATTTGTTACTAGCTGTACCCGCGATTTCGTCCGCGTGGAATTAAACTTTATTTTCCTAAAATAAAAGTAGCATAAGTTACTCCTTGTTACATCAGCTACCTGCCAATAAAAGTCCCGTCAAAATCGGTCCAGCCATTTCAGAGATTAGCCGGAACAAACAGACAGACAAAAATTGTTAAAAATGTTATTTTGGAACGTGCCATATTTATGTATATTCATATGCATGTAGTAAAAAACGGCTATTTCAATATTACAAACAGACACTCCAATTTTATTTATATGTATAGATGTGAATAACATTAACACGACTATAACCGCAGATGGTATAGATAGAGGCTTTACCAATTCTATCAGACACCGTTCTGTGATATAGAGTAAAATACAAAATTTATTAAAATAAACCTAATTTAAGTACTTTTGAATAGCCATAGTTATCATTATTTTAATCTACCGCTCATTCGGAAAACTGTCTCATCACAAGAAGAACGAGCAAGAAACTTGCGTGTTGCTCTTTTAAATAATCATTTCCAACTTTAACTTAAAGTATTCCTTTATTTGTATTACTATAATATATACATAACTTAATTATACAACAAAGAATCTTAAATTAAATTAAATTGAAAACCTTAAAAAGTATAATATAATAACTAAAATATATTATTGTCCCTTTAGGCAAGGTTCCGAAGATACTGGCAGCGTACCCTGATTTTAACTTAAACTTTAACTTTACATTTCCAATTCGAAACGTGCAAATACAAACAACCATAGCACTATTTTATTATAGTCAGATATTAAGTACATAATACGGTATATATTTTTTTATGGATGATAAGAAAGAAAGAAGAAGAAGAAAGAAAAATATTTTTTTCAGTGCAATGTAAAAAATACAATATAAACAACAAACGAAAAAAAAGAGCAAATAAAATGTACATGTAATGAAATGGTGCACCCGCCTGCGCTAACGGTTTACGCTGGCGGGGCACCAGTGGAGGATGATAAGATGAGCATGAGGTCAGGTCAATTAGCCCATCGTGACAAATTCCCTAGGAATTTATCACGATGGTTTCCAGGGTGAAACCCGTGGAGGTCAATCAGATATGGTGCATTGCTAGTAATGGGGTCATTAGTCCACATTACTAACAATCCCCCCCCCCAATAAGATATATTAATTTTGTCAAGTGTTTTACCATTAAAATACAATAATATATCAGGACAATTCACACAGCGCCATCTAGACCCAAGTTAGGCAGAGCTTGTGTTATGGGTACTAGACAATTGATATAAACATATAGATATATTATTTTTGTAAATGTATAGATAATATACATAAAACATCCAGACAATATAAACTATCATACTCATAAATACGGTGTGTCCCGTGCAAGGAATCGAACCAGTGACCGTTGGAAGTATGGCGGTGTGCTAAGCTGCAAGACTACCGAGGCTGTCGAATGAGATGCAGCGCTGAAATTACAGGGTACAGATCTTAGTCCTCCAGAATGGTAACGGATGTACATTATGATAACGTGATAACCTGATACCACTGATGGTTTTTAAAAAAACTATGGTAACCACTTACCATTACGCGTTTGCTCCATCGATTAATGCCCCGTCCAATTCAAACGGGGATCGAAATTATACTGGCCTGAGCCGAGGTTCGTACCCCAAGCGATGCCCTCAGACTGAAGTCATATCCATCAGGCAGGAGTTGGCCTTCAGCCACTCCATAAGTCTTTCCATGGGTTTGGAGAGCCATCTGCACTCGGCCTCTATCGTTGGGTGAAGCTGTACACGCCTGCTGCGACCGACAGCATTAGAGTAGCTCGAAAAAATGTGACCGTGAGCCCAATTGCTATACATATAAATTAAATATATTTTTTTTTATAACACAGGGGACAAACGAGCATGCGGCTCACCTGATGGTAAGTGATTACCGCCGCCCATGAGCACCCGCACCCGAATTGTAAGTACGTTGTCGGCCTTTTAAAAAGGAATAAGCTCTTTTCTTGAAGGTTTCAATATCGTATCGGTTCGGAAATACCATTGGTGGAAGGTGATTCCACAATGTGGTTGTGCGAGGCAAAAAGTTTCTAGAAAACCGTACTGTGGAAGACCGCCATTCATCCAGATGATCAGGATGGTATTTCAGTTTCTGGCGGGTGGTACGGTGGTGAAACTCAGCAGCTGGTATTAATCCGAACAATTCCTCAGAACACTCCCCGTGATATATATATATATATATATAATTACGCAATAAAATAATTACCACTCATAAATCCGAGTGACCTACTGGATTATCCATTTCTCATCTCGTATCTTAATGGCCGATGGCCAACAAAATAAACTTGTGCAATTTCGTAATAAATAATAAACCTGGAGACCAACTGAACTGAACTGTTATAGGGTTTAATTAATCCCGGGGAAAACGGGAACGTGTCCCGGGCAATTTATAGCCATAATTTACGAGTAGCCCCAGAAAAAAGGGAATACAAATACGACTTAATGTGAAGATGGAATTAGCGGAGTTGATTATGAAAATTGTGGTGCTGCGGGACGTGTATCAGGTTCAAGTGTACTCATTAAGTTGACACAACTATCTCAAGAGGAAATTGATTTCTATCTCCAATGACAATAGATTTATTTTTATTAAAATCTCAAGACAATTCACAGAGCACTATATAGTCTCACGCTAAGCAGAGCTCGTGTTATGGGTATTAAACAACTGATGTAAATATGGCCTCTACATTTGACAGCCTCGGTGGTCTAGTGGTTTAGCTTTACTATCCGATGGTCGTGGGTTCGATTCCTCGCACGGTACAAACATTTGTATTCATGAGTATGATTGTTTGTATCGGTCTGGGTGTTTACTATGTATAATATGTATTTATTTAAAAAAAAATGTATCCATGTATTTATATCAGTTGTCTAGTACCTATAACACAAGCTCTGCTTAGCTTGGGACTAGATGGCGCTATGTGAATTGTCTTGAGATATTATTATTATTATTATACCACTTCCCGGCTTCGCACGGGTATAAATGTATTGTTATATATATAAACCTTCCTCTTGCAAAAAAACCGCTTCAAAACCCATTGCGTAGTTTTAAAGATTTAAGCATACATAGGGACTTTGTTTTATACTATGTTATGATATATATATATATATATATATATACATCAAATTAAAAGTCATTTATTCCCGTAGAATATTGTAGCTGCTTATGAACGTCAAATGATTTATACTATTTTTCACTACCGTCCAGTTCAGTTCCAACAAACAACACAACGTAGGTACGTTGTGTTGTTTGTTGTTTTTAATTTAAATTTCTATCAGCTATCTAGTACCCTTAACACAAGCTTTAACCTAACTCGGGTCTAGATGTTACTGTGTGAATTGTCCTGATACTAATTTTTAATTAAATTGTTTTTTCTTATAAACTTTCAATAACACGTTTCAGTTAATTTCCTATTAACTGAATAATTGTGTTACTCGCAAGTTCATACAAAAGAACAAACAAGTGTCCATGCAAATGCATTCCAAGTTTATATCGCGGAGGGTGTAAATCAAACGGACCACTGGAATGTTCGTGCGTATGATTCACGAACACAAAAATTAATTAGGCTGGCATGTACAGTAAGAAAGTTTTGCACTTAATAAATAAACAAGCATCCATTTTTATTAATCTAAATATATATAACTCAAATGTGACTGACGTAGTGACCTATCAGCGCACAACCCAAACCACTGGACGGATCGGGCTGAAATTTGGTATGTATGACGATGTTATGACGTAGGCGTCCGCTAAGAAAGGATTTTGATAAATTCTACCCCTAAGGGGATAAATATAAAGCTAGTGCTTCATGTTATTATAACAAAATTTCAAAATAAAACAAAATTGAAATAGCGAGATAACAAAGTAATAAAACGATAAAAAAACATTTAGAAATACAATATTCATTTTTGTTAATGTTTCATATTTTTATTATCATAAAATTTTCAAAATAAATTATTGCGAGAATGCGAAGAAATAAAAAGGTATATTTTTATTAAAATTCTTTTTATAATATTATTTGAAATTGCTAAATGTTTATTTCTATTTTTTTATTAAAATAGAGTTTTTAAATTAGACTTTTTAAATATATAGTTTATTTTAAATAAATTTCTAAATACTAGATGTTTGTTACCAATGACTTCGACTTTGCATGGAATTAAGCTTTTTTTATTAAAACAAAAAAATCTAAAATTTTGGTAACTAAGTCCTTATAACGTTAGATATAGAGTGAAAGCCCCTTAAAAATCGGTCGAGACGTTTAGACAGAGATTAGCAAGAACAAACTCATGAACAAAAATTTTTTTAAATAATTTTTGATCTCAATATAGATAACTTCATCTCATCTTAGCGTAGGACTGTGTGAATTCTCCAGGGTTATTATTACATATTATTATATTAAATAACTAGAGATAGCCGTGTCACCTTATTTTTTTATGTCGAGTCATAAACTTACAATATTGGGATCACTTTGCATGCACTGATCATGCGACCAATTGGGTGGTAAGAAACATATGTGTTGATGATGTTTCTTTTTTATTGTGCTTTAGGTACATTGCACTCTGCTACTTACTGACTGAACTAGTATATTTAATCAGTAACCAATCAGTATACTGTTATTAATATTACAGGTTTAATGATTAACTTTATAGCAACATAGCTTATATATCAGAATAACATATAGGATGTACCATATATTATTCTGAAATATAAGCTATATTGCTATAAGTTGCATCAAAATCCATTTAGTAGTTTTTGCGTGAAAGAGTAACAAACATCTATGCATACTCACAAACTTTCGCGTTTATAATATTAATAAGATGAACTAGATAAATAAATGAAATAATATTTAATTCAAATAAATTGTCATATATATATATATATATGTATAAATAAACATATTAAATAGTAAATGTGTAACATAATATATTAGTCAAGATATAATATAACTCGAGGCCCGTCCCGGTTGCACTAATGAGCATATTTTTATGGTTCTAAACATAACAATTATCATCCTTAGTTCCTTACTTAATATTATAAAGTAACTCTGTCTGTCTGTCTGTCTGTCTCGCTTTCACGCCAAAACTACTAAACCAATTTAAATGAAGTTTGGTACACAAATAGTCTAGACCCTGAGAAAGGACATAGGCTACTTTTAAATGTGGAAAAAGGGTTGAAAGGGGAAATGCAAGTATGTATGGAATTACTGTCATTTTTAAAGCTAGACGCTTGGAATTTATATTTCATACTGTTGATTAAATATGATAAATATGACATTTGTAAAAATTTTACCCTTAAGGGGGTAAAATAAAGAAGCTAGAACGATGAAACTTTTTTATTTTACCCATTATTGGGTTAGATTATTAAATATTTTTTCATTATTTAGTCAAGGGCACTATTTTATGCGGATGAAGTCTCGGTTACAACTAGTACAATATATATATTAAAATAGATATGAATAGTGATGTACAGTTAATTTTTTTTATAAAGGAATCTTCTATACTGAGAAAAAAAGATGTTCTTGTTAAAGTTTGTCACCCTCATTACCCCCTTATAGGGGTTGGAGATAGGAAACTAATCCCTTGATTGTACTAGAAGTAGAAAAATAACGTAAAATTACTTTTGTTCTTCTCCGGTCCAAATTTTAACTTTATACCTGTACTAGCTACTCGCCCCGGCTTCGCCCGGGTGCACATGTATTATACATATAAACCTTTCTCTTGAATCACTCTATCTATTTAAAAAAATCGCTTCAAAATCCATTTCGTAGTTTTAAAGATATAAGCAGGGACGTATAAACAGCGACAGCGACTTTGTTTTATATATGTAATGATATCGCACATCCCGTGTAAAAAGGCCGCAACTACACTTGCGTCAAAAATGTTTTATTACATAAATAAAGCGAGCTTCACGGTTTACACCTTCTGTCAAAATCTCATGAAGCTATCGACAAAATTGAAGGAATAAATGCAAAAATACTAAAATTTTGCGACTTTAGAAAATATAAAATTCCAGCATAAAATAGAGGTATGCGTATTTGCATTTATTCGCTTTACAATTATCCCGCTCATAAAGTCATAATTGTATTTAGGTAAATTTTAAAAGAAGATTTACAAAAAAATGTTTAACGCAAATATACTTAAATACTTGTTCCTATATCTTACAATCTAGGACTATTGTGTAATTCTAATTACTTACTTCTTCTACGAAACTTTTAGCTGATAGTTTATGTGTGATTATTGTTACACCCCAGCAAAACTTCACAATGCGTAAAGTGTAGTTGTAGTTACTTCTTTATTACACGTAACATTTCATACCTGATGTTGGGTAATTTTAAATACAGCATGTATTTACCAGAAAAAAAAAACAAGAATATGTTCATGTAATTAAAATTAAGTAAAAAATAAACTATTTTTAAGCTGACGGGCACCAATGATGGATGATAGGAGGAGCAGGAGATCAGATGAATTTGCCAGGAATAGTAATAATAAATGATAGAAAAATCGATCTGCTTTTAGACATTTATCATAGAAGAGCGAATTGATAGAAGTGTATATAAAAACAATAGATAAAAAGAATACTGCTACTTTAAATATGGATAAACGAATATACAATTGCCAGTGAATCTTATTGTAGGTCTAACAGGAATTAACTAATGATGGTTTCCAGGATGGACCGCGTGGAACTAAATGTACCTTATATTGCTAGCAATAATATTCAATATTAATTCCCACTGAATAGGTACACATACAATACTAGCTGGTCCCGCAAACGTTACTTTGTTATAAATTACTAGCTGTGCTCGTGTAAAGTTTCGTAAAAATCTATTCAGTAGTTTTTGCGTGAAAGAGCAACAAAGATCCATACTTACAAACTTTCACGTTTAGAATATTATATTAAGATTAAGATTTCTGAAAACTATTAAAGTACTAATCATCATAATTTCAACTTGTGTCTATCCACAGTTGGATATAGGCCTGTCCCAATTTGGCTTTGGTGGTCTAGCGGTTAAGCACACCGATTTACTTCCAATGGTCGCGGATTCGATATATTTGTATTCATGATAAGATTGTTTGTGTGGGTCTGGGTGTTTTCTATATATATATAAAATCTAAGTATTTATATATAAAGCTATTCATACCGTGTGACTAGAAGGCGCTGTTAATTGTTGAGTATTATTTATTTATTTCCCAATTTCTTACACCATGTGCGATCTTCCGCCTTTTGTTTCCATCGACTCCCGGTCACCTTCGTGATATCTTCGGTTCATCTTGCAGGAAGGCGCCAGACACTCCTTAACTTATATTAGAACTAATATCGCTATTAAAATGTAGGAGTTGATGGTAGAAGGAGGAAATGTAGGAGTTCGATGTATGTATTATTATGATTTTTTTATGATTCAGTTAACGATGAAGGTGGTCCAAATCGAGAAGTTTGTCGATAACATACTAATAGACCAATCAAAATAAGAAGTAAACCAAAAATGTCATTGATCAAATTAATATGTTTCCACATAAAGAATCGCATTATCTCGCAGTAGTCTAACAATGATAAATTCTAGATGAAAAGCATAATTGCGCTAAAATGCATCGTTTATACTTATAGTGCATTAAGAAAAACCCAGATTATGAAAATGTTACTCCAGCCTCTCAGAGATGGTACTATAATATTAGGTCCTTACATATGAAATTGGTGTTTTGTCGTACTGGCCACTTTGATCTCAAATATCTCCTCTTTCGCCAGGAATTCAAAGTTCAAATTTGTACAGTTATTTACTCATGCATTTGTTTTTCGAAAACCGTAATCCATATGTTTTTTCCATCTTTGGTTTTTTCTTTACGTCACTGAGTTTACAAAATGGAAAACATAAAATATCACGTTTTTTAAGAGTACGAATTCCGTCGTGGCACTAGTGTGCAGAAACGACTCGAAGAATTAATGATGTGTATGGCGATGGTGTCGCAAAAGAAAACACAGTGCGTTTTTGGTTCCAATGTTTTCGTTCTGGAAATTTCGATCTGCAAAACAAGCCCCGTGAGCAGCCAGAGTCCAAGGTTGATAATGAAGAATTAAAGGCTAATGTGGAAGCGGATCCATCGCTAACCACGTCCGAGTTAACTGCAGGCTGCAGTGTTAGTAACAAAACTGTTTTAATCCACTTGAGGCAAATTGGGAAAGTGAAAAAAGCTTGAAAAGATCATGAATTGAATGGAGCAAATCGACAAACGCGCGTAGACTGCTGCGTTATTAGCCAACCGGCATAATAATGAAGGGATTTTAAATCGGATCATTACCTGTTATGAAAAGTGAATCTTGTACGATAAACGGAAACACTCATCGCAATGGCTGAATCCTAGCAAACTAACCAAATCCTGCCCCAAGCGAAAATTCAAACTCAAAAAAAGTTACTTGTGAGCACTTAGTGGACTAGTGCCTGTGTTGTTCACTTCAGCTTTCTTATATCTGGCCAGAATATTACGGCAGATATGTATTGTCAGCAATTGCAAACCATGATGGAAAAGCTAGCTGCTGAACAACCGAGACTGGTCAATCACCGTAGGCCACTGCTGCTTCAGGACAACGTTACGAAATTAGAAGAGCTTCAAATGTCCAATATATCCACCGTACTTCCCGGATCTTGCTTTCTTTCAAAATTTGGATAACTTCTTGCAAGGGAAAAAATTCAAGTCCGATTTATCGATACTACTAATGGTTTTTTAGTAAAGGGATCAATAAAACTACCTATCAAATGGCAAAAGTGCATGAATAGCAATGGACCATATTTTGATTAAATAAATGTATTATATTTTGAAAAATCAACTGAAATTGGCGTTTTGTAAGGGAGTAATTAGGTTACTCCCTTACAAATTTCATATGTTAGGACCTAATATATTTACTACACGAGTTGGAGTCAAATTAAAGAGATTTCGGCAGATCCTCAATGTCCGGGGAAATTCCAAATAAAATAGCATTCGCTGATGAGACACCAAATAATAGACAAATAGAAGGGGAAGAGTTATGAGAAAACAAGAGCTGCACACAGCGAACCTTCTGAAATCAAGCATTAGTATGATGCACCGCTACCGATACCTAAAATATATACAAAGACTTGATGAATCTATATAAAGATAAAAACATACCACCACACTACCAGACGTTTTATAAGAACTTAAGTACTAAATCTAAGACTAAACTAAACTAAACCACAGAGTCCGATTCCAAAGTTGAGGATAATGAACATTAATAAAAATATCACTATTTTGAACATTTTTTGATTAAGTTGATTATGGAGGCAATAAACATTTCTTTAAAAATAATAATAAATTAATAATAACCCTGTTTGTTTTCATATTCTCTAAATTAATTTGCCCCTATATTTATACTTTTGACTTACATGCACGCACATAATGGACTATTTACTGTAAGAAGTAGGCATTACATGATACAAATTAAATATTCAGTTACTTTCCGCATTATAAAAGCTATTTTTATAAATACACTAACTAAACTAAAATAAATGGCTCCCTAGAAATACGTAACTCGATGTACAAAAAATGATATTTCGTTAAATAACAACGTAATTATACTTGCAATTCTAGATTTTAATGAAATATAGGAGAGTATAAAGGCGTAAGTAGAGTTAAATTTGTTCATATATTTCAAAATACATAACAATAAAGCAATAATTGTAGTTACCCCTGCAAATGTTCTTTGTGTTTCGTGGAATATAGAAGTAACCGTGTTTTTTTAGATTATCTGGAAGTACATGAAGCTGTTCCTAAATTAAATAACACATGTAGTTGAAGGCAACTGTGACCTACGATTTTCTCTTTGAAACTTATTTCTAGAACTCATACAAAAAATATAGGACAGTTTTTTTAAGCTCCTGAAAAGTTGGTGAAAATCACTTACTTCCTTTTTCCACGAATGGTGCGATATAATCATGGTCAAGGTAAGGCAGATGAAGCCGCGTGCAAGAGCGAGTTAAAATATAATTAAACACACGGAATTCCATGCACTTCCAAATTAGAGCATGAAATATCATAACATTCGTTTCGTTGCGTGGCAAACTTCTGCTGTTACGAGTTTTAGTATTGTTAGAGGTCAACCACCATTTGCTCATAAAACAAATTTAATGCATGAATTTAATATTCATACAATTGTATCTTATTCAAACATTAATTCTATATATTTCTATTTCTTAAAAAAAATTGAAAAGTGCCAAACAATTATGGACCAAAATATACTTTTTGTGGACACATAGAAATATAATTTAGATGTCAATTTTGATTTTAAAACTAACTAATTTTAATTATGGAAGTGTTATTTTATTTAATTGCTTTTAACTATTAAAGTTTTTTTTTTATTTCAAGAATAAATGTCTGTAAAACTGCCCAATGTCTGTATTTATAATAATATATAATAAAGTATGAAATGTTGTTATTTTTAGTATAATAATGTATTTAAAAAATACTTTAAAAAAAATAATATTATGCTAAATTGCATTGCAATAGACGTAATTTTCAGTATGTTTCCTGTAAATCCGAAATAATAATACATGTTTAATTATCAGTGTTTTGTAAATGTTCAAGTCATACAATAATTGATTATATCTTTAAAGGAATAGATTTTTGATAAGTTTATGATTATTTGCAGTTTGTAAAAAAAATTAATCCAAACCAAAGATTGGTCAAAGATGCCTTTAACGAGTAACAGAATAACTTTCAAACTTTGTACTAATAATACTTACCTACCACAGATCAATATCGAACCCACAACCTCAAATACAATACACAAACTATAATACTTTACTATTTCTATCTGAAACAGAAACACGAATGGTCTCGAATCAAACGTCAAAGTCAGCTGTTCTCGTCCATCACTTTGCAGTTCATTCAACTTCTAAAAATAAAATCATTCGTTCACATTATCCGCTCGCGATATTTGCGCAAAGTTCAAACGTAAGGCTTCGCAGGCGGGTGTACCACGCGGCGAGAGCCGGTATACTGAAGCCCGCCCAAGACAGACGCGTACTGAACGTAAATTTCTACGGCACTGAAAATTTTATTCAGGCTTCGAAACCTTATCTCTCGAGTTTCCAAAGTTGGACGCAAACGGCGCGGTGCCTCTTTCATATAATTATTGCGTATTGCATTTGTTTGTGACTCGGTTTTATCTATGCTAATGTAGGCGTATATGTAAGTTTACTGTGAAATTATTGCGCCCCCTAAAGTGAGAAGTACAGGGAAATCCAGGGTGTTATGTGTTTATAAGTTTGTTTTGCATATCAGTCGACTTGAAAACTGTCCTTTGTATTTAATGTTGCCGTTTGTATGTACATATATATTATCTTTCACTTAGATGTCTATCTATATCTACATATAGATAGATTGATTATTTATCTGCATGAACATTGTTTTCTTTAGAGAGACTTGCAAATTTCAATTTTCTTAATGATTATATTACAAAATAATAATGAAAAAATTAAATGTTATATCAATTCTAGCAAAGAGTAACAATATTTCTCTACGATTTAAAACCTACTATACTGGTACTATACTATATAATATTGAAACAGAAATAGAAATAGAAATAATCTTTATTCAAATAAACTTAATATAAGCACTTTTGAAGTCACATTTTTTTATTCTACCGCTCATTCGGAATGCAGACTCATCACAAGAAGAATGAGCTAGAAACTTGTGTGTTGCTCTGTTAAATAAATATTGTTTTAATTAGATTTACATTAACAAGGATTAGGCATGCGACAATCAACATTCTCAGCGCAATGAATTTTAAGTTCGATATTTTTTACAAAAACATTATTATTATTTATAATTACTTCAATTTTATAATAAGTTTTTTAACTGAGAAAATATTTTATAAGACATTTGAATTTTTTTTCTGGCAAATTGATTGATTATAAAAGAAAAGTGTCTGACAAAAAAATAAAATTGATCATTGTATTGAACTTGTACTATCATATATATCGAAGTTACAGATATAAGTGACGTCAGCTACTCTGACGTCACTTGCGTTATTCTCATCCATGCCATCTCACTTCTTTAACTCGTAAATTATTATAATTAAACAAAATAAAAGCCATTAAGTAAACAATATTATTATTTCTAAGCAGATATAATAATTTTAATTCCCGAATCATGCCGGCGCAGTTATATATGTGTTTACTTAATCAAAACAAAGTCCGAAACTGTGGTGTTACTTTATAAGCATTGTACAGTTCGCGTGCCCCCGCCTAACGTATCCATCACTCAGATAACGCGAACAAATACTTTCCATATTAGCATAAATCCTAGAAATTGTTTCCAACTCCGTCTGGAATAATAATTAGTGAGCTGACTAATTTATACGTAGGTCACGCCATCTAGTGGCTGTCGGTATGAGATGCTTCCCCAGTTTGGGACAAGGTTCTGTCACCTGTCTCCTGATGCTTCATTGTCTGACATTGCAAAGTTTGCAACGTTTCTTATTTGTGACTGCCTCGGTGGTTTAGTGGTTTAACAGTGACTTACTTTCCGCAGTCTTATGCTCGCGGGTTCGATTCCTTGTCCGATGGTCGAGGGTTTTCCGCGCACGGTATGAAACATTTATATAATAAATAAATAAAGCTGGACAATTAACACAGCGCCATCTTGTTTCACGGTAAGTAGAGCTTGTTTTATGGGTACTAGAGAATAGATATAAATATTTAGATTTTATTTTTGTAAAAATATGTATAGAAAACACCCAAACCGATACAAACAATCATGAATACAAATTTTTAAATCATGTGAGGAATCGAACCCTCGACGTGACGCGACGCCACGAGCCCCGTGTACCAAATTGCTAAACCACCGACCTACAGACTATTTATATATGATTCTTTAGGTGTTAACTACTGGTCGCCTAGTGGCCGATGATAATTATTTTATATTTTAAGTTTGAACATTATTTTTCTTTTTTACAGTGTAAGTAGGAATATCTATGCACAATACCACGTACATTATTAATATAGTTAAACTAAAAAAAGTCGTTTTAACACAAATAATTTTATGGTAAATAAATTATTTACCTCACTCGACGTTTGATAGGTTAGCTCGTGAGGACGACTAGTGCAACCTAGTCAAAACGTCGAGAGAGGTAAATACCTTTATTTACCATAAAATTAATCATGTTAAAACTCCTTTAACTATATTAATAGTGTGTACCAAACGTGAAACATTAAAAATAAGATTAATAGCTCTATTTAAAAACTGAAGAGGAAACGCCACTACAGATCCTATGTGGTTGTAGCTCACTCACGCATAAACGTAATATCTCCTTTGGAAAGTTTACACTCTATCCTGAGGAAATAAAAACCATCAACATTCAATTCTTGTCCCTCACGGATCTAGGTAACGAACTTTGAAAATAGGCGAGCACAATAGATCTATGTAGGTCGCAGTGCTACAGGTCCAAGCCCTGACAATAGCTCAAACTCCCCAATAAAAAAAATGTGTTTAAAAATAAAATATGTCATATTACGTATCTTTAAACCATGGACATACAGATCCTTAATGTGGCGACCTAGGATGGGAAGCAGAAGCGTAGGCAGACCAACTGCCAGATGGTCCGATGATATCAGGAAGACGGCAGGACCGACCTGGACAAGACACGCCACAGACAGACTGAAGTGGAAAATTATGCAAGAGGCATACGTCCAGCAGTGGACAAATATATGCTGAAAGAAGAAAAGAAAGAAGAAGAAGAAACCATTTCCATGTACCTTAAAATATAATAAGTCGAGTTTACACCTTCAAGCGGCTATCAAGCAGCACTTACGCTCGATTTTGCATTTTAAATTTTGCAGTTAAACGTTATCAGTCGCACCCGGGTGTCACGCTAAACACTGCATACATGTTTTGTACAAGAAAATTAAAGTTTTATAATAAACTACCTAGAACTATAACTATATATACTAACTATAGATAATATATATTATTTCGTGTCCCCCTCTAGTGTTCAAGTAATATATCTGATTATTGTATTTTAATATTACTAAATATCTTATATATAATACTGGCTACTCGCCTCGCCATCGCACGGGTGTACATGTATTATATATATATAAACCTTCCTCTTGAATCACTCTATCTATTAAAACAACCGATTCAAAATACGTTGTGTAGTTTTAAAGATTTAAGCATACATAGGGACGGACAGTCAGCGACAGCGACTTTGTTTTATACTATGTAATGATTATATATATAATATAATCATATATATATATATATATATACACGAGAATTTTTCTCATGTTTCTCATCTCACAATGTTAATTACGATACTCTTCCGAAACGGCTTGACATATTTTTATGAAATTTAATATGCATATTAGTAGGTCTGAGAATTAGCTACTATCTATTTTTCATACCCCTAAGTGATAAGAGTTGTCCACCCTAAACATTTTTGTTTTAAATTTCGATATAATTTTTTTCTATAATGTTGCATGAAATTCATACAACCCTAAATTTCCACCCTTCTGCCATCAACTCCTATTTTTTAATAGTGTTTTTACTGTATATAGCAAAACAATGTTTACGGCATCAGCTAGTTTTTATATGAAAGATAACGTGCAGAATTCTGAAAGAAGCAATTTTTTTTCTACGTGTCCAAAAAAAAAATTGCAGTTTTGTAATTATAATACAAAAAACTATCAAATCGTTTTATACAGTAGATATATTTATTGGTGACGCCGCGAAATATTTTAAAAGAACTATGTATAAATTTCTAAAAAAACAAAAACAAAACAAAATCGTTGTATGCATGACGTTCTATTTTCAAATTGAATAACTTTATTTTTTTTTTCGTAAATACATAGAAAATACCCAGACCGATACAAACAATCATACTAATGAATACAAATGTTTGTGCCGTGCGAGGAATCGAACCCGCGACCATCGGAAGTAAGACCGGTATGTTAGACCGCTAGACCACCGAGGCCGTCAACACATATACATCGTATATAGCAACACGAGGCGTGCTGGTGGCACAGCGGTAGTTTCACGTTTATTTATGGTTGCAAACCTAACGATGTAATTATTAAGTTAGAATTTGACTGCTTTATTTATACAGATTATATTGTGACTATGCCTGCCCTTTTTTATGGCATTTTCGTAAGGTTTAACAACTAAATACCAGGGTCTGTTCTAAATATGCGTGAAAAAAGATTCAATTGTCGTATAAAACAATTCCTTTGTAACAAAAGCTTATTATAAAATTGAAGAGTTTGTAAACGATAATAATGTATTTGTAGAAAAAACTTAAAATTCATAGCGCTGACAATATTATCTGATGGCACTATTGAATGAGTGCGCAGCGATTTCTATGTTGATTATCGCATGCCTCTTACTTGTTATTGTGTAATTGTTTAGTTTAATAATAATAATAATAATCTCAGGACAATTCACACAGCGCCTTCTATTCCCAAGTTAAGCTAGCTGATGCTTGTGTTAAGGGTACTAGATAACTGATACAAATACATAGACTTTTTTTCGTAGGTATATGTATGTATTATACGTCGAAAACACTCAGACTGACGCAAACAATCATACTCATGAATATAAATGGTTGTGTCGTGCGAGGAATCGAACCCGCGACCATCGGAAGTAAGGCGGTGAGTTAAACCGCTGGACCACCGAGGCCGTCGAGGTTATTTTATATCTTTTCAAAAGAGCAACACACTAGTTTCTTGCTCATTCTTCTTGTGATGAGTCTGCGTTCCGAATGAGTGGTAGAATAAAATTATTTGACTATTCAAAAGTGCTTGTATTGAGTTTATTTGAATAAAGAATATTTCTATTTCTATTTCCTTTTACTCAAAAAGGTACTATTTATCAAACACAATTTCTATTTTAGAGATATTTAATGATCAAATAGCCATTAAATATTAAAAAAAAAACTTTTTGAAAATGGAACGTCGTACATAGAACTGCAACGCGATATTGTTTTGTTTCTTTTTATAAAATCTCTACATTTTCTCCTCGAATATTTCACGGCATTATCAGAGAATTCAATTATGCAATACGATATATAATCTTTTTACTTGATTATTAAACTAATTATAGATTGTTCATTTTAAACTTTCGTGTTTATTATACATTATTTAAATTAAGCCGTTTCGACTAGGTTGCACTAGGTAGTAGCTAGTAGCTGGGGCGTGGGTCGGGCAACCTCCTAGTATGGGCCTGCCATTGGGAGGCTTCCCCATCCTCGTGGATACGTCCGCGGGGAACGGTGGCCGAGCAATGGTTTGGTTCTGGTACGCCCCGGGCGGGATAGTAGTCGTTCCTTCGGGATACGGCTACTATGTCGGCCAGTAGCCCGGCGAGTAGGTTAGGTTGTATATAGTGTAAATAGTTCAGTTATTTATTTGTAAATAGTTAGGTTTAGGTTGTATAATTGTAAATAGTTTTTCTCCTTGGTTTTAGTTCTTCTTCGTTTTATTTGTGTTGTTTTCCCTTTCCTATCCTAATATTCTTTCTGTCCCCTTATTCTTCGTTTTCGTTTTTCGTCTTTCGCGGGACCTCACCCGGTTAAAAAAGGAACACAGGAGACATGACAGATGTTAAAAATGACAAATTACATACCAGCAAGGCTGGAGAATCCTTCCCCACCGCACCGGATTCGCCGGGGGTGGGCTGTCCCACGTATTCTGGGGGGGACAACATAGGTCATGGGTGGGAGGAAGATGAGGAGGTAGATGCAGCGAGGAGAGAGTACGTAGAGAGGCTGCTACAGGAAATGGAGGCAGAAGCGATGGAGGGATTAGATTCGGATTTCTCGGATCGAGTCTCTCCCTCGACTCAGAGGTGGGAAGCGATGTTGGCGGCACAACACCTTTGCCGCAACGACGATCACAACGCAAGAGGCGGATTGTGGAAAAACCCAAGACTGACAATGACGCGCCAGAAATTGTGTTCAGAACACCGGCGCAGAAGCCCGCAAATTCATCCGCGGCAAAGAAGGTTTACAAGGGTGGTAGCAGTACCGGGCCAAAGAAAATGACGAGGGTGACAATGACCCTGAATTGGAGCATGCGAAGGCCGAATTGGCCGCCGCTACAAAAAGAGACGTGGAGATGAAGCAGCTGCAACAGTTTGTTCCGAAACCGGCGAAGCGTTAACTCGCAGACCATCAGATGAGGATGCGAAGCGATCTGACGTCCTGGTTTCGGATATTCAGGAGTTGCCCTATGCCGTGAAACCTGAAGGGCACAATCGTGAAGGACATTAAGGACGCCGTAGCTACCATCCGCGCGGCGTCTGAGTCATTGGCGGGGAGGACATCTTCAACTGAGTGCGTAGCAATGCGCCGAGAGAACTCCCGGTTGTCACGAGACTTGGCGGACATGCGGGAGATGATGACCGCCATTTTAACCTCAAAAGAAGACCATGGGGTCCGCCGCCCAGGGCACGGACGAGCTCGCGATGCTCAAGGCGGAGAGGGCGGAACGTTTATACTCAATAAAACAGGACCGCTTGGCGCTCAATTCGCTCCAAAGCGAACTGGCGGCGGCTAAAGTGGCTTTGGCGAAACTGCCGGATAGTGCGGCCATGGAGGTGACTTCCGATGCTCGAGGTGCTGAACCGGGTGTAATATCACCGAGAGTTCGCTTGTTCGGCAAATCGGTATCTTCATATTTGAGAAAATTGAAGAGCTCGTGGGCAGGCAGAACAATTCGCCGCCCAAACGGGCCAACAAAACAAACAGATATTCTGTTGCCAGCACCAGTAGGGCAGGATTAAGCGCTTCAGCCGCTTCCCACTACCAACGAGCAGTGGACGACCGTTGTCCGGAGAGGCAAGCGCGCCAAAAAGGCTAAGGGCCAGGAGTCGGCCCCAGCCACACAGGCGGCATCAACGCGAAACGTCTAAGGCGACTCAAAAGGAGGCCAACAGTGAGGCTGCCAAGAAGAAAAGGGCGCGAAGGAGGCATATCGCTCCTCGGCGATAGTGTTAACAGACGGGAGCTGCGGAGGCTATCGAGTTATACATCGGTGCTCCGAGAGGCCCAACAGAAGATCAAGTCCCTCGGAATCACCGAACTCGGATTCAGATTGGCTCACATCCCGTTTGGAAGTGCCAGGGCCATTGGAAACTAGCGGATGCCCTCGCCGCAACAAAGAGGCCGGTCAAGTCAGCGGAGTTCCGCGTCTTACGATAAAGCAGCTGATGTGGTGGCAAGCGCGCGAAGACTGCGCCGAGGCCTCCGTGCAACCTTCCCTCAGGGAGTGGCTCCGTCTGGGTCCGAGGCCCAATCGGAGCAGTGAACGACTGGTCGATGCCGGCAGATTAAAAGTGGGGTGGACGATACGGGTGCGGTCCTTAGACGGCCGATGCGGTGTTTAAACGGTTTACCGCCAAGAGGACCAAACCTGTTTCGGACAAGACGGCCACAACCCCTCGTGCAGTTTAATGCCCCTATTGTGCAGCGGCGAAGATCTGACCACCGAATGGGAAGCACCAATTCACCCAAACAGGCGGCGAGAGTGGAGACGATGGAGGCCGAGTCCGGCCCGTCGCCTCCCACCATGGGCCTCGTGGCAGCTGACGCGGGGGCGTCGGCTGTCACCTAAGAAGGGATGAGGCCAGGAGTAGGCGCGCGTGGTGTCCGCGTGCGCCACTCAGGAGTGGGGCTGAAGAGCCCGCGCTGCCGGGGATCACGGTTGAATGTCTCGATCCCGTAACCCCGGCACTAAAGCGCTCGAGGACACCAAGGGGTTTGTAGGAGTCCGGCAGTACCCCCACGCTTCCCCCGGGGCGTGCGGGTCTCCATGACGGATTTCCCCTTGTAAAAAAAAAAAAAAAAAGGTAGTAGCTAGTAGCTAGTGCAACCTAGTCGAAACGTCGAAAGAGGTAAATACCTTTATTTGCCATAAAATTATTCGTGTTAAGACCCGGTTAATAATGTAAATAATTATAAATTTTAACAAACAAACACCTATTAGTTAGATAGTGATGTCCTCTATAAAACTGTTGTACATCACTTTGGTCTGTTTTCAATAATTTCCGTTGCGCATGCAATATAAGGTTTTTTTAGTATTTTTGGTATTTTTTACAAGGCATCAATGCCTCTAATTATACCATTTCGAATAACAGTTTTGATTATAAATAATATAAGTCATCATTAGATTGTATAAAATAAAGTCGCTGTCGCTGTCTGTCCGTCCCTATATACATAGGCTTAAATCTTTAAAACTACGCAACGGATTTTGATGAGGTTTTTTAACAGATAGAGTGATTCAAGAGGAACGTTTATATGAATAAAACATGTACGCCCATGCGAAGCCGGGGTGGGTAGCTAGTATATAATATAGTTGCTATGATCTATATAAAACTTACTGTCCGTAACAAAACAAACAGATATTCTTTTAAACGTCACTTCAACTAGTAAATTATGAGCTGGTAATCCAATATCGTCTTTATTTCCAATAAAGTAAGATTTATTATAACACCGAGATATCAGTGCAGACGCCCTATTTTTCAACCTCAAGGAGCTCCTATGAGCATCATCTCACATTTTATGGGCAATTAAACTAGCAGTTAACAAAGAGCTGTTTGTCTTAATAAAGCGCGTAAAACGAGACGTGCAACCTTCGGTTAAGTCATGTTTAACAATTACTCGATAATGTGGGATAGTGGGTTCGTTGTTTAAAGGTTTACGAGGCCAAACCTGTTTCAAATCTACAACCCAGTTTAATAATATTAATCTCAGGACAATTCACACAGCGCCATCTAGATCCAAGTTAAGCTAGCTAAAAGTTTTGTTGTGTACTAGACAACTGATACAAATACATAGATTTTTTTGCTTAAGTACATAAATATTATACATAGATAACACCCAGATCGATACAAACAAACATACTCATGAATACAAAATACAAATGTTTATTTAATTTGTAAAATATTAGTGAGTTACTTATTGCGTTTACAAAATATATATTTTGCGTATAACAATTCGGCCTCAGTTGTTTAGCGGTTTAAAAAATCGACTTACATCAATGGTCGCATGTTCGATTCCTCGCACGATACAAATTACTTTTATAATACATATTGCATATTCTGCTACACTTATATTTTAGTTTTTTAATCTCAGAGATTAAATTGGTATAGGTGTGACGTTCAAATTTTCAAGTTATGTTACTAGCTGTCAGCAAGTATTTTTTTTTTTTTGCTTTAATAGTTATACTTATTACTAATACAAATATTAACAAAAAGAAAAAGAACTCAATATAAATATGCTAAACAAAAGTCGACCTTATCGCTTATAGTAATATATGTAATGTCAAATTTATCTACGAGATAAAAAACACAGTTTAGGCACAACAGTGCTTAGTAGACAATATTGAATTTGTCTTACTAGACATTATTAAATGCAATTATTATTTTGATGTATCTAGGTAACTGTGTCCCATATTTAAATGTTTGCCCAATGGTTGACTGGGAGATAATACCTCAAGGTGTTAAGTCTACCATATGCATATGTACTTGTGCATTAAAGATTTAATAAATAAATAAATGTAAGACTGAAAACAATGCTACTGTATCTAAAACATAACACTTTGCATATAATGCATTCGTTGCAAACATTTCAAAGACAATATTCTATACAAAATCAGTATGAAACCGAAGCAAATGCTATTGCAAATTGAATTAGTACTATTATGGTAATGTTGGAACATAAATGAGTGGTCAGGTCCAGTATGGTGACTACTAAATGAAGAAAAACCATTATTTGGATGTGATATTATAACATACTAATGTTAATATATTTAAAAATATAATATGTACATTTTATTATAATATATCTTAGGACAGTTCACACAGCGCCATCTAGTCCCAAGCTAAGCAGAGCTTATGTTATGGATACTAAACAACTGATGGAATATTTAAATACTTTTTTTTGTAAATACATACATAATATATATAGAAAATAGACTAGTACAAATAATCGTACTTATGAATACATATATTTATACCGTGCGAGGAATCAAACTCGTGACCATCGGAAGTAAAACAGTGTGCTAAACTGCTGGACCACCGTCTAAACCGTCAAAATATTGAAGTAGACTGTAAAGTCATCTGCATTCCATGGGAATTTTCTATCTGGAAGCCGGGTCTATCCTATCGTGTGGTAGAGATCCTCTCTCTCGAACTCTCCGAGCAGTTCCCAGAACTTATGACCAGAGTGTTGGATTAAAGGGTCTTTTGCCGATACATCAACACTCACTTTCTCCGGTCGTGTTTCTCTGCCTGCCCAACCAGATCTGGTAGGAGCCTGTTAGTGCAGCTTTAGATAGACGTTGCAATATCCAACACAGTTCTTCTAGAAGAATGTAGATAGATTTTGCTGGTATACTTCTCGCACCACCTCGACCGTATTTAAATTAACCATTTTTCGTCAATTTGTTTACTAGTTCATAACATTTCAATCAATCAATCTTAATAACTTTATTCATGTAAGTCTATTACAGACTCTTATGATATGTCAAATGTACCGTCAGTTCGGAATGATTTCGAGAAAGAATTGATAAGAAACTCAGCTCGTATTATTTGGGAATAAGGTTGTATATCTTTGCGATAATACAGATTCATTTTTAAATTCAAATTTGGGAGAATAGAATGACCTCTGGGATATTCTATTGCAATTTTGTTGAAAGGAAATAGTCTAATCAGTGTTCGTAAACCGAATAGGATGCATCAGCATGCATTTATTTGTTTATTACATGGTCTTTAGGTACCTATATATTTGTTTCCCATGGTACAGCGATATCTAAAAATATATACGAAAAAAAAATACGAATTTTCGACTGCAAACTGTTGCGTCCAAAGTGCCGCATCCCATTTTTATCAAATCGACATAACCATGGTTGCAGCGAGTTTTTGCAGCATCCAGTCCAGCTGTTGCTTTGTTTATGGGGCTGGTCCTCGTAACGGGTTTTACGCTTTTTACTGCGTTTATAAGCGGGTGAAAAAAGTCATAACTGTTATTTTAAACTAACGTCCTTTCACATTTTTTATACATAAAAAATTTAACCAACGTCTGTAACAGAGGACTTTGTATAAAGTCCTCTGTGCGTAAATATCTCTATATCACGTAATTCCAGCATCGATAGTCTATATTTTTTTTAACCAGATGATACTGGAATAGTGTACCCGCCCGCGCTAACGGTTTACGCTGGCGGGGCACTAGTGAAGGATGATAAGATGAGCATGAGGTCAGGTCAGTTAGCCCATCATGACAAATTCACCAGGAATTTATCAGGATGGTTTCCAGAGAAAACACGCAAATGTCAACCTGACATGGTACATTACTAGCAATTACATTAGTCCACATTACTAACAATCCTAGGCTGTAATTTAAAGAGCATGACTCGGTAGTAAAATTATAGAATACAGGTATTTTTTTATACCACAAAGATTGCAAACAAGCATACGGCCCATCTGGTGGTAAACAGGCACGTAACCTATAGACGTATGAAATTTAATTCTTATGAATTTATGTATTAGATTTTTATTAATTGAATTTATTTTAAAGGTAAACATTTTAGACACTTTATGAATGATTATTGAATTTATTTATATTTAAGGGGGTCTTCCTATGTGATGGGTTGAAAAAATCGATTTTTTTTTCATAAATTGCTCCCTTAACATGTCTAGAATACGGTAGTAAAGCGATTTTAGAAAATTCGAAGTCGTTTTAAAGATACAGCAGGTAAAAGAAAGAGCGGTTCGGAGCGGTGAGTTGGCAGTTAGAGACCGGGCCTATTGTGTACCGTCGGCTTTTTACCTGGCCTCCCTTTTATTAATATATTTGTTTATACAAGTTTAGACACGTTTCTACAGACTTAAAAAGGATAAAACCAATAAAGGAATAGGAGGAAAAGGAGCAGCAAACTTTTTGATAAAGTTATCCAAGAAATTACAAAATTCTACGGATTAGCAATTCGACGCCATCCAGATTCGCTTGAAGATATGAGAAAGGAAGTTTGGGCAACGTACTATCACAAATGTTCTTCTGATGAAAACCCTCAGCATCAATTTTGTCCAGAAGGAAGACAGTTGGTGTAAATGGCGTAAGGCTGAAGCTAAATGAACTGGACCAATTTCATCACGATAAACCACCTCTAATTCCGCAAGTCCAAGAAGCTATCAAACCGGTTTTCGAAGATTTATCGAAAGACGAATTATTAATTCGTTGTTTAGGAGCAGAGACACAAAACAATAACGAATCTTTGAATTCTTTGATTTGGACTTTCGCTCCTAAACATCTTCATTCTGGTCCCAAAGTTGTTGAAATTGCTAGCTACTTAGCAGTTATTATCTTTAATGAAGGTTTTCAAGGTATTTTAAAAGTTATGTCGATTATGGGATGCCCTGTTGGTCGTGAAGCCCAATCGTATGTTGAGAAACGGGATGAAAAGCGAATCTTACGCTCTGAGCGGCGCGTAAGTGATGTCGTTAAACAAGCCAGGATTGACTCAAGAGCTGAACAATCTGCTTTAAAAGAGTTTCACGAGGAAGAGGAAGGAATACTCTATGGACCAGGCATCGCCGATTGAGAGTAAGTTGATATTTTAATAGTTTTTAACGGACTTGAAACTTTAAACGCGTTTTTCTCAAAACTGTGTTTTTCAAACTTTCCTCCATTGTATCTCAGAAACGGCTGGACCGAATTACTTGAAATTTACAGGGCACACTCAATATATGTAAACGCATGGAATGAACTATTATCAATCGAAAATTTTCAAAACTTCGATTTTTTTATAGCAAAAAACAAAAAAAAAACGCCTAATTTGCAACTTTTATTTCAAATGTCTATCAAAAATCCAATTTTTTTTATATTCATTTGATTATAGGTCATTCCGTGCTTTTAAGCCTACAAATTAAAACGCCGTTTTTTTTTTTTTCAGATAAGCCGATCAGCCGGAATCGTGGAGGAAGTGGGAGCTCTTTTTTTCGAGGCGGGGGTGTTCAGAGCGCTGTAACTCTAGTTTGACTGAATATTTTTAGCTGAAATTTTATATTTATACTGTCCAAATATGTGTTAATAAATGATAAAAAACTTGAAGCTCTAAATATTTACTGGTCGTAGAAAAAAAATCCTAAAATATCCCTAAAAAACAGGCCGTCACATAGGAAGACCCCCTTAATAAAAATTAAGCTTTAAAAATGATGATACAAATACAAATACAAAACAAAAAATACAAACTTTTATCTCCCCTTTCTACCACTTACGCTTTTCGCTCCCTTCCTTTCCTTCTCAGGGTCTAGACTATTTGTGTACAAAATTTCTTTTAAATGGGTTCAGCATTTTTTGCCTGAAAACGCGACAGACAGGCAGGCAGAGTTACTTTCGCATTTATATTATTAGGAAGGATTGCAAAGAATTAAAAAGGTATTCAGTCCTTGGCCAGCCGTTACCTTGTTTGCCATTTTTAAGTCAAAATAATTTATGCATACATAACATTTTTGTTCACTTCTACATAATAATTTATTATTTGTTTTAGATACAAATAAAAGTATGGCAATTAGAAAGATCTCTGGACAAAGTGAGATTCATTCCGAGACGTATTAGTACATGTGCACTCGAGTATCGAAGTCGTAAAGGCTGGTGCACACGTGGGTAAGTGCGCCGGACGGTTAAATACGGCACCGGCTCGCTCCCTTTACGGCATCGGCGGGTGTCTACTGCCGCGGTGATACAGGCTGTTTTAGAATTAACTTTATAAAAAAGTCTTTTTTTCAGTGCTTTAAGGATGTTTTAGGAATATGCTGCTGATTTTATAACATTACAAGAAAGAGTTTTTTTATTTAATTTTATTTTTTAATCGTGCTTATACGTGGTCGCTAACTATGGGCCCCATGAACAAGCTCAGAGTCACTCACGGCAATGGAGAGGGCTATGCTCGGAGTTACTCTGCGTGATCGAATCAGAAATGAGGAGATCCGTAGAAGAACCAGAGTGACCGACATAGCCCGAAGAATTGCGACTCTGAAGTGGCAATTGGCGGGGCACAAAAGGGGCAGTAAAGTCCTCGAGTGGCGACCACGAACCGGAAGACGCAGCGTGGGAAGGCCTCCAGCAAGGTGGACCGACTATCTGGTCAAGATCGCTGGAAGGCATTGGATGCGAGCAACGCATAACCGATCGTCGTGGAGATCTTTGGGGGAGGCCTATATCCGGCAGTGGACGTCTTCCGGGCTGCGATGATGACGATGAATCGTGCTTTAAGGGTGCTGACTTTATGAAACTATATTTTTGCTATGCTTTGATCCTCTTAGATTTGGAATCCGCTTTTATCGTCCTATTATATAATTATGATTATAATCGACAGATTTTACTCCTATCATTTCAAAATTCATATTATATATAGGATTTTTTAAAATATGAATATATTTGTAGTAGATTATAGATGTGTAAGATAAAAATGATACGAAATAAATATAATTATTGTAATGATATAGGAGAATAATCATCTCTATTTTAATAATAATTTGTCTGCGCCAGTAGACAGAAACATAGCATGGTATTATATAATAATATAAAGAGTATATTAATTACTTTCACTTAATTTATCATTATTTAAAGTTAATTTTATTAATCAAAATTTATTTCTTAAGTTTATATAATTATAATATTGCTATATCACTCAATGGGATGTTTTAGGAATACGGAACACCCTGTATACGCACTTCAAGATAGACATAACATCAAAAACGTCTCACGACTCTCCCGGTAGCACTGACTATTATATAATCACGATTACAATAAACCAACTCGGTTATATTACAGCTGTAATATAACCGAGCCGCTCGTGTAAGCTAACCTTTACGACAGGGCTGCCATTCTTGTCTGAACTCTTTGGAAATTCATATCAAATATTTTTTTAATGTCCTTGGAATGGTGACCAATGTGACAGCCCTAATGGCAAGTAACCTATGTACATAAACAGAACGGATATCACGTTATCATGTGATTATCATGTGTTTCCTTTTACCTTGCAATTTCACTGCCTTATCTCACTATTTTAACTGGTTTCAACCGCTGACTGGTAAGTTGTTGATGGCTGAAATAATTGGCAGGAGATGAAAGAATATATTAAACTTTAAATTAAGTAAAAGGCGTGGTAGATAAATACTTTTTTTTAATACATATGGCGACGTGACGACCTTGGTGGGTCAGCGGTTTAGTGCACCGCTTTACTTACCATGGTCGCGGCTTCGATTCCTCGAATGGTGCAAACATTTGTATTCGTGAGTATGATTGTTTGTACCGGTCTGGGAATTTTTTATGTATATTATGTATATACTGAATTGTAAATATAATTTTAACCGTAGAAAACACCAAGACCGATACAAACAATCATACTCATGAATACAAATGTTTGTACCACGCGAGGAATCGAACCTACGACCATAGGAAGTAAACCAGTGTCTACTAGACCACCGAGGTCGTCAGATAAATTAATATAATGATAATATGTATCTACTAGCTGTACTCGCGACTTCGTCCGCGTGAAATTTAACTTTATTTTTCTAAAATTAAAGTAGCCTAAATTATTCTTTTTTACATCAGATACCTGCTAATAAAACTCCCGTCAAAATCGGTCCAGCCATTTCAGAGATTAGCCAGAATAAACAGACAAACCGACAGACAGACAAAAATGTTATTTTGGTGTATGTACCGTCTTTATATTCATATGCATGTAGTAAAAAACGATTATTTCAACATTACAAACAGACACTCCAATTTTATTTATATGTATTGATAATATTGTCTGAGATATTTCGTTTAATAACTTGTTGAACTGAAATCGACTTAACTTTTAAAATGTCTGCAATTCCATGGGTCCAGTTACCCTGGTCTGCGACATTCCGTGAAGTTCTCGAGGCGAGCTCGTTAAGCAATTATCGTTAGTTTCGGGAACAAGGGGAGATATAGCTATGTTTGCAAAAGAGCATTGTTTATAGTGTCTGACACTAAACCGAATGGGCCAGGGTGGGTAGCAACTAAACAGGGGAATGTCGCATTCTTTGTAGCGTTTTAGAACTTAGAACTTATAGACCGCGAGCCAGTGGATTGTTTCATCAATTATTTCTTTCCGGTTGAAAACTTTTGAGTGATAAATCTTGCAGTGAGAGGAAATCACTGAATTTTTTTACAGGTTCGTGTTATCAGCTGACATATAATATACCACGCTGACAATTGTTTATCTTCAATATATAGGTTTAACTATAATATTATAGTATTTTTAACCTAGATAATATAACAGATATTTTTTAAACATTTGTGAAAGTGCTACTCCTCGATCGACCCATGGAAACACAGTTGACTTTGACTAAATTTGAACTGAGAGGAAGTGACTGATTTTTTAACAAGTTTGCGAGGGTACAACTCCTCAGCCCACCCGCGAAACCGTAGCTAACTTTCACGAAGATTCATAACATAACATCTTAAACAACTTACAAGTTTTTGACCGGTAGGAAATTGGTCATCTTGATTCGATCTTGGCTCGCGGACCATAATGCAACAAAGTGTGAATTTTAGAGCAGGTATGTAATAGAAGAGTCTAATTGAGTTGCTATATTTTGCTGTGTACAGTACTCTCTAATTAGTTTTGTCGTAAACTATCCTTAGGAACTAAATTAGTTTCATCAATTTAGTTATATATATACAAGCAGTGCTCGCGGTTTCAACTGAGTGAAATTTCAATAAAAATATAGCCTATATGTTATTCTGATGCATAAACTATATTACTGTAAAGTTTCATCAAAATCCGTTCAGTAGTTTTTGCGTAAAAGAGTAACACACATGCATACTCACAAACTTTCGCGTTTGTAATAATAAAGTTTATAAATATATAAGTATTTTTTCGTAAATACATACATATTTATATATAGAAAATAGACCAATACAAACAATCATATTCATAAATACAAAAATATTTGTGCCGTGCGAGGAATCGAACCCGCGACCATCCGAAGTGAAGCGATGTGCTAAACCGCTAGACCATCGAGCCCGTCAAGTAAATACTATACAAATAAATAAAATTGGAGTTTCTGTTTGTAATATCGAAATAACTGTTTTTTACTACATGCATATGAATATAAATACGGTACATATATCAAAATAACATTTTTTACAATTTTTGTCTATCTGTCTGTCTGTTTGTTCCGGCTAATCTTCGAAACGGCTGGACCGATTTTGACGGGCCTTTTTTTGGCAGATAGCTGATGTAATAAGGAGTAACTTAGGCTACTTATATTTTAGAAAAATAAACTTCAATTCCACGCGGACGAAGTCGCGAGTACAGCTAGTATAAAAATAAACGTCACTCGAAATAAGTTACGTAATTTTAAAACTTCATATTAATTACGGAGTCTGTAGAACGTTTAAGATGATTGTCTCGTTAATTTTTTCGGTACTGGTGTCTTTGATGTATTTCATTTTGATCTGTCAAAGCCGATTCTATCGGAATGCCGTTAATTGCTAATTAAACGTTTTAATTGGCGTCGTTTTACATTTGTCATTGATTGGTACTCGTGGAAAGTGAGTTTAGTGATGTAGTTGTGATGAATGAAGATGAAGATGTATGTGATGAAGGATAAATCGATGATGTTGTGGATAAAGAGCAACACACAAGTTTCTTGCCTATTCTTCTTGTGATGAGTCTGCATTCTGAATGAGCGGTAGAATCAAAAAAGATGACTATTCAAAAGTCTTTATATTAAGTTTGTTTGAATAAAGATTATTTCTATTTCTAAAGATTTCTAGGTTCCGGGACAGTGGGTACGTAGGATGAGTGGATTAGTATGTATGTTATTTTTTACTAGCTATTCCCGCGACTTCGTCCGCGTGGAATTTATTTTTATACTTTATTTTCTAAAATAAAAAAAAAATCTAAAATAAAAGTAGCCAAAGTTACTCCTTATTACATCAGCTACTTGCCAGAAAAAGTCCCGTCAAAATCGGTCCAGCTATTTCAGAGATTAGCCGGAACAAACAGACCGACAGACAGACAGACAAAAATTATAAAAAATGTTATTTTGGTATATGTACCGTATATATATTCATATGCATGTAGTAAAAAACGGTTATTTCGATATTACAAACAGACACTCCAATTTTATTTATATGTATAGATGTATAGATATTTTATTTAATTATGTTATGGTATGGTTGTCAACCAAATGTGCATATCTAGAAAAAAACTGGTGTAATTGAAAAAAATTGAAACTTTTGAAATTATTCTTTAATACCACAATTATAAAATGGACTTTCCAAAATTATACGTTATATAATAAATCCGACTTGAATCGATCGTATACATCGATATAATTACTTGGATCGTATTTTATTTAATGAAATCAATATTTTTGAGAATAATTTCTAAATATTATTTATGTTCTGGTAATTAAATAATGTACGTACATATTCTTACGACTGTAATTCTAGATAGGGCAGTTACAGGCATTGGTAACTATCGAAGGTGTGGTCCAGTACCTGTTAGGTAATTGTATTATATACTAGCGGTACATACGACTTCGTCCGCATGGAATTTAATTTAATTTTTCTAAAATAAAAGTAGCCTAAGTTACTCCTTACATCAGCTACCGGCCAAAAAAGTCCCGTGAAAATCTGTACAGACATTTCAGAGATTAGCCGGAGCAAACAGACAGACAGACAGAAAAAAATTGTAAAAAATGTTATTTTGGTTTATATACGATATTTGCATGTAGTAAAAAACGGTTATTTCAACATTACAAACAGACACTCCAATTTTATTTATATGTATAGATTACTTTTTAAATATAAAAAGTTAAACGAAAGAGGTTTAACAACAGTACTGTACCAGTTTTGAAATAGCCGTTTTAATTTTTTTATGTATTAATATATGGTATTAAATAGACAATACCAATTCATACCAAGACGTGGTCGCTAACTATGGGCCCCATCAACAAGCTCAGAGTCACTCAGAGGGCAATGCTCGGAGTTACTCTGCGTGATCGAATCAGAAATGCGGAGATCCGCAGAAGAACCAGAGTGACCGACATAGCCCGAAGAATTGCGACTCTGAAGTGGCAATGGGCGGGGCACATGGCTCGTAGGACAGATGGCCGTTGGGGCAGTAAAGTCCTCGAGTGGCGACCACGGACCGGAAGACGCAGCGTGGGAAGGCCTCCAGCAAGGTGGACCGACTATCTGGTTAAGATCGCTGGAAGGTATTGGATGCGAGCAGCGCAGGATCGATCGTCGTGGAGATCTTTGGGGGAGGTCGTGGACGTCTTCCGGGCTGCGATGATGATGATGATGACCAATTCATACATTCCTTTCCCATAAAGTTCAAATATGGGCGGCGTGGTAGGCCGGGATAATGTGCTCACTCTAATATGGTTGAATGCAATGATGGTGGCTCATCCGTCATACTCGTGAACGGGTGCTGCTTGTGCGGACTGGTCTGCTCGGGTTACGAACACTGATTAGACAATTTGCTTTTGCTGACGGTCACTCTATTCTCCCAAATTTGAATTTAAAAATGAATCTGTATTGTAAACATGAGCTGCGTGAACTGAAAGAAGCTGAGTTTCTTGTCAGTTCTTCTCATCTCGAAATCTTTCTGAACTGACGGTAGATTTGACATATCATAAAGTTCTGAATAGACCTACATAAATAAAGATATTTTGAATTTGAATTTGAATTACTCGCTGTTTTAAGATACGGGACTGCAATTTCGTCTGCAACACACTTACTTGACATTTATCGTTATATTTAGCCCAATTTACTTAACATCTTTTTAAATTATAGCCTATATATCAGTCTGATATATAAGCTATATTACCGTAAAGTTTCATCAAATTATGTTCAGTAGTTTTTGCGTGAAATAGTAACAAACATCCGTTTATAATATGACTGAGGTTATCTATTGTTTTTGGTAAATAAAGAGTATTTTTCAAACATCTACCGCGTTCTAAGATAAAAATTTAATAAATTAAATCTATTCTCGTTGAAATCCGTACAATTTTTTGCACGTTCGCGCCCAGACACCTAGTCTGTTCGGACACAATGGGTCGAGAGACAATAGCTGCTCCAGGCATGCCTCGCGATGTCAGACAATGATAGTGCGTGTTGCTGCCTGGAATTAAAGTAGAGGATAATTCGTCTGTGGAGATATTGTTTCATCCTTGCTTAGAACTCTATTATACATGTGTTTATTGTTGAAACTATGAAGCGAGTTGTAATTATATAGTTGTAATATGTAATATGTAATTTTAATTTGTGTTACATTTGTAGTATTATATTACTATACATATTATTATATAACTAGTATTTACATAACCTAATTGTACAACTAAGAACTAAAATAAAAAGCTTAAAAAAAAAAAAATAGAATATGATAACTAAAATATATTATTAAAAGTGGTCCCTTTAGGCAACGTTCCGAAGATACTGGCAGCGTTCCCTCTTTGAATAGCTAGACTAATTCTTTGTCCAAGGTAGCTGCCAGCTCTTCGGTCTTCTGTGATGTCGACTAACCTTTTCGTTATTTCTTTGAAAAGTCTTATAGCGCTAAGACCCCACGGACCAAGGGTCTCGACACCGAATGGAACAAATTCATATTCGGAGCCTAGACCCCTGTATTTACATGCTTTGGCTTTTTCAGCCGCTTCACATGCCGCACCAGCTCTGTTGTTGGTTCCATGTAGATGGGATGGGGCCAGCGTGTCTGCACAGGTTGCATCCCATACCAGCACCCGGCCCATCTTCCATGGAATCAAACTCTATATATTCAATTAAAAAAATGTTATAGACCAGATTGTCGAAGGTGCGGGTAACAAGTGTGTTTATTTATATATTTTACTAGCTGTACACTCGACATCGTCCGCGTGGAATTTCACTTTATTTTTCTAAACTAAAGGTAGCCGGAGTTACTCCTTATTGCATCAGGTATCTGCCAATAACCGTCAAAATCGTTCCACCCATTTCAGAGATTAGCCGGAACAAAAAGACAAACAGACAGACAGATAAAAATTGAAAAAAATGTTATTTTGGTATATGTACCGTATTTCTAAATATATATAACTCAAAGGTGACTGACTATAATGCTGTAACATATTTAAAATAACTTTACAGACTCCTGTATAGTTAAAGTATTGTTCAACAGACAACATATGAATATGTATGTGTATATGTATAAAAATGATTGAAAACGCGTATAGTGAAATGCTTTTACGAAAATACACAAACTAAATCATAGATTAAACAAACTGTCGTAAGGAAAGAGCGACCATAGAGGAAGCCGCCATATTGTCGGGCCTTCAATTAAATAAATTTCTTCCTTTATGTTTATTTAAATTGTCACATGACTTAATTTATAATATTAATAATAATAGTTCTGGACAATTTACTGCACCATTTAGTCCAAAGGTAAATTTGGACTGGCTTGTTTTATGAGTCAAATATTAGGAATACAAACAAACAATAACAATTGTTAATACAAACAACCATATTTACGAATATAAATATTTGCATCCTGCGAGGAATCGAACCCACAATAAATAAAATCATTATCAAGTCGTTACCCACGTAAGTTTATACCTCGCTTCATTTCTTTATGTAACTGGCAAACAAACTGACAGCCTAACTAATTGTAAGCGAGATAATATTAGAAGAAGTAGCTTATCTTAAGCTGCTATCTAGAATGTTAGTTACCTAAGGGTGAAAGACCCGTTAAAATCAGTTTAACTTGTGTTCCAAAATTTCTATATATTCAATTAAAAAAATGTTATAGACCAGTTTGTCGAAGGCGCGGGTAACAAGTTGTAATGAATAAAAAAATCTCTCTCTAAACTCTGGATGTGTTCAATTACATCATTTTTCTATATTACTGTAGTGTAACGTAATATATAGTATTTGTAGTTTAAGGAAAGCTACGTATAATTAGTAAAAATCACGGGATCTTACCACGTTTTATATTTATAGAGTTCCCGATATTTCGCCAGTGCTTCAACCGCCATGATCATGGGTAGTCTGAAGAGCAGCGGGTATATAGTATATAAAATATTTTTATATACATTTAGCTTCACACGTCTTGTTTGTTTGTCACTACTACTTATGGAAAGTTGTTGTTATTTAGGAAAAAAAAACAATGAAATAATCTTTATTCTAATAAACTTATTATAAGCACTTTAGAATAGTCAATTTTTTTATTCTACCACTCATTCGGAACGCAGACTCAACACAAGAAGAATGAGCAAGAAACTTGTGTGTTTCTCGTTTGATTAGACGTTTTTTTAAATTAATAATTACACAATAACAGGTAAGAGGCATGTGATAATCAACATAGCAGCTACGCACTCATTCTTAGTGCAATCAGATAATTTTAAGTTTTTTCTACAAATACATTATTATCGTTTACTACAAACTCTTCAATTTTATAAGCTTTTTTTACAAAGGAATTGTTTTATATGACAATTGAATGTTTTTCCAGATTTAGAACAGACCCTGGTATTTTGTTTTATGTATACAGTTAATTTAATTGTAATGAAAGAATTTGAATTTGAATAAAGTGATGTTTAATTACAAGGATTGAGATATTAATTTCGGATCGAATCGTGATTTTAAACCCCACATCAAAAACGCTCTCATTGCCTTATGAATGAATTTTAAAAACGATTCCGAAAATAAACATTTCGCGTGATCAAGAAAGTGCAGTGTAAAGTTAAGAGTTTATAACATGCACTGTTAAATTGCCACAGAATTAATTTGCCATACAATATAAAACACGACTACAATAAAGTAATGTAACGCTATTTATATTTTATTTAAGTGATTACAACATTAAGAGCGAACATAAGAAAGTAATTATGAACCATAAGTATTGTTTTATTATTAGACTAGCTTTACCGCGTGGAATTTAACTTTATTTTTCTAAAATAAAAGTAGCCTAAGTTACTTCTTATTACATCAGCTACCTACCTATAAAAGTCCCGTCAAAATCGGTCCAGCCATTTCAGAGATTAACCGAAACAAACAGACAGACAGACAAAAATTGTAAAAAATGTTATTTTGGTGTATGTATGTACCGTATAGTAACAGAGAAAAAAATTGGAGTGTCTATTTGTAATATTGAAATAACCGTTTTTTACTACATGCATATGAATATAAATACGGTACATATACCAAAATAATATTTTTTACAATTTTTGTCTGTCTGTCTGTTTGTTCCTGCTAATCTGTAAAATGGCTGGACCGATTTTGATGGGACTTTTATAGGCAGGTAGCTGATGTAATAAGAGAAATGTACGCTACTTTTATTTTAGAAAAATTCTCTATTCGAAATAGTTATTTTGTTAAATTCCACGCGGACGAAGTCGCGGGTACAACTAGTAGAAAATAAACGCCACGTCCACACGTGGAGTGAGCATAATACAATTACATTGATGTATGACACGGGTAATCTCCGATTGCCGGCGCCGGAGATATTTCCCACTGATAACGTATCGGGGCGATCGGCTGGGCAATTTTGGATGCACCATTTGTACACGTCCACGTAACGGACATACGCTTGTTAGGCGATCAATAAAGACATAGGCGGTGGCAATGAAACCGGCGGATGGATGTTTAATAGCTTTTACCCGCGGCTTTGTTTGCATTTTGAGGTAAAAGATTTGTACTAGCTGACCCGCACGACTTCGTCTGCTTCACACTTACTTGACATTTATCATTATTGTCTATATATTATTCTGATGTATAAGCTATATTACTGTAAAGTTTCATCAAAATCTTCTCGACCTCGGTGGTCTAGCGGTCAAGCACACCGCTTTACGACCGATGGTCGCGGGTTCGATTCCTCGCACGGCACAAACATTTGTATTTATGAGTATGATTGTTTGTATCTGTCTGGGTGTTTTCTATGTATAATATGTATGTATTTACAAAAAAAAATATCTATGTATATGTATCAGTTATCTAGTACCCATAACACAAGCTCTAGCTAGCTTAACTCTAGATGGCTCTGTGTGAATTGTCCTGAGATTATTATTATTATTATATATATGTTCATTCATGTATACATAATGTAATGTAGGTATGCTAATGTTGACTTTTTTGCTAAATAAATGTATATTATTATATTTCAACTTCGTTAAATTAAAAACCTAGTATTATAGCCTTAAGATATAAGTGAAATTTATTACAATTACATACACTACACTACAGAAAACAATTACTCACTATACCAGTGTACAGGCGGAACAAATCTAAGTTACAGATGCAGTAATCAGAACACCACGGGCTGCAGGTCGGTGACCTAATACTAATATATGTTTAATACATAACTTTAAATGCGGACAACCTCGCTGGTACAGTTGTTTAATCAACCGCCTTACTTTCCAATGGACGCAGATTTAATTGAGTAATGACTCATATGAACGAATTTATATGTAACTAGCTTTTGTCCGCGGCTTCGCTTGCGTTAATTTATCCCCTTAGGGGTGGAATTTATAATAATTCTTTCTTAGGAGATGCCTATGTCATAGTAGCTTTATGCATGCAAAGTCTCAGCCCAATCGGTTTAAAATTGACAAAGTTCCATACAAACTTTCATCTCCTATTTTATCCCCTTGGGGGTAGAATTAATCAAAATCCTTTCTTAGCGGTACATCATAACATGTACCTGCATGCCAAATTTCAGCCTGATCCGTCCAGTGGTTTGGGCTGTGCGTTGATAGATCACTATGTCAGTCAGTCACCTTTGAGTTATATATATTAATATTCTGAGTAGCCTGAACCAATGATATAGTATTAATATATATATAATTATATATATATACTAGCTGTACCCGCGATTTCGTCTGCGTGGAATTTAACTTTATTTTTCTAATATAAAATTTTTTTCTAAAATAAAACTAGTCTAAGTTACTCTTATTACTCATTAGCTACCTGCCAAAAAATCCACGTCAAATTTGTATGGGCATGTCATTGAGTTCACCACAACGCCTCTATCTATTCCATGTAGGATAAAAGTCGTGAAAATATATTATTAGTATAAATTAATCTTAATATAAAAAAACTACAATAAAATAATTAAGAATATCTGACGCGACGTGATAGAGATGTTCTCATAAAGCTTATCAAACTACACGGAACTTTACAATTCGATTTTAACATGCCTCCATCTTATCTTTTAACGGCTGTGTTGAAGGCTTCCTTATCAATGAACAAGAGGCTGTATTTTGGGGCTTTGAAGTACGCGATTTAAGATAAAAAAAATTGAAATATAAATTCAAGAAATTATTTTTCAAATAGAAACAGTAATAAGATTTATTCGAATAATCTTGATTTAAGCACTTTGATTAGTATTTTTTTTTATTTCACCACTAATTCGGAACGCAATCTCATCATAAGAAGAACAAAAAGGAACTTGCGTGTTGCACTTTTAAATAAATGTTGTTCTAATTAAAAATATATTAACAAGAAAAAGGCATGCGACAATCAACATAGAAAATAAATTTAATATACTAGAAAACTGTATAATAAAAATTAGCAAGAAGTTTATCTGTTGCTCTTTTAAAAAAATAATATGTTCTTTAAATTTATATTTAAAAAACAATAATTCAATACATTAAATATAGAACGGATACATTCTAGATTATGTGACGTTCTAATATTAGTGAAAGTTACATAAAAAATGTTGGCGACAGACCTCTTTTTATAACTGTTTCTATTTTTAAACCATATATTTTTTATTTACAATTTTTGACATATATTTTTTATAACATTGTATTTCTATTATTGTGTCATAATTATATATTCTACTAAACACATTACTTCAAGATTGATAAGTTATTTTAATCATTTCATCCATTCACTGTTATTCCCAGCCGTATAAAAAATAAAAATAAAATAAAAACAATATTTATTTACAGTAATAAAAACCGTAAAAATTCACACAGCGCCATCTAGTCTAAGCGAAGCCTATAAATTGTATATATGTTCTATATAAATGATCTGACAATACAAGTAAAAACTCTATACCTACATCAATACAAACATTATACTGTCAATACAAATTTATTGCATTACTGTTAGAAACTTTATTTTTTATTGGTCGTTCTGTGTCTTTTATTTTATCGGTTGAGAATCGAACCTAATTATGAAAGTAAGGCAGCGTACTCTATTGCTTCATGTCATCACTCATATACATTTCACCTCACAAAACTGATTTCTAATTTGATTTACCAGTTGAAACGTTGCGCAAGCAAAGACAGTTTAAGAAACGGTTTACGATTAAAAAAAATAGTTATAAAAAGATTACATTAGTGTTCACTGACTTATTAACGTTATAAATCATCAAATCATAAGTCAATTCGTTAACATGACAAACATAATTCAAAACAAGTTCTGTTAAAGCAGCACGCGTTTAATTCCTTGGACTGGCGAAAGAAAAAAAAAGTAAAATTGAAACGTTTATTGATCACGACAGATGACGCTACTGTCTGATACAAATCAAAAAGAGTCGTTTTATATTTTAAACCGTTTCATTTTAAATCTAATCGTGACTGAACACAGTTGAAATTTGTTTGCAGTTTTCTTAATAAGCTTAATATGTTTGTGCGATGAATCAAATTAAAACGAATGGAACATAATCGTTCTTGGCGGGAAAGTGACGAGTGCATTCTAGCCGACGCCATATTTGTTAAATTCATTTTGACAGGTATTTTCTTAAATGTGAACATCTATGTTGTACAATGTAAATGTTCGTCTAAAAGTTTGTTTCCAGGGCCGTAAAAATCTATACATATAAATAAAATTGGAGTGTCTGTTTGTAATATAGAAATAACAGTTTTTTTCTACATGCATATGAATATAAATACGGTACATACACCAAACTAACATTTTTTGTCTGTCTGTGTCTGTTTGTTCCTGCTAATCTCTGAAATGGCTGGACCGATTCTGACGGGACTTTTATTGGCAGGTAGCTGATGTAATAAGAAGTAACTTAGGCTACTTTTATTTTAGAAAAATAAAGTTAAATTCGGTACGGCGGACGAAGTCGCGAGTACAGCAATTATTTAATAAAAAACTGTAATAATAATTAATAAAAGACAGTCACAGTGTAGTTTCATTGATTATTATAACTTTATCGTACCACCTAACGGCCATTTATTATAAATCTTAATATTAATATGTAATATTATGTTATCTGTGATATTAATAAGTCAAGCAAAAACTTTATACACCTTTATAAGAAAATTTCACGGACGGAAAAGTATGTAATATCACACACTTCTAGTTTACATAGAAAAGGAGCCCAGAATGCTAATATTATTTTATTTATGCATACAAATACATTAATACAATAAATAAAATATTACATACACTACCTTTATATTTCAAACTAGCTTTTGCCCGCGGTTTCGCTCATGTTAATTTATCCTCTTGGGGGTGGAATTCATCAAAATCCTTTCTTAGGGGATACCTACGTCATAGTAGCTTTATGCATGCAAAGTCTCAGCCCGATCGGTTTGAAATTGACAAAGTTTCATACAATCTTTTCATCCCCTATTTTATCCTATTGGGGATAGAATTAATCAAAATCCTTTCTTAGTGGATGCCTACGTCATAACATCTACCTGGCTACCAAATTTCAGCCCGATCCGTCCAGTGGTTTGGGTTGTGTGTTGATAGATCACTATGTCAGTCACCTTTGAGTTATGTATATGTATATAGATGAATCGAGGTTTCTGTGCTGTTATCAAATTAATATATACTAATATTATAAAGAAGAAAGATTTGTATTTTTGTGTGTCTCTATTGAATAGGCTCCGAAACTACTGGACCAATTTCAAAATTCTTTCACCATTAGGAAGCTACACTATCCCTAAGTGGCATAGGCTTCTATATATATTGATATGTGAAACGAGTATTTCAAAATAAAATCTTAATTTAAATTAATTGTGGTCGATTTTCGACCACTGGGTGACCACTAGAAAAAATAATGTAAATACCTTAAAATGGAGTTTTATAACTCATTGATTTCACTGTAATGGTCTTCCAAGCCAAAGTTCAAGGGTGCGAATTTATCTCAAAAAACCCTAGGGTAGGGTAGGGTAAGGTTCTGCTAGGAACAAATTGATATGGACTGATATGGTCCGGATAAACTGAGAGTTTTCAATAAAATATTTGCTTCAAAAATGTTGATAAAATGTAATTGATGGTCTAGCGGTTAAAGAGCTAAACCTTATTAAAAGGCCGCGATACACTTTCAATTCCCCTTATTTTCCGGGTGCTCATGTGGTGCTCAGGTGGTGGTGGACTTACCATCAGGTGAGCCGTTATGAAAAAAATGTACACGGCGAAATTTGTTTAGCGGCTATGTTGGGGCCACCATTATTTAAACCATCGTGATAAATTCATCTGGAATTTATCACGATGGTTTCAAGGGGAACCGCGTGGAGGTCAACCTGACATGGTACATTGCTATCAATTGGGTTGAGAGTCCACATTGCTAGCATCAAAAATATTTTTTAAACCTTAGCTTAGTATAATTCAACATAATATAACCTGTCAGGTGCTTCAATTGGGTTGAGGCCTATTGCACTGCGATCTATATAGATCTATTGTGCTAGCTCTATTCAAAGTTCCTCTTAGTTTGGCAATATATGAACCCGTCAGGGACAAGAATTGAAGGATATTCTTTTAGGAGCAATGGTTTTTAGTGTTTTGAGTAGCTTCTCAGGATAGAGTGTAGACTTTCCAAAAGAGATATTTCGTTTATGCATGAGTGGGCTACAACCACATAGGATATGTAGTGACGTTTCCTCTTCAATTTGGAAATATATGGCGGAACATACACCGTGGATTGCAGCAGCAGCAGGAAAGGAGGAGTTGAAGAGAATGAGACCAGGTTGTGGCTATGTACATATTTATAGTAACGAAGTATTTACAATGGATGTATATACAAGTAAACGATTCCGTCTCAAAAGACAGGATTGTTATTTATTAATCAACGTCATTACTAAGCAACGTGCAACGGTATTGTTGCGCGATAATGGTAAATTCGCCACATGTGGATATGTTACTTGTTGCGTTCAACACGTTGCCAGTTGCACTGGACTCCACGCGATTTCCTCTGGAAACCATCATGATAAATTCTTGGAAAATTTCTCACGATGTTCTAACTGAGCTGACCTTATGTTCGTCCTATCATCCTCCACTGGTGCCCTACTACCGTAAACCATTAGCCCAGGCGGGTGCACCAAATCATTGTCGTCCATCCAAACAAAAAAACCTCTATCTACCTGGTAATCAAGGTATAATATTAGTACGCAAGCAAACAGTAGAAGCTTCAAAAATTGTCGCTATAATAAGGTGTGCAATTATTTACAATGCCAATAAATCCGGCTATAAAACTGAGCAGCGCTGTCAGCCCCGAGTATCCTAGGCCAGGAGCTTAAACTTTTAATGGCACTTCACGGCGAGAAAATGGGGTTAAAGTACATTAAAGTATTTTATCTCGATTTTTAGTCTATACTAGCGGTGCTTAACTTAAAATTTAAGATCCTTAATTCATACTAAACTTTATGCCTGGATGATTAGCACTTGCGGAAATTTTTAGTTTTACATCATTATGAAAATTAAGTGAAAAAGAGTAGAATTCTTTGCATTTATATTCCTAGATTATTAATATTATTCCAATTTGTATAGTTGTTATTTTTTTATTTTGTTGTTTTATGATCTTATTGTTATCATGATTATTATTATTAATATATGTATTGCATACATTTATTCCTTGGTGAGTGCATTGATTTGTACTGTAAAGAGAGCATATAATGTTATAAATAGACGACCTCGGTGGTCCAGCGGTCTAGCACACCGCTTTACGACCGATGGTCGCGGGTTCGATTCCTCGCACGGCACAAACATTTGTATTTATGAGTATGATTGTTTGTATCGGTCTGGGTGTTTTCTATATATAATATGTATGTATTTACAAAAAAAAAAAATCTATGTATCAGTTATGTAGTACCCATAACACAAGCTTTAGCTAGCTTAACTTGGGTCTAGATGGCGCTGCGTGAATTGTCCTAAGATAAAAAAAAAAAAAATTATAATTAAATAATGTTTTTGTGACTTTATTTCGATTAAATTATGAATTGCTAGTTGATCCACGTAACTTCATCTCCATCACTTACATACACTTACTTGACTTATTGACATTATATTTCACTCAATTTACATAATATCTTTTTAATTTGTAGCTTATACGTTATTTTGATGTATAAGCTACATTATTGCTAAGTTTTATATAGAACCGTTCAGTAGTTTTAGTATGAAAGAATAACAAACAAACTTCTATCATATTTTTTTGTTGTATACTAGCTACCCGCCCGTGCTTCGCAGGGGTGTACATGTATTATACACATAAACCTTACTCTTCAATCACTTTATCTACTGCTTTTAAAATCCGTTGCGTACTTTAAAAGATCTTATTATATACGCGAAAGTTTCTGAGTATGGATGGATATTTGTTACTCTTTCACGCAAAGACTACTGAACGGATTTTGATGAAACTTTACAGTAATATAGCTTATATATCAGAATAACACATAGGCTATAATTTAATAACATATTATGTAAATTGGGGGATATATAATGATTAATGTCAAGTAAGTGTGATATTGACGAAATTGCGCGGGACAGTAAGTATCTAAGTAATAATAGTAGGTTTATTTAAATTATTAACCGGGTCTTAACACGAATAATTTTATGGCAAATAAAGGTATTTACCTCTCTCGACGTTTCGACTAGGTTGCACTAGCCGTGGTCATGAGCTGACTGGAGTAACAGCGATGTCAATGTAGATAGGTGACAGCAGTTTTTTCTTCATCTACCGTCACTAGATTGTTTAACGAAAGTTCAGTAGCATCAATAGTCAATAAGTGTACGGATACCGTGAGTGCTGTGTGTCGCGAACTTTCGTTAAACGAAACGTCGAGAGAGGTAAATACCTTTATTTGCCATAAAATTATTCGTGTTAAGACCCGGTTAATAATTTAAATAATGTATATTAAACACGAAAGTTTAAAATTAACTAATAGTAGGTTTGATTTTGTGTAGTAACTTTTTAAGTAACAGGTTTTTGAAGCGTAACTAACATTCATACGTTCTCAATACAATACCCAGTTAGTTAATTTCAAATTAACTCCCAACATTGTCGTAATAGAAGTTACAAGTGAATTCTGAGAATGAATTCCACAACGCCAATTTATATTTATGACCGAAATTAATGGTGAACGTAATAATTATACAAAAGGTTAAAATTTGTTGATCGGAGATTAATTATGTTTTTACTAATCCACCTTTCAAGAGCCCATTGAACCGTAAATAACGATTAATGACATTCAGAATTTCCTTAACTGATTTACAGGTACAATCAGCTTTTCTCAACTCAGATTTGTGTTTAAATTACTTCTTTGTACTATTGTGCTGTAATTGTACTATATGTGTTTTTTTATTAGGTTGTTTGGGCTACTGTCAGGTGCTTTTTTTATATGATAAGTAGCTGTCCCGGCAAACGTTGTTTTGCCATATAAATTAATAACGCTATAAAAAAATAGGGGTTGATGATAGAAGGGTGAAAATTTAGGATTGTATGTATTTTCGTATGTTGTATCATAAAAAAATAGAAACTAAAAATTTTTCTAAAAAATTAAAATAAAAATTTAGGGGTGAACTACCCCTAACATTTAGGAGGATGAAAAATAGATGTTGGCCAATTCTCAGACCTACTCAATACGCTCACAAAATTTCATGAGTATCGGTCAAGCCGTTTCGGAAGAGTATGGGAACGAAAACTGTGACACGAAAATTTTATATATAAGATCAAATGGTGCACCCACCTGCGCTAACGGTTTCCGCTGGCGGGGCACCAGTGGAGGATTATAGGATGAGCATGAGGTTAGGTCAGTTAGTCCATCGTGATTCATCTGGAATCACGATGGTTTCAAGGGGAACCGCGTGGAGGTCAACCTGACATGGTACATTGCTAGCAATAGGGTTGAGAGTCCACATTGCTAGCAATTCTTTTCGCTCTCGGCTATTGTCAGGTGCTTGGACCTATGGCACTGCGACCTACAGCCCTCGTCAGGGACTGAAGGAGGGTCATTAGAATTGAAGGATATTCTTAGGAGCGATGGTTTTTAGGTCCTCAGGGTAGTGTAAACTTTCTAAAGGAGATATTATGTTTATGGATGAGTGGGCTACAATCACATAGGATATATAGTGGCGTTTCCTCTTTAGTTTGGCAATATCTACAGATGTCTAGTACAGGCCTAGATTTGCCATATGCTAGTTCAATTTGAAGTGTCCTAGTCACTTGAACAGCCACTTCAAATAATTTTCTTTTCTACCTATTTCTATCATAAACAATATTGTAAACATTTACAGGCAGAGAATGTTCTATATATATTATATATTTTTAAAGTACAAAACGTAATATATATCCCGTAATCTGTAATTTGTTTCCTATGATTAATCATTCCAATTGACACATGCACGCCACTACATGCAGCGGCGAAAATGTGTAACTACAATGTTTCTATCTATTCAATAACAGATGGCGCTAATAATTGTTTTAACGAAATCAACCTAATTGACCAACATTGTTTCATCACCGGGCCTCTGTTTAATGTTTTTGTTTAATAAAAGTATTAGTAATTTGAACTTTAATGTATTAGAAATAATGATTATTACTGAAATGATAACAGTGTTTAATATTAATCTTGGTTTAGTATTCATTCATTTAATGGGAAATTTTTTTCATATAATTGTTAATAATAACTGTCGCATACAAGCTACTCTAAGATTACGGGAATTGCAGATAAGTTGCTGGCCTATTGATATGGACTATGATTTTTTCTTGAAGTTTTTGCTATATTCGACAACTGACTGTCACTGCGTTGATAATGTAATTCCTATATTATAGTAATTAGTAGCTAAAATCCAACGGTTATAAACCCACACTTACTTTAATTCTAACTCTATGCATTTTCTACCATATATAAAATGAATTAGCGTTTGTCCGCGGCTTCGCTCGCGTTAATTTATCGCCTTAGGGGTGGAATTTATCAAAATCCTTTCTTACGGGATGCTTACGTCACAGTAGCTTTATGCATGCAAAGTCTCAGCCCGATCGGTTTAAACTTGACAAAGTTTCATGCAAAGTTTCATCCCCTATTTTATCCCCTTGGGGGATCCGTCCAGTGGTTTGGGCTGTGCGTTGATAGATCACTATATCTGTAGTGATCTATCAACGCACAGCCCAAACCAAACCACTGGACGGATCGGACTGAAATTTGGCATGCATGTAGATATTATGACGTAGGCATCCGCTAAGAAAGGATTTTGATTAATTTTACCCCTAAGGGGATATATACATATATGAAAATTAACAGAAATGCTTCTCTGCAAATTTAATGGGTCTGTCAAAAAGTATTGGTATATGTATTTTCTATATGTGTACGTGCGTGTATACATATCTATATGTGTGTACATGTGTGTGTTACATACACACATTAATAATGGTTGACAATAAATGTTCTTTTTCTTTCTTCCTTTTTCTATAGCACAATAATTCGAAGCGAATATTCAATTCTTTCTTTCTTCTTCTACAGTATAATATTCGTAGCTATTATTCAAAGATTCTCAAAAACCCGCCATTATTATTATTATTTCTGTAATATTATAATTTTTAATTTTTCCAGAAGTGGGTCCCGTAAACTTTATCCCTCCCAAATCGGGAGCGACTGCTTACATGAATATGTACGAGAGTCGCGCACCTGTCGCCCGAAAACTTCTGAGGTACTTTAAAATTTAAACAGTTGGGAATTTTTAATTTAAAGCAATACATTCATTTTATTTAAATTTCAAATATGTATGACAAGCTACAAAGCTGTTTGGTGTAATAATTATAATCTCAGGACAATTCACACAGCGCCATCTAGATCTAAGTTAAGCTGGATAAAGCTTGTGTTATGGGTAGTAGATAACTGATACAAATACAATTTTTTGTAAATAGATATATATTGTACATAGAAAACATCCAGACCATACTCATGAATACAAATGTTTATGCCATGCGAGGAATCGAACCCGCGACCAGCGAAAGTAAAGTGGTGTGTTAAACCACTACACCACCGAGGCCGAGGAATAATTATACTTTTTTTGTATGTTTGTAGTGTTGACTCTTCGGCGACCAAACCGGTGAACCTTAGGCTTACAAGACACATCCGAACTCTACTAAATAAAATAATAAAATAATTATATTTGCGTACAATTTTTAGCTTCGTTTTATTTGAACAATGGTAATTATAAGAGTTATATTTGAAATTATTTCTCCAATATTTCGTCGGCGCTGCAGCCAATGTGGTTTCAGGATCACTTTCGTATATCGTATGAATATCGGAAAAACAATTAAAAAACATATTTCTTTGTTATTTTGTAAATATATTTATAAATATCACAAAGCACTGTAATTTAAATACAATGTTATTTTTATAAGCTACTAGTGGCGCCTCCCGGCATCGTTCAGGTGCCAAAGCCTTTGTCAGTTGTATATATTACGTATTGTAACTTTATCCGAGTGTAATTTGCCTTTTTTTTTGTTAAAATAAATAATATTTGTAAAATAAAGGTACTCTTATCACATAGCTATCTATAAAGAAAAAATCTATAAACAAAAAATAAATCCAAAATCTATATATCTATAAAGTCCCGTCAAAATCGGTCCAGCTGTTTCAGAAATGACCAAGAGCAAAAAAATTATAAAATCACATTTTGTAAGTCGTAGGCAAGATGCCTACGACTTATTTTGCCTACTATACTATACTGCCTTATTTTATTCTTTAATGGAAACACCTCTTGAAGTGCAAGTTGATTGACAGCCAACAGAGGCAAGACAGAGAAACCCATGGAGACTACTTTGTACAAAGTTTGATATAAAATTAAAAAGTTACTTTAATTAAATAGATCATTTCTTAGTTTCCCATTTTATAATTACAAGAAAAGTTTCTAGATGTAATCTCAAGAATAATTAAGTCTTGTAATAATATGCATTCAGCAAACTAGTGGCTCCCAGTCAACTGTTTAACAAAGCATCTAGATCATAAAACTGAAGAAATTAATCCCAGTTTCCACTAACTGTAGTTAAGATGGTAAAAAACCAGTTCCGATAGTGCAAACTTTGTAGCCGGGCCGGGCGCAGTTAGCGAAGTTAAGTGCTCGTTACTAATTTATTTTTTATCTGTGCTCCACTGGGAAGCTTTGAATTGAGATCTAAATTATCTGCGAGGGGTATAAATTTAAGAAGTTTGTAATATCTTATACTATTAATGAAGAAAATTGTAATTATTATTCAATTAGTTATTGTTAATTACTATATAAGTCGTCTTAATACAAAATGTACAAAACAAAATAATTACCATACACAACATGTGTTGCCGAAACAACCATTTTGATAGTTTTTTTTTATATATTTTGTATTTTGACGATTTTATATTACTATTATTTTCACTATCGTCTCACTATCTCAGCTTTTGCTGGTTTATTATAGGCAAGTGGGCCATCATAAATACCTTATAGACTAACATACATATGAAATAATATTTTAAAACTAAATATTGTATGTGTGATTACACTGACGACGGCGATCTGCCACGGTAGCGCCGGTACACCACACCCTTCGGCCAGTAGTCCTCCTTCATAAAAGTGGGTAGCATGTTGGTGGGGACCCGGGCCACAAACGTCACCCTCAATATCAGGTTTCTCTTGGTCCGTATATAATCAACAATGTCCGATTATATGATATACCGATTATTTTCCAATGTCATATTGTTTGGTCTTTACATTTTTCCTTTTCTAGCTGAATATACTTATTTTACCTTACCTAGGAAGGTGTGTCATTTTAAACTAGCCTAATACAGTGCGGTTCCCCCTGGAAACCATCGTGATAAATTCCTGGTGAATTTGACATGATGGGCTAACTGACATGACCTCATGTTCATCTTATCATCCTCCACTAGTGCACCGCCAGCGTAAACCTTCAGCGCAGGCGGGTGCATCATTACATTATCATCCATAAAAAAAAAGTCCTTCCGTCATAACATGTTTACTAGCTGTAACTTGTCAGCAATATCTATATTATAAATGAGAAACTGTCTATCTGTTTGTATGTCTGTCTGTTACGCTATCACGCCAAAACTACTGAACCGATTTAAATAAAATTTTGTACATAGATCGTCGAGATCCTGAGAAAGGACATAGGCTTAATGCGAAAAAAGGGTTGTAAGATGTTAAAAATATCGTAATTTTAAAGCTAGATGCTTGAAACTTTATTCTTTTTGACTAAATATAAATAAATATGACATTCAAAGTTTGTAAAAAACCCTTAAGGGGGCAAAATAAATGTTTGTACCGTGCGAGGAATCGAACCCGAGACCATCGGAAGTAAAGTATACTAAACCGCTAGACCATCGAGGCCATCATGCAATGAAAAAAAAATTCTTCAATCTCAGAGCTATTATAATTAATTCTTGCAAGATTTCTTATCAGAAGATTATTTTTAAAACTACATACGCAGCCTCTTGTTTACAATAACGTAATTTTCCTAATTCCTCTCGCTCCAGATGCTGGTAAAGTCTGCATGAGATCAATTACATTTCGTCTTACATTAAACTTACCCGCTTATTCTTCGTCGCTGTGTATATGCAGTCGGCCTCATCGCTTTGCAATACAAACTTGGTACAAGTGATAAGCTGATAGCGTAACTATCATTTATTTAATTAAAAAAACCATATCTTTTTTTTTATTGGGAGTTTGGGCTATTGTCAGGTGCTTGGATTTTTTGACACAAACTTTTGCGTTTATAATATTAAAAAGATAATTTATATTATTATTATATATGTAACTGTGTGTAATGTTATGTTTCTTTTAAACTACGGGAACATTATCTCAATTTGTAACTTTTTACTGCTCTCTTCCATTTCTCTTTCTTTCATTATTTTTTCTATTCTACTCTCTTTAGTTCTGTGGCTGTCAGACTATTGAGTACCTAGTATATATTGATTTTATATATATATGTGTATATATTTATGTAATTTATATTTGTATTCCTTAGATTATGTATCTATTTGTATTTATATTTTGTTGCATTTTATTTATAATAGCACCTCCAACATCTATTCTCTGCACCACCAATGGTTGATTGGTAGAAAATGCCGCATGGTGTTAAGACCGCCAAATGTACTTTACTATATTTTGTAAGGTACCTGGGTCGAATATGGCCACGTTAAGGTTTGACACTAGAAATAACATATTTTATAACAATGAAAACCAAGAAACGGATAGGTTAGGATTTGTGTTAATTTTTTTAGAAGTTCCCAACTTCTAAAAAAATGGCCATTTTTAAGAAAATCATCGAAACTTACGAGTGATATTTGTATCTGTGACACGTTGTTTCACTTCGACTGTCATTACGGGGCTAAAGGGGCTGCAGGGAAGATAGCAGCGACGCCTGCGTACTACTCACACATAGACGTGTTAACGTATATAAATAAAGTTGTAAATGGCGCCACAGTATGGTCCTGTAGGGGTATAGCCATATATTCAGGCTGGCCATATTCGACCCAAGTACCTTATATTGTGTGCATTAAAGTTAAATCAAGAAATAAAATATGTATGCCAGTCACTAAGCTATTTACTTATAATATCAGCCATTACTAATCTTAAATAAATAAATCAAGTAAACCTGCTGCATGGCAGCTGAAATATGTGAAACGATTTACAGCCTAACTTTAGGACACCTGTTTCACAGGATGCCAATCGTTCATCCCTTACACCTGTAACCAAAGCCTAAAATCTGGAACAGTGCCATAGAGGCAGGTTATTAACACTACGGGAGCACTTGGCAGCCGCCGGTGTGACAAATGAAGCTGGCGTATTATGAAGAAACTGCCATATTTAGAACTAATACTGCGGACTTGCTGGAACACTAGATTTATTGGTTTCATCTCATTTCAGTATACCTATCACGAATATTTACGATACCAAACGGTTTAGTACTCAGTCCTTACTTATAATAATAATAATTAATCATTAGAATGGAATTAAAAAATACTTATTCATATAAACTCATATTGAGGCCCGCACTTATGTTGTCACTCACTTCATTTCACTTCAGTTCACTCTTTAAATATAATAATAATAATAATAATAAAAATAAACACTTCAAAATAGTCTGCAAACATTAAATATTCATCCATCCAAAACATATCTCCTACAAAAAGCCATAATATTAAATACAACTCGAAAATTCTTGACCTCCTCAACAATATTATCACCCAGCACAACCTCTGCCACACTTGGCTAAGGACCGTGTAAGTGAGTATTACCTTCTTTTAAATTTGTAAAGGAAGAGAAAGAAAGAGAAAAGATAATAATAATAATACCTATTACAAAAAGCCGTCATACTAAACACATGCCGAATAGTCAGAAAATTTCTATCTTCATCACATAACTCATCCATGCTTGGCTAAGGCCCGCGTGTTTGAATATATTACCCCCGTAAAAAGGGAGATATAATAAATATATATATATATATATATATATATATATATATATATATATGTGTAATAATAATAATTGAATAGAATAGAAAATTCTGTATTCCAATAAACTTACATAGAAGCATTTCTGAATAGTCATTATTTATTTTTTTAATCTACCGCTCATTCGGAAAGCTGTCTCATCACAAGAAGAACGAGCAAGAAACTTGCGTGTGATCTATCTAAAGAAAAATATTTTATTCAGTGCTTTTCAATTACTATAATCAATATGTATAATATTTATATAAGTTGTCTGGAATATATAACATAGAATAGAATAGAATAGAATATTTTTTTTATTAAACTAGTATAATAATAAAATATTTATATAAGTTGTCAAGAATACATATCACGAGACGGAATTGAACCCGCGCCATCAGAAATATGCCAGTATACTAAACTGCTAAACCACCGAGCTCATTATAATATAACTGACATTGACGATGATGCTACTGCAAACAAAATAAAGTAGTACCTTAAACAACCATCGTAACTCAGAGGAACACATTACGCCACTAAACTGCGCCGCAGCCCGCCCGGGATTACAACCGGGATCAACGAGTGCTATTCCGGCAGTGTCGAGCGTTGAGCCATTGGATCCTGTTTATTGGCCATTAGTCCGAGGCAGTATGCTTAACTTTGTGTGTAGTTTGTTCAAAATGGTCATAACAGCAAATTGGGTAAACATTTTCAGATTAAGAACTGCCGTTAACTATTATCAGCCCACTGGTGGGCATAGGTTAATGCTCCATAACAGATTTTTATATATAACTAGCTGTACTTGCGACTTCGCCCGCGAATTTAACTTTATTTTTCTAAAATGAAAGGATTTTTCTATAATAAAAGTAGCCTTAGTTACTCCTTATTACATCAGCTACCTGCCAATACAAGGCTTGTCAAAATCGGTCCAGCCATTTTAGAGATTAGCCGGAATAAACAGACAGACAGACAGATAGACAAAAATTGTAAAAAATGTTATTCTGGTGTATGTACCATATTTATATTCATATGCGTGTAGTTAAAAACTGTTATTTCAATATTACAAACAGACACTCCAATTTTATTTATATGTATAGACCATAATGATACGAAAGCTAATTGGCGAGTACCTTATTAAAGTTTTGAATTTTAAAATCTAATCGACGACGGCCGCGGTGGTTCAGTCCAGCGGTATTAGCACTCCGCCTTACTACCGATGGTTACGGTTCGATTCCTCGCACGATGCAAAAATTTATATTTATGAATATGATTATTTTGTTGTTCTGGTTGTTTTCTATATACATAATATGCTATATATGAATATGCTGTATTGTGTGTAATCTGAAATTATTTACAATATAATAATAACCATATTTATGAGAATATATATATATTAAAATTAAAGGAAATTTATTTTCTTAAACAGTATAATTTCTATAGGCACATGTTTTAATTGTAGTAAGTCCATTTTAGTCTTAATTCTTATTAATATAAAATTAAATAAGTATTATAACATTACTAATAATTTTCAATAAATAATATATAATAAATACAATAATAGTCAAAAACAATAAAAAAATATTAACAAATAAGACAGAATAAGAAATAAAAATCAAACAGCAATGAAAAAAATAAGTGCAAATAAATTAGATATCTTCAAAAAATGTCATTTGTGTGACATTCTTTGATACATAATACAGAATACATACATTTTATGAATGTAATATACAAAATTTTAAAAGATTTTGATAATTATAACTCATATAAGACCACTTCTGTCTTACGGCGGTTTTATGTAATTAAACTAGGACCCTATTAAACTATGACTTAAACCCTTAAACATGTATTAAATTCATAGTTATAACACCTATAAAATACATTAAAAGTGAACTCAAACTATCACTAAAGAGGAAACAGGCAGGAAATGTCCGGGTCTAGTAATCAAAGACGCGTAAAATTTGTGAGATTATCCCTGTGAAAACTTACTTTATAGGTTTCGACATGACTATAGAGATACTAGATCCGCTATTAGATAGAAGAAAGATATTAAAGGACTGTTCTGTTCGGTTTACGACCACTTATTGGACAGACACCTTTTGTTTTGACAGAAATGCAATATCATATGGTCACTACATTCTGCTTAATTAAATTTAAAAAAGAATTAATGAAACTCTTTATTATTCCTCTCACAGAAAATACAGTTATATATAAAATGATAAAAAAAAACAATAAACAAGACAAAGAGGTAACAATGGGCGGCCTTATCGCTAAAAAGCGATCTAAAAGAATTAGTAGTTTTGTATTCACACAAGCACATTTGAGAAGAATAGGAACTAAGTCTCTTGTCAATTCCTCTTAGCTACAAAGCACTCCGAACTGACAGTATTTTGACATCATAAGAGTCTGTAATAGACCTACATGAACAGGGAACTCAGCAACTATTTATTAAAAAAAAACTGTAATAATTGTATAGGTATATTAAATTTCACAAACCTTTAAAAAGAAAAGTCAATAGTGAAAGAGGAAAAAATAATTCAACATAAAAATAATGTTGGACAAGCTGCCAGCAATAGATACTTTGATTTGATTTGTTTTGATAAAGCCACATCTAGAGACACGCATATCCGCGTAGTATTATGTACAGCAAGATTATTGCGTGGGACTTGGTTCCTTCCTCACTATTTGCGGAGATGTTTATAGCCCATTAGAGCGAGAAAACTAGTCGTTATAGTAATGAAAACAGAGTGGACTCCCGTCTCATTATCATGGGATAATCTGAGACTGAGGGGATGTTAAGGTTCGGGAGATTAGTGTATCCGTTAATATTGTTTATGCCACAACATGGTGACTGACTTTGGTCAGAAATTACCTTTGTTTTCACGAAGTTAAGACGAGAATGTTGATTGAGTCGTCGAGGTGTACAGACATATTTTCCGATGGTAGCGTTTTCGATTCCCGTAAAATATTTTCAAGAGTTTTTCTAGGAGACTACTAAAAAAAAATGTGTCGAATATGCAAAATATTTTCTATATTTAGAATAGAATAGAATAGAATAATATTTATTCCAATCACACATCACAACACAACAATGACGATGCTCACAGCAGCATATAAATTATTATAACATATAAATAGAAATAATAAACACAATACAAAATCATTAAGAGAATAAAAAGCGAACAAGAAAATCAAACAAAAGAAAATATAAACACATACCAAAAACAATAATAACAAAGCAAAAAAATGCGTATCCACGACTGCGGAGCATCGTCACCACGTCACTGTGTACTGATGTGTGTGTAAGGGGCCCATCTCAGCATTATGCCATGACAAAAGCCACGACGCTGATTTACATTAATAATAATAATAATAATAATAATAAGAGGGGAGATGAGAATTTTGGGATAAAAATAGTAGTAATAATAATCTTAGGACAATTCACACAGCGCCATCTAGACCCAAGTTAAGCTAGCTAAAGCTTGTGTTATGGGTACTAGATAACTGATACAAATACATAGATTTTTTTTTTTGTAAATACATACATATTATATATAGAAAACACCCAGACCGATACAAACAATCATACTCATGAATACAAATGTTTGTGCCGTGCGAGGAATCGAACCCGCGACCATCGGTCATAAAGCGGTGTACTAGACCGCTGGACCACCGAGGTCGTCAAACATTATGATTATTATTACTATATTTACATTTACTGACCAATATAAAAACTTCTTTACATATATAACAAGTCAAAATATACAATATATTTATATGTTTAAAATTATAATTATGATATAATTACATTATGGTTATTATATTCTGTAACATCACAAAAACTATGTTCATCAAAATAAGATTTTACTTTAAATTTAATTTCTTTTGGGATATTTGTCTGATCTGGCATATCACTTTATTTTATACTACGATAGTGGCAAACAAGTATACGGCCCATCTGATGGTAAATGGTTGCCGTAGTCTATGGACGCCTGAAACACCAGGGGTGTTACGTAACCCTTAAAAAAACCTTAATAACGACGAGACTATGGCATGGCATGGGGTTTTTCAAGATGGGGATCTTGAAAAACCCCACGCTGTAGTCTCGTGAGATCATACAATGATTTCAATAGGTAGCTAGATACATTTTTATTTCTAAAACTATGCCTTGTTTAAAAGTTTTACCAAGTTTTGTTATTCTTATAGCTCTGCTACGTCTGTATTAACATTGGAATAATATCAAAAGAGTTTATATTCTGAAATATTAGAATTAGTATAAAAGTAAACTTAGAGTAAAATTGAAAGTCTCACGAATACCTACTCAGTGGATATTCAATAACATTCAATTTGTTACTCTGGAGTTCGAAACTAACAACTATAATTGATTCGTAACAAGACTCTGTTCAAATATTAATTTAAAACAGAAGAAATGATAGATTTAAGAAGCAATATCAATCATAATAAAATTAAGAAATTTATAAAATCGTTTGCTAATAACTAAGTTTTTTAATTTTAATATCAATTTATAATTAAGTGACATAGAGATGTCACTTATAGCGAGAGCGCTATAACGACTTATTTATGACTAGCGACCCGCCCGGCTCCGTACGGGTTAACATTTTTTTTTACATTATGAATAGAATAGAATACTATTTAATAAAATAAACTTAAAGCACTTTTGAATAGTCATACTTATATTTTATTAATCTACCATAATGTCTCATCGGAAGAAGAACAACAAGACACTTGCTTTTAATTAAACGTTTAAATTCTTTTACATTATTGTTTTACATTGATTACATGATTAAAAATTTACCCTATTTTTTTTCTGTTAATAAATATAGCTTTTTTTTTTAATTTTATATAAAGACAGCCCCGGTAGTGTAACAGTTTAGCACACCGCTTTACATCCAATGGTCGCGGGTTCGATTCTTCGCTCGGTTCAAACATTTATACATGAATATGATTGTTTGTACCGATCTGGGTATTTCCTATGTATATTATGTATGTATTGACAAAAAAAAAACATTCAAGTATTTATATTTATATCAGTTGTCTAGTACCCATAACATAAGCAGAGCTTGTGTTATGGGTATCTTGGGACTAGATGTCGTTGTGTGAATTGTCCACGGTTATTATATTATTATAATATTAAAATAAAAGGGTATATTTCGAGAAATATGATGAAGGGATATTGCGAGGAATATGCTGAATCACCATATCAGAGTATTTCTCTAAAGTAGTTTCATTCATTCATTCATAATTTAAGAGCTACGCTCTTGTCGGTGGAGCTCTTGCCACTTTCCGCGATCTTCCATCATGCTCTTTAATTCTTGATACGACACGACTCCCATTTTGTCCTCAATTTGTTTGATGTAGTTATTCCTTGGTCTTCCCCTCCCCCTCTTTCTTTCTATTTTCCCCTCAATAATAATTTTCATGAAATCACCGTGCCGTATCAAGTGTCCTAACATTTTTCCTCGTCTATTTTCTATTGTGTACAATATTAATATCAATATCAATAAAGTAGTTTAAGTTAAGTTAAATTATTAGTATTTATTTAAAGATTTTAAACTCCCGTTTTTGCTGTGAAGACCAACAGAAACCTAAGTACGATCTTAAATGGAAATTAACGTATATTCAGCTAGTGCGATCCCGGTTAATCCGACAAAACGACCTCTCCTATATCAGCGTTGTTTAGACCTAGGGTTGCCATCCGTCCGGCTTTCTCCGCCCCGGTTTTTTAAAGTTTAGAGGGCATCCGGAGCAGTTTTTTAAGTTTTTATTTTAAGAATAGAATATAGAATAGAAAATAATTTATTCAAATAAACTTAATTTAAGCACTTTGGAATAGTCATAACATTTTTTTTAATCTACCGCTCATCACAAGATGAACGAGCCGAGAATAATCCTTGTAAGTTCACATTTTACAAGTCGAAACTTGTGAATACGAACTACCAACCAGCACTAATTTACTAGGGTCAAATGTAAATACACAATAAGATTAAATCAGTCGTAGTGATAAGAGCAGACCAGTCTTTAAGAAGAAAAAAATCGAACTAGTCATTGAAACAATTTATAACAAACTGTAATAAGGTCCTGTTTTGTTAGGTCCATTTATAATGATGATAAAAATTACTACATTTAATTGTAAGGTCTGAAAATAAATAAATACGTGATTTATGACATTTTTAACTGTTTTTTTTATTACACTAAATGTTACGGAACTCTTTAGAGTTGTTAGAATGAATTACTTTTTTATATTTATTTGACATGTGTTTAAAATGAATTTTATCTAGTTATATATTGTTTTGCTTTTGTACCTTACTATACCATTCATTGTAATTGTTCTAAGATAAAAATAAATAATTTTCTATATATAAACTATATATAGTAAATTATTTATTTTTATCTTGTTTCGCCATTCTTAGGTATAAGAATGGCGAAACTTATACCTTTAAATGTGAAGGATTAGGTAATCCTTCACACTAAATATTAAAAAAAAACCTTCAATTCTTGTCCCTGATGAGTCTAGGTAGCGAAATCTAAAAATGGGCGAGAACGATATATCTATGTAGATCGCAGTACTACAGGTGTTATAAACACGTGACAATAGCCCAAATAACCCAATAAAAAAATGGGTCTGAAAATAAATAAGTAGGTGATTTATGATATTGTAACTGATTTTTTTATTACATTGAGTATTAAAAAAAAATCAAATACAAATTCAAAAATCATTTATTCATGTAGGACACTTTAGCCGCTTATGAACGTCAAGTTTCTTTTTCCCTACCGTCCAGTTCGGTATATAGATCCAATTGAGAAGAACTGGCAAGAAATTCAATTGAATTACTTTTTTTTTAAAAGCCAGTTTATTTATAATGTGTATGTATTTATATAATCTGTTGATATGTCCGGGTTCTGGACTCTAAAATCCGGGTTTACACGCGTCTTGTCCCGGTTTCCAAATATTAGAGATGGCAACCCTGGTTAGACCTAGTACGGGAAGCGATGCCGGGATTACAAGAGATAAGATTGCACTAAGCGAGTTTTAATGTGGTACTATTATATCATTAATTCAGTTGTTGTTTGTATTAACACGACTATTATTTCAGAAGGGGTGATCAGGATGACAACTTTCCTGATCACCCCTTCTGAAATTTGTTTATTTTTGGGTTTTTGGTTACAAAAATATATAACAATTGAGATAGTATTACGAATATATACGACCTCCTCATAGATTACGTTTTAGTAACAGTTTAGTTCAGGATGACAACTTTCCTGATCACCCCTTCTGAAATTTGTTTATTTTTGGGTTTTTGGTTACAAAAATATATAACAAGTGAGATGGTGTTACGAATATATACGACCTCCTCATCGATTACGTTTTAGTAATAGTTTAGTTCAGGATGACAACTTTCCTGATCACCCCTTCTGAAATTTGTTTATTTTTGGGTTTTTGGTTACAAAAATATATAACAATTTAGATGATGTTACGAATATATATGACCTCCTCATCGATTACGTTTTAATAATAGTTTAGTTCAGGATGACAACTTTCCTGATCACGCCTTCTGAAATTTGTTTGTTTTTGTGTTTTTGGTTACAAAAATATATAACAATTTAGATGGTGTTACGAATATATATGACCTCCTCATCGATTACGTTTTAGTAATAGTTTAGTTCAGGATGACAACTTTCCTGATCACCCCCTCTGAAATTTGTTTGTTTTTGTGTTTTTGGTTACAAAAATATATAACAATTGAGATAGTGTTACGAATATATACGACCTCCTCATAGATTACGTTTTAATAATAGTTTAGTTCAGGATGATAACTTTCCTGATCACGCCTTCTGAAATTTGTTTGTTTTTGTGTTTTTGGTTACAAAAATATATAACAATTTAGATGGTGTTACGAGTATATATGACCTCCTCATCGATTACGTTTTAATAATAGTTTAGTTGTCAAATATAGATTGACACTATTGTAAGAAATTATTATACAATTCTGCAAACGTATATATTATTTATTAGTTAACATATCATCCTAATACAAAAGAACCCCACCACAACAGATGGATGGAAATTCTAATTTAAATAGACTAGTACTGAAGTCGAAATTAAAATGAGCACTTATAAAAGTGCTCATTTTGTAACAAAACGTGTATTTATATGTATAGATGTATATAGGTAGGTAAGTAAATAAAAACTGAGCGATATCTTGCCAACAAACTGTTCTCAAAGATTGGCGAGTCAATGTATAAAAATAACTGTACTTATCTTTATTAAATAACTAGCTGTCCCGGCAAACGTTGTTTTGTCTTAAAATAAAAAAAAAAATAGGGGTGGACTACCCCTAACATTTAGGGGGATGAAAAATAGATGTTGGCCGATTCTCAGACCTACTCAATACGCTCACAAAATTTCATGAGAATCAGTCAAGCCGTTTCGGAGTATGGGAACGAAAACTGTGACACGAGAATTTTATATATAAGATAATAATAATAGTCGTGTGTTTACCTTTACTTACCTTTACCTTTTACCATTTGCGGTTAGATTAAACAGAATATTATAATTGACATGCTTATATTTCGCTGGATATACAGAATTCAAACTGGCAGGATGGCAAGCCTATTGCGGTATGTTGGAGTACTTTTATTTGTTATCGGTGTTGTCATTAGCGGTAACTCAGTCAGAATATTGGTATTCAACGATTTTCTTGGTATCACGATATTTGAACTCACGATCTTTTGGTCGGAATCGGGCTAGTAAAAGTTACCCGACTGGCATAAACGCGCTAACTTAACTTGAGCGCGATATAACCAAATTACTAATACTAGCACTAATGTATATAAAAATACCTATGTATAAAAAATAAAATTACTAAAATAAAAATAAACCTAAGTTACTCCTAATATTTCCTATCTTCGAGTTAAAGTCCCGTCAAAATCGGACCAGCCGTTACAGAGATCAGCAACAACAAACAGACAGACAAAAAATTATAACTTCATTTTTGATGTAACTACCGTATACACTTCCATATGCATTTAGTAAAAAGCTGTTAATTTAGAATTACAAACAGACATACAATTGTATTTATTTACATGTATATATATTTCTAGTTTCTACAATCCATGCCGGCTCTCCTTACAATATTACCTATCTGCGAGTTAAAGTCCCGTCAAAATCGGACCAGCCGTTACAGAGATCAGCAACAACAAACAGACAGACAAAAAATTATAACTTAATTTTTGATCTAACTACCGTATACACAGATTTTACCGTATATAAAATTACAGAGAGATATTTCAATTGTATTTATTTACATATATATGTCTAGTTTCTACAAACCAAGCCGGCTCATTATACACTGTAAAACAATTTAATAATTAAGTTGTAAAGTAGCGCAGTGAAGTTGTCTGAATGAACTATAATTTAATTCCTATCTACCATCTTAACCTCGGTTACTAATTCCATTAAGCCAATTGCCCGCAGTCGTCTCACTAATTTCCTTAAACTGGGCTCTTTTTACAGTTTAGATTAATTGAAATAGTTATTGTATATTTCTACGATACATAAATAATACCAAACAATTTGGAAAGTACATATAGACAAATATAAATGTGATTTATCATAAACTGGCTTTAAAAAAAAGTAATTCAATTGAGTTTCTTGCCAGTTCTTCTCAATTGGATCTATATACTTCTTATTCCCATTCAACGGCTTAAACTGATCTATATACTGACTGGATTTTAAAGAGTTCATAATACGCCCCCAGGCAGAATACGGTTTGAATTTGACCCTCATAATACGAAAAAGAACAATTCAGTTTAAGGCCGTAAACTGAACTGCCTGGAAACTGACTGGATTTTAAAAATAATAAAGAGAAAAAATAAAATTGTAATGTAAAACATTTGACTTACATAAGCGGCTAAGAATAGAATAGAATAGAAAATCATTTATTCAAATAAACTTACTTTTTTTACTTTTACTGTTGAATAGTCTTCACATTTTTTTTTAATTCTCATTTTTTAATGCTCATTCGGAAAGCTGTCTCAGCGCAGACGGGTGCACCATTCCATTATCATACATAAAAAAGACATTTCTCATCGGACGGGCCGTATGCCTGCAACTTTCTGCTTGTTATACCAGTTTTTTTTATAATACGAGATAAAAAAACTCGTGACTCAAATTAGGAACTTGAATTTCAGTCTCAAGGTGACACCCGGAAAGAATAACACAACAGTCTGTCTCTACTCTAAACTGAAAATTATGAAGTCAGTCCAAGTTTAGGAACTGCAACACCAGATGGCGTTGGGGGAATTAAAACAAACCGGCGCGGCGCGGGGAAGAAACACAAAGTTGCCGAGATGTTGCAAACTTCGCATAACCCCGATCTTGGTTTTTGGTAGATTTAAGAGCAGTGCTAAAGCCTTTAACAATAATCTCTAAAATAATTATTTCTTATTCCAATATGTTAGGGAAAGTACTCTCTGCTACCAAAATGTTAGGGAATTTACTATGTACATATATAGGGAAAAATATGTGTGGAAACGTCTGTCACGTACCTGTATGGTTCTGCGGATTTATTAGGCTTCAGGGTCTCGAAGATATCTTCGCTAGCTTTCCAGTTTCACAGTAGGTTTAACACAGTTCTAATTTATTTTAATTCACAACACAATGCGCGCGCGCGTCAAGGCCGCTGTACGGTCAGTTCAGTACTAGGTAAGGGAGGGGAAGGCAAGGCGCGGGAACAGAAAACTAACGGACTCTAATATAATAATCTGTGCTTACGATGGTACAGGGTAGATTTTGAACACAATATTTTATATTGTTCCCCTATATACTAGCTGTTCCTGTGACTACGTCCGTGTGGATTTTTATTTTATTTTTCTAAAATAAAATTAGCCTAAGTTACTCTTTATTACATCAGCTACCTGCCAAAAAAAGTACCGTCAAAATCGGTCCAGCAATTTCAGAGATTAGCCGGAACAAACAGACCGACAGAGACAGACAAAAATTGTAAAAAAAAATATTTTGGTGTATGTTCCGTATTTATATTCATGACCTTTGACGACCGTCGCACCGTCATCGCCGTTTACGTCCGATGGTCGCGGGTTCAATTCCTCGAACGGCACAAACATTTGTATTCATGAGTATGATTGTTGTATCAGTCTGGGTGTTGGTCTGGTATGTATTTACGAAAGAGATTCTGAGATTATTATTATTATTATTATTATTCATAATAATGGTCTCATTATTATGAATAATAATAATTCTTGACCACCGAGGTCGTCAATCGACCCATCCATACTCACAAACTTTCGCGTTTATAATATTAATAGTACAAGAGCTGACTGTATAACTGTTACATTGAATACTTGGACTTACAAAATTTAAACTAGAATCTTATCTACTAATATTATAAATGCGGAAGTTTGTGAGTATGGATTGGATTATTGGTTGGATATTTGTCCCTCTTTCACGCAAAAACTACTGAATCTATTTTAATTAAACTTTCCAATAATATAGCTTGTACTACAGAATAACACATAGGCTATAATTTTCAATCAACGACCATCGAAGATCCGTTTACCTTTGTACTAGATGGATATTATTATATAAACAACCATAAAAAAGATCTCAATTAAAAATCAGTAGCATACAAATTACTATCAAAACTTCATACAAATCCATTGAAACACTCGACTTTTTAATTCAATGTGACTGCATGTTCCAATGCACTCGAGACAGAGCGAGACGGAAAACTAACGAGCTACATCCACTTTAAGTTAAACCGCGAGCAGCAGCGATTTATTCGTAATCATGTATCTAGTTACCCTGGTCGCGTTACCTTTTCAACCTTTTCAAAGTGCCTACTTTTTAATGTAGTTGCCTTAGCTACACTAATTATGTTAAAAACAACACTCCGCCACTCAAAGCCTGGATACGAGTGTAAGACTTGACCTACATTCCGGAAAATGACGTGACTTAAGTGCAATGCACCCTTTCGTAAAGTATTTAAGGATCACTTTCACTGAATCACTGGCAAGATTAACACATTCAAAAGCCCTAATATCGGGCTACTCGAACAAATACTCCAATAGACTACTGCTATTGAGTAAAAACAACATATGCATAATGACCAGGGCCCTCACAGGACACTGCAAATTAAACAAGCATATGGCTAGGCCTGTGCACGACAAGAATCTGCAGATTCTGCCAAACTGAAGAGGAAACGCCGCTTCACATCCTATGTGGTTGTAGCCCACTCATCCATAAACGAAATATCTCCTTTGGAAAGTTTACACTCTTTCCCGAGGACATAAAAATCATCGCTCCTAAGAATATCCTTCAATTCTTGTCCCTGACGGGTCTAGGTAGCGAACTTTGAAAAAGGGCGAGCATAATAGATCTATGTAGGTCGCAGTGCTACAGGTGCTACAGTCACCTGACAATAGCCCAAAGAACCCAATAAAAAAAAATCACTTTCATTACTTATTTTTTATTGTGAAGTATGATAATAGAATAGAATAAAAAATGAATAGTCATCACAATTTTTTTAATCTACCGCTCATTCGGAAGGCTGTCTCATCACAAGAAGAATGAGCAAGAAACTTGTGTGTTGCTCTTTTTAATAATCGTTGTAAAAATGATGGAATGGTGCTCCCGCCTGCGCTAACGGTTTACGCTGGAGAGTAGGAGTAGCCTACTAGTGTAGGCCGATAAGATGGACATGAGGTCAGGTCAGTTAGCCCAGATTAACCAGGAATCATTATGATATCATTATGATTTCCAGGGAGAGTGGAGCTCCAGTGAAGGTCAACCTGATACGGTAGGTACATTCCTAGCTATGTGATCATAAGTCCACATTACTAACAAGTTTTCTACTCATTTTACATTATACTATTGATACCGCCCCGACTTCACTCGGGTACTCACAACTTTGTATTCAAAATGAATAACTTGTATGTCATTCCTAAATAATATACTTTTCAAACAATTTATTGCAACGATATCAGAATTCTTTATCTTTTTTTATACTACGACACTGGCCGACAAGCATACGGCTCATCTGATAATAAACGCTTATGAACGCATATAACACCAGGGGTGTCACGTGTGCGTTGACCCTAAATTTACCTTCTTCGCAACAAAATATAATCTGCCTTATTTTTATTATTATTATATGAGTATATATTTAATTACATATGTATATAGACAACCACTGCTATATATAAATAATGCAACTCACTTAGCTACAACATGTAATTATATTTTGCTAGAGTACATCTAAAAATATTGTCATGTCCAAATTTTCCCTTACATTAAAATTAATTTTAAAGGTACACTCCGTCTCTGATGTAAAAGGCTCTTATGAATAATAAAACATCATCAACTATTAACCAGGTCCTGTTTAATCCACAAGACGTTCATTACAAAGCCGTACGGCTACCATTTTCTTTTTAATCAATCGTACCAGTCAAAGACATGTCTCTTTTTAGTCTGGGATCCAATTAAAATTGCTTTGTATGCTGCCAGCGAGTGTGTCCCAGCCTTTACGAGATTAACGCGCGAAACCAACTGTAGGAGCTTGGCGCCAAATTAAATTTTAAATTTCGAACATTCACGCGCCATTTTAAAATAGATGAAACAAAGCGCTGTAATAAAACCGTAAGAATCGAAACGTTTATGACTAAAAGTAGGCAAAGGAACATACACTACCCATCTTTAGTATTTAATTCATGTTATATCGAGAAAATAATACACAGAATTAAAAAAAAATTAACTATCAAATACAGTCTGGTTCTATCTATTTTTATATTATACTAACGACCCGTCCCGGCTTCGCACGTATGCATTACACATCTTTCAAGTTCTCGGCTAGTTCTATACTATAATAGGCATGTATTATACATATAAACATTCCTCTTGAATCACTTTATCTATTACTGAAAACTGTTTTATAATCCGTTGCGTAATATAAAAGATATAAGTAGACAGACAGCGGTAGTGACTGTTTTATACTATGTAAAGATTAGTTTCTTAGGAAATAGAAGTTATTTTGGTTCTATAACAAACTGGCTGGTTGATTTAGCATAGTCGAAACTTCCGTAGTTAGAAATAAAATAATATAAAAACAAAACGCTTTTTTTATTATATATTTTAAAAATAATGGAATCTCTAAAATCGATTGATTTTTTATATAGGTCATAACTGGCCATTTACCATCAGGTAGGCAGTCAGTGGCCATCAACTTGCTTCCAATTTCGATTACAAAAAAAATTACAAGTGAAAATACCAGGAACCTAAAAAATACAAATCTGTTTCCTTTTATATTATTTAATTAATCTGTCTTTATCTGTTAAAATATGAACAACAGATAGAAAACCTTCGCTTTTCGAAGTCGGTTAACTATATGGAAATTTCACAGCTTCCATGTGAGAATGACCTACCATTACTGTAACAGCTCCATCTATATTCCAAATCGGAAAAATAAATCTAGTCGGAAGGCGTTCACTGTCGCAATGGATGCATTTCTCTTTCTATGTGTTTATTCCAAGATAGGTATACTATTAAAAAATAAAAAATGGCGTTCTATATTTAAATTTCAAGAATTTGTACTTTCCAAGATACTGACAGCCATTATTAAAATAAAGTCGTTCTAAATTTGAAATTTATGAATTAGTCTGTGCAAGATACTGACTGTCATTATTAAAAAATGGCGTTCTAAATTTAAATTTCAAGAATTTGTGCTTTCCAAGATACTGACAGCCATTATTAAAATAAAGTCGTTCTAAATTTGAAATTTATGAATTAGTCTGTGCAAGACACTGACTGTCATTATTAAAAAATGTCGTTCTAAATTTAAATTTCAAGAATTTGTACTTTCCAAGATACTGACAGCCATTATTAAAATAAAGTCGTTCTAAATTTGAAATTTATGAATTAGTCTGTGCAAGATACTGACTGTCATTATTAAAAAATGTCGTTCTAAATTTGAATTTTATGAATTAATATCTGCTATGATATTTACTATATATTTTTTTGTTTGAATAATTTATATATAATGGCAACACTGAACCACAGACAACACATAGTAATTTGCAATAAAGTTACTTTCTATAAAATGGCTTACATAATTTAACATACATATAATCAGTAATGTATTTATAATAAAACATAATATATAATAATATTACCAGGAGAATTCACACAACGTCATGTAGTCCCAATCTAAGCATACCCTGTGTAATGGGTACTATACAAGTGATAGATATACAGTTTTTTAATTAAATATATATATAATATATACAGAAAACACCCGGACCTATACAAACATTTATGAATATTTGTACCGTGCAAGGAATCGAATCCGCGATCTTTAGAAGTTACACATCAATATCACCGTGTTTGAACATTTCGTAAAGTAGTTATGGTCTTTGCTACAATAATTTCTATTAACCGTCTTAGTGCCAAGGCGAGCGATCGCGCGCATGCGCGTTTTATCTCTCATTTTTGGATAAATTTATTAGCAAATGAATAACCAACTAGAAAAAGATGTTGAAAAAATTTTAAAAATTGAAACATTTTTACAAAAGTTACACATTATTTTCTCTTACTCCAAAATTTCCACAAAAAAGAGGGTAATCATTCTTGGTATTTTTCACATATATTGCGAAAAAATGTATGGCACTAAGACGATTAATATATAAATCAAATATTACCAATGAAAAATGAGTGATCAAAATGGACTGAATCAGTTGCATTTCCGAAGCCCGTAGAATTATATTTTTTAAACTAAAAACATTTCTTTAATGAAAAAGTATTTTTTCACTCTAAATATGAAGAGTCAGAATTCAAAGCGAAACCCAATTCAGACGCATGCCGTATTAATGCTGGCAACACTGAATACGTTTTCGAGTTACATAGGTGTGTACATGAGTTTCTAAAGCCGTGAAAGACTCGCGGCTACAACCGACGTTGGAAAAAATACATTTTTAAAAGAAGACACGGCAAAATATTTTAGTTACTAACAAATTTTAGTCGTGTTTTTGAAATATGATTTGTAGTGTCGTCTATATATAAATGTATTTCTGGTACAAGGTTTGGTTTTATTGTTTTGTTTAATTTGTTTTATTCACCAGCTAAGCTCGTGACTTTGTCCTCTTGCGCTGTTGTATTAGTAATAATAATATCTCAGAATAATTCACACAGCGCCATCTAGTCCCAACCTAAGTAGAGCTTGTGTTATGGATACCAGATAACTGATATAAATACATGGATACTTTTTTTTTTACGTAAATAAATACATATTATACTTAAAAAACACCCGGACCGTTACAAACAATCATACTCATGAATAAATTTGTACATTTGTATTATTGTCCAATTCAAACGGGGATCGATATTACGACGGCCTGAGCCGAGGTTCGAACCCCGAAGCGGTGACCTCAGACTAAAGTCGGGAGTTGGCCTTCAGCCGCTCCATAAGTCCTTCCGGGTTTGGAGTGCCATCTGCACTCGCCCCCTATCGTCCGGTGAAGCTGTAAAGGCCAGCTGCGGCCAACAGCATTAGAGTAGTTCGAAAAAAAAACTACTTAGCAAAAAATACGTTGGCAACACCGTAGTATATACATGGATGGCTGTATAGCCTTATAAACTCTTATATATAAATACTGGCAAACCTGTTAATGGTTGAAGGGTGAAAATTCACTTAGGAGTATGAAAAATATATAGTAGCCGATTCTCAGACCTACTGAATATGAATATAAACTTTCATAAAAATCAGCCAAGCTTTTCAGTCACACGACCTATTTTATATAATAATAATCTTTATTTCTTCTCAATAAAACAAACTAATATAATTGTTAGATAACAACTATATTAGTTTATGTTAGTTTGTGTTTTTTACAATAATATAATTTAAAACTAATAAAGGAGACAAAACGGTCTATAACTCAGTGAGGGCAGTGAGTCCACCCTCTCTGCTATTCTGTTATAGCCTTTATGAGTAAAATAATACAATATAAGATCAACGACGACGATAGTTTAAGTTAAGTTATAAATTACAATTAACAAAGTAAACATAAAAATTGACAATAACAAGGTTACAAACTAAAAAGGTTGGAGAATAACAAACTTAAATCTAAACATTATAAGAATAGCTTTTGCTCTTCATATTTTGCTCAAAGCCTTCCTCGACAAATGAACTATCCAATATAAAAAAAAATCAATTCGAAGCAGTAGTTCCTGAGATTAGCGCGTTCAAACGAACGAACTCTTCATCTTTATAATACTAGTATATAATAATAATAATAATAATAATAATCTCTGGACAATTCACACAGAGCCATCTAGACCCAAGTTAAGCTAGCTAGAGCTTGTGTTATGGGTACTAGATAACTGATATATATACATAGATATTTTTTTTTTGTAAATACATACACATTATACATAGAAAACACGATACAAACAATCATACTCATGAATACAAATGTTTGTGCCGTGCGAGGAATCGAACCCGCGACCATCGGTCGTAAAGCGGTGTACTTGACCACTAGACCACCGAGGTCGTTCGTTTTTATATATCTTATATATTATGAGTCCTGTACACTATCAACAGAATAACACAGTGCGGTCGAGCTGACGGGAAGTGTCAACCACACCTGTCACAATTCATAATCCGTTAGTTTCGGAGATAACTCTTTACCAACACTCTCACGTACATAATAATTTCACGTCCCAACCGAGAAAGAATGGCGGCAGAAATTGCTCGCACAATTGTAGCTGGCCGATGGATTAAAATGAGACGCGACGGTACAAATTGGCGTTGGACCACCCGTCAATGATCGTTGTTTGGGGTTCGATTCCGTAAATTATTTACATATAGTATTTAAATATTTAATAAATAATTAAGTCAAAAAAAATATCAATATATATTGGGATCGTAGGTTAAAAGATTGTTTTAATAATAAAATAGTTATTTTCATTATTGCCCGCCTCGTTGGGATACTTTCATGCCTCCATAGTCTGAAATTTATATAATTATGTATACTATAATTCACCATACTTATGAATACAAATGTATGTATGTATGTATGTATGTATTCATGAGTAATGTGTGTCGTGCGAGGAATTGAACCCGCAACCATCGCAAGTAACTATAAAAATATTTATTAAATTAAACAATTAATTAAACCTATCAATTAAACAACCACTATATTTTATTTGTCTATATTCTAATAAGTAATACTAACAAAATCTAGAATTATACTTAACAGAGAATTCCAGAAACTATAACTTCAACAACGGTCAAAATTTTAATTTTTTTTCTTTTTAATTTTTTTTTCGCACAATATAAATATAAATTCAATTTTTTTTCACTTTACATAAATATATAGGTAAATATAAAATATCAACTATGGAACAAAAAATTTTTAAATGTATTAAATTATTTTCTCACAATATAAATATAATAAAATCACGACGGAACCCTACACTTTAATATGCAGTACACGCTTCCCCGCACCGTATCTTATTGTTTCGCGTGCACTATTATTATTTTATCCTTTTGATTGTAGTCATTTTGTTCCGTTGAACGTGATAAATGTACCATAATTATTATAATGCGAATTCCTAAATACAGCAATCGAGTGTTCATCATATTTATTGGATTAGATAGATAGATAGATAAAAGTTTTATAAAGACACACACACACCCTTGTGTGTATGAGATCTAGTATGTTAATAAATACTAAATGTAATTTGTAATAGAATATACGTTACTGGGTTTATTGAAAATTTTTATAAAAAATACAAATGGAATAATGTTACCGGTTGCCCTAGGGGTATACGCTGGTGGTGCACCAGTGCATAGGATAAGCCTAGAGAAGAAAGGCATTGTAATGATAAGAACAAAAATAAAAACAGATATGCAACTATATTAGTCATCTAAATATATACAACTCAAAGGTGACGGACATAGTGATCTATCAACGCACAGCCCAAACCACTGGACGGATAGGACTGAAATTTGGCATGCAGGTAGATTTTATGACGTAGGCATCCGCTAAGAAAGGATTTTGATTAATTCTACCCCCAAGGGGAAGAATAGTTTGTATGAAACTTTGTCAATTTAGAACCGATCGGGCTGAGACTTTGCATACATAAAGCTACTATGACATAGGCATCCCCTAAGAAAGGATTTTGATAAATTCCACCCCTAAGGGGATAAATTAACGCGAGCGAAGCCGCGGGCTAAAGCTACTGTCAAATAAAATACAATACACATCAAATATACAGATAAAATAAAATATAATACAGTTAACAAAAAAAAACTGTATGAGTAACGTAGTGTGGGTGCATAGCCTTTTAACTGGCGGCCTCGGTGGTGTAGCGGTTTGCACCGCTTTACTTCCGATGGTCGCGGGTTCGATTCTTCGCACGTGCAAATTGTATTCATGAGTATGATTGTTTGTATCGGTCTAGATATTATGTATGTGTTTACAAAAAAAAATATAAATAAATAATATCGATATAATTATATCAGTTGTCTAGTACTCATAACACAAGCTCTGCTTAGCTGAGACTGGCGCTATGTGGCGCTATGCTATACATACGCCTGCATCCTACTGTAAAAATAAATTATGTCTGTACATTTTTTATTGTAGTATAATAATAATAATCATCTCAGGACAATTCACACAGCGCCATCTAGACCCAAGTTAAGCTATCTAAAGCTTGTGTTACGGGTACTAGATAACTGATACAAGTACATAGATATTTTTCATAAATACATACATATTATACATAGAAAACACCCAGAACGATACAAACAATCATACTCATGAATACAAATGTTTGTGCCGTGCGAGGAATCGAACCCGCGACCATCGGACGTAAAGCGGTGTGCTAGACCGCTAGACCACCGAGGTCGTCAAGTATAGTATACATCATATATAACACTACAGTGTATTGTGGTGAGGTGATAACCACCGTGCTACAAGCGGAACGAAAAAAAAATACTTACAGCTAATAGTGTTTTCAATATTGATGTACCTGAAACATAAAAAAAATAATAATCAAGTATTTATTAATCTGTTCCGTTTTGCAACATATTAAGAAAAAAATTTTACGAACGAATGAGTATGAAATTTCGCACACTCATAGCTTACATAGAGAAGAAGTATAGAATAATGTTTTTTTATAATATTGCAAAATGCATTAAATCAGTACAATTAATCATTACCATGTTTTTATCACATATACTGAGAATAGATTAATATTATTTGCCTTTAATATAATTCTCGGTGGTCTAGCGGTTCTAGCACACCGCATTACGTCCGATGATCGCGGGTTCGATTCCTCGCACGGCACAAACATTTGTATTCATGAGTATGATTGTTTGTATCGGTCTGGGTGTTTTCTATGTATAATATGTATGTATTTACGAAAAAAATTATCTATGTATTTGTATCAATAATCTAGTACCCATAACACAAGCTTTAGCTAGCTTAACTTGGGTCAAGATGGCGCTGTGTGAATTGTCCTGACATTATTATTATTATTCTATAGTCCCACTGAATGTTAAAGTAATTACGCTCGAAATCGATCACTGAACAATTAGTTAGTTCTAAATATGGCAATTACATAATATGCCGGCTTCAATTCGAATTCAAATTCAAAAATCATTTATTCATGTAGGACATTTTAGCCGCTTATGAACATCAATTTTTGTATATTATAATTTTGTCCCTACCATCCAGTTCAGTATATAGATTCAATTAAGAATAACTGGCAGTAAACTCAATTGAATTACTTATTTTTTCTTCTTAAATGTCAGTTTATTTACAATATATATTTGTATAGGTGTCTATGTCTAACATTAAATGAAAATCCCGTGCATGAACTATTGCCATGCACGCTCGTCATTCAAGTAATCGATTCAATCTTCACTAAAGTCACTGAAATCAGTATGAAATATACATACATTTCAAACATTAATTTTTAAGCTAATATACACTAATATATACTAAAATCTTAAAGCGAACAAATCACGAATCCGCGCTTAGTCTAAATGTCGAGTCTCGTCCCAGAGGCCCGCTCTCTTAAAACTTCTCCGAAACTTTTGCTACAGATTATATTTTCCTCCACGCCTTATTAATAAAGACCTGGTGATTAGTAACTTTTGATTCCAACTGCTGGAGTCTCTCCGATGAGGAGCAATTATTCGACACATTGATTTATTGTTCAGACTTAGAGTCGTCCTCAAAAAGTTTTGGGACCCTTGGTGTAACGGTGATTTCGCTCGTATAAAATATTGGGAGATGCTTTAATAACTTTGCTGGCTGATAAAGAATTTGCCATCTCCTCCTGTGATAAGGCACGTCTCGACAATGGGGAAACATTTTTGTTTCAAATGTTTTATCTTTATACCATTGGCATATTTCGGTGAAGTTGTTAATAGCGGAGTTTGGATTGGCGTATTTTTATTACATGCTTTTGTTTAACTTACTTCTTTGGTATATGAAAGAGAAATTATATTTATTCAAATAAACTTAATATGAACACTTTTGAATTTTATGCTACTCATTCGGAACGTACACTCATCACAAGAAACTTATGTGTTGTTTTTTTTAAATAAATACTATTCAACATTACATATTTGAAAAAGAACTGAGACATCGAGCTGTATGTGATGTCACTAATGGCAGGCACTGAGTAGGTCTGAGAATCGGCCAACATCTATTTTTCATCCCCCTAAATGTTAGTGTGTTTAAGACCAAATTTTTTTATTTTATTTTAAGCAAGCAAAACAACGTTTGCCGCTACAATAACCTATATATATAAATATATTAAATAGAGTAATTATATAATTAGTAATTAATATATTAATAATAATTAATATAAGAAATATATTAATTAGAGGAGTATGAACAGTGGCACCGGTGTCAGAGAGGTTGAAGAGTAATCGTCTATCATGGTATGGACATGTAATGCGTAGGAACGAGAATAATATTTTAAGAAAACTGTTACATATGAATGTGGATGGTTATAAGGGCAGAGGAAGGCCAAAAAGAGATGGATGGACTGTGTGAAAGATGATATGGTAAGAAAGGAAGTAAATAACGCGATGACTGCGAACAGGGATGAATGGAAACGAAAAACATATTACGCCGACCCCAAATAAATGGGATAAGGATGAAGCAGATGATGATATATATAAATATATTAAATGTACCAATGTCAAAATGTGTAAATGTATGTTCATATCGATAATGGTTGTCAATAAATGTTTTTCTTTCTTTCATTTAGGATTTTGTTGCTTAAGTTTTTTGGTTTTTTTTTAATAAAACAATAATAAGAAAATTAATTCAAAATAATATATAATTGTTGTAACTTCAAATATTTAAGTTGAATGTTGGTGTAATGGCGGATATTGGAAGACCAAATGTCTGCTCCAGAGTTCGGGTATAGACTGCATTTATTACTATAGATTACTTATTATATATTTGGTTGATACTCTATATACTACAACTAGCTTTTGCCCGCGGCTTCGCTCGCGTTAATTTATCACTTTAGGGGTGGAATTTATCAAAATCCTTTCTTAGGGGATGCTTAAGTCATAGCCAAGTTATAGCTTTATGCAAGCAAAGTTTTAGCCTGATTAGTTTAAAATTGACAAAGTTTCATACAAACTTTCATCCCCTATTTTATCCCCTTGGGGGTAGCATTAATCAAAATCCTTTCTTAGCGGATGCCTACGTTATAACATCTACCTGCATGCCAAATTTCAGCGCGATCCGTCCAGTGGTTTGGGTGTGTGCCTGTGCGTTGATAGATCACTATGTGAGTCAGTCACCTTTAAGTTATATATGTATTTAGATGTGTGAATACAAACCACCAACTAGCACTATTAACTCAATTATTTAGTATTAAAGAATTTAAAATTTTGTATGAAAAATAGTTATAATAGATAACAAAGAAATTCTATTTTAGACTTTAATTCTTAAAGTACACAGCTATAGTATGCATAAAAATAAAAATAAGAAGATTCAATATATTTGTGCTTAGATGCAAAACATGACAGGACGCGAGGCGTGGCTCGCTTTGTCTTGTACCAATGCATGTATTTTATGAAGGACCTGTGGATTTAAGGGGAAGAAATCTGTTGAGACCATTTAAAAACTAGCTGGCCCACGCAATTTCGTCTGCACTGTTACTTGACATTAATCATTATATTTCATCCAATTTAAATAATATCTGTTTAAATTATAGTCTATATGTTATTCTGATGTATAAGCTATATTACTGTAAAGTTTTATTAAAATCCATTTAGTAGTATTTGCGTGAAAGAGTAATAAACATCCATTCATTAGTAAAATTTAATAAATCGTTCGTCTTTCCTTTGTTTTAAAAGTTAAGGATACAGGCCGTTTATAAACTAGCTGACCTCGGTGGTCAGGCACCTTTATTTTAATTCAAATTCAAATTTAAATTCAAAAATCATTTATTCATGTAGGACATTTTAGCCGCTTATGAACGTCAAATTTTTACATTCTAATTTTATTTTTTTTCCCTACCGTCAAAAGTTAAGGATACAGGCCGTTACTAAAAAAGTTGACCTCGTTGGTCAAGCAGTTTACACCGTTATACTTCCGATGGTCGCTGGTTCCAATCCTCGAAAGATATATATTTTATTTATTTATTTAAATAACTTTAATGCACGTCATACACAGGTAAAAAGTACATATGGCGGACTTAACACCTAATGGCATTTTCTACCAGGCAACCATGAGTTGTGCAGAGATAAGTTGTTGGCGATGCAAACAATATTATAATATTTTATAGAATATATATGAATAAATATATATACACATGTAAATACATAAATATTCCTACAAATAATATATACATTTGTAGTCATCAGCATGAGTGTATATATATATATATATGTATATATATGACATAACACAGGCGCCATCCAGTTCCTAATATATCTTAGGGACTAAATAGCGCTGTGTGATATATATGTGTATATAGTATTACAGTCATTATTATTATAATTAATACTATTTATTTATATATATTTGAATATAATTATCTTACGTCGAGTCCCATAAATGTAAGCGAAAATAGAATTGGTTTATAATATTACTCATAAAAAAAATTGTTAAAAAAGTATATATAATATTAAATTACAATAAATATTATTATTATCTGTTGTATACATATATGAAATAAAACCGGAGAAATTGAAATAAAATATATAAATATCTAGAAAAGAAAATTTAGTAAGCAATTTACTTTATATATTGTAATATCAAATTACAATATATAAAAAAACATTAAAAGCCAACTATGCAGAAGGTGTTATGATCTTAACAAGACATCCATCCATAGTGTACAAGAGAACAATGCAACAGCCACATTATCTATGCAAGACATCGCGGGTCAGTGCGAGCCACAAAAACGAACAAAGGCCCGGCTACGAGGCAACTTTTAATATTTTGTACTGGCAACAATGTACAAGTGGATGCCTTGTCGCCTCGGAACAGGGTTTGAGGGATTTTGAATTCACTCGTGGGAATACTGTTTAATTTTATGAAAACAAATTGTATTTCGGATAAATTCTACTTATTACGGCAGATACATTTCGCTTCTTCAAAGGTTTTTTTTTGGATGACTAGATTTTACAAGCGGCTTCGTTCGCATACGGCGCTGAAGTAGCAAAATGTTGATATTTAATTTTTAGGTTTTTTATAAAAAAATATTATTTTTTTTTAGAACAGAATAGAATAGAAAATCATTTATTCAAATAAACTTACATTGAAGCACCTTTGAATAGTCATTACATTTTTTTAATCTACCGCTCATTCGGAAAGCTGTCTCATCACAAGAAGAACAAACGAGCAAGAAACTTGCGTGTTGCTCTTATAAATAATTTTATTATTATTTTACATTTTTAAGTTTAAGTGTGTGAATACAAACCACCAATTAGCACTAATTCAATTAAATACTCAAATAGAAAAAATATTGAATATATAACCAACTGGTTAAACAATTAATAAGAGGAAATCAGTCATAGTGATTAGAGCAGACCAGTCCCTACAAGCAGCACCTTCACTTCTTCACTTCTTGAAGAATACAGCAGGTTCTTCAGGTCTCGTGAGAAAACCTCGGCAGGAAGTTCATTCCACAACCTAAGTGTACGCGGGAGGAAGCTCTGAAACCGCGCTGTTCAAGACCACTTAGGTTATGATCATCAGTTCACATTACTAACAATCCTCTTTTCAGGGTAATATATAGTGTTTTCATACATTCAAAAAATGTACCGTGCCATGAATCGAACCCGCGACCATTGGAAGTAAAACGGTGTGTTAAACTGCTACACCACGGAGGCATCAATGAATGAATGGACGAGTATAAATTTACATAGTATAAAATTAAGTCGCTTTCGTTGTCTGTCACTTAGATCTTTTAAACTACGCAACAGATTTTAATACAGTTAATTGACGGCCTTGGTGATCCAGCAGTTAAGTACCGCATTACTTCCGATGGTCGCGGGTTCGATTCCTCGCGCGGTGCAAATATTTGTATACATGAGTATGATTGTTTATATCGGTCTGGGTGTTTTTATGTATATTATGTATGTATTTATTCTAATTTAATTTAATGTAAATCTAAGTATTTATATCAGTTGTCATGTACCCATAAACATAAGCTCTACTTACCGTGAGACTAGATGGCGCTGTGTTACAATTAACACACCTGATATAAATATACATAAATGTTTTAACTTTCATAAAAAAAAATGACCCTGGACAATTCCAAGGTCATTTATTATTATTATTACTCTTTATATTAAAAACTATTGCTGGTTTTTTACACTTTGCGACGTATATCGCACTTACGGATCGAAACGAAATAAGTGCCTGGGTGTACAATGTATGTGTGTGTGTGTGAGTGTGTATGTGTGTGTGTATTATTATAATAATAAAAATAATAATAATCTCAAGACAATTCACACAGCGCCATCTAGTCCCAAGTTAAGCTAGCTAAAGCTTGTGTTATGGGTACTAGACAACTGATACATATACATAGATATATATTTTTTTGTAAATACATATATATTATACATAGAAAACACCCAGACCGATACAAACAATCATACTCATGAATACAAATGTTTGTGCCGTGCGAGGAATCGAACCCGCGACCATCGGACGTAAAGCGGTGTGCTAGACCGCTAGACCACCGAGGCCGTACATTTTATATTATTATATTATTAAAAGGAAATAAATTTACAAATTGTTAACCTATCATATCATAATTAATAGCAGTACACAATGGAGCTGATACCAACCGACAATACAATCCGGTTATGTGTATAAAAGTAACAAATTCTCACCAGCGCAGCCACGAGATACTAATTACTGATCCGCCCCACCTGTGAAGGGTTAAGCCCTGCTATTTTTATCTCTTTGTTACTTTTATCGACGCCATTCGTTTTAATTAATACAGATTAATAAGTTCCTCTTCGAAATAGAGCGACGCAGTTTGTGTTACACGATGTAAATTGCCAAGATTGAAATTGTAATATATTTAATATAGTAACTAGCTGTTCTACGACTTCATCCGCGTGGAAGTTAACTTTATTTTTCTAAAATAAAAGTAGCCTAAGTTACTCCTTATTACATCGGCTACCTGCCAAAATGTCCCGTCAAAATCGGTTCAGCCATTTCAGAGATTAGCCGGAACAAACAGACCGACAGACAGACAGACAAAAATTGTAAAAAATAATATTTTGGTGTATGTACCATATGCATGTAATAAAAAACGGTTATTTCAATATTACAAATAGACACTCCATTTTTATTTATACGTATAGATAAATTAAAAATCTAATCGTAATTAAACCTGATTGTAAACAAACAGACAGACAGACAAAAAAATAGTAAAAAAAATTTTAATGTTATTTTGGTTGTATGTAAACGAAATATCTCCTTTGTATTTATATTCATATGCACGTAATAAAAAAAAATTATTACATGCATATGAGACAATAGCGTAAACCTCCTAATAAAAAAAATAGGTGTCTATGTCTAACATTAAATGAAAATCCCATGCATGAACTATGAATAAAAAAGTCATAAGCTTTGTCGCATGCCTAATCATTGTTAATGTAAATCGAATTACAACACACAAGTTTCTTGCTCGTTCCTCTTGTGATAAGTTCCGTATTTGAATTCAAAAGATATTAAGATTATTAAAGATATATTTCATAATCAGTAGGATCATTTCCAGAATGCGGTAAAAACTTGGCGTCACTTTTTAAATTAATTAAAATTTAATTTTAACTATTCCAGTCATAAGGAATGAAGAATTTCTTGAGAGGATTAAAGAATAGAGACAGATCATAGATATTATTGAGAATAGGCGGGGGAAAATGTTGGGGCACTTGTTACGACACGACAAACTAATTAACAACATCATAGAAGGAAAAATAGATGGAAAGAGAGGAAGGGAAAGACCAAGACACAGCTATATCAAGCAAGTTAAAGAAAAAGTTGGAGTCGTGTCGTATCAACAGCTAAAAGGACTGATGGAAGATCGTGGAAGGTGGCGAGAGCTCCACCGACAAGAGCACAGCTCTTAAATTATGAAAAAAAAAATCCAGCCAGCTCGTGACCACGGCTAGTGCAACCTAGTCGAAACGTCAAGAGAGGTAAATACCTTTATTTGCCATAAAATTAGTTCGTTTTAAGACCCGGTTAGTTATATAAATAATTAACTATACTGACTATACTTAGTTAAGTGAATACCATTAAAAAAACCATTCATCACATCCAAATATATCCAAAACGTCTACAAACAAATATTAATTAGACCAGAAATAAACCTAATGAGTTCACATGATTTGTCGCTACCTTTTCATATATCACTATTTATAAACAAGTTTATGATAGAGACACTGTATATCGCTGCGCTGCTGCGGACCCAGTGCTTCTGGACGTGGAAATAGGCATAAATATATTAATTTAATGAATAAAATTTTATTTACTGACAAAGTTTATATGTTGTTTCCTAACATATTATATATACATACATATCCAAAATAAAAAAATATATATAAATATACTGAAATACGATTATGGAATCTTGTTCTGTTACTTTCTCTTATTTTTTCATTATATCACTATCATGCTAGGCAAATAGGATATTAAAGTCAGAAGGTCTCAGTGGTATAGCGGTTTAACATACCGGTTTACTTTCGATGGCTGCGGGTTCAATTCCTTACACAGTACAAACATTTGCATTCATGAGTATGAGTGGTTATATCGGTCTGGGTGATTTTTTATGTATATTATATTTGTATGTACAAATCAGTATCTAAGTATTTATATCAGTAGTCCAGTACCCATAACACAAGCTCTGCTTACCGTGGGACTAGATAGACAACTGATATAAATTTTGGGTAAATACATACATAATATATGGTACATAGGAAACACCTACCGATAAAAACAATCATACTCACGAATACAAATATTTGTACCGTGCGAGGAATCGAACCCGCGACCATTAAAAATAAAGCGATGTACTAAACCACTACACCAGGCAGTAATATAATGTAATACTTTAATATTGACATTATTTTAGTTTCAACACTATACTAGGCTATCACTTACTATACCAGTATATTCGATCCCTTGGGTATACTGTCACCTCTTACTATTAGAGGACGTATAATATTTCAAAATATCCGGCTCGAAGGACCACAATGTTGAAGGAAGGACTGCATTAGGGCTGGTTAAAAATGAGACACGTTCCTAGGTGAGGTAAAATAGGTGTAATCAGCTCGCTAGCAAAAATATAAAGACAATATGGCATAAGAAAACAAACGGTATATAAAAACAGAACGTCAAAATATAAAATTCAAAAAAATATAATATATAAAAAACATAAAAACTATCAAAATGGTTACCATCGGCAACAACCAGTATACCCATTAAGAGCGTCACTATATAAAATGAATCCTTGATCAGCAATTTAAAAATAGATTAACAAACTAATGGACTGGCTTGGTGTATAAGCAGAGCGTTAATGTTAAATTATGTCCCATAACTGGAGTATATAATAACAACATCGTTTTTTCTCGCTTCCTGCCAGAGATGATCTATTTGTTCCAGCGACAAACTTGTTTTTTTTTTATTCTGTACAACGCATCCTCTAAATAGACATGCGACAGTGGTTCAAGTATTCGTTTATAAACTATTAGTTACGCCCACGGTTTACAGCCGCGTGAAATTTATAGCTTACGTATTATTCTGATGTCTAAACTTATTTTTTTTCCGGACTACTCTAATGCTGTTGGCCGCAGCTGGCCTTTACAGCTTCACCAGACGATAGGGAGCGAGTGCAGATGGCACTCCAAACCCACGGAAGGACTTATGGAGCGGCTGAAGGCCAACACCCGCCTGACGGATACGACTTTAGTCTGAGGACACTGCTAAGAGTTCACTTACGTATTATTCTGATGTCTAAAGTTATTTTTTTTTCGCTACTCTAATGCTGTTGGCCGCAGCCTGACGGATTATGGAGCGAAGGCTTTACGGTCTGAGGGCACTGCTAAGAGTTCACTTACGTATTATTCTGATGTTAAAGTTATTTTTTTTTCGGACTACTCTAATGCGAACCGCGGCTCATGATAGGGGGAGTGCAGATGGCACTCCAAACCCGCGGAAGGACTTATGGAGCGGCTGAAGGCCAACTCCCCGTTTTATCTGAGGGCACTGCTAAGAGTCCACACTGGTAATTCCGCCTGACGGATACGACTTTGGTCTGAGGGCACCACTAGGGGTTCGAACCTATATATATAGAGAGGGGATCGATTATATAGCTTATGCATCAGAATGACAAATAGGCTATATTTTTTATTGAAATTTATATACTGAAATTTAACGCGAGTGAAACCACGTGCCCAGCTAGTAAATGAATAAATAAGTATCTAACCTTACAATCATTTTTAATTATAATATCACCATGAAAGAGTGCATCCAAAATTAACGTATACATTTTATGGTAATCCCTTTAACAAACAATACAACTCCTCAATATTGTCGTGACCTACCAATCCTATTGTCAACCATACATACAAAGGATATGACGAACACAAAGGAATAAAGAAACACTGATGAGGATCAACAATTGAGACTTTTTATCAGATAACATCATGGCACAGTGACTTACTACCCTGACTTATAGTCACAAAGGTCGTTAGTTTGAATCTGGGCGACACAAAAAACTATTGAGTTATATTATAATAACTACCATCCCCTCGCACATGTATTATACATATAAACCTTCCTATTGAATCACTCTATCTATTAAAAACAACCGTTTTGAAATGCGTTGCGTAGTTTTAAAGATTTAAGCATATATAGGGACGGACAGACAGCGACAGCGACTTTATTTTATACTATGTAATGATTATATATGTAAGTATAAATTGTAATCCCGTAGACAGAGCAACGTGTGAAAACTAGTGTATTATAATTAAATTTATTCATCAACTGGCACCACCGAAACGCGAAACACGCAAACAATGAAGTTATTGAATAACTAACATACATTATAGAGTAGTTTATACTCGTACCAATCGCCCGCGGCCGCTCGCATTACAATTTGAAACTGGGACGAAAGTTGCCATAGAAGTTTCCAGTGTTTGATGTTGAGTTTGTAATTTGAACTAATAAAAATTGTAATAATAAATGGAATTTCAATATAAATATATATAACTCCAAGGTGACTGACTGACATAGAGATCTATCAACGCACAGCCCAAACCACTGGACGGATCGGGCTGAAATTAGGCATGCAGGTAGATGTTATGACGTAGGCATCCGCTAAGGATTGTGATTAATTCTACCCCTAAGGGGATAAAATAGGGGATCAAGTTTGTATCAAAATTTGTTAATTTTAAACCGATCGGGCTGAGACTTTGCAAACATAAAGTTACTATGACGTAGGCATCTAAGAAAGGATTTTGATAAATTCCACCCCTAAGGCATAAATTCTTTATTCTTTATTCTTTATTCTTTATTGTACACACACAGGAAAAAAAAAATAGCAATAATAAAATATTCTCATACTCATCTTATCATCTCCCAAGGATGTCCCAGCAAACCTGTTAGCCAGTCAGAAAATGTTATAGGAGAGATAATTTCGCATTTATAATATTAGTAATTATTGAATTAAGCAGTTAGTGAAAACAACAAAAAAAACCACAAAAATTAAAATCATATAAAATTAATAACACACACATAAAACTGTCAATATACACAAATATATAAATATATAGACAAATTAACTGCTAAATAATATATAGTCGCCAATATATAAATTACATAAATATATATGTATAATAAACTTATAATTAAAGCTATTAATGTTTTGTACGTCTGTACGTCATTTTAAATATATCCAATGCTAATTGTCACGCATTCGTGTCAATTCAATTCTACAATCTACTAATATTATGAATGAACAAAAAGTTTGTAATCTATCGCGCTTACACCTACTGAAGAGATTTAAATGAAATTTGGTACGTACATAGTTTAGACCCTGAGAAAGGACATAGACTACTTTTTAATGCGAAAAATCTATTTTGGAGAGATATGTTGTTGCATGAAAGTATCACAATTTTTAAACAAGAAACTTGAAACCTTTTTTTATTTTTATTTTAGAATAAATATAAATAAACATGATATTCAAAGGTACTAATACTACAGAAGTCATTTGTAATATATTCGTATAAAAACTTTTGATTTCAATTAATATACTTTCAGATTGATCCCACTTCATTTAGATTTTGGGGACGGTTTTTATTTATTAATTAAAATAGTTACCTTATTCTTAAATGCTCTCAGTAATCAAATAGTAAATTATTCTATCATAATTATAGTTGTATATAAATAAAGTGGAAGTGTGGTAAGAAAATATACTATTATTATAGTAATAAAGTATATATTATAAGAAAATATAATATATTATCTTCAAATTGAATCAGAAAACTATGAAAAAAAAAAGGAGTGTAATTTACCATACGTAAATTTTCTTATTTACTTAGCTTAAATGTGAGATTATTCCATAATAATAGTTTTGTGTAAATAACGTAGAAGAAACAATATCACTTACCTTTTAAAATATATATCTCCATTATATAATAATAATTTTATTTTGCATCCAATATTTCACCATATATTTGTTCCCTGCCAACAATGATGGACTTGATTTTTTAGCATTCACGAGCAGGGAACCAATTCACAATGTTTGGAAATACTATTTATAAAAAGACAATCAAATAAGGTATTAACACATTATCATTATTTACTTGCAAAGTGTATGTGTATGTGTGTGTGTGTGTGTGTATGTGAAGAAATGAAGATGAAGATGCAGATCATCAAAATAGAGATGGAAGTTGCAAGAGAGTTAATGTTTGGTTTCATTCCAGTTAATCAAAACAGAAAAATCGCAAGTTTGAGAGAACAGACACATTGCTGACTTGAATCACGGCATGTCAAGTGTGACCGTCACTAAACCAGCGATATATGCCACGTCGTGATTCGGCATCCAGACGAAGATCAATAGTGACAGTAGTGAGTATTTGAATCAAATGTCCATTTGGTGTCCAGATACCAGTGGAGATACGGTTAAAAGAATCGATGGTCGCCAAGGGGATATCGAACAGTCACAAACATTTGTATTCAAGCGATTGTTGAATCGTCTTGTAGGTTTTCGATAAATATGTATGTATATACATATATTATCAGTTATCTAGTACGCTTAGCAAAGGTGAACTGTCAGATGGCACTGTGAGTGAATTATCCTGAGAAATTTATTTCATGCGTTAATGGAATGATAACTATGTATTAACGATGATCAGTTTGTTTGTTATTTTAATTAGATGAAAAAAATCTGAAAATAGAATAACATTTTCTAAAATGGTGACAATCAATACGGGTATCTGATAGAAATGGGACTGTAATATGAACGTTAAAACACCAGGATTATTGGTTTCGGGAAAACCTCGGCAGGAAGTTCATTCTGTGAAGGATTTTTCAGGATGACGGGACAAAACTATATATAAAGAATGATTTATTTTTATCTTAGAAATTATAGTATGGTACAAAGGCAAAACAATATACAACTCGATAAATTCATTTTTAAACACATGTCAAATAAATATAAAAAAGTAATTCATTCTAACAACTCTAAAGGAGGAAATGGAAAGGATAGATTTTTTAACGTCACAAAACTAAATAAATTTTTAGTTTGAAAATAAAATGGTTCACACGTTGGGTTTAGACTGGCTTTGCGAATTTTATTATCAAGATCTTGTGGTTTGAAGTACTTGCTTCTTTTGCGGGATCACTGTGGATATTTCTAAAGAGAAAAGCTGGTTGAATGGTCTTATAGTTCTCCATATGTTGTCTTGAGGACAATTTGAAAAAGACGATTTCATGACCCAATGATTTATACAATTCTTCCAAATAGCTAACGGCCAGTTACTCTCTGAATGGATCTCAATAAGAACAATATCACCGACTTTATCTCTACACATCCGTATTCTATTATTTTGTGTCAGCTTTTAATATAGCTAAATATTCATTATCCGCAGATTTAAAATCGTTCTTTAATTTCTGAATATATTTTAAAATTATTTAATGATTCTGTATTTACTTCATCTAAATTTTGAGATAAACAGTTTATAAACATAGAAGGTGTTAACCTTCAAATTTTCCGTATTTTCCGTAATATATGTAAGAGTTCAATTGTTTAAAATAGAATTGAATTCTGTCAAGATAGTTATTATCCTGTATAATGTAGAGCCCAATTCCCAACATTCTCCCTAACTCTTTTTAACGTTTTAATCAGGTTTCTCCCAAAATCCTACGATTAGGTCGATAAATTTCCATTGTAGTTTTTGAATGGAAGACTGTATTTATATGATAAAAATATGAGGTCATTGTAATAAATAGTACGTAGACCTCTACGTGCTAAAAATCTCCAAACATTACAGAAAATCTTTGTCAGATTTGATGACATATCATAAATGGATAGCTATAAGTTGCGGTGTGAACAATACAACCCAACATAGTCACCGGATTTTAAATATAAGTAATCGATTAAGATTAAATGAGGAACATCAATAGATCGGACAGTTTATGAGCACGTGAATCATTCTTGATGAATACAGGTGTTAAAGTCACTTTTTACAAACGAATTATAATCAATTTTCATAAACAGTTTATTAAAGTTTGAGACTCAAGGATGGATGTCTTTATGTTGCTGGACTATACGTCCTATTAATATATTTTTACCTGGTAGTAATATTGGTCTTATAAAATTATTAGTATTGTTAACAATAATCTCTTTAAACAACTATATTTTCACCGTCAATAACATGTTTCTAATTTCAATCTTTTTATATATTGCTAGTTAAAAGTCACTTTCTGAAATAAATGTAATAATTTCATCCCACGCCTTCATACTCTATCATTTCAATTAAATTTCCAGGTTGATTATTATTCTTCTTTCCAGTGACGATTTCACAAGATTCTGATAACACCATAATATCATTACATTGGTTGTCAAAACTGTCCAACATATCATTATAATGGGCTATTATGCTTTGAGCATTAATAATCTCTTTGTTTAGGAATTTGTTATGTCGGCTAAAAGACAAATAGAGTTGATCACGAAGCTTTGGTGGTTCTGTGTCGATATCGCTATTTGCACTAAAATATTCATCCGATGATGTATCATAAAAGGAATCGTAATTACAAATATTTGACGTATCCATATATGTAATAAATAATATATATAATAATATATGTAAAAAAATTATATTAAAAAAAAAAAAAAAATTACAGATCAAAAACCAACTCCATACCCTATAACATTATGAGCCAGCCGGGAAGAAACTCATAAAATTACTGTAACTACATTGTACCTCATTGTATATAGTAATGAAATAGTTGTTCTGCCTTCAATATGTGAAAAAAAAGCTAATAAGTAATTACGTCGCAAGACTAGTATTATTAAGCTATTTTTTAATGATGAAATAACAAAGATGTATGACATAAACATAGTGATTATTCATCATTCTTATGTCAGTTTTGACAACTAATATCTAGGACATCTGTCAGAATGAAAGGTGACAGAATACAAGGAAAACTAATTCTAATATATTCTATTTGCTCAGCAAGTACAACTAAAAATTTAAAATAAGATTATATACATACAAAAGATTTATGAATTACTGTACTATTCTACATAACAACAAAATAACAAAAAAATCGGCATCATATAAAAATAACGGCCATAGTAATAAATTTTTATCTAAAGAATGTAATGCAAAGGTAATAAGAAATAAAAGGAAAATTAAGAAAATAAATACAATCACAGTAACTTTTCATTTGTTACTTGGCTACGCTTACTACGCCTTATCGTCATAAAATCGCAGCTTTTTTGGTGGGTTTGTATGGTGTCTTATGTAAATGGTTTACTTTGCGCCGAATCATTTAGTCGGAAGAACTTGCAGTGATTACCATGGATGCAGCATCTGTTTTATTGACGTCTTTCCACCAAAGCGACTGATCCGGTAGTAAAATAACCACCTTCCCTTAAATTAACGCTTTTTTTTTGGAAGGGGGTAGATGTGAGATGCGATGAGAGATATCACAATGGTTTCCAGGTAAAACCGCGTGGAGGTCAACCTGACATGGTACATTGTTCTCATACTCATCTTATCATCTCCCGCTGGTGTCCCAGGGTAACCTGTTAGACAGTATGAGCCTGTTAGTCAGAGAGAGGTACTTTCGCTATAATATTAGTAATTATTTAATTGAGCAGTTAGTGAAAACAACAAACAAAACCACAAAAATCAAGTCACAACAATTTAACACACACATAAAACTGTCATATGCCTGAACGTAACTCCCTCGACAAATTAACTGCTCGTTCGATTAGTCGCCAACAGGTCATAAATTACACTAAATTACGACGTCTTACAACTTATAATTAAAGCTATTAATGTGTCCCTCTGTACGTCTGTACGTCATTGGCACAGATCCATAGCTGAACTTCGCAAATTGCCTATCGCGAATTCAATTCTACATTCTCACTAATATTATGAATGAGAAAGTAACTTTGTAATCTATCGCGCTTACACGCCAAAACTACTGAAGAGATTTAAATGAAATTTGGTACGTACATAGTTTAGACCCTGAGAAAGGACATAGACTATTTTTAATGCGAAAAAGGGGTTCTAAATGGTTGAACGGAGAGATATGTTGTTGCATGAAAGTATCACAATTTTTAAACAAGAAACTTGAAACGTTGTTTTTTTTTTATTTTATGAATAAATATAAATAAACATGATATTCAAAGGTACTAATACTACATAACTCAGTCATTTGTAAGCCGATTTTGAAAAAACTTTTTTAATTTCAATGAATATACTTTCAGATTGATCCCACTTCGTTTAGATTTTGGGGTTGGTTTTTATTTATTAATTACAATTCTTTTACAATTCTTAAGTGCACTGTATTCTCTCAGTAGTCAAAATAGTAAACTTTTCTATCATAATTATATTTTTATATAAATAATGTAGAAGTATAAGAAGAAATGATATTACTTGTCTCAAAAAATAATCAGAAATATTTGAAAAAAAAGGGATGAAAGTTCACTGAAATCAAACATTTGGGATATCGCTCTGCATTTGGCAGCACTGCCTATATTTACTTAGCAGAAATAGTAGATTATTCTTTCATAATAATAGTTTTGTGTAAATAACGTAGAAGAAACAATATCACTTACCTCAAAAAATAATCTAGAAATAATAATAATAATTTTTATTTTGCATCCAATATTTACAATTTAAATTGTTCCCTGGTACCTAAACTAAGCAGAAACTTGTATTTTAGGTACCAGTTCCCTCCTCTTACAATTCACAATGTTTAGAAATACTATTTATAAAAAGACAATCAAATAAGGTTATTTATTTGATTGTCTTTTTTTATTTATTTGCTTGCAAAGTCTATGTGTATGTGTGTGTGTGTGAAGAAATGAAGATGAAGATGAAGTTTATTAAAATAAACGAAATCCCGGGTCATAACTAGTAATGTTAATGTTTGGTTTCATTCCAGTTATCATCAATAGCCGTCGACTACATCGCAAGTTTGATATTAACAGACACATTGCTGACTTGAATCACGCATGTCAAGTGTGACCGTCAACTAAACCAGCGATATATGCCACGTCGCTCGTAAATCTCGGCATCCAGACGAAGATCAATAGTGACAGTAGTGAGTAGTTTGGTAAATGCTAAGTTATGTCCATTTGGTGTCCAGACGACCTCGGTGGTCTAGCGGTCTAGCACACCGCTTTACGACCGATGGTCGTGGGTTCGATACCTTGAACAGCACAAACATTTGTATTCATGAGTATGATTGTTTGTATCGGTCTTGTAGGTTTTCGATTTATAATATGTATGTATATACATATATGTATCAGTTATCTAGTACGCATAACACAAGCTCTAGTTAGCTAACTTGGGTCTAGATGGCACTGTGTGAATTATCCTGAGATTATTAATATTATTTCATACGTTAATGGTAATGATAACTATGTATTAACGATGTCAGTTTGTTTGTTATTTTAATTAGATGAAAAAATCTGAAAATTGAATAACTTCTTTTTTTTCTACTACGATGGTGACAATCAAGCATACGGCCCATCTGATGGTAAATGGTTACACATAGTCAATGAATATAAACACCAGGGGTAATCACGTGCGCGTAGTCAACTCTAAAACCTCGGCAACACATTCCTTACTCCAAGTTCTTGAATATTCAGAGTAAGAAATATCAATGTAAAAAATACTTTATGTCTATATTCTAATTTATATCTATTTGACAACCTCGGTGGTGCGGTCTAGCATACCGCTTTACGACCTATGGTCGCGGGTTCGACTCCTCGCACGGCACAAACATTTGTATTCATGAGTATGATTGTTTGTATCGGTCTGGGTGTTTTCTATATATAATATGTATGTATTTACAAAAAAAATATATGTATAATATGCATATGCAAAAAAAATATATGGCCGTATGCCTGTTTCCCGCCATCGTAGTATAAAAAAAAGTGTAATGATAGATAGAGGAACGGAATGACACGACTACCCTTCGTCTTAAAAAGAGGTGATCGGTTCAGAAAGTTAGTTACGCGCTGGAGTTGGACCAATGAGGAACTTTGAATAAACGTCTTTAAATAATTTGAAATTCTCATATAGATTGATCGTTTTTATTATTGCCATCTGATTTCTTATTCTAGCTAGTACAACCTCGAGAAATAGAAACGTCGAGAAAGGTAAACAGCAACCTTTATTTGCCATAAAATTAGTTCGTGTTAAGACCCGGTTATGATTTCTTATATCAATAAAAAAGCATAGAAATAAAAAAAATACATAAAATATGTATGAGATTAGGTACGAGTATTAAACTCCTGGATGGACTACCGAACGGATGACCAGGCAAGAGGCAAAAGTACCTTGTTAGAGTTACGCGCGACGTGACGCAGTAGGGCGAGCGGCCCCGGGGGAAATATATTGTATCTGTTTTGGGTACCGACGTACGCAACAAGAATATAGAAGAATCTGACCCTTTGACGATTTGGGATGGTCGATAATAAAAGAGTATTAACAACTTGAGAAAACTTATGTAATAGTAATAACCCTGGAAAATTCACACAGCGCCATCTAGACCCAAATTAAGCTATCTAAAGCTTGTGTTATGGGTACTAAACAATTGATACAAATACATGGATATGTTTTTTTTCTTATATGCTTGTTTGCCATCTACGTGGTATAAAAAAAAGTTAAAGAGTATCAAACATCCATTCGACTTTACCCTTTGTAAACGACAATATTAGTGCAATTCCGGGCCGATTCTGAAAATTTACATGAATGCATAATGAAATTGGTACTGCCGTTAGCATATCCGAAGATTTGTGAAGTAGATAAAATATTTTATATTTCAATACATCGAAAATATGAATATTGCCGACAACCGGCGGCACGATCTGTGATTCTGCAGCAAATTGTCGTCTCCTTTAAAATTTAAAATATCTTCCGGCGTACGTATGCTAAATATAATATTTTGGTATTGCAACGATATATTTTTACAAGTGAGTGCCGAGGTAAATTCTGCAGGTTCTGCTTTAAAATATACTAACATATTTACAGGTTGTAAATAAATGTTTGTTGAATTTACACTGTAAGTTAATTGTACTATAACTTGTATATAAATTACACTAATAAAAAATAACAACTTAGGCTTTGAAGCCGGCTACCGCAAAGGAAACCCCAAGTAGCGTCCGTGACTTGTGACACGGGTCCTTTTAAAAGGCTCTTTTAGAATGCATTAACACTCACCTTCACTACTAGCAGCTTCCCCCCAGGCCCAACTAAGACCGGGATAAACCTACTTCTAATACAATTCATTTTAGTATTCAAAACACAACCGGTACGCCTTACGCTCGTCGACTGAATGCCGTGGCTCACCCAACGAAAGAATATTATTCAACTACCGACCTCCGTATTTTCTAGACTTCGAAGCGGGGGTAATGGATATCTTATGACAAATTATTTAATTCGGTCTATAAATACTAGATGGCGTTATTTACAATATTTGTAATCTTTACATTGGGTACTTCATTAGTAACACAGACTACCTTCTTTTAATATCATTTTAAAATATCGGATTTTTCTACAATATTGATGTGAACTCTAACAAAAAGGCATGTATATATTAACTATTGTATTATTTATTATAAGAATAAAGTCCGAAACGAAAAGAAATGGTTTGTCATTTTGATGGTTTGAATTTATAATGAAATAATGAAAAAATACTCTTTGTTCGGGGTCGGTTAATAAATAGATTAGAAGTACTATTAAAAATTCAAATAGTGCTCGGTGCAATGGTTATATACAGAGAGAATCATTAAATTTTTCCGAACTACTCTAATGCTGTTGGCCGCGTTGACTAACCTTTACAGCTTCACCGGACGATAGGGGGCGAGTGCAGATGGCAGTCCAAACCCGCGGATGGACTTATGGAGCGGCTGAAGGCCAACTACTACTTGACAAATACGACTTCAGTCTGATGCCCTAGAGGTCTAGGGCATATCATACGTGGGCTCAGGTCGTCGCAATAAAGATCCCCTTTTGTATTGGAATAAGTTAATTGCCTGCATTTTATAGTTGTAAATTTTATCTTATTATGAAAAAAAGATTCACTTGTCTCGGTATTCCGTTTCATTTCTAGTATTGAACCCGGCTATGTTAGTCTGTGCTCTATATATTCTTTCGTTAAGTAAAATAAATATAACAGAATAGACGTTTGATGATATTGAAAAAATCCTAACTAACCAAATTCTAGCGTAATTCAAACTGTATAGGATCTGCAAAAACCATTCGACTACTAATAAAATTCAGTTTTCAAATAAATGAACGATGAAAGTAATAATAGACTTACGGTCCACCTAACATTGAACTTGAAGGTCAAGAGCGTGAACTTTGATTTGTCATAAGATACGCAACTTGTACAATAAGTTACTGAACTAAGTTACGCTTTGAAGCGACTCAATGCTTTGATCAACGGCTACAATATAGTGTCTTAAGTAAACCTCAAGTACGTAACAAGTATTTGTCCCTACTTATTCAAGTAGATAGATAAAACTTTTATTTGCGTTACGGACACACAGACAACACTTAGTTACATAACGATAAAGAAGTAAATACATATTCTAAAATAATAAAAATATAATATATATAGGTTCATTTTTTTTCGGACTACTCTAATGCTGTTGGCCGCTGCTGGCCTTTACAGCTTCACCGGACGATAGGGGGCGAGTGCAGACGGTACTCCAAACCCGCGGAAGGACTTATGGAACGGGTGAAAGCCAACTCCCGCCTGACAGATACGACTTTAGTCTGAGGGCACCGCTAGGGGATCGAACCTCATCTCAGGCCGTCGTAAAGTCGATCCCCGTTTGAATTGGACGGGGGATCGATCAGAGGGGATATGTAGGTTCAAAAAAACTTGTGAGTAAAGTAGTTTGTTTGTTGTTACAAACTATGGGTATCCAAAGAGGGCAGCACCTCACTGTAATTATGTACACACTAGCTGTGCCCGCAGTTTTACTCGCGTAGAAATAGAAATAGAAATAATCTTTATTCAAATAAACTCATTACAAGCACTTTTGAATAGTCATATTTTAATTCTACCACTCATTCGTGCAGATTCATCACAAGAAGAATGAGCAAGAAACTTGTTTGCAATAGATGTTTTTTTTTTTTTTAAATAATTACAATATAACAAGTAAGTGCGATAATCAACATAGAAATCGCTAGATCATTAAAAAGATAATATTGTAAACCATGGATTTAAAGTTTTTCTATAAAAACATTATTATCATTATCGAATTTTATAGTAAGCTTTTTTACAAAGGAAGTGTTTTATTTGACATTTAAATCTTTTTTCTGGCAGATTTATAACAGACTCTGGTATTTTATTGTAACACTTACGTTTCCATAAAACTAAGAACTTTTATTAGTGAATCTTTTTTGAAATTGTCTATATTTTATAACCTATATATTGTTCTGAAAGAGTATAACTTATATAAAAAAACGATGGTCGCGGGTTGTTTGTTAATTCTTCATAGATTTATATATACCAATAAAAATCTTTATAAAAAAAAAATTTTATTGTGTGTGTAATGTTGTTTGTTAAAAAATTATTTAACGATTTTAACTTATCTACGCGATAATATTAGTGAACTTTGACTCTTATATAAAAAAACATAAACTATAAATAAAAATCGTCATGTTGTTTGTCCGCGATGGACTTCTAAACTACTGAATCGATTGTAAATTTGATTTGCACATTGTGTGCAATTCGATCCACCTTGAAAGATAATCTCAAATTATAGTCGCAATATTATTTTATTCAAGAACCTTAGCCAAAGCAACTTTTAACCGAGTCTGCTAGTTAACTATAAAAATATGATGAACCAACTTATCGACATCTATGCATGATTGAACGGATTTTGATGAAACTTTACAATAAAATAGCTTATACAACAGAATAACATAGGCTATAAATGTCACGCGAGTGAAACCGCGTATAGCGTATATTATTTTTATTTCCTCTTCATAATATTAATTTAGATTTAGATTTATTAACGAGTGAATACAATAATAGTGATCTAAATCCATTTAATTTAAACTGTCCATCTTGAATAGTTAAATGTAGTAACCATTGGGAGGTGACTGCGAGGGCAAATTGAAACTGTCTTGATTCACACACGGGTCACGGCGGCCCCGTGTAACGACAGCAAAAAAAGTTATAAAAGAAATTAATTTCTTGGTACTTGTAGTTGGTTTCGTAAATTTATAGCAAACTTTAGTAAAGTGGCTACTCCTCTTAATAAATTAAGACCGGAAGCTAAAAATCCATTACAGATGTTAGAAAAAGAAAAAAAATTATTGGCACTTGTAGTTATTATTGTAGATTTAAATTTTCTTGGAGCATATTAAGGAAGCTTCAGTTACCACACATGTCATTATAACCACATAGGTTATTTAACTCGCTTATAATCGACGACCTAGAAAAGATAGTTGTAGATGGTTTAAAAGAACACCACTATTACTTCCGGTAAAGGCAAGGCAATGATGAGGTTATTTAACTTGTTTATAATCGACGGCCTAGGTCACACCGACTTCCGGTTGTCACGGTACAAACATTTGTATTCATGAATATGATTGTTTGTATCGGTCTGGATGTGTTCTATGTATAATATGTATGAAAAAAATATCTATGTATTTGTATCAGTTATCTAGTACCCATAACACAAGCTTTAGCTAGCTTAACTTGGGTCTAGATGACGCTGTGCGAATTGTCCTAATATTATTATTATTATAATGACAAGTTTTTGTATATATATTTATATTTATAACTAGAAGTTTAATTAATGATAGTACGCGTAATGGGAAGTTGTATCTGCAACTACAAAGCCTAGTGATAGTATCTATGAACAACAAAAAAATGTAACCATAAAGCGAACATTTTTGAATTATTCATAAAAAACGTAAGAGGCATCATTACGATAGAGCATTACGACTGTTATCCCAGATAAGGTAGTCAGAGTTATTGTCAACTGTCGATACTGTGGTGAACACACTTGACATGCTCACATGTCGGTCAGTATATTTTGAAACCAACGTGGCAGTTGAGGCAAGGCGAACACACCGCCATCTCTGGGATTCATTTTCGTTCGATTTAGTATTAAAAAAAACCGACTTTTATACATTTTCCAAGTCAGTCAGTAAATATAAATTACCACTAAAAAAATCTTTGGTACTAACATCCAGGTTTGAAGTCATAATCTCTTGGGTGATAGGGGTTCTAATTTCGACTTAGGCCGTTGTAATTTCCATATTCGTTTGGAACCGTCAATGATCCCGTCGATCGTAGAGAAATTTTCTTGTATTAACATTTAAAGTAAGATCTATTTACAGCTAAATTAATTCAAAAGTTACATATTTAGACTATAATTTATTTATCGTATAAATTTTATTTTTCAATAAATTAATTATTATGCTGACGGTACACAGACGGCAACGTCCGGCACTATCCGGCTCGGACGAATTGGCATGCATTGCGCCCCTGCTTTTTACATGCCTATTCCGAACCTGCCAATACTGTACAAAGTATAAGCGGCTAGCGGATATCTGATATAAAAATTGTATTACTAATATTTGGTTACGAAGAGTTGAAGGAAATACGTCAAAATGATTTGCATGTTACTAAAATCGAATATTTAATGGTAAATAAGCTAGTTTTTCCAACTCAGCGGTTACAGTTTTCGCAATATATATAAAATAATATAATTAAAATTAAAATACTTGACGGCCTCGATGGTCTAGCGGGTTAATACACCGCCTTACTTCCAATGGTCACGAGTTCGATTTCTCGCACGGTACTAGCATTTGTATTAATGAATATGATTGTTTGTATCGGTCTGGATGTTTTCTAGGATATATGGGCTTGATCTGGATTATCTTTATATATATTTAAATAAAATAACAAAGCAAACGTTTATCTAATTTAATTTTTTATATGAGACAAGAAAGGTGACATATTTAAGTTGCGCGCGCAGCTTCGCATGCGCGCTGCCTATACAATATATTTATGTACGTATACAGCCATAGATATTAGGTATGTATTTGTAAAAAAAATCTAGTGTCTATAACAGAAACTCTGCTTAGGTTGGGAACTAGATAACGCTGTAACAACTATAAACACGAAATATTGTGAGTGATTGTAACTCTTTCATACAAAAACTACTGTACGGATTTTCATGAAATTTTTGAGTAATATAGCTTATCAAAATAACACATATGCTATAAATTTTAGAGATAGTTATTTATGTTTAAATGAAAATCCGCTAAAGCCTATGCCTTAGACATTAAAGCAGAAAACGTTTACTCCTATAATAAGCACGTTCGCCAAAAATGATATCTTTAGCTCATCTAAGTATTTATATATTGCATTATTTGTTATTGCGTCCCACCCTAACATTGTAACTTTAGTATCATACCTATTACCTTTTTTCCTTCTCGTTATGAGGTCAGATAATATAGGAATATGTTCTTTTTTTTAATATAATTGGAATGGAACCAAACTGGGAGCCTATCTTTGAAAATAGAGAAACGAAATCATGATGAGAAACGACGACCTCGGTGGTCTAGTGGTTTAGTACACTGGCGTACTTCAGATGGACGTCAGTTCGATTCCTCCCATGGTACAAATATTTGTATTCATGGGTATGATTGTTTCAATGTATCTGTGTGTATTAATGTGTAATATATTTATATTGTAAACTCGTAAATAATACAAGTGTATATAGATATAGAGAAATGTTCCCTGCTCATGGCCACTTCAGTTTTGCAATTCCTCGGGCTGTCGGTCATTCTGATTCTTCTGCGGATCTCATTTCTGATTCGATCACGCAGATAAACTCCGAGTATAGCCCTCTCCATTGCCCTCTGAGTGACTTTAAGCTTATTCATGAGTCAGCGACGAACTGTGTATATAGTAAACTATAATAATGCACAAACACTGGTACAAAATGGAATCCAGAATCGCACACGTGTTAATTCACAGCGTCTCACTTACGGAGATTATGTAAATAGACGAGCAGACAGCAGACATTACATGACATGTCCCTAACCAGGATTTAACTACTGTGCTATCCGCAACTAACATTACTATTTTGGATATAGTCTTATAGGAGTAATTTTATGGTTAATTTTGAACTTGTAATTAAAAGTATTATTTATATACTATTAGTAAGTATAAGTACAGTTAAATATAACGACCTCGGTGGTCTAGAGGTTTAGTACACGTCTTTACGTCCTATGGTCGCATGTTCAATTCCTACATGATACAAACTTTTGTATTCATGAGTATGATTGTTTGTATCGGTCTGGGTATTTTCTATTTATAATATGTATGTATTTACAAAAAGTTTCTATTTATTATCGGTTAGCTAGTACCCATAACATAAGCTAGCTTAATTTGGGTCTAGATGGCGTTGTGTAAATTGTCTTGAGATTATTATATCTCGGGACTAAATAGCTAAAACTTGTGTTATGGGTACTAAATAACTGATACATAGACCTATACAAACAATCATACTCATGAATACAAAAGTTTGTAGACATAGGACGTAAAGACGTGTACTAGATATTTTTTTTACATAGAAAATACCGTAAACAGACAAGTTCAAAATTAACCATAAAATACAAACAATCAAAATAGTAATGTTAGTTGCGGATACAAACATGTCATGTATACAAATGTTGAATACAAATGTTTGTGGCGTGCGAGGAATCGAAGCCGCGACCATCGGACGTAAAGCGGTTTGCTACACCGCTAGACTACCGACGTCATAAGTACAGCTTGTGTTATCTGTATTAAACAACTTATATATGTATACATAGATATATATATAAAATTTATATTTAAACTTCTCAGTGCATTCTCCAAATATTCATATGGATCCAAAACTAGACTATGTAGCACAGATGTACTCCTCAAATATCATGTAATTTTCTTCAAACACTCCATAATATTGTACTCGTCTGTCGCCAGGTCTGGCCATCAGGTATATGTCTAGACTGGTGAATGAGCGCACTATTGCTTTGTTTGAACTATACAAGCTTTGGGAATTGGAAAGTATATTTGTTATAGTGCGGACATTACCGCCCATTTAGAAAATTGGTCTCAAAATTATTTTCAACTAGCTATTCACCCCGACTTCACATGGGTATACATGTATTATAAATAGCTAGACCACCGAGGCCGATATAAGGAGGGATGAAGAAAAGGATGAAAAGTTCACCTTTCATCATCATCCTTCAGGATGACAGTATGTTAGGGTGAAGTATGTGACTTCAACGTGCATCGTAGAATACTACGCACGTTTTGAATTTTAAATTCCAATTAAATTAATGAAATATAAAGAATAAAATTAAGCTGATAATTTAATTTTTAGTGGTTAAATTCTATTAATATTTCTATTTATATAGTTTAACTAAAACATTACATTTTCATTGTAAAATAATTGATTTTTCTATTTAAATATAAATAGTTTCTTTTTTATATATATATTTGAATTTTATATTTTGACGTTCTGTTTTTATATACTATTTGTTTTCTTATGCCATATTGTCTTTATATTTTTGTACAATGTTACGGAAGGTAGGATGGACTGTATTAAGGCTGGTTAAAAATGAGACACGTTCCTAGGTGAGGTAAAATAGGTGTAATCAGCTCGCTAGCAAAAATATAAATACAATATGGCATAAGAAAACAAACGGTATATAAAAAGAACGTCAAAATATAAAATTCAAATATATATAAAAAACATAAAAACTATCAAAAAGGTTGCCATCGGCAACAAATAGAAAAATCAATTATTCAATAAACTCAAATTTAAGCACTTTTGAAGAGTCTCATACTTATTTTTTTATAATTTCATAAACCGTCCTCTTGAATCACTCTATCTATAATAAGAAACCGCTTCAAAATCCGTTGCGAAGTTTTAAAGATTTAAGCTTATGTAGGGACAGACAGCGACAGCGACTTTGTTTTATATTATGTAATAATGACAAAGCTCTTTATTCTATTGTTTACAATTTTGATAAACCTTATTAAATATGAATCCATGTTCTTAGTAAGAGTCACCTCTAAAGCATAGGCTTCCCCGTCCCTGACGGGTCTAGGTAGCGGACTTTGAAAAATGGCGAGCACAATAGATCTATGTAGGTCGCAGTGCTACAGGTGCTACAAACATCTGACAATAGCCCAAACAACCCAATAAAAAAAAATTTGGCTTCCTCTAAACTCCTCCACACCAACACAATTACATTCCATAAAACCCAATATTTTACTAATATTATAAACATTGACGGCCTCAGTAGTCTAGTAGTATAGGACACCGCTTTTCTTCCGACGGTTGGGGGTTCGATTCCTCGCATGTACAAACATTTGTATTCATGAGTATGATTGTTTGTATCGGGCTGGGTGTTTTCTATTTTTCTCTAAGTATTTGTATCAGTTGTCTAGTACCCATAACACAAGCTCTGCTTACCGTGGTTTAAAATGGCTCTGTGTTAATTGTCCAGGGTTATTATGATTATTATATTAGCATGCCGCTTTACTTCCGATGGTCGCAGGTTCGATTTTTCTCACAATATAAACATTTATTTGTATATGATTATTTGTATCGGTCTGGATATTCTCTAGGTATATTATGTATGTCTATATAAAAAAATTAGTACACATAACACCAGCTCTGCTTAGCTTGGGACTGGATGGTGCCATATGAACTACCTAGGGTTATTATTATTATTTATTACTAAAACTAAGAATCATATCTGGCGTTTAAAATATCTAAACTTAAATTTAACTATCTAAATTTAAATTCACTCTTGATTTTTCTACAACAAGTCTATAAAAACGTTGATGGAATTAGAAGTCGCTCATTAACCGGCAATTAATCACAATCAACGTAATAAGGACTACAGATTTTTATATTATTCATCGAACCCGCGACCATCTGAATAATGGCGGTGTGATAAACCACTAGGTAGACCATCGAGGCCGTTAGTAAAACTAAGAATCACGTCTAGCCTTTAAATTGTCCAAACTAGACGAAATCCACTCTAGATTTTTCTACAGCAAGTCTGTAAAAATGGTGATGGAATATATAATATAAAAGTCACTCATTAACCGGCAATTAATCACAATCAACGTAATAAGGACGCCATTACAGAACTTTATATTGTTCAATTAGCTATGTTATAAGTTCTGAAGTGCGCTCAATTTGCCGGAAACTCGTTGGGGTTTTGTTTCGAACCAATCTGAGCGATTGCGAGCAGAAAGTTAAGGGTACAGGATTTCAGAAGTCCACTAAAATCAAATACAAAATTTATAATAATAGTATCAAAGAATAATTGATTGTCCGCTCCAGAGGCACTGGATAACGTTGCATTGTGGACCCAGTGCTTCTGGACGTGGATACAGATATATGAATTAAATATATCTACGTATATGTATATTATAAGTTACTAACATAGTTTTATAAGTTTTTACTAACACAATATGGATGTAATCCGAATTAAAATTAAAATAAATAAATCACGTAGCGCCATCTAGTTATAATCTAAGAAGAGATTGTAGTATGGGTATTAGACAACTGATATAGTAAATAAACAACCCTGGATAATGAACACAGCTCCATCTAGTGCCATGGTAAGCAGAGCTTGTGTTATCCGTACTAAACAACTGATATAAATATTTAAATACATTTTATTTTCTAAACACTTACTTAATATATGTAAAAAACTAGTATTTGCGCGCGGTTTCGCTCACGTTAATTTATCTCCTTAGGGGTGGAATTTATCAAAATCCTTTCTTAGAAGATGCCTACGTCATAGTAGCTTTATGCATGCAAAGTCTCAGTCCGATCGGTTTAAAATTGACAAAGTTTGTAAGAATTAATCAAAATCCTTTCTTAGCGGATGCCTACGTCATAACATCTACCTGCATGCCAAATTTCAGCCCGATCCGTCCAGTGGTTTGGGCTGTGCGTTGATAGATCACTATGTCTGTCAGTCACCTTCGAGTTATATATATATTTAGATAGTTATACCGATACAAACTATTATACTGATGAATACAACAGTTTTTACCATGCGAGCAATCGAACCCGCGATCATCGACAGTAAGGCGGTGTGCTAAATTGCTAAACCACCGGGGCTGTCAAATCAAAAATAATTTATTCATATAGGACATTTTAGCCTCTTATGAACGTCAAGTTTTAAGTACATTTTTTTCCCTAACGTGTGTTTTGTAAATACATATTTAGTATACGTGAAAAAAACACTTAGATACAAACTATCATATTCATGAATACAAATGCTTCTATAATGCGAGGAATCGAACCCGCGCTAAACGAAAGTAAAGCTAAATGTAACTATAAAACTATAAGTGCTGAACCGATAAACCACCGAGCCTGTCAAATCAAAAGTAATTGATTCATATAGGCAATTTTACCCTCTAATCAACGTCAAAAAAGTGAAAGAAATTAAGAATGTCAGTCGCATATATTTTACAGATTATCCACAAAAAAAATACAGAATAAAAATAAAATTCCTTCTCTTTATAATATTTTAACAGTATACTCCTAGATTAAATGATTTATGTCATGATGTAATAATATTAATATTTTTTCATTCATTAATAAATTATTGGAATTAGAGTCAACTATATCATCATCTGCTTCTTCCTTATCCCATTTATTTATGGTCGGCGTAATATGTTTTTCGCTTCCATTCATCCCTGTTCGCAGTCATCGCGTTATTTACTCCTTTCTTACCATATCATCTTTCACACAGTCCATCCATCTCTTTTTCGGCCTTCCTCTGCCCTTATAACCATCCACATTCATATGTAACACCTATTAATTAGAGCCAACTATAATGAGGTTAAATTAAGAAGTCGTTACACAAAGAGAATTATTCGATCCGATACCTCGGTATTAACAAAACAAAAAATATAATACGAACAATTTAAAATGCCAACTTTTCTTATTAGTATTAAAATTACTGGCGTCGAAGAGGAATAACAATTTAACCCCCCAGAGCAATCCATTAAGGGCGTCAAAAACATGAAGATTCATCAGAAAACTTTTTATAAAGAGGGGTAAGTTTTTTAAAATTGAAAGAGCCCGTTTTAATTTTCGATTGCCAATTGGCGTAATGTTAAATTTTGCAACTTGGCATCTCTCCCCATTCCAACTGTTGCAGTTATTTTAATTCGTCAAATGACTTATCATCAAAATTTACTGTTTGTTCCGCTAAAACTTCAGTACGGGCTGTGTGGTTCAAGTGAAATGCTTTAACGTTTTACAAACATCTGTTTATATTTTAATCTATTATTTATTTTATTAATATATTATATTGCAGAACTGTATTCAAAAGAAAGGAGATGAAATATTTTGCATACAGTATTAACAACTGTTATTTTGAAAACATTAATATAACAGATGAGAGATTGAAAAAGAAATGAAAGAATATCTACGTAAAAACAATAAATATATATTTTTTAATCAAAATATGAAATTAAAGTATCCTTCATTAAATGACATTAAAATATTCTATTAAAAGATCAATATTTTCTATTTCACCATTGAATTTTATAATACTAATAAACATCTCAGAACAATTCACACAGCGCCATCTAGTCCCAAGTTAAGCTAGCTAATGCTTGTGTTATGGGTACCAGATAACTGATACAGATACATAGATAGACGATCTCGGTGGTCTAGCGGTCTAGTACACCGCTTTACGACCGATGGTCGCTGGTTCGATTCCTCGCACGGCACAAACAATTGTATTCATGAGTATGTTTGTTTGTCTGGGTGTTTTCAATGTTTTGTTGTACTTAACAAAGTACATTAAGTTATACATCCCTAAAAATCTCTTCCCCCGCTGTTAAGAAATACGCTGGTTTCTTATGACTTGGTACAAACGAATCAATTGTCACTTTTATCCCCTCTGTATTACTCGACGTTTCGCTTACATCATTGTTAAAGTCTTAATTAAGCTTAGATTTCTAAATTTAGTAGATACTGGTATCATTTCGTTGACGAAATAATAACTCTCACGGTATGTTGATTTCAGTAACATTAAGAAATAAACATGTATTCATATGTAAGTGAAGTAATTATAAAATTTTATTACGTAAAGTACATTTTAGCACTTGACAATAAGGACATTGTTAGCGTTTAAGCATTTAAAAATAAAATAATGTTACGATTATTTTTTATTAACCGGGTCCGGGTTTTAACCGGGTCTTAACAAGAATAACTTAACTAATCTGCAGATTTCTTTCTATGTGTAGATCCGTAGAGGAAATGAAGAAATAGATTTTTATGTAAAACTAGCTGTTCTCGCGACTTCGTCCGCGTGAAATATAACTTTATTTTTCTAAAATAACAGTAGCCTAAAGACCTAAAAATTATTTTGTTCGTCTTAATTTATTCGTTCATTAGGTACTGATAGGTTCAAACTAATACATTTACATCCTGCATCCTTATTTTATCCCCACGGGGGTTGAATTTATCAATAATTTATTCTATTTAAACGAACGTCTTCATCATAGTAGCTCCAATCTTTAATTTCAGTTCAATCAGTCGAAAATCTAAGAAGATTTATACAAACTTTCATCCCCTATTTTATTCCCTTAGGGGTGGAATTTATCGAAATGATTTCTTTTGGGATGTCTACGTCATAGTAGCTTCCAATGGCAAAACCATGGCAAAACAATGTATGCGGGATTAACTAGTGAATATATGTAATTATAACTCGTTCACGTATTCTCACATCACAAAATATACTCGTAGATCTTTACGTCATATGTAATTGAGTAAACGATTCTATAATATTTCAGCCTAATATTAAACTGTAATTATTTAGTTAATTATAGAATAATTTAGGCTGTGCCTAATAATAATATTTTCCCATTAATTACACAGAATATTAATGTTCCTAGCAGAATGTTTTGTTAATATTTCATTAGTTATTACTGGAATTCAATTTGATGCTATTTTGTGTGTATGATACGTAATAAGCCTTTCAGGATTACGATGATTCTTTTTGCAATTGTTAGGGTTTGCTCTTGTATTATATACTGACGGCCTCGGTGGTCTAGGGGTTTAGCTCACCGCATTCTGACGGTTCCGGGTTCGATTTCTCACATGGTACTAACATCTATTTTCGAAAATATGATTGTTTGTATCCGTGTTTACAACAAAATGTATCTATGTATTTATATTAATTGTCTAGACATATTTAATTGTACCCGATAACATTGTGTGAGTTCAGAAGTATATTTCTAGATTAACAATTTATTTGTATAGTTGCTGTTTTTATTTTTTATTATTTTTAATTTTTTTTTCTTTTTTTTATAACTGAAATATAAATTATTATATATTTTATTCTAAATTGGTATTTATTCTTATTTTATAAATAAATAAATAAATAAATAAATGTTATCTCAACCAGTTGGTTGTGTATTTAATATTTGACTCTAATGATTTAGTGTTAGTTGGTAGTTTTTTACAACTAAATTTTTTAAAAGAGCAACACGCATGTTTCTCTCTTGTTCTTCTTGAGCTCAGACAATTTCCGAAACAAAAAAATAAGTGACGGCTATTCAAAAGTGCTTCAATGTAAGTTTATTTGAATAAACGATATTCTATTCTATTCTATTCTATTCTAAATGGCCAGATTTGTTTTGTACTAACATAATATATTATGTATGTCATTAAATAACATATGTTTCAAGAAGTTAAAGAATTTCCAGTGGTGTAGTGGTTCTATCTCCTTGATGAAATGATATCAAGTTTACACTCTTTCCCGAGGAGATAAAAACCATCGCTCCTAAGAATATCCTTCAATTCTTGTCCCTGACGGGTCTAGATAGCGAACTCTAAAAAAGGGCGAGCACAATAGATTTATGTAGGTGCTACAGGTGCTACAGGCACCTGACAATAGCCCAAATAACCCAATAAAAAAAATAGTAGTTTCAGTGTTTACCTGCTTATAATATTAACTTTGGGTCCGTTTCACCAGGTATACTGTAAGAAATAAAACTAAGGTGATGTTTACCCTTAGCTAATATCTCACACCAAAACTACCCATAAATGGACACAGGTGCACCCCCTAATTTGTTCTGGTCATATTCATGGTCATATTGATATTGGGTGTTGATATTGGGATATAAAATGCTGATAGAATAATAAAAAAAATCCAGTCTACTGTTACTATGGGGTCGGTAGTCTAGTGGTTTAGTTCCGATGGTCGCGGGTTCGATATAAATATGTTTATTTACGTGTATGATTGTTTGTATCGGTCTAGCAGTTTTATGTATTATTTATGTATACTAGCTACTTCGTATATATATTGTATACATAAACCTTCCTCTTGAATCATTCTATCTATTAAAAAAACCGCTTCAAAATCCGTTGCGTAGTTTTAAAGATTTAAGCATACATAGGGACAGACAGCGACAGCGACTTTATTTTATACTATGTAATGATGATTAAGTATTGAAAAAAAATATCTAAGTATGTATTTATATCAGTTGTCTAGTACCCATAACTCAAGCTCTACTTAGCTTGGGACTACATGGCGCTATATAATTTGTCCTGAGTCCTTTTTAGCTCGAAAGCATAACAGTACGTTATATCATTCTTCTTACCTCTAGGGCCCGGAACTGACAGTAGATATGACATATCATAAGAGTCTGTAACAGACCTACATGAATAAAGATATTTTGATTTTGATTTGAGTTGCAATTGCGAAATATAGGTACAGCTAGATTATATTTTTTATGGAAATATTTAAAGTAAACGTAATATCTCCTTTAGAAAATTTACACTCTATCCCGAGGAAATAAAAACCATCGCTCCTAAGAATATCCTTCGATTCTTGTCCCTCACGGGTCTCGATAGTGAACTCTGACAATAGGCGAGCACAATAGATCCATGTAGGTCGCAGTGCTACAGGTCCAAGCACTTGAAATAAGACCCAACAACCCAATTGTAATGTACGATACTTAAGGATAGTTCGGATTATGTTTATTAAACAGTTGTTGTCTAACACTCAGTGTGTTTCATTCAATCTTTACATGGTGACATCGGTGGGACATGACCCTACGCCCTTTCGGACTGGTATCTAATTAATAAGCAGTTATGAAACTGTATTAAGAGAGTAGAATTAAGAATTTAGTATAACAATGTATTTTTAAATGTCGGTACGGTACTTAAAGATTAATTTCGATCCCTGTCCAATTCAAACGGGATCGAAATTACGACGGCCGAGGTTTAAACCGCTAGCGGTGCCCTCAGTCGTATCCGTCAGTCGGGAGTTGGCCTTCAGCCGCTCCATAATTCCTTCCGCGGGTTTGGAGTCCCATCTGCACTCGCCCCCTATCGTCCGGTGAAGCTGTAAAGGCCAGCTGCGGTTAAAAGCTAATGCTATCCTGTACTACTCTAATGAGTAGCCTGAAAAAAAAAACACGGTGCGTGTTACATTCAATCTTTACACCAATTTAAAAAAATACTGTAAATGTGTACTATATTGTCTAAAAAGTATCTCCGACGCAAATATAATAATAATAATATTTCAGGACAATTCACACAACGCCATCTAGTCCCAAGCTAAGCAGAGCTTGTGTTATGGGGTACTAGACAACTGATATAAATACATGGATACATTTTTTTTTTGTAAATAAATACATATTATACATAGAAAACACCCAGACCGATACAAACAATCATACTCATGAATACAAATGTTTGTACCGTGCGAGGAATCGAACCCACGACCATCGGATAGTAAAGCGGTGTGCTGAACCACTAGACCACCGAGGCTGTCAAATATATAAGTATTTACAGCCCAATATATATAGCTATGGACATAGCAGATATCATATCTATTCAGACAATCCAGTACCCACAATATAAATAGCAAGTGCGATAAACATCGCGTCCTACGGAAATCCTACCAAATTAACACCCGTCGGAGACAAAACATTAATTTAGAAATAATTAAAGAAACGATTAAAGCATTTGCAACCCTTGCTCGGGTGGGGCCGAAAATTGTTAGCGCGAAACAGGGTTGCTGCTCGCAATAAAGTTCGCTAAGGAATTTCATTAGTTTCGTTCAATAAATTAAGAGGTTATACTCGCGTGTGTCGGCCCTGCAATTACCTTGTCTGCGCGGAGGTATAATGAAGAACCTCTTGGTGAGAGGGGACTTTGGGATGCTGGAAAATTGATGGAGGTGGCTTTCTGTGTCTTTTATATATAAACTAAGCTGTTCCCGCGACTTCGTCCGCGTGGAATTTAACGAAAAAGTTAATATAAAGTAAACCTATATTTTATTTTTCTAAAATAAAAGATTTTTTGTAAAATAAATATAGCGTTACTCCTTACTCTTTATTACATCAGCCAATAAAAGTCCCGTCAAAATCGGTCCAGTCATTTCAGAGTAGCCGGAACGAACAAACAGACAGATAGACAGACTAAAATTGTAATAAATGTTATTTATGTGTATGTATCGTATTTCAGTTCGTTCGTTATTTCAATATTACAAACAGATACTCCAATTTTATTTATATGTATAGATAACACTTATAACTCACCTCGGAATCGCACTGTTGTTATCCCTGATTATGGTCGTATGCTATAAGTGACGCCCTCAATGGTCTAGCAGTTTAGCATATCGCTTTACATTCGATGGTAGCGAGTTCGACGCCTCTCAGTCGCAGTTTCGCAGTTTTGCACGGTTTTCATTTGAATTCATGAGTATGATGAAATAACGACGACCTCGGTGGTCTAGCGGTCTAGCACACCGCTATACGTCTGGTCGCGGGTTCGATTCCTCGCACGGCACAAACATTTGTATTCATGAGTACAATTGTTTGTATCGATCTAGGTCTTTTCCATGTATGTATAATATGTATGTATTTACGAAAAAAAATATCTATGTATTTGTATCAGTCATCTAGTACCAATAACACAAGCTTTAGCTAGCTTAACTTGGGTCTAGATGGCGCTGTGTGAATTGTCCTGAGATGATTCATATATTACTTTTATTAGTACGTTATACACTATATCTTGATTTTTTTCAGCCTCAAGTCTGACTTTTATTCGAATAGTAAGAACATAGTAAACTTCAGTGCTCCATGTAACTAAGTATCTCATAATAGTTGGTTTCTCGTCTTATTACGGGAACCGTTCCAATGAACCGTCCCGGGGAAGGACATTTTTGTAACTACCCTCCGTTTGCATTCCAGACAATTCTGGCGAGTTTCTAGTAAGTAGTATTGTATTTTACAATAGAAAAGCAGCAATAGGTTATGGGCCCAGTACGCTTCCACTGCGAATTGTAAGATACTGCCAATTATGTATATTGAGCTATTAAAAAATTGTCTCTCGTCTTGTAATTTTTGTCAATTGAGTTCTAATTGCTTTACGTAAATATTATTTATTATTACAAATCATATATACGTGTAGTTTGAATAAAGGAAGTCCTATTAAATAATTTATTCGCATTACAGACAGATATATATATATATATAACAAATAAGCCTCAGTGGCAGGCTGCGCTGTAATGTTTTTGTGTGTGTTTTAAAAATTTTTTTAAAATTTTCTTAATGCCTAAAGCATTAAGTTTTTTAATTTTTATTTTTTTATTAAAAAATAATTTTTTTTTAGTAATACAATAGAATAGAAAATCATTTATTCAAATAAACTTACATTGAAGCACTTTTGAATAGTCATTACATTTTTTAATCTACCGCTAATTCGGAAAGCTGTCTCATCACAAGAAGAACGAGTAAGAAACTTGCGTGTTGCTCTTTTAAATAATTTTATTATTACTTTACATTTTTAAATTTAAGTGTGTGAATACAAACCACCAATTAGCACTAATTCAATTAAATACTCAAATAGAAAAAATATTGAATATATAACCAACTGGTTAAACAATAAATAAGAGGAAATCAGTCATAGTGATTAGATGATGGTTTGCAGGGGGATCTGCTTGGACGACAACATATGCTACATTACCAGTCCCTACAAGCAGCATCCGTTCACGACCTGGTTGGTGTGATTTTTCGAATAAAATCATTCAATCTTTAATTAACACGATATATTTAATAGGTACAGTTCTTTTCGTCTTTTTTCACCGTCTTTTAATAATCTCCCGTTCTCTTAATCACTCTTTTTTACCCCATTCTTTTATGTTTAGCTACGTTCACACTACTATTAATTTAATGGCGATATGGATGCGTTAATTTTATTATTCTACAAACGTAGGATTTTTTTAAATATTAGAAAACGCATCCATATCGTATATATGTAGACTAGCTTCTGCCCGCGGCTTCGCTCGCGTTAAGAAGTATTATTATTAGGTATAGTTTTTGCGGCTTTACAGTACTTTCATACAAACTTTCATCACCTATTTTATCCCCTTAGGGGTGGAATCAAAATCCTTTCTATGGGAATGCCTACGTCATAGTAGCTTTATGTATGCAAAATCTCAGCCCGATCGGTTTAAAATTGATAAAGTTTCATACAAACTGTCATCCCCTATTTTATCCCTTTGGGGATAGAATTAATCAAAATCCTTTCTTAGCGTATGCCTACGTCATAACATCTATCTGCATGCCAAATTTCAGCCCGATCCGTCCAGTGGTTACTGTGCGTTGATAAATCACTATGTCAGTCACCTTTGAGTTATATATATTTACATATATGTATATCAACAATATGCTGCCTTGTTTGTGACTAGATTGTACTGTATGAACTGTCTTGAACTGAAAAGAAATATAAATGTAAGATAAAATAAATTCAAGATAAAAACATTATTACATAATTTGTTTGAAAGTTTCGTTCAGATAGGCGCTTACAGTGACTATAAATCTTAGTCTATTCTTATCAAATTATACAAAAGTCAGCCCGGGTCTATGGCAGGCGTATAAAAAGTGTCCATAATGCAGATCATAACACTTGAGCAAACTGTTACAGTGGAGATTATGGGCTGCGGATATACTTTAGTTTGAGAATTTGTTAGAACGACTACGAAAATCTTATCAAAAACTGTCGCTATATTTTGAAAACCACTTTTAATACCCAACTATCTGTTTATGGTATTAACCGAAGGGATCTGTTATCTTATTTTGGAAATTTCTAGAACTACTTTACTAGTGTTGGTTAATAACTACGGGTATTAATAAATGTATGTAATATTTATTTAAGTATATATATCTATCACAAATCCACTTATTAAAATACACAACTGGCACGTTCCGCTGTCGTTACCAGAATGCTGTGGCTCACAAAATTTCCCTCCTTTTATACCAAGAGGAGTGGGGATGTTATCGCAACTAATTCAGTAATAATCAAAGTACCTCCTTTTAATGTTTTAACTTATCTATTTTTTTTGCCAATAATGACTTGAACCCTAACACTAGTAAAGGATTTCTGGCTTCCCAATGCTAAAGGAAGGGGGCAGAGGATAGTTCGTTTATGGAATGATGCCCCCGCCTGCGCTAACGGCTTACGCTGGCGGGGCACCAGTGGAGGATCATAAGATGAGAATGAGGTCAGGTCAGTTAGCCCATCGTGGTAATTCACCAGGAATTTATCACGATGGTTTCCAGGGGGAACCACGTGGAGGTCAACCTGATATGTCCACATTACTAAGAATCCCCTTGCCCCGGAAGGAGACTGTTTTTTTAGGCATGATAATGGAATGGCGCACCCGCTTACGCTAACGGTTTACGCTGGCGGGGCACCAGTGGAGGATGATAAGATGAGCATGAGGGCAGGTCAGTTAGCCTATAGGATAATTCACCAGGAATTTATCACGATGGTTTCCAGGGAGAACCGTGTGGAGGTCAACCTGACAAGGCACATTACTGGCAACGGGGTTATTAGTCCACATTACCGACAATTCTCTTCTTCCTGGAAGGAGACTGTTCTTTTTTAGATCATGCCTAAAAAAAACAGTCTCCTTCCAGGAAGTTTTTTTAAGGCATGATAATGGAATGTTTCCCCCTCGTGCGCTAACGGTTTACGCTGGCGGGGCACCATTAGAGGATGATGAGATGAGCATAAGGTTAGGTCAGTTAGCCCATCGTGGTAAATTCACCAGGAAATTATCCAGAGGGAACCACGTGGAGGTCAATCTGATATATACTAATAATAAGTGAAGTTGCTTCACATTTAACTGAAATATTTAATATGAGCATTGATCAAGCATTTTCTTAATGAATGAGTAAAATAATACCGCTATTTAAATCTGGTGACAAAGACAATATATCAAATTTTAGATTCTCAATTTTACCAGTATTTAGTAAGATTTTTGAAAAGATACTACTTACACAAATGTTAGCTCATTTTAATACACATGATTTATTTCATATATAAATAATTTATGAGTACGGTCTACTACTGATGCAGGCATTAACTTAATACAAAGTATATTCGGTGCCTGGGATTATTAATGTAATCAGATAATTGGTGTCTTCTGTGATCTCTCTAAAGCGTTTGATTGCGTTACCATAAATATTATTACGCAAACTAGAGCATTATTCAATTTTATCCTCAGAACTCATTGGATCATATTTGGAACTGTTTTCATTGGTAGACATTAAAGGAAGCAAGTCTTTTTATAAAAATGGCAGATTTATAACAGACCCATGGTATTTTATTGTTTATATAAATGACTTACCATACCAGTTTCAAAACATATTGACATAGTATTGTTTGCTGATGACACATCACATTTTCAAAGTGAAAAGAAATACAAAGGATTTTAATAATATAAATATTGCTCTTGAGGATGTTCTAAACTGGTTTACATCAAATAATCTAACGCTTAATTCAATGAAAACAAAATGTGTTAAATTCTCTTTACAAATGTAAAACAAGTAACGACAACTGTTAGTATGAATCATCATGTTGAGGACTTTGTTGATGAGACTTCGTTTAATGCTTTGTAATAGATAATAAATTGCAGTGGGGTCCATCATTATTCACACTAGCAAAAGACTAGTCGGTTTTTGCTATCAGAAAAATTAGACAATTGACTGATACTGCAACAGCGAAACTAGTGTATTTTAGTTACTTCCATAGTATAATGTCGTAATTATATTGTAGGGGAATGCCAGTGTAGGATCAATTTTTATATTACAAAAAAGAGCAATTCGTTCAATATATAATTTACCGTGTCGTATCTCTTATCGCTTTAAAGAAACAGGTATTCTTACTGTTCCCTCTCAATATATATATGAAAATATTATGTATGTACGCAAAAACTTAAATTTATTTCCAAAAAATGTCACTTACACGCTTTAAACAAGGAATAAAAATAAATTAAATATGATTAGTTATCGTCTCAAAAAAGTATCTCTCGTCATGGGACATTACCCCAGTTGTATTCACGTTTTTATAATAAATTGCCAGATAGTTTTATTTAAGTAAGCTTTAGAACATCGTAAAAAAAACACTTTATTACTAAATTATATTAAATAAACGACTATTATTGACTACAATGTGTGGACTTAATTACAATTTTAACTTTTGTTATGAAATATAATTTTTATTCATGGATAATGTAATAACAATAAAGAATCTTATTATAAATTTTGTAATGACATATTGTAAATTAAATAATGTAAATTTAATATTGTAATAAAACTGTGATCGGTACATATATGCTGTAAATAATATAATTGACGTAAATATAAACAGTCATGCTCGCTATAAAGGTCAAACTGGTGGCGGCGTGGTGGGCCGGGTGGATGTGTGGTCAAATATGGTTGAGTACAATGATGGCTGGCTCATACGTCATAAACGTTATATAAATGATTAAATTTTTTGTTCTTTGCGATAGCATATGTGTGTGGTCAAAAATTTGAATTTTAATAACTGTATTTATCATAAACATGTTCCACTATTATTTGAAAAAAATACCAGCTGAGTTTCTTGTCAGTTCTTCTCATCTCGATATCATTCCGAACTGACGGTAGATTTGACATATCATAAGAGTCTGTAATAGACCTACATGAATAAAGATATTTTGAATTTGAATTTGAATTTGAATTTCTAATATGGACTAATGATTCCATTGCTAGCAATATTCCATTGCGGTTCCCCATAGAAACCATCGTGATAAATTCCTATAGGCTAATTGACCTGACGTGAAGTCAGGTCAGTTTCATCTTGTCATCAAATAACAAATATTATGATTTGTTTAATTGCTAATTTAATTAATTTAATTGCTAATTTAATTAATTTAATAATTTAATTTATTTAATGCTTTGTACATTCCGGTTAATGTATCTTTTTCAATAGTGGTATTCATTTCAGTCGACGTAGTGCGTGATGTGAAATGAGTAATTAGCTTATTTGGTATTCCAAGTATATAAAAAAAACATATCTGTAGCAATGCCAGTATCATTATCAGCTCCTCACTTATCTCGCTTCCTTTTAACATTAAAACTCTATCGTATTCTTATTATCTTGACTTATTTGATAATTTCTGTCTCTTCCCCGTGATTTAGTACCAAGGGTCGACGCTAGAGGTGCTTGCGAGTTTAAAAAAAAATCACAAGCGTCATTATGATTAATTACGGTTGGTATCTCTCGTCTGGTAACATTACCCCAGTGGTATTCACTTATCTCAGTTTATAGTTATATTTATACTAGAATCGTAATGATTTATTACTCCATTTGATATTAATTATTATTGACTAGCTGTGCCCGCGGTTTTGCTCGCATGAAATTTGTAAATGTTATTCTGAATGTAATAATACAAATCCATTAAGTAATGAAATAGACTTTCGCAAACACCCAATTCGATAAAATAGTAATATATATATATGTCTAAATTTAATAATAAATATAAAAGTTTGTTGCTTAATAATGCAAAAACGTCTGATAGGAAATCCTACAAATAATAAGTTATATAAATGGATACACACACATAGCCTATGTGTGTGGTACAAAAAATTATGAATCAAAAGAAACATTTATTCAAAAGAGCAACACACAAGTTTCTTGCTCATTCTTCTTGTGATGAATCTGCATTCCGAATGAGTGGTAGAAACAAAATATGACTATTCAAAAATGCTTGTAATGAGTTCATTTGAATAAAGAATATTTCCATTTCTATTTCTAAAAAAATTAAATATATACGTGTTGAAACGACCTCCGCGGTCTAGTGGTTTAGCACACCGCTTTACTTCCGATGGTCGGGGGTCGATTCCTGGCACGGTGAAATCGAAAAATTTATTTATGAGTTTGTATCATGTTCTGAGTATATTATGCATATGTTTATAAAAACAATGTATATATATATCAGTTGTCTAGTACTCATAACACAAGCTCTGCTTGGCTTTGGACTAGATAACGCTGTGTAAAATCCTGAGATGATTATAAGTTATTCAGATGTTATAATATATTATGTAATATTTACTACATCTAATTTTAGAGACAAACCTTGGATACACAAAATATACAACACATGTTTGAAACTTCGGGAACCGTCGAAATATTGTGTCCAAATTTATAGACACCGCGGTCAGCGGACGAGACTGTAGTAGGGAGTGGTCTCTTTACTAGAGATTATCTTAAACATAAAATTCTCGTATCATTCAATGTTAGTTACCATATTCCTCCGAAACAGTTTGAGCGATTATTACGAAATTTTATTAATTATTATATTCAGTATGTGCTGAAGCCAGCACATACAGAAATAGAAATTAGGATTTTTGAATATTTTTTTGAAATTTTTGATTTTAGAAATCAGGATGCTTCTAAGTAAGTAAGCGCGTTCCTTACCCCAACATTTTCTTATTTATAACGCCCTGGCATTGACAATATATATAACCTTTAACTTTCATCGCACTACTATCTGACGCAACCGATGGCGACAGCTGGTCGACAAGATACTGTAGAGTCGCGATCCTCAGCAGTGAGGGAACTATTAAGAAGAAGGTGCCATCTATGTGCCGATACAAGAAACTTTTTATCCCTCATCGACTCACAGCGGATGTACACGTCACAGGCGATGTCAATACGCAATGAAACTTCTTTGCGTCGAGATGCGATAAAGGAGGCAGTTTCAATTGAGCTGATACTGTACTAATTTAAATTGTTAATAAAGGTTTGTGCTGGGCTAGCCCGTAGGTAGTAAAAGTAGCTAGCCATTGTACGCATCCATACTTAACCTCATCTTTCCAAAACAGAGCTTTCTTCTTATTCCCATATAGGTTCCAAGTTCTTAACGGAGGCAATCCTTTTCAGACCCGATCACAGTAGGTCTGAGAATCGGCTACTATCTATTTTATTTTTCATACCCCTAAGTAATAACCTTACATTCTCTTATTTATAACGTGGCATTGAAAATACATATAACTATGAACTTAATATATATAATAAATTTTTAATATATGTTTATATTGAAAAAAGCATTTGCAGGCGTGACGGTTATGTCATTAATACATATATAATAAAAATATACATTTTAATGTTCTCTACACTGTGGGTCAGGATATGTGTTAGCAAAAATTCACTGATTTAACGCTTTATTTCAACACTCCTTTTATATCTTAATAACAACGTCGCGCGCACTTGTCTGGCCGTAAGGTGTGGTCTTTGCAACTTCATTAAAAAAATTATTACCTACATTTTTTAACAATATTTATTACGCTCTACTATATTAAAATGTTAAAATGTTTAAATTAAATCGCTTATCGCTCACACTGGCACGCCACATGACCGTAAGTTGTCTTCTATCGCCAAATCGTAGTTAACCGGTCTCAATAATTAAACATCTGTGCCGGAATACCACTGTTTTGAACGTGGACGGTTTCGATGAGTTTCTACCAAATGGGACAGACAACTTTGTGCTTGTAATGGATTTCACGAATATTAACTATGGCTAGAAGTCTGTATAAGATGCCTACTTCAGATATAGGAGCTGTATAATTTGAGATTTACAGTATACTAGCAACTCGCCCCGGCTTCGCACGTATGCATTAAAAATCTTTGAAGTTCACGGCTTGTTATATACTATAACACATGTATTATACATATAAACCTTTCTCTCGACTCACTCTCACTCAAAGAAAATTATACAAATTTTGTCCAAAAAAATTAAATCTAAATGTTAGAGGTACTCTTACTACTTAGGTATATAAAAATAGATAGTAGCTGATATTCAGACCTACTGAATTTGCATAAAACTTCATAAAAATCGGTCAAGTCGTTTCGGAGGAATATGGTAACTAACATTATGACACGAGAATTTTATATGTAAGATTTAAACAAAACGTGTTCTACAGTGGAGACCGCGAATTGGCAAACGTAGTATAGGACGCCCCGCATCTAGGTGGAGCGACCGCATACGTAGGGTTGCAGATAGTAATTGGAAGAGAAGGGCTGAAGATCGTACCCAGTGGCGTGCCTTGGGAGAGGCCTATGTCCAGCAGTGGACTGCAGGCTGATGATGATGATGGGACAAAAGTACAGTGAAGTGTAAATAAGGTTACACAGATAAAAAATATTATACACCTACCACCACTTCTTCAAAAGTCTATTGGAAATGTGCGTTTGTGCGTTTCCAAAATCAGTTATATGTCCGGCATTAAATCGTAAGCCACAAGTATCTATTATTAATAATAATAATAATAACCGAAAGCATATTCTGAAGGATGGCACTGAGGACATCTGTCGGGCATGTCGCCATCCCGGAGAGTCACTCAGACATGTGCTTTCGGGTTGTTCAGCTCTTGCCAACACTGAGTACTTGCACAGACATAACCAGGTAGCCAAAATACTCCATCAAGAACTAGCTCTGAAGTACAGCCTCGCGAATGAGAGGTTGCCGTACTATAAGTACGAGCCCCAGCCGGTCCTCGAAAGCGACAGCGTCAAGCTCTACTGGGACCGATCCATCATCACGGATAGGACCGTTCTTGCGAACAAACCTGATATCGTGGTGATGGATCGGGCACTTTCGAGGGTGTTTTTGGTGGACATCACCATACCGCATGACGAGAACCTCGTGAAAGCCGAAACTGAGAAAAAGAGAAAATATCTCGACCTGGCTCACGAGGTGACTGAAATGTGGGGGGTGATGTCCACCGAAATCATTCCAATCGTTATGTCGGTGAACGGTCTTATCCCAACCAGTCTGGAACAACATCTCAGATGGTTGGGATTCCGGGGCGGCTCACTCCCGGGAAAGATGCAGAAAGCGGTGCTCTTAGATTCTGCCCGCATTGTACGCCGGTTTCTCTCCCTGAGGCCCTGAACCCCGGCCGACTGTGCTTCTGCCGGGGGTATGTTGCCATCTCCTCTCCTTAAGAGGGGAGATGGCATGGTACGGATGAAGAGAATTTTTGAAAAAAAAAAAATAATAATAAGTTTATATAATACCCATAGTCCTTTCATCTACAGGTATCATACCCAATTACCTACATCATAGCCTGAAACAATTAGATATACAAAAAACACTTTACATCACCCTTCAAAAGGCTGCCATCTTAAATACCTGTCGTACAGTCTGAAAATTTCTCGAAATCGATGAAAAGGATATAACACTAGTCACACCAGGCACACAATAAGTACACATACACTCACACATACACACACTCTGCACTTACTTGGTTTCGGCCCGTAAGTATGGAGAAAACCAGCAAAAGCTGAGAAAAAATAAATTAATAAATAATAATCTCAGGACAATTCACACAGCGCCATCTAGACCCAAGTTAAGCTAGTTAAAGCTTGTGTTATAGGTACTGGATAACTGATACGTATACATAGATATTTTTTTTTGTAAATATATACATATTATACATAGAAAACACCCAGACCGATACAAACAATTATACTCATGAATACAAATTGTTTGTGCCGTGCGAGGAACTGAACCCGCGACCATCGGTCGTAAAGCGGTGTGCTAGACCGCTAGACCACCGAGGTCGTCAAAGTATTAGGTTTGTATATAAGGTGAAGTTACACAAGTTATAAAATTTATCTTACATATCAGCCCTCTTGCAGACAATGTGCGATACAGCCGTATTGTTTGAACGAGCGCCCGCTGTATCTGTACTGAATTTAGATTTTATAGTCATTGTGGTGACATTACTATACAACCGGTTTCCTCCGATATTACTTAAAGTTTAAGTATGTTTATAAATTTCTCACTTAATCTAAGGACGTATCTAATTTCACATTAACACGGTATCATCTAATCCTAATAGGCAATTCTATGAATGTTACGTCATTTTTGCTATTTGGAAGTTTGCATTCACACACATTTTAAAAATAATTTTTTAAAATGTAATTCTGAACATTTATTAATATACTAGCTTTTGCCCGCGGCTAAACACTAATTTATCCCCTTATGGGTGGAATTTATCAAAATCTTTTCTTAGGGGATGCCTACGTCATCGTAGCTTTATGCATGCAAAGTCTCAGCCCAATCGGTTTAAAATTGACAAAGTTTCATACAAATTTTCATCCCCTATTTTATTGCCTTCGGGGTAGAATTAATCAAAATCCTCTCATAGCGGATACCTACGTCATAACATCTACCTGCATGCCAAATTTCAGCCCGATCCGTCCAGTAGTTTGGGCTGTGCGTTGATAGATCACTATGTCAGTCACCTTTGAGTTATATATATTTAGATTCACACAAATTTCTTAAAAATGTCTCTTTTAAAGAAATGTTGTTCAATAATTCTGAACAACATTTCTTTTTTTAGCTTATTCTTCTTGTGATGAGTGTAGAGTTTGAGAAGAAAAGTTTCTTGCTTATTCTTCCTGTGATGAGTGTGCGTTCCGAATGTGGTAGAATAAAAATATATGACTACTAAAAAGTGCTTATTTAAAATTTATTTGAATGAATATCTTATTAATATTATAAACGCGAAAATTTCTGAGCATGGATGGATGTTTGTTACTCTTTCACGCTAAAACTACTGAACGGAATTTGTTGAAACTTTACAGTAATATAGCTTATACATCAGAATAACACATGGGCTATAATTTAAACAGATGTTATGTATATTGGGCGAAATATAATGATAAATATGAACAGATGCAGCTTATATATCTATTGCTATGTTACAGAAATATAATGATATCCAAAATCTATGAAGTCTCTCCTCATTTCTGGTTGGTTGAAAATTTCACCGTTCAAGTTTAGGAGACTGGCCGTTTATTTTATGCCCATCTGAATCTTGAAAGTTTGATGAACTATCCCGGAGTACGGTTGGCATGAAATTAATTTTACACTTGATAAGTTATAGCTATTTTTATAATCTCATCTCCAAGTTCAAGATAGACGCTGTATAAGTTAAATCTTCGCGGAGTTATTTATTAGTTCAAATTAAGCCTAGAATAGAATAGAATAGAATAGAAAATCATTTATTCAAATAAATTTAATTTAAGCACTTATGAATAGTCAATATTTTTTTTTAATCTACCGCTTACTCGGAAAACTGTCTCATCATAAGAAGAATAAGCAAGAAACTTGTGTGTTGCTCTTTTAAACAATCCTTGTAAGTTCACATGTTACAAGTCGAAACGTTACCTCGGTGTTTAATGTTCACAGGATTGTTTTAGTTTCTTATGTATATATTATATTTGTAATATATTTTTATTGATTAAATTAATCTGTACTATTGTAAACATGTACAACATTAATTTGAAAAGAATACGAGCTAAACCTCGAAATCATTCCGAACTGACGGTAGATTTGACATATCATAAGAGTCTATTCAAAAAAGATGCTTTGAATTAATTTTTCTCAATTTTTATTTAATTTGTAATTAAATGATTTTTACCGTCGTCTGCTTTTAAATCGTAATTTGCAACTTGGAAAAGAACAGTAACAAAAAAATATATAATCCTATAAAAATAGCTCATTACTATTTATTTTTAGACTTAAACTCAAAACACTTTAATACTTAATAGATTTATATTATTTTGTTTAAAATTACCGTAAATAATAATGTAAAATACTATAAAAAATAGCAAAATAACATAAACAGAGAAATGAATGAATTTATACAGTAATAAATAACAATAAATCCATTTTACATTGTAAATCATTCTATAAAGTATAAGAAAAATTTTTAATAATGAGTTTAGTATTAACTTTAGTTTGTATTATACTTTATGTAAACTCGACAATAGATGAACATACTTTGTTTCTTTTTTTTAATTTAATTGTTTATTTCCACAGACAGCGGTCCGTGCCTCTGTTAATTTGATCTATCTCCATTAAAATTATTCACAATTTTCTTTTATTAACATTTTATGGTATTCTGCCCTATATATACATATATATTATAAATTACAATTAGAATCTGATCAAACTAAATTAATCAATTATAATTAAAATGATGAACATACTTACAAACGTTTTTTGTATATATTATGTGCAAAATACCTAAAAATTACAAATAACTGTCCGAACAAAGACCACGAATGATATCAACGCATTTATATGTATTACAAAATTCAATAGAAACAAGATATGATGCCGCAGACTCATCCCGGCCATTCTTCGGGTTATGAAATTGGAAACGGGGACAATAAAATACATAATTTACCCCCCGGTCCCGTAGGGGTGTCAACTTATTGTATTAGATATAGTAAATTTCGGAAGACGCACATGTTGCCAACGATCGGACCTGAATTGGGTATAAATGCGGTGGCAGCTATGTTTTGAATTAACATCGTAACAATGCTACTGTGTGTTTGTTTAAGGCCATAAAATGACGCACTCATTTTCATATAACTACCTTATTTTCTGTAAAGAAACGTCTATCTTACGATAGACAAAAATATTAATACAAAGAACTTGACGTTCATAAGCGGCTAAAATGTCCTACATGAATAGATAAATGATTTGTGATTTTGATTTTGGAATGGTAAATAAGCTAACGGTCGGTTAATAAGTACATTGTCTGAAATGAAAAAGTTGAATGAAATATTTATAATATACTAGCTGTCCCGGCAAACGTTGTTTTGCCATATAAATTAATAATTCTATAAAAAATAGGGGTTGATGAAAGAAGGGTGAAAATTTAGGATTGTATGTATTTTTGTATGTTGTATCTGTTAAAGTAGATTATAATCCATAAAATAGTATTGTTTGCATGCAGCGCCAATAGATGGCGCTGTAACAAAATTGAAACTCGCTAACGTTTCGTTTTGTAGAAAGTCCATATGTATTTTACTTTATAACAGTTTTGTACCAGTATTTGAAACCGACCAATAAACCTTATATAAACGAGTGTAGTGTTTTGGTTTATAGTACCCTTAGGACTTGTGGTTTTAACAGTATCATAAAAAAAAGAAACTAAAAATTTTGTACAAAAAAATTTTAGGAGTGGACTACCCCTAACATTTAGGGTGATGAAAAATAGATGTTGGATTCTCAGACCTACTCAATGCGCTCACAAAATTTCATGAGAATCGGTCAAGCCGTTTCGGAGGAGTGTGGGAACGAAAACTGTGACACGAGAATTTTATATATAAGATTTAAATTAAATACTACTGTTTCTTGGCTACAGTAATGTGTACAAATTATACTCTGGTATAAGGAATAAATTATGTTTGCTGCTGTATATCCACGGTATTTTTTTTTATGGACATTAATGAAATGATTCACCCGCCTGCAATTACGGTTTTTAACCTCATGGTAATAATCTACATTACTATGAATCATATATTATATATGTAGGATAATTTACACATATGCATATATTGTATATATTAATAAAAATAAATCATATCTCTGGACAATTCACAGCGCCATCTCGTCCCAAATTAAACAGATCCTGAAGTATGAATTTTTGTAAATATATAATATATATATACATATATATAAACACCTCTTTGGGCACTTTGTTGATCACGCCACAAGCCAAACACTTGCTGATTCCACCTTTTGCACTGAATAACTTGACTTGTATATCTCAGTTGGCAACGTCGCATTCTATTTTGCGATGCGGCCATATATATTCGTCGATAATATACTCGACACTTTTTTTACAATTCGTGACTGAATGGCTCCGAACGGCTAAATTTTTGGTATACACAAAGACTTTTTGGCTCTGAATATATTCCAAAAATCAATTAATTATGTTGATCACTTTATATACTCGTCCTTACTGCGATACATTATATATAAGTAACGGTCTATCAATTTGAATTAATTTACTAATGTAATTTTTATATTCATAATAATTGGAGGCCCCCCCTTATTAGATATTTTTTGAATACACAAAGACTTTTTGTATATATATTTCAAAAATCTTAATTGTCGATCACTTTATATACAACTTATTTTAAAAATATATAGATACCGTAACGGTCTGCTTTTAAATCTAGATATTTTATATTCGCAATGCTCCATACATGCAAGCTCCAGCAACGGTGGAAAAGAACAGTAAACAAAAAAATATATTATTTATATATTTCGATAATCCGATGGTCGCGGGTTCGATAAAAATTTGTACTCATCGGTCATCGATTATCTATTTTATTTTTATATGATTTAAACTATTTATATCAATATCAGTCTGTGTTAATTGTCTTATTTATTATATTTTTATAAACGGTTATCTTTTTCCATCGATTTATATTATTAGTTTTGTTTAAGATTACTTTTTAAAAATTAAGTACCTTTTGAATTTTTGTAAATAATATTTTATTTATTTTAGTAATCAATCATTACATAGTAAATAAAAACAAAGTCGCTGTCGCATCTAACAGTACATAAACAAAGAAAGAAATTTGGCTCTGATACCGTAACGATGAATTATGAATTTATTATACAATCTAATAAATTCGCAATGCTAACATTGTAATATTGCCTCCATTCATTGTAACGGTGGAGGGACTAAATAGTTGAATAAAACTGAATAAGCAGTTGCTCCACTCTATAGGTTCGTCGTCGTATGCTGTTCATTTTTTCACTCGTTTTGGCGCCAAGAGTATAAGAAGAAATAATTTAATTTTGAAACAATAATACAAGAGTTTATTATATTAATGTACGTAAGTTTAGTTTTTATTATTTGAAAAACTTAACACTATACTGCCATTTTCTCTTAAAGACATCGACAATATTTATCAAATACGCGGGGTGAACATAACTTTGCGCGTAACGAATTACATTGCTTTATTTTAAAATATTATTATTTTTAGATTATGACATAATAACATAGTTTACATGATTTTAAGGGAAACATACGATAAAAAAAAAATCCCGTAAAATGTAAAAGATAAAAAATGGTTATTGTTGGTTATCCTTAAGAGATAGACATCTACCATTAATTTTGATACATCTCAAAGCACTAGACAACACGCATTTTTCATTAAAATATTGTATTTTTTTATTTCTTTTATTACATGTGGCGGACATATTTTGCAGCGTTATTTACCAGGCAACCATATTATTGGCTATAAATAAGAAATGTCAAAAAAAGATTTATAAAGATAATAAAGATAAGCAATATATACATTTATATAAAAAAATAACAATATACATATATATATATCTAAATATAACCCATAAATGTATAAATATTATATATAATTAAACAGTCTCAAATTAATAGAGAGAACTATATGGATATAACAGAAAGATGTGAAAAAAGGAGAAGGACAGTAAAAAAGTTACAAATTTATTATAATTATTATATATATTAGGCATATGACTGTTACTTTTTTTTTAATCTATACATCTATACATGTAAATAAAATTGGAGTGTCTGTTTGTAATATTGAAATAACCGTTTTTTACTACTTGTATATGAATATAAATACGGTACATACACCAAAATAACATATTTTACAAGTTTTGTCTGTCTGTCTGTCTGTTTGTTCCGGCTAAAAATACCCGATTTTGAAAAATGTACAAATAAAATAAAATTTCTGTCCGAATAGATATACAGAAGACCAAAATTTTACGAATGATATCAACACAATTTATTATTTTGTAAATAAATACAAAAATTCAATAGAAACATTTAATAAAAATTGATATGATATAGCCGTTTTTTACAGACTCATTACAATTTTTATAATTTTTGTCCGTCTGTCTGTCGGTCTGTTTGTTCCGGCTAATCTCTGAAATGGCTGGACCGATTTTGACGGTACTTTTTTTGGCAGGTAGCTGATTTATAAGGATAAAATACATAAAGTTAAAAACCACGTGGACGAAGTCGCGGGAACAGCTAGTGTATAATATATTAGAGATACCTACGTGTTTTTTTATTGATGACTAGCTGTACAATTTCGTCCGTGTATTAGATATATTTTTCTAAAATTTCCACGCGAAGACGCACGTGTTGCCAACGATTCATCGGATTGTTTGTAACCTGAATTATAGATAATATATATGTATTTACGAAAAAAAATCTTTGTATTTATATCAATAACATAATCTTCAGCTTAACTTGGTGGCAGCCTATGTTTTACTTATAATAAATCTTTTCAAATCAGCCGATGTTTATTTTTGCTGTGTGTTACCATGTTAATATTACGTACGTACTTATTAAACTATTAACTTATTATTAAATTGTTTGTAACGGTCTGGGTGTTTTCTATGTATAGATAATATATATGTATTTACGAAAAAAATCTTTGTATTTATATCATATAACTACTTCTTTATTTTCTGTATGAAGAAACTATTATTATTAATTGTCTAAACTACTAACTAGGCCATATTGGTGTTGTTTGTTATGACTAAATATATATAAGTTATACAAAAAGAACTTGACGTTCATAAAACTTTAGGTTTGTATATGTAATGTTTGCATATAAAATATGATTAAAGGTTACCAGTATTTACATTTTACTGAATAGATAATATGATTTGTGTGATTTTGATTTTGTTTAATGGTAAATAAGCTAACGGTCTAATGAGTCCAAACGGTTAATAAGATAATACATTGTCTGAAATAAATTCATAATATCGAAAAATCAAAACAAGTTGGTAATGAAATATAAATTCATCAATATATTTTTAAATATATTCTAGTGCATTTAAAAAAAATGCCGATACGGATTCACTATTGCAGGAAATTTTTATATATCGAGTATAAATATCTACTATACGAATTAACAACGCATGGTCTCGGCCGGAACGGCAACATCGCATATTAGAATACAAAGATAGTGATAGAAAGAGAGAGACAGTGATCAAATATCTACGGATCGTGGCTGGATCAACTAAGTGTGCAAGTATTTTTTTAATTTGTATCATAAAAAATAAATAGTTAATAATTTAATAATAAGTTAATAGTTTAATAGGTACGTACGTAATATTATCACATGGTAACAAATTATGTCCAAAAATAAACATCGGCTTTTGAAAAGATTTATTATAGTAATAATAGTAATCTCAGGACAATTCACACAGCTTCATCTAACATTTAGCTGAAGATTATGATGATATAAATACAAAGAAAATACATATATATTATCTATACATAGAAAACACCCAGACCGTTACAAACAATCATACTCATGAATACAAATGTTTGCAGCGTGCGAGGAATCGAACCCTCGACTACCAAGCAGGAATCAAAGCAGTGTGCTAGCTAAATCGCTAAATCGCTAGACTATTCTCAGACACTCAATACGTACACGCAAATTTAACTTCATATTTTAGAAAAATAAAGTTAAATTCAACACGGACGAAATCCCGTGTATCATCAATAAAAAAACACGGTCAATATATTATACACTAGCTGTTCCCGCGACTTCGTCCACGTGGTTTTTAACTTTATTTTTCTAAAATAAAAGTAGCCTAAGAATTACATGGGCCAAAAAAAGTCCCGTCAAAATCGGTCCAGTTTCAGACAAACGAGAATTTTATATATAAGATTTAATTCATTAAATACTACTTTTTATTAAAAACAAGTTTCGTCCGCGTGGAATTTAACTATTTTTCTAAAATAAAAGTAACCTAAGTTACTCCTTATAAATCAGCTACCTGCCAAAAAAAAGTACCGTCAAAATCGGTCCAGCCATTTCAGAGATTAGCCGGAACAAACAGACAGACAGACAGACAGACTAAAATTATAAAAATAGTTATTTTGGTATATGTACCTTATATATATTCATATGCATGTAGTAAAAAACGGTTTTTTCAATATTACAAACAGACACTCCAATTTTTATTAAATGTATAGATGTATAGATTATTATTTATTTATTTATTTATTTATATCCAAATTGTGTATTAATAGTTTTTTTTGTCAATAACATAATAATGATTAAATCTCGGTATATCTATAGATTCGTCCGCGTGAAATTTTATTTTATTTTTCTAAAATAACAGTAGCGTAAGTTACTCCTTATTACATCAGCAATCGGTACAGGATTAGCCGGAACAAACAGACAGACAGACAGACTGTACTTTTATTGATTGATATACCTAAAATAAATATAATATCTGAGGTTTGAACAAAAACTCAAAGGGTAATTTATTTTGAAAAAGTATTATACCTATTTTGCTAGTGTTATATAGGTAGTATTTAACTGTTATATTTTATATAATGTTTAATTATAATTAATACTACTGCATCATCGTGCATTTGCTGTTTCATTATTTTTTAGTTCAATTAGTGGTCTACCTAAGTTCTGGGCTAAGGGGGGGGTGGAGAGTCATGACGCCCCCATGACTCCCATGACCTCCATGACGCTCCCCCCTGGATCCGCCGTTGCGTCTTCTCTTTATTCGCTCAGTAACGTTGTTATAAAAGAAAAGATTCCCATCCAAAAAATAACAAGTATTGAGGTTTGATCTGGAGTCACGTTACTCCAGACTGATTTCTATAAATATTTAGATTAGGTATACTATTATTTTTGAAATACTAGCTAGACATTATTAAGTTACTGTAGCCATAATGTAGTAGCCCAAACGTGCCAATGAGAAAGCCCTTGGCAAATGCTGCACCCTGATTGACCCGTTTGAATTGGATCAAGAACTGCTCGTATGCCAAAAAGGTGGATTTGTATAAAATCGTGTATAAATCGCTTAATTATTATTATTACTCGTCGTGACAGTTGTGGCTCAAAACGGAGCAACATTTACATATGGTCATCTGGCATTAGATCAACAAAAGGCCTCCGGATCAACAAGTGAAAAAGGATCAACAAAAAACTACCTATACGGCACGTCTGAGCCACAAAGTGCCCAAGGGGATATTTATATATATGTATATATATATATATAGAAAATACAACACAATCATACTCATGATTAAGTTTTACAAATAATTTAACATATATTATTTAGATATCATGTACTTTATATACGCCACTAAATTTCTAAACCAGCCATCAAGACTATGTAATACCACATTGCATTTTTATTCAGGTAGGACATTTTGTCCGTTTATGAACATCATTAATATTAATATTTTTCCCTACCGTCCAGTTCAGTATTCAAATAATTCATTACATAGTATAAAACAAAGTCGCTGTCGCTGTCTGTCCGTCTCTATATATGTCACTTTAAAACTACGAAACGGAGTTTGAAGCGGTTTTTTTTAATACATAGAGTGATTCTAGAGGAAGGTTTATATGTATAATACATGTACACCCGTGCGAAGCCGGGGTGGGTAGCTATATATATATATATATATATATATAATAAATATAATGCACTATAATAAATACCAGTATTCACTGTGATTTGTTATGCTTTTTCGCATGAGCGCCATTATGATCTCAACTGTGGAAGCAAAGTCGCGCTTAAAAGCGCTTCCTCCGCTGTTTGCTGTGCTAATTAATCTTTTCCCTAGGGACGGTACTCTAAACCAATTACGTAGCTAGCCGAAAACTCCCGTGTTTTTCGTCGACTATGCTAAATTGCTTTACACGCAGCCTTTGAAGTGTTAAACGCTTATTAAATTGCAGAGCTCAGAAGGGAAATATTGTAAGCTTGTTGCATGCACGATTGTACGCGTGAATGAAGCCGCTCAAATTGAATCTGCCAAAATATGTAGAGCAGAAATAGATATGCTGGGAATACGTTAATCTGTTATATTCCACGAATGGGCCTAGATTGCATTATTTAAATTATTAACCGGGTCTTAACACGAATATTTTATGGCAAATAAAGGTATTTACCTCTCTCTTTAGGGAATCAAATATCCTCACCGTTGCTTCTCAATATATTTATGAAAATATCATGTATGCCAGGAAGAATATAGACAGTTTCAAAAGAGTTAGTGATTGCACTAATAAAAGCTTACGTAACAATAACAAACTGATTTTACCTAAATGTCGTTTGGCTAAAGTTAGTAATTCGTTTTATGGCAATTGCGTAAGGTTTTACAACAAAATACCAGAGTCTGTTATAAATTTTCCAGATAAAAGATTTAAATGTCAAATAAAACACTTCCTTTGCAAAAAAGCTTACTATAAAATTGAAGAATTCGTTAACGATAATAATGCTTTTGTAGAAAAATTTTAAATACATAGCACTGACAATATTATCTGATTACACTAATAATGAGTGCGTAGCGATTTCTATGTTGATTGTCGCATGCCTCTTACTTGTTACACTGTAATTATTTATATAAAAAAAACATCTATTAAAAAGAGCAACACACAAGTTTCTTGCTCATTCTTCTTGTGATGAATCTGCATTCCAAATGAGCGGTAGAATCAAAATATGACTATTCAAAAGTGCTTGTAATAAGTTTATTTGAATAAAGATTATTTCTATTTCTATTTCTATTTCTCGACGTTTCGACTAAGTTGCACTAGCCGTGGTCACGAGCTGACTGTAGCAATAGCAGTAACAGCGATGTCAATGTAGATAGGTGACAGTAGTTTTTTCTTCATCTACCATCACTAGATTGTATATTCGTGTTAAAACCCGGTTAATAATTTAAATAATGTATATTAAACACGAAAGTTTAAAAGGGCCTAGATTGGTATGGATACAGTGATGGTGTAAATATATGTACTAAGTATTGAGATATGATAGCAGGTGATGGTTTTTTAAAGTTTATTGTCTCAAAAAAAAAGGAATATATACCTTATACCTTTAGTTTACTTGCTTATAACATGAAATTAACTTCTCAGCATTCTATGGGTTCACGGGATGCAGGGTCCATCGTGTGGCAGAGAGGGATACACCGAGAAGTTCCAGGGACTTGTGATCCGGGTTGGTTTAAGGGGCACCTTTGCCAACACTAACCTTCGCTGTTGGAGTTTCTCTCCCTACCTAGACAAATCTGGTAAGAAATAGAAATAAGAAATATCTTCTGGGTAAGCGCTATAACCTAGGTCTTGCCATCATTTACCATCAGATGAGGTAAGACCAAACGCAAAACCATTATTAATAAAAAAAAAGAAATATAAATAATCTTTATTCAAATAAACTTAATATAAGCACTTTTGAATAGTCAAGTTTTAAAAATTCTACCGCTTATTCGGAATGCAGATTCATCACAAGTAGAATAAACAAGAAACTTGTGTGTTGCTCTTTTAAATAAATATTGATTTACTTATATTTAATTAGCAACAAGGATTAGGCATGCGACAATCAACATAGAAACCGCTACGCACTTAATCTCTGTTCAATCAGAAGAGCCTGCTAATGCGATATTCTATTCTATTCTAGTATAGAACTACTGTAATTGTAATTCTAGACTATCCAAAATCTTTTAGAAGATCGTAGAGAGATTTCACTGGTATACCTCTCGCTCTCACTTCTACATATATAAATACATACATATTCTACGTATATAAAATAGCCACATCTCCATTTTTAGTTAATTCGTTTATTAGTTCGTAATATTTATTTGTTTTTATTACATGATCTTTATGTATATTTCCTTTCCACGGTACAGTGATCTCTACCAGTATTACACATTTAGTTTTTTTCGAATACAAATAATATAATAAGTCTGTAATAGTTAATAATACACAGGTAAAAGCCTTAATCAAGATTCAAAGAGGCAATTTACTGAACGGCATAATACCTATATCAAATCCACGACCTTTTAAGTATTTCGTAGAACCCTGACAATATATTCAACTCTCGAGTACTAGAAGATTTATCTCGTAATCAAGCTTTAATCAAGGGGCGTATTACAAGAATTAATTCGAAATTAACGTCGTTACGCAGACTGTCGGCCGACAATAAGCAGGTGAGGTATTGCCTCTTGGAAAATAATTTAACGCGATGGTATGCCGATAAATTTAAGGTTAACTGTGTACTTATCATAAACTTACAGTGGTGTACCAGAGGAAGACTGCAAAAAGTTAGTTATTTTTTAACTTTAATAATAAATTTGTGAAAATATAATAAATAATAATATCACTATCAGGCGAGCCGCATGCTCGTTTGTCAAAAAAAATTGCACGTGCAGTGCAGTTGACTCGCGTATGTCGAACAAGGATGAGAAGCCGAAGCAGTAGACCAGCTGCCAGATGACAGACATCAAGAAGACGGCGGATGTGCCGCAGAATGAAGAATGTGGAGAATTATGGAAGATGTATAAGATCTGGTGTCTAAATGAGCAAATGAAAATGGAAAGTCGACTGTATATTTTTAGGGTGAAAGAAGGCAAGGTTACCTGGATTACTCGATGTCTTCTCCTCTGGCCGGCCGTCCTCTCGTTCTTGTATGATGCTGCACCAGCACACTATGACACTTCACAAAACACAAATATTGTCTATATGCAAATCTACGAAATCAGTCTATATATTGTCCAAAATACTAATCATAATGCGGATGAAAAACTATGATAGCCAGCATCCAACAATCTCCGAGCGACTACGTGTGCGACAGCCCGAGTCTTGCCGATCGGGCTCGAGCGAAACATCTCTGTCCTTATCAGATTCCTTGCCAAGGAAAGAGATAGATGTGGAGAGGACGTAAGTAAAGGAATATAGGTATACAGGCGCAAACACCAGCAGTGGACTAATATATGTATGTTGAAGAAGATCTCGCCCTTCAACCAAAACACTTTTTACGAAGAGTTTAAGAATAGAATAGAATAGAAAATCATTTATTCAAATAAACTTAATTTAAGCACTTTTGAATAGTCATAACAAATTGTTTTTTATCTACCACTCGTTCGGAAAGCTGTCTCATCACAAGAAGAATGAGCAAGAAACTTGTGTGTTGCTCTTTTAAATAATCCTTGTAAGTTTACATTTACAAGTCGAAACGTGTGAATACAAACTACCAACAAGCACTAATTTTTTGGGTCAAATATAAATATGCAATAAGATTAAATCAGTCGTAGTGACAAGAGCAGACCAGAATTAATATAAACACAAATTAAAGCATGTTATATTACAGAAGTGTATAACAATTCATGATTTATAAATGTCTAAAATAAATAAATATTTATTTAAAACATTTATAATTTAATTCATTTATAAATCATTAATCGACGACCTCGGTGGTCTAGCACACAGCTTTACGTCCGATGGTCGCGGGTTCGATTCCTCGCATGGCACAAACATTTGTATTCATGAGTATGATTGTTTGTATCGGTCTGGGTGTTTTCTATGTATAATATGTATGTATTTACAAAAAGAAATATCTATGTATTTGTATCAGTTGTCTAGTACCCATAACACAAGCTTTAGCTAGCTTAACTTGGGTCTAAATTGCGCTGTGTGAATTGTCCTGAGATTATTATTATTATTATTATTTATTATAATTTATTCATTTTTTAATTCTCAATATTTAATCTATTATATTTCGTAATCTAATTAGCTGAATTTGGACAATATTTAATTATTATGTTCAAAAGATTTATTCAAAAATCCGTCGAGAACTTACCTTAACTTATTCTAGCTGTATGACTTGTTAACACCTGTAACAAACAATATAAAATTATTGATTAATATTTATCATCATTACATAGTATAAAACAAAGTCGCTGTCGCTGTCTATCCGTCCCTACTTTAAATCTTTAAAACTACGCAACGGATTTGGAAGCGGTTTTTTTAATAGATAGAGTGATTCAAGAGGAAGGTTTATATGTATAATGCATGTACACCCGGGCGAAGCCGGGGCGAGTAGCTAGTTATATATAAATATATTTTTCAATCTTTGAATGAAAATGATGAAAATGGTACATGGTTCGTGGTCATTTTGGATTTTTTTTTATTGGCTTGTGTGGGCTATTGCCAGATGTGTGTAGCACCTGTAGCACTGCTACCTACATAGATCTATTGTGCTCGCCCTTTTTCAAAGTTCACTACCTAGACCCGTCAGGGACAAGAATTGAAGGATACTCTTAGGAGCGATGGTTTTTATCTCCTCAGGAAAGAGTGTAAACTTTCTAAAGGAGATATTTCGTTTATGCATGAGTGGGCTACAACCACATAGGATGTAAAACGGCGTTTCCTCTTCAGTTTGGCAGAATCTGCAGATACTTGTCACTTGTTACTCACGATTTTTCAAGCATTTCATTATCTACAAGCCTTTTTTGAACTTGACGCGGTCATTATTTATACGTATAATTAGTAAAAATCACGGGATCTTACCACGTTTTATATTTATTTGCTGAGTTCCCGATATTTCGGTAGTGTTTCAACCACCATGATCACGGGTAAACGGGTGAGTTTACCCGTGATCATAATCATAAATCGTAAGATCCCGTGATTTTTACTAATTATACGTATATACAAGCCTTGTTCTTGCGTACTGTATATTCATTCAATACATTTTTATTCATATAGTTAAAAAAATGTATAATCTCTCAATCTCATTATAGTATAATATCCCACGTTTACAGCTAGTAGGGGAAAAGTCTAGGCTTTTATTCACTCCATTCTCAATCCCAATTCACAGTCGTGAGAACGTTATTTCGATAGAAATTTCTAGAAAGTCTCCAGACGTGTGTGCATTCAGTGCGAGCTCATTATGGACTTTCATTTCATTTCTTTGAATACAGCCGGCTTCATTAACGAGAATAGAGTGTACGATGCAAAGGAATTTTTCATTAGGAGTTATATTGAGGTGGCAGGTGTTGGTATTGAAACTTAAATTGAATTTCGCACCGTCTTGTTCAATTAAAAAGTGCCAGATATCGTTGTACTGACCTATATTTAATGTGTGAATAATTCTAATAAATAATCATAATAATCTCAGGACAATTCACACAGCGCCATCTAGACCCAAGTTAAGCTAGCTTAAGCTTGTGTTATGGGTACTAGATGACTAACAAATATATAGGTCTTTTTCGTAAATACATACATATTATAAATAATCATACTCATGTCTGCATAGCCTTATGGATGAATTTAAACAGAACATATAAAAGAAACTTATTACTCAAACCACAGAAGACTACTGATAACGAGAACAAAACTAAATAAAAGCTTTTTTGAAGCCTCCAGGACGTCTGTCTCACAAGCACCTCTATCCATTGTTACCTTCACTAGACAGGTCTTTTTTCCTGTCTTCGCTTGTCTTCGACCCGATTGTGGATTGGTACAAGAATTGAACTTGGAGCGTTTCGCAATTTAAAAAATTAACGTTACATTCTAGTATATATTATTACGTATTAAAAAATTAAGTAGCTTACGCTGTCTGTTTGCTTAGATCTTTTAAATTACATAACAGATATTAATGCAGTTTTTAGCAAAGATAATGCGATTCAAGAGAAAGGTTTTTATGTATAATATATGTACCCGTGCGAAGCCGGAGAAGTTGGTAGCTAGTATTATACAGGGTGGCCCAGAAGTCACTTTACATTTTGAAAATTAAATAACTCTTTTTCTATTAATATTTTTCTTTTTCTCTTTTCAGAATTAAAAAATAAGTTCCTTATTGGTACTTAGTGAAGCGTTTTCAACAAATGCTATTGAAATCTTCACTCGTTGTTCTGTTGTAAACTTATCCATGATAAAAATTTCCAAGGATTATATTTTTTAATTCTGAAAAGAGAAAAATAAATATATTAAAAGAAAAAAGGTTATTTAATTTTCAAAATGTAAAGTGACTTCTGGGCCACCCTGTATAATTAATTATAATTTAGGACGTAAAAAAAATAACAGGATGTTTGTATATAAAACTAAAAACACATTTCCCTGACAAAATATTAAATTTCAAATATTGAAATTTATATTGAAATTACAATACAAATACAATTAGTAGTTTTGGTAGTTTTTAAATAGATAAAATGAATAGTACATCTTTTCTTATTTACTATATTACAAATGAATTTTCTTTTATACTTCATCAAAGAGTTTTATACTTTTGATATCTCCTTAATTTTTAAGTTCTGTATAATATAGTTTAGTCATTACTGCCGCCCCTGTGGACGATCAACACAAGGAGAATTGGTAGACTTTTGAGGTTTTTTATAGGTTTCGTATTCTGCTTCTTGTTATCCAGCTATCAATGATTGAATGCTATCTAATTTGAATGTATTCAAAAATACGGTGCGTGGCCGATGATATGAAAAACTGAAATCGCTACATCTCATGAATTGTACCATAGGCCAGCGAGTACGAACGTGATCTCTGAATAGCAAGATCGCTTTGAATACTCACCCGGGTGCAATTGACGATAGAATCGCTAAGCCAATGCGGACACGCTTCTAGAACTTCGTTTTTTTACTCATTCTCTTGAAGATGTCTCTATGTGAGATTCTTCTTCACACAAAATTCTTAAAAATGAAATTCTGAACAATATTTATTTAAGTAACACGCAAGTTTCTTGTTCATAGTTTTTGTGACGAATCTGTGTTACGATTGAGTGGTAGATTAAAAAAAATATGACTATTCAAAAGTGTTAACAAGAGGGAAGTTCTAGTGGGTTATATATGAGAAAATTACATATTTTTTGTTCCAGACCTTTGTATGATCCACTTACATATTTTATTTCTTTATAAATAAAATAAATAAAGTTTAGTTATAATAATTTGTTAACATTTAAAAAAAATACATTCTATAAATAATAATAATAACTCAGGATAATTCACACAGCGCCATCTGAAATAAATATGTAATAAATATAACAAACCAGTGAGCGCAAGCCTAAGTCAATCAGAGCTTGTGTTATGGGTAGGTACTAGACAACTGATATAAATACTTAACTTCCTATTGATTTCAATAATATAAGAGTCAACATATTATAACAAAACAAATCGATTGTTTGTGTGAATTTTGGACTTCACTTCTCAGTGAGTTAGAGTTGATATAAGGATGAAACTATATATTTAACAAAACAAAGTGGTTCCCAGAATGAATTTTTGACTTCAATAATATAGGAATCAACATTACTGAACTGAACGAATTGATTTTTTGTGTGAATTATGGACTTCAATAATGTAATGTATTTTCACAAAACAAAACCGTTTTGTGAATCATTGATTTCAGTAATATAAGATATATATTTTAACAAAACAAAGTGGTCTCCTTGATGAATTTTTGACTTCCGTAATAATAATTACATCACACCAGGTAATCACGTCTCGGAGGGTGAAGCCAGGAATCAATTAGAGTGATTCGCCAAGGGACACTTGGTATAGTGCTGGGATATAGTAAGGTAAGGTGTACAGAAGCATTGCTTTCTCTTCTGTAATGTATGTCTAATAATAATTTGTATATTTATTCATCAAAAGTTTCATTAAACTTCACACATACATTCATAATATCAAATGTATTTATTGTTATGAATGAATGAAGAAGGAAAATATGTATTAATTTGTCGTAATTACAAACATGAGTGTGCAATAATTTTAATTGTAAGTTTTTTTATACTTCAATGGTGGCAAACAACCATACGGCCTGTCTGAAGGTAAACGTTTAGCGTAGCCTATGAGCGCCTGAAACACATCATAAGATCGTCCTTCCTAATAGTATATTAACCTAGATTAGACCAAAAACCTTTGTATAAATTTGTATTTATAACTATTTGTTTTTATACTGATAACTAATGATACAATAGATGGCGCGATGCCTCCTGGTACGATATTTTCAAAATAGTTACAGCGAAATATTGACTAGCACAATAACAACCTCTGCCTACCCCATCTAGGATTATATCTAGTATCTAGCGAAAAAATCATTTATATTTCAGTAGTTCCTAAAGGTCGACAAACCAAAACCCAAACTATAATATTACATATATATATATATATATGTAATATTATAGTTCTACATGTAGTAGTATATGTAATATTATACATATACAATATACAGATTACAGCGATATTCACATAGTAAAGCTGAAGGTAGAGCTACAGTAATAAAATGTCCTATATAAATGAACTATTTTAACTTTGACTTTACAACTTTTATCGATAATTACTTTTCTATATTATCGAATGTTCTAGTAATTATAATAGTGCTTCGATTTTGCTAACCCTACAAAAGACCTACACACATGTAGACAGTCGCAGGTGCATATTCCAGCAATATGTGACTCCGTCGACTAGTATGCACTGCGCTCCACAATGAGTTCGGTTTGATGTATTAAGCACTGTCTGAATTTTAATATTGCGCGTTTTGCATTGGTAATATTGCGATGTTATGTGTTCAACGAAAACATTACATATTAAGGCTCTATCTGCAATATTGTCGCGAGCAGACGCTTCAATATGTGAATGGGAACAGAGATGTTGCTATGAAATTACAGGTTTTAGAGTATTGACAATAGTAACTCTTCGAAATTGAAATTAAAAAATTATTTATGATGTAGGACATTCCAGCCGCTTATGAACGTTAATTTTTTATTAGTAAATGTCCTGCGGTTTATTTAAACAGAAATGCACTGTGGTTTAGCGATTTAGCACACGACCCTTTCGATGGCCGCGGGTTTAAATTCGCATGGTAACATTTGCATTCATGATTATTTGTATCGGTCTGTATGTTTTCTACGTACATTTTGTATGTATATACAAAAAGTATCAGTTGTCTGGTAACCATAATATAAGTTCTGTTTCGCTTGGGACTAGATGGCGCTGTGTGAATTGTCCAATATTATTATTATTGTTGTATCAAATCTCCAGGTGTAGATTTCTAAATAGAAAACCTTACGAAATTTGGTCAACAATCAACGAAAGAAGAACTTTCAGATATAAGAACATCTACAGTAAGTAAAGTATATACTGAGATATCAATATCAGCTACAGTATCACAATATATCTTTGGTTCTCTAAGTTGTATCTCTGCGGGGCCTCCAATTACAGGCTTTGGAAGGGCCACCCATTGAGACTACAAAGCGTTTCTTCTCATACAACGTTTTATTACTCATTAAATAAATGTTTTACTCTTTAGCTACTTTAGAAACAATTTTCGTACCGACTTTAAAAAAGAAGAATTGATATATAGTATTGGTCCTTTAATTAAACTTAGTCATTTTCTAAATACATACATAGAAATCACTAAGACCGATACAAACAACTCATGAAAACAAATGATTGTACCGTGCAAGGAATCGAACCTGCGACCAGTGGAATAAAATGGTGCGCTAAATCACTAGACCACCGAGCCGTGTGAGGTTTACTTTACCATGATGGTTTCCAAAGGGAACCGCCAGGTCAACCTGATGATGATGATAGTACATTGTTAGTAATAGGGTTATCGGTTCACATTATTAAGAATACCCTGATACTAATTAATATGTTTGAAAAATATCACGCGTCATGTGACATGTCCTTTCGTTCTAAATCATAGGTAAAAAGGATAAAATGTTCATGAAATACATAAATCAACGCTAAACTGCAGATAATTTCATCGCTAAGCCCGCATTTCACACTCGACTCGGCAATTAGTGATGATCTGTCTGATTAACATGCGTTGTCGGACCGGGGGTAAGGCTTTAGTTGTACTGCAGCAAGCGGAAATCTTTTTCATTATTTTCATATTTTGCAATAATTTAGTTTCTACAACTAAATTATTTAAAAGAGCAATACGCAAGTTTCTCTCCTATTCTTCTTATGATGAGACAACTTTCCGAATGAGCGGTAGATTAATAAAATAGTGATGACTATTCAAGTGCTATAATCTAAGTTTATATGAATAAATAATTTTCTATTCTATTCTATTAAGAGTTATATTATAGGTAAATATATAGACAGATAGATATATCGTTTATTTGTTTGTTACTAATCACACACAACATGTTCATAAGAATAGACATAAGAGTTCACAAGAATACATAATACAACATAAGATTTATAAAATTGTGTTATTATGTGTGATCTGTAGCAATACAAAAAGATCGAAGCTCAGCGTGGAACATTGTTCAAGGAACAAAACACAAATTTTCAGCTTTAACCCATTTGAGGGTACGTGACAATAATAATTGAAATAAATGTATAATAAAAAGAGCAATATTATTAGTGATTGTCTGTGCGGTGTGTGTATAATAAAAACAATGTAAATAGTTCAGAGTATAATTTGATATAATTTTAACTGTAAGGAGGAAAAAATAAGAGAAACATTTAAAAAAAAATATTAAAAATCATTACGTGAGATTGCAACCGCTTATATCGTCTTTTCATTTTGTATATTATATCCAGCAAAAATGTGTCTCTTCTTTCAAAGAATTAAATTAGTTAAGTAACGTTTATTGTTCTTTTAAAAAGTTAATGCGATACAAACTGGATATTATAATATTTTTTTGTATTAATGTATTTTTTAATATTTAGTATAAGGAATAAAAACCGATATAGTAGTTTTTAGAAATTTATCAACGTTATAGAATGAATGTAATTTAAAAATGGTTTCATTCTTGAATAAAAATATTTTTATTGTTTATAAAAACGTTTGATACTTTAGTCTAGAAATATAAATAGCTACTAGTTGTACCGAGGCTCATTAGTTACGTTAGACTCCACGTAAATTCTCGTAGGTATTTAGACTTTATCGCTACCGTCTATGTACTCGCTAGTCGCTCGCACTAGCGACCTACCCCAAATGTTTAACACCGACTAACTGTCGGCCGAGCTCGCGCCGACATGTGATCTTTCAGGTGCTATACACTTGATTAATACGACGGCTTTCCTCGAGATCCTGTAATGTGTTGTCAACCGAATTTATATGTCAGATAGATAGATAGATATAGATAGATAGATTTCCATCTCCAGCTCATTAATAAAAATAGTATTAAGTAACTAATATTTGGTAGTTGGATAATATTTATTACATAATAACAACAGTCAACAAATATATCAGGAAAATGTACTACAAAAATAAGTGAAAATAGGCTTTAGGCACATGGCTCTGGATGTGAGATATCTTGTAGTTTTTTTATGAGTAGGAATCTCACAGTATCTGCTTGCCTCCCCCGGGGCGGGCGAGTCTCCATAAGTTATTTTCTCTATATCAGGAAAATGTGCTACAAAAAAAGTGAAAATAGACTTTAAGTGTAAGTATTTAATCGAATTAGGTATTATTTTGCGGAAGTCCATTTCACTACTTGATGGATCTATATTATCGGTGCACAAGTCGCGGTTTGGTCGCCGATGAGTCAACACTAGGCTTCCGAGCTGTATCCAAACTCTATTCAACGCCTGATGTTGCCTCGTTCAAACACAAATCGCGATATGGGTGTGGACTCAATAAAGGTCGGAATTTGATCGCCACTAGAGAAGGTCGTAATGGCAGTCAAGTTTCCACACCGAATATTTGTAGTCTCATACATGCTAATTGTAGCGGAATTAAACAAAATAAAATAAATTCATCAAGTTGTTTAGGTGTAGGTACTTCACTAATCAATTTAACATAAAAAGCATATATGCTTTTTATGTTAAATTGATTAGTGAAGTGGCACTGGACTACCGCGGCTGTTTAACAGCCGCGGTGGTCCAGTGGTTTAACATACCGCTTTACTATCTGATGGTCGCGGGTTCGATTCTTCGCACGGTACAAACATTTGTATTCATGAGTATGATTGTTTGTATCGGTCTGGGTGTTTTCTATGTATAATATAATATAATACATAGATGCATTTTTTTTGTACATAAAAACATTTCCAAAAAAATGCATCCATGTATTTATATCAGTTATTTAGTACCCATAACATAAGCTATGGTTTATTTGGGACTAGATGACGCTATGTGAATTGTCCTGAGTTATTACATCATTACATAGTATAAAACAAAGTCGCTGTCGCTATCTGGCCGTATGTATGCTTAAATCTTTAAAACTACGCAACGGATTTTAAAGCGGTTTTTTTTATAGATAGAGTGATTCAAGAGGAATGTTTATGTATATAATACATGTACACCCGTGCGAAGCCGGTATTAGTAGCTAGTTATTATTATAAATCCTTGTAGAGTATAGAATACTGTATGCAATCTTCTTCAAAGGAAGGTTTCCATTTTACTCTGAATCGTAATGGTGTATATTTGAACAGTGCACACTTCTATATCATTGTCTCGCTCGTTCTTCACTATCTCTCTCTCTCCTTTCTTCTTTATAAGACATTAAACCTATTGCGCGGATAATATTGGGAGTATTTTACGAGTGTTTGTATAGATTCCCTACTATTGGTCCATTGGTATTCCTTGTTGTATCAATGATATTCATTTCATCTTTCATATTTATTTTTCACTAGCTTTTGCCCGCAGCTTCGCTCGCGTTAATTTATCCTAAGGTAAGCAGAGCTTGTGTTATCCGTACTAAACAACTGATATAAATATTTAAATACATTTTATTTTCTAAATACTTACTTAATATATGTAAAAAACTAGTATTTGCCCGCGGTTTCGCTCACGTTAATTTATCCCCTTAGCGGTGGAATTCATCAAAATCCTTTCTTTGGGGATGCCTACGTCATAGTAGCTTTATGCATGCAAAGTCTCAGCCCGATCGGTTTGAAATTGACAAAGTTTCATACAAACTTTCATCCCCTATTTTATCCCCTTGGGGGTAGAATTAGTCAAAAACCTTTCTTAGCGAATGCCTACGTCATAATATCTACCTGCATGTCAAAATTTCAGCCCGATCCGTCTAGTGGTTTGGGCTCTGCGTTGATAGATCACTATGTCAGTCAGTCACCTTTGAGTTATATATGTTTACATTTATCTTAATATCGATCATCTGTTCCATTCTCTATTGCATTATTTGAAGACCTCGGTAGTCTAGCAGTTTGCACACCGCCTCACTTTCTATAGTCACAGATTCGGTTCATTCATTTGTATTCATGATATTATTGTTTGTAATGCTCTGGGTATTTTTTATGTATATTGTGTAAGTATTTTTATTTAATACCAATATATAAATTTTCTAGTACCCATAACACAAGCTCTGCTTACTTTAGACTGAATGGTTCTGTGTGATTTAAATTATTATTGATATATTACTATACGTATAACGGTTCGAGTTCCATACTAAATTCATATACTTTAGGCTATGTTTGTTTACAGCTGTTTTATAATTCTTTCATCTGATTGGAGTCCCTCTGTACATTCCACGTTTTAGTCCGGTGAAGTGGCTAACTAGTTATTGAATAAAAAGTTTTTAAAATATTAGACCTATAAAATCCTGGATGCAGTTTTGTTTTTATCTCTGAAATATGAGGGCAATTTTATATAAGACTTCATCTTTCTTAGATAAGAGATTATCTATATTCTTACTCATGAAATAATCTATAATCACTTTAAATTTCATTCAGATCTGTTCAGTGATTTAGTCATGAAACGATATGAAATAGCCAGCCACGCAAACTCACTTACACATTTAAAACTTTATAATAAATTTAGAATAGTGTGTGTAATCAAGTACAATAATATTCTTCAAATATAAACTCACTTTTTTGTCGCTCATCTACCTAAAACGCTTTTGTAATACCAATAGTAAGGTTTTTGATTCCAAATCCATCTTTTTACTTTATGACTCGCATAGAATTGAATTGTTGATTTTTGGCGAATTTTAAGGAAGCAATAAAACGTTTTATTACCCTCTCCCCTTTTCTCTGTATCTGCTGATTTTCCCTCTCGCTTCACGTGAGTTCGAGTATGATTGGACGTACTATATTTAATCGATATGGACCTTATTACGTACTCCCAGGTTCTCTTCCCCGGTGAATATATTTTATGGCCCATTAATGTTTTGTTGTCAGTGCTGACTTGGCAATATTTTTACTACAATTCAACTGGAATATAAAAGGATAGATATCAGTATTTGTTCAATGAATTCACATAGATAATTTACATATATATATATATTTTATACTACGATTGTGACACACAATCATACGGTCCATCTGATGGTAAATGGTTACCATAGCCTATGGACGCCTGATAAACCAGGGGTGTCACGTGCGCGTTGCCGACCCTAAAATACAAATATATAAATTAAATAATAATAACAATTATAAATCAAATTGAAATATTATATAATATATATAATATCTAAAATTCTCATGTCACAGTGTTAGTTTCCATACTTCTCCGGAACGGCATAACCGATTTTGATGAAACTTTATATGTATACTCAGTAGAACTAAGACGGAATTTTATTGTTTTATTTTTTTACTAACATAAAAATACATTTAACTCTAATCCTTTCTACCATCAATCCCTATTTTTTAATAGATGTATTAATTTATAATGACGGTAAATGGTTACCGTACCCTATGGACGCCTGAAGCACCAGGGGTGTCACGTGAGCGTTGGCGACCTTTAAGATTAGATTAGATTAATTTTAATATACCGTTCTTGAAACACACATTATAAACATTACATACATTATACATAATATACAAATACAGTACATATGAAATAAATATACAATAATATAATATAAATAACAAAACAATATCTATACAGAGTAACTACGCAATATGCAATTAAGACAGAGACAATTCAGTAGTAAAGAACAGCAGATCGCATTTATTAATTAAAGAAAATATATGAACAAAGAAAATTAGATAATTTCTTCAGCGATACAGCTAAATTATTACATAATACAAAATCTATATAAAAAAAGTGCGGGAGCCGACGCCATTTTAAACTGGTTACGCGGTAGAGCGAATTTTGAGAGCTCATAAATCTGTCAGGCTTCAAAGTAAGCCGCGTATCGAACGGTCCAGCCCTCGGTTAAATTATGAACTGCCTTTTACTTTAACTGTTGTCGCGGTTTCTACTCTTACATAGGAAATAAACCGCATTTTCTTATATTCTAACTTTTAGTGGGTTGGGTAATTAAAGACTTGTATATATTTATTACAAGCTTCATATAGGTGTACATATATTATACATATAAACTTTCCTTTTGAATCACTCTATATAGTAAAGAAAATTGCTTCAAAATCCGTTGCGAAGTTTTAAAGATTTGAGCATACATAGGGACAGACAGCGACAGTGACTTTTTTACACTATGCAATGATAGGAGCTTGGTATTGGATTTGATACGATTTGCTGCTCTTTTTTAGTGGACTAGCTAACAGACAGCTGGCCTTTGCAGCTTCAATGGACGAAAGGAGATGAGTGCGAATGGCATTCCAAACTTAAGGACTTATGGAGCAGCTGAAGGCCAACTCTCGCCTGATGGATATGACTTTAGTCGGGCACCGCTAAGGGTTCGAATCTCGGATTTACGATTTAATTTCGATCCCCGTTTGGATTGGAAAGGGGTTCGATTGCAGCAGCAACCAAATAGGTTAAATGCTCTGAGGGTATATAGTTATCTGACTGTAATGACGCGAGCTATACATATATATCTAACAGCCCTAAAGCCCTAACCTTCCCTAAGACTTAGACTATCAAATACAAAAGGTTTATACAAACTGAACTAGTAATTTCCGACATAATTATATTAAAACGAACTGGTAAAGTATGCTAGTTTCAATTTAAATTACATATTACACTAGCTCGCTGCTCCGCCTTCGCACGGGTGTACATGTGTTATACATAAACCTTCCCCTTGAATCGCTCTGTCTATTGCTGAAAACTGCATTAAAATCCGTTGCGTAATTTAAAAGATATAAGTGGACAGACAGCGACGGCGACTTAGTTTTATACTATATAGAGTTTGTATGTCAGGTCTTTGTTAATATTGAGTTTTTTATATACAAAGTATATTACTTTTATAGTAATTTGGTTAATCTTATAGTCAAATATATTTGTGAAACTTAATCAGAAATGTTAGCTATTCTTAAGGAAATACTGAACCCGTGACAGGCAACTGTCAACACCACTCGCCCACAAGGGGAATGAAACAAAACAAACTCCAGCAAAAGCCCACATTTCACTAGACCGGCAGTCACGTGGGTGGCGCGTGACCACAATTAATGAGAGGCAGGTAAGGAAATTACGCTCCATAGGCTCCTGGACCAACATGCTTAGTGATGATGCGAAAAACAGAAGCGACAAACATAGATTTTATACCTACAATGAAAGTGTCTCACAGATGCTATACTCACTTTCTATTCTATTTTATTCAAAGTTAGTCAATGACTAACTTTGAATAAAATAGAATAGAAAATTAAATAGAAAATTCCTTATTCAAATAAAATTAAGTAGTTTTGATTGAAGAAATTATTCTCTATTGTTATTCTCATATTGTTGATAGTGATAATTGATAGTGATAATTGATAGTTATAATTGATAATCTACGGGGATGATAAATAAAAGATACGTCCCGTAGTGAGCGCTTGATGTTATACACTGATTTATTGTATAGTAATATATGTATAGTGAAATGATATATGCTACGTAAGTGATAATTTATAAGTATATTATTATTATGGTACGGCGTTCCGTACACATATAAAGAAAATAATAATGACAAAGATTAATATGTATACCAAATATAAAAATAACGTAATTATAATACATAGGTAAATGTCTTAGGTAATTTTATTTTTGTAAAAAAAACATAACATAAGCAGAGCTTGTGACACAGTTGTCTAGAAGCCATAATCAGGCTCTGCATAGCTCGGGTCTAGATGGCGTTATGTGAATTGTCCAGGGTTATTATTATTAGGTATTATTGTATCAGAATTTTAGAGGTTAGAGCATTCCAACTTTGGAAAACTCTAAATTAAACTAAACCATTCAACATTATGTTTGTATTCATGAGTATGATTGATTGTGTCTGTCTGAGTGTTTTCTATGTATAATATGTATGTATTTACGAAAAAAATATCTATGTATCTGTATTATTTATCTAGTACCCATAACACAAGCTTTAGCTAGCTTAACTTGGGTCTAGATGGCGCTGTGTGAGTCGTCCTGAGATTATTATTAATATGTATTAGTATTTAGATAATTATATACAATTTCACGTCTGCGTAATTTATAATCTATGATTCCGAATTAGTCGGGGCACCGCGCATGTTTGAGCTCTCACTTGTTAGTAGCGACGTGCCGGTCTTTACGTTGCCGAGCATTTGAACGTGAGCCGATTGTTATTTATAATATATATATATACTCTATTTTGAACATTAAATGTACAAAAAATAATTTACAAAAAAAAAATTATATCCGGGTGAAACTTAACTTTTTTTTATTAAAATTTCTAATATAAATGTATCATAAGTTACTCCTTAAAAAATACTAATCTATGATGAACATTTTGGCAAAAATTGTCTAGCCATTTCAGAGATTAACAAATAAATCTAGTCAGTAAGGCAAAACAATATATAATTATTTTTTTAATTATTTACATAAAAAAATCTAATTATAATTTTTTGACAAATTTTGACAGGACGGTCATACACAGATTGCAATTTATTTAAAGAGCCAACTTGTGATATACATTCTGTGTAAGGAAATATAAAGAGTTTCTTCCTTTCATTTTATTTCAATGCATTGCTAGTGCTGAATTTCAAATATATGAAACACCCCAATTCAGATGTTCGATCGGAATTCATTTCAAAAGTAACCATATACCACTCACAATAGAACCGAATCTTCAAATACACTACAAATAATACTGCGACGTACAAATTAATCGAGATAATAAAAGGAAAAGATACGTCTTTAAAGATCTCAAGATTCTATCGAACACAGTAAATTAATTAAAGCATTAGCCAATAACACTGAAACAAATCGCTCGGTCGAATATCGGACTTAATTACTTACCGATAAATTATTCAGGCCTAATCTTTCGGGGGCAAATTTGAGATAAACAGAATAGAATAGAATATAAAATCCTTTTTTCAAATAAACTTAATTTAAGCACTTTTGAATAGTCATGACATTTTTTTTAATCTACGGCTCATTCGGAAAGCTTCATTACAAGAAGAACGAGCAAGAAACTTGTGTGTTGCTCTTTTAAATAATCCTTGTAAGTTTACATTTTTCAAGCCGAAACGTGTGAATACAAACTACCAATTAGCACTAATTTATTAGGGTCAAATATAAATCTATACGTACAAATAAAATTGGAATAACCGTTTTTTTACTACATGCATATGAATACAGTACATACACCAAAATAATTTTTTTTACAATTTTTATCTGTCTGTCTATCTATCTGTTTGTTCCGGCTAATCTGTGAAATGACTGGACCGATTTTGTCGGGACTTTTAGTTGCAGGTATCTGATGCAATGCAAAAAATACTCTAACTTTTTTGATAAATTTCACGCGAATGAAGTCGCGGGTACAGCTATACACAATAAGATTAAATCAGATGTAGTGATAAGAGCAAACCAGTCCAATCGATACTTACACATTACCCACTTGATGAGTAGGTAAAAAGCTTTAAGTGCAAAATTAAGTAGAGTTAAGATAGAAAGAGGTACAAGGGAGCTAGGTGGAGAGACAACATACGAAGGGTTGCGGGTAGTAACGGGAAGAGAAGGGCTGGAGATCGTCCCCATGGCGTGCATTGGGAGAGGCCTATGTCCAGCAGTGGACCACCGCGGGCTGATGATGATGAAGTTGGAAGTTTTCATCTAATATTCAATTTGTGAATGTCATTAATTAATTAATTAATTATTTTTTTACACAAAACTGTATACATGGTAGACTTAATGCCTGATGCCTGATGGCATTCTCTACCAGTCAACAGTCGCGTTGATCAGAGATAATAAGGCGAAGCGATTTCATAATAGATATCGATACATCTATACATAGAAATAAAATTGTAGTGTCTGTTTGTAATATTGAAATAAGCGTTTTTTATTACATGCATATGAATATAAATACGGTACATACACGAAAATAACATTTTTTACAATTTTTGTCTGTCTTTAACTTACGCTACTTTTATTTTAAAAATATTATTTATTTTCAAATAATAAAGTTAAATTCCACGCGGATGAAGTTACGGGGACATCTAGTTATAATATAAAACCAGATAAAGCTGTCTCATCACAAATAGAACGACTTAACTTGCCTATTGCTCCTTTAAAAAAAAATTGAAACTTTACATTTTTAAGTTAAAATTTCTAAATACAAACTACCAACTATCACTAATTCATTACATTCAAAATACTCATTTATTCATTTCGCTTTTTACATTTTATTTCACACTAGCTTTTGCCCGCGGCTTCGCTAACGTTAATTGATCCCCTTGGGGATAGAATTTATCAAAATCCTTTCTTAGCGGATATAGGTATCCGCTAAGAAAGGATTTTGATAAATACGCTGACGTAGGCGTCATAGTAGCTTTATGCATGTAAAGTTTCAAAAATTGACAAAGTTTCATACAAACTTTCAACCCCTATTGTATCCCCTTGGGGGTAGAATTAATCAAAATCCTTTCTTAGCAGATGCCTACGTCATAACATCTACCTGCATGCCAAATTTCAGCCCGATCCGTCCAGTGGTTTGGGCTGTGCGTTGATAGTTCTATGTCAGTCAGTCACCTTTGAGTTATATATATTTAGATTTAGCCGCTTATTAATGTAAATTTTTTTACTACTAAATACACAACCAACTGGTTCTGTAACTAAATATGACTAAATCAGGCGTAGTGATTAGAACAGACCAGTCACCAAGCAGCACTCGTTCACGAATATACTTGGACTGATAACTGTTGTGAATGTAGATAAAATTAAATTTAACTCGGGATTAAGGACAATTAACTTTGAAGTCGATTGTAGAGTGAATTCCGATTTGAATGGTCCTCGACAGATAAATCAGAAGGAGTCACTGTCTCATTAACAGCTGTAGACTCAATTGGAGAGTCACTTGCGACTGACGGTGTTAATGTTGTTTTTATTTTTAGTGCATTATAATTTAATTAATTATCATTATTTATTTATTTTTTAGCATACAAAGCAGATTACAATCAATATAATAATATAATTGGGAGCGTGTAGTTCGGTACGAAACTGGATTGTAATCGTGTTTTTTCTGTATCTCATGTATGTTATGTGTCTGTAATTGTGAATAAAGAATTTATCTATCTAACTATCTAATTACTACCCACAAATGCAATTTTGTTTTCATTTCATTTTCGTCAAACTTACTATTAAAACCGAAACTAATAATTTTATGACGAATATAATGGAAATAGAAACCGAAAATACGGTAAATACACTGTAGAGACACCAACACTATTTCCTACAACTATATAAGGTACATATTCATGAATATTGCATAAAGGATCATTTTGCAATCTTTATTCAACAATTACAGACACATACTGTAATTAGACTACTTACAGTATGTGTATACTTAATATAGATAGTTAAAAAATAAAATCTTTATTCAAGAATTTATCTAACTATCTATATATCATTCATTCATTCATTCAATCATTTTCTTACCTTATATGGTTGAAAAATTGAAAATAACCTCGAATAGAAAATTTAAAGCACAAATAAGTCGATATAGAAATCGAATGCAAGTTCATTAAGATCCGTACATTTCTTTGACATTTCAACATCTCTCCAAGCACTCGTTAACAACTTGCTGATCATGGAGGAATTATCGAAAATCTGTCACTTTCACTGCCCCTCTTTTGGGGTCTTCAACCCCTCGTCTGGACATCCCAGCAGGTAGCTGAGTAGTCCTGAAGAGTCATTAGGGGATCTTGACAATTGTAAAAAGAACTTGGGAGTAAGTACCTACTGTTAGTGTGGAATTCATTGATTTATACGGATTGAATTTCTTAAATATTTACTTTTTGAAATTTATCATATTGCCATCTATACATATAAATAAAATTAAAGTATGTTTGTATATTGAAATAACCGTTTTTTACTACATGCATATGAATATAAATACGGTACATACACCAAAATAACATTTCTAACAATTTTTGTCTGTCTGTCTATTTGTTCCGGCTAATCTCTGAAATGGCTGGACCGATTTTGACGGGACTTTTTTTTGCAGGTAGCTGATGTAATAAGGAGTAACTTAGGCTACTTTTAGTTTAGAAAAAAAAAAATTAAATTCCACGCGGACGAAGTCGTGGGAACAGCTAGTCTTAAATATATTTATTAATCTAATCACGATTGTGTGAAAGATGATATGTAAATAAAAATATCCTAAGTTTTTCTTTATAACATTAGGTATCTGCGAATCAAAGTCCCGTTAAAATAGGTCTAGCCATTTCGGAGATTCGCAAGAATAAACAGACAGACATGACAAAAAAAATTATATAAGTATCGTATATACTTTCATACGCATTTAGTGAAATGCTGTTAATTAGAAATTACAAACAGACACTTTAATTTTATTTATTTGTATAGATATTTAGGCATTATTATAAAAAAAATATTAGTGAAATAAATAATTAAAGACTAAAATAAATAAATAAGTATATATGTCACGTATATATGTATTTATTACAGAACACAATTTACTATCGCAAGAATATAACTATAAGAATGGAGCATTTTGTTGCAAGAGGAAAAGATATGGGCCCACTTGCAAACTCAATCCAACACATTTACATAGGCGTCCCCGTGATGGACTGCAGAACTAACAAAATTATTCAAAGCAGCCCGCCGAGTTTTTATGGGCCCGTTCAAAGTGGAAGGTCACGGTGTGCGAACGTTTTCACAATTGGGGGCAGGGTTGTCAACTTCCAACTTTTGCCTCGTACAAAGGAGTACTAAAATATCGTACACTGACCACTTCATAACTTCTACTTCCTCGAGTTGAACTCCTAATAAACGTCCCGCAGAATTACTTTCTTCCTGATAACATCCACTGAGCGAGCGGTAGTTATAAAAAATTGTTATGACTATTCAAAAGTGCTTAAATTAAGTCTATTTGAATAAATAATTTTCTATTCTATTCCATATTTTCCGAACCGATACGATATTGAAACCAAGAGCTTATCCTACTAAAGAGACCGACAATGCTCTTGCAATTCCCCTACCGATATGATATTGAAACCTTGAAAAGAGCTTAGTCCTTCTTAAAACAACGGTCTTGCAATTCCCCGGTCGTTGCAGGTGCTCATGGGCGGCAGTAATCAAAATTCAAATTTTTTGACCTCATACAAAGGAGTACAAAAGACTCGTACAATTTTGGAATTTGGAAGAGCCTATTCCTTCTTAAACGACAGGTCTTGCAATTTCCTGGTGATGCGGGTGCTCATGAATGGCGATAGTCAACTTTCAATTTCTGGCCTCGTACAAATTTGTACGAGACTTTTGTACTCCACAAAAGTTTTGTACGAAAATGATTGTGTTATAGTAAAAATCGGATACATTTATACAGGACATTTTTTGGCATTTATGCCGATACGATATTGAAAGCTTCAAGAAAAGAGCTTATTCCTTCTTAAAACAACGCTCTTGGAATTCCCCCGGTGTTGCAGGTGCTCATGGGCGGCAGTAATCAAAATTCGAATTTTTTGACCTCATACAAAGGTACAAAAGACTCGTACAATTTTGGAAAAGAGCCTATTCCTTCTTAAACGACAGGTCTTGCAATTTTTGATAATTTTTTCAAATTTTTTGGCCTCGTACAAATTTGTACGAGACTTTTGTACTCCACGAAATTCTTGTACGAAAATGTTTGTGTTATAGTAAAAATCGGATACATTTATACATGACATTTTTTGGCATTTATGCACGTTCATTTTTTTTCTGTTTATTGTACTCGTATCTCGTAGTGAAGACTGAATAATCTTGTAACTATACACGGATCCTCGTGTGTGACAACCCTGATTGGGGGTTTAAAAGATTACGACCAAGTCGCAGGATTGTATGAATAACGAGAGTTTTTCTCTCACTTCAATGCTCTTAACGTTGTGATAATAAAAATATTTTAACGCTCCCACGGGTCCGCGGGTTTTAACATGTTTTGTTAGGCTCCTGTTTAGTGATTTCTATTGAAAATATGACTTATCTAATCTATCTATACATATAAATAAAATTGGAGTGTCTATTTGTAATATTGAAATAATCGTTTTTCACTACATGCATATGAATATAAATACGGTACACACGGCAAAATAACATTTTTACAATTTTTGTCTGTCTGTCTGTTTGTTCCGGCTAATCTCTGAAATGGCTGGACCGATTTTGATGGGACTTTTTGTAGCTGATGTAATAACTTAGGCTACTTTTATTTTAGAAAAAATAAATTTTAAATTCCACGCGGACGAAGTCACGGGAACAGCTAGTATGTAATAAATATTTTCAAAGTTAGTCATAAAGGATCTACAAGGCCAAAAGCCGCAGCTAAGCAAACAGTATCAGTGCGTCTATCTGTGGCGACGTAGTTCCAGAACGAATTATGGATTTTTTTTAATGTCAGATTCTAATGTCACAGTGTTTGTAACAATAATGGACGGTAGGGAAAATTCGATGTAAAAAAAATTATAATGTAAAAATTTGACGTTCATAAGCGGCTAAAATGTCCTACATGAATAAATGATTTTTGAATTTGAATTTGAATTTGAAAATACTTCTCCGAAACGACTGAACCGATTATTATGAAATTTTGTGTATATATTCTATTCTTAGGTCTGAGAACATGACATAAACTATTTTTACCCCTACTTAGGAATAAAATATACTAATATTCTGTAAAAAAAATATTTAATCTTTTAACGTCAGCAAAAAAAGTACATACAATTTTTACCCTTTTGTCATCAACCCTATTTTTAATAATTTTCTTCCCTCCGCAAACGGTAATCGATTTGAAATATTTACCGTCTAACTGGGCTAATATATATAGTGTTGTACATACATATATACACATATACGTTTATATATACCATACATATAGATGTATATATATCCTATTAAAATAATAATAATAGTTGTGTAAGTAAATATATAAATAAATCCCGTTTGGAGAAAAACAAAAAATGACAGCCGAATTATATATAATTTAGATACAAACAAAAAATATATTACATTTCGTAATATTATTTTATATAATATCAATCAAAATATATGTATGGTATATATAGTGATCTATCAACGCACAGCTCAAACCACTGGACGCATCGGGCTGAAATTTGGAATGCAGGTAGATGTTATGACGTCGGCATCCACTAAGAAAGGATTTTGATTAAAAAAAATGAAAGTTTGTATGAAACTTTGTCAATTTTAAACCGATCATTTTTGCATGCATAAAGCTACTATGACGTAGGCATCCCCTAAGAAATAATTTTGATAAATTCCACCCCTAAGGGGATAAAATAGGGGATGAAAGTTTGTATGAAAGTACTGCTGCAAAAACTATACTTAATTAATAATAACATTTCTTAACGCGAGCGAAGCGCGGGCAAAAGCTAGTAATTGCCATATATTGTGACGTAAAGAATGTCAAAATTAAAACCGTACTATCTTTATCAATATATGTTCAGAGTGTTTTCCAGATGAGACGAACTATCAAGAAAAACTATAAAAAAAAAGAAATCTAAAAAGAATCAATTCTCATTCTTCTTAAATGAGCTTGTACAATGTACATGTCTACAAACATACAGATTCATTTTTAAATTCAAACTAGCTACCCACCCCGTCTTTGCACGGATGTACATGTATTATACATATAAACCTTCCTCTTGAATCACTCTGTCTATTAAAAAAACCGCTTCAAAATCCGTTGCGTAGTTTTAAAGATTTAAACATACATAGGGACAAACAGCGACAGCGACTTTATTTTATACTATGTACTTAATGATGATTAGGGAGAATTTAGTGACTATCAGCATATTGTTTCACATTATATATATTATTAACATGAAATTATATAAATTCTAGCGATGTATTAGTTACGTAGAGAATGTACGGATTTGAACCCCACTACGGCTCTGAAGGGAGCCGTAATGAAGTGCAGTAACGAACGTAGGCTGACGTCACCTGCTACCGGGGTGGGGCAAAGGTTCTCAAACTGTTTATTATTATCTAAAATATACATTATTACATTAACTTTTTTACCTTTTTTTAAGTAATAATTAATTAACTTGTTTAATGATGAAATTATATTCGAACAAAGGCCAAACATCTATTCAATTCAATTTATTCATGTAGGTCTATTACAGACTCTTATGATATGTCAAATCTACCATCGGAATGATTTCGAGATGAGAAGAACTGACAAGAAACTCAGCTCGTATTTTTTTCAAATAAATGTTGTACATATTAACAATAATAGAGGTTAATTTTTTAATTAGAATTTGGGAGAATATAGTGACCACCAGCATATGTTTTTGTAAAAGCAAAAAGTCTATTTAGTGGTCGTAACCTGAACAGACCAGTCCCCACAAGCAGCACCCGTTCACAAGTATGACGAATCTCGTACGAATAACCTCGTAAGGTTGGCGTCCCCCCTCGTTCAATTCGGAAATCGATATTACAACGGCCTGAGCTGAGGTTGGAACCCCAGACAACGACGACGATGGCAAGAGTCGAAGTTGGAACGTCGACGGCCTGAGCCGAGGTTCGAACCCCTAGCGGTGCCCTCAGACTAAAGTCGTATCCGTCAGGCGGGAGTTGGCCTACAGCCGCTCTATAAGTCCTTCCGCGGGTTTGGAGTACCATCTGCACTCGCCCTGTATCGTCCGGTGAAGCTGTAAAGGCCAGCTGCGGCCAACAGCATTAGAGTAGTCCGAAAAAAAGGGTTAGCATCCCTGGAATGCAGTTGCAACATTCCATAATCATTGAAAACTACTTAATCGCGAATAATGTTGTAGAATATTTTGCTGCGACGATAAAAATTCTTTGTGAAAGTTTGGGAGGCAGTCGGTTGGTCGCGGAAAGAATCGTTTTGTAACTCAATTTGCGGCGGACGCAGTGCAGCGAGGGCATTATGTGCTATGTTGAGTGCATTTGTACGTACTACTAAGGGTATTTTCTGATAGTCATTCAATGTTCAAATTCTATCACAAAGAGTTCTATAAACCTGCTAGGTACGTTTTTGAATGATAACAAACTGAAGGCCCGCCTGATGGCTGAAATTCTATAATCAGAATGAAGCAACATAATGTTATTCGTAATATATTACAAACAGCTTAAAAATAATAATAATAACCCTGGACAATTCACACAGCGCCATCTAGTCCGAAGCTGAGCAGAGCTTGTGATATAAGTACTAGACAACGGATATAATGAAACAAACTATTATATACATGGAACACACGCAGACCGATACAACAATCATGAATACAAATATTTGCACCGTGCGAGGAATCGAACCCACAACCATTGTAAGTATTCGGCTAAATCACTAGACAACCAAGGCCGTAAATATACATTAATATACGTTATTTGTACAATATAACAAAAACCCATTTTATAAATGATATCCAAATTCATTACTTACCAAAAACCCTATCAGAACCCGCAACTGGTTAAATAGGCAGTAATGAGAGTAATTTGTCTATGTAATGTCCATTCAGGATAACGTCTAATATGAAATAATACCGCGTCTGGAAAGCTCGTTACCCATCCGCGGCTATGTGTCTTCATTTCACTGATCGGAAGATATGGCTGGCTGCTAATGTCTGTAAACGAAGGTAGCTCTCCACGTAACTACCAGTTAATAGGCCCATGTACTATGTTAGTTATTAAAAGGATGTGTGACTGAAAAGAGATTGTAATGGAACAATATATTTCAAGACCACAAGCTCGTTTGTCCCTTATGCTATAGATTAAAACTAATGTCTTAAATAATTAAAAAAAAACAAACACATATGATAATGTATATGGAAGAGCGGGATGTACTTGACACAAGTATTTCTATGCTTACTAGTAGAGATGTGGTAACTCGTTATAAAAGTGACTCGAGTTAACTCGAGTTGAAATTAAGCTAACTCAAGTTAACTCGAGTCGACTCGAGTTGCCTGGAATAAAAGGTTTAGTTTTTATTTTTTCTAACAATTCTAATGTGTTTGGGCACAGCTAGCCTTGAAAGCTTCACCGAACAATAGGGGGCGAGTAGAAATGGACTTCAAAGTCGCGGAAGGACTTATGGAACGCATAATCATTTTAATGATAACATAATCGGACGAATATGTGAAAAAAAAAATAACATCCTCAAATCAATATTGAAATATTTGTGACGAGTAAAAATTGTATGATATGAATTAATCGGAAAATTTCCTGTCATTGTCGGTTTGATTACAGAATCATGCTCTCGCTCTTTCACTTGATTCATTAATTTACCAGTTGAATTCTTCCAACTCGAGTTTGCAGAATTCAACTCGAGTTAACTCGAATTATTCGCAACTCGAGTTAACTCGAGTTAGTAACCCGAGTTGACACATCTCTACTTACTAGGTCATCCCAACAATATTAATAAAAAAAAAATAGAAAATTTTGACACTAGTGAGAGCGTAATGTAGAGTCTACATTAAAGTCCCATTGGGAGCATAACAGTCTTCATTCTAGACCATGATGCTATATTTTTTTATCTAATTTCTACATCACGAAACTTACTACACTGACTAATCGAAGAGACATTGAAATCAGGCCGAAAATTTTGTATTTAAATTTAAATTTATTTATATGTATTCTTCTTCATACAGTTCGTTTAATGGCCTAGTAAAGATTGCAGTATCATTACACAATTTGGGATCAAATACGTACACACCAAAAACTTTTGTTGAAAAATTTAAATCATGAAATATGAAGATATTGGTAGGTATGGTAGAATATTATTTATCATATTGCAGGAATGAGGAATGTACATATTAAAACTGGACTGCACATATATAGTAAGAATTCTATAAAAAAAAGCATTGTAAACTAATTCCTGCTAACAGAGCCTGCGACTTTGTTATAAAGGAGAAAGTTAACGACCACGGTGGTCTAGCGATCTGGCACACCGCTTTACGACCGATGGTCGCGGGTTCGATTCCTCACACGGCACTAACATTTGTATTCATTTGTATTCATTGAGTATGACTATTTATCGGTCTGGATGTTTTATATGTATAATATGTATCTATTTACAAAAAAATATCTATGTATAAGTATCAGTTATCTAGTACCCATACCACAGCTTTAGCTAGCTTAACTTGGGCCTAGATGGCGCTGTGTGAATTGTCCTAACATTATTATGATTATCTTTTTTTTTTCAAAAATTCTCATCTTCGTTTTAAGGAGAGGAGATGGCAACATTATTATTATTATAAATTTTTAGCATTTATTCGCAATTATTATTATTATTATTATAAAGTTATTTCTTTGCTAGTTATATCCCGTAGGACAACCCGTGTGCATAATGTTGTCAATATACATAAAGCAAATGTTTTTTTTATTTTCCTAACACTATTAGTATAGAATAAACTCTCACAATAAGGGGTACCAATATTTAAAGAACCACATTCATCTGGATCTTACAACCCATTACCTAACTCTGTAAGCACTAAACCATACGTCAATATCAGAGCCACGCCACAAACCGATCGCTTCTTAAATCAGAACCAACACTCAGCTACCACCATTAACAATTACAATTAATCTTACTAATGAATGTTTACAGAAGACCACTCCATTTGGCAAACAGTTGGTCAAACCCGTATATTTGCCATACACTCCTCTCTAATGACATCGTATTGTTGTTGGCCGATTTGGTTACCTTTAACATCGGTTTCGTGTTTAGTTAATGGATTACTTGTGTACTTGAAAGAAATACCTAATGACAGATATGTAATGTACTGTTATCTCTACATAGTCTAAATTTATGTAACTCAAAGGTGACTGACGTAGTGATCTATCAACGCACAGCCCAAATCACTGGACGGATCGGGCTGAAATTTGGCATGCAGGTAGATGTTATGACATAGCCGTCCGCTAAGAAAGGATTTTGATTAATTCTACCTCCAAAGGGATAAAATACGGGATGAAAGTTTATATGAAACTTTGTCAATTTTAAACCGATCGGGCTGAGACTTTGCATGCATAGAACTACTATGACGTAGACATCCCCTAAGAAAGGATTTTGATAAAATCCACACCTAAGGGGATAAATTAACGCGAGCGAAGCCGCGGGCAAAAGCTAGTTATATATAAAGTTAATTCTATACTGGTTATTAAAAATGGACGATTGGTAGATCAGCAGTTAAGTGCGCAATGAAATGTATGCACCAAAATCATTATCTCTCAGGATTCATTTCTTGCCAACTTATAGTTACAGTCCTATTTTTGCATTGATTCATAACTAAAACTAATGTAAACTAATGTTAGATAATACAAAATAAGGAAAAATATGCTATATATAATCTATCGTGGTATACGAGATGAGATCTAAAAATGTTATATTTTTCAGTCGGAAAATATATAATCTATAAGATTATAATTTTGGTATCAGTGATTTCTTTGGAACACATATTTATCTTCAATTCAGTTGTACACTATTGTCATGGACTATATCTTTGTCTTGTCGATGGTACCTTTATGTAGGCTTCGTGGTAGGTGTGTTCAGGGCGATACAAAATGAAAGATCAGCCTTAATAATGGAGAATTTGTATTTTTTATTACTATACAATTGAAAATAAAGTTCACTAAAACTATGGCGGTCGACAGAGAGAGAAAGTTACCATTATACAAAATGGTAAGTAAAAAATATAAAATAAATTATGTATTCATTAACTATCGATTTAATAAATTCCACACTGATCTTCATAACCATTCTTGCAAAAAACTAGAGAGATATAATTGACATTATTTTTTTTTTTTATTGGGTTGTTTGAGCTATTGTCAGATATTTGTAGCACTGCGACCTACATAGATCTATTGTGCTCAAGTTGCCATTATAAAAAATGGTAAATAAAATATAAAAACCATTATTATTGTTGCCAAAAACTATTGATTTTATAAATTCCATACTGTTCTCATAGCCTTTCTTAGCAAAAAACTTACAGTTATATTCAAAATTTTGATTCAAAATTAAGCTTTGTACATTCAGCCATACATTATTTTGATAATGATATTGTCAGTCTGATGATATAAAGAATGGTCTGTCAAGAACGAAAGATATATGTGTTCTAGTTAGATGCACTCCAAAATTGTCTCGATAAATCAACCCTTCAAAATGTTGTATGACGGTAGTTTTGTAAGTACAGTTACATCAATAAATTATTCGTGCTCTAAACCTTTTTTTTCCTTTTAAATACTGCATAATTGGCAATCTGCTTTCATATACAATAGTCCAATCTGTTGGATCTTTTTTCTTGACTTTAGTAATGACATATTGTAATTTAAATAATGTAAATTAAATATTGTAATGGGTGAAAACTGTGATTGGTACAGTTTATGCTGTAAATAATATAAATAACGTAGTGGAGTAACTTGAAACAGTCATGCTCGCTATAAAGTTCAAACTTGTGGCGGCGTGGTGGGCCGGGTCGATGTGCTCCCTCTAATATGGTTGAGTGCAATGATGGCTGGCTCATCCGTCATACTCGTGAACGGGTGCTGCTTGTGAGGACTGGTCTGTTCAGGTTGCGAACACTGATTAGATTTTTTATTTTTTTTATATAGCATATGCTGATGGTCACTCTATTCTCCCAAATTTAAATTTAAATGAAATATTATTATTGTAAATATGTACAACATTAAAAAAAAATATACGAACTGAGTTTCTTGTCAGTTCTTCTCATCTCGAAATCATTCCGAACTGACGGTAGATTTGACATAGTATAAGATTCTGTAATAGACCTACATGAAAAAAGATATTTTGAATTTGAATTTGAATTTTGAATTTTATTTTCTTTTTAATTTAATGATGCTGTTCCAATGAGTCAGTCTTCAGACGCTGTCTGTGAATCTTTCCGCTGGTCCCTGGATGTCATGTCTTTTAAGTCGAGAGAATCTTAAACTCCCCGATCCCTGCATTTGTGCGGCCAGTTCATTTCTGTGTTTCTGTTCATTTTCTATTTAGTCTAGACTGGTAGCTTCTACTGTAGGCTTGTATTTCCTGTTTGACAGTGTTTAAGGTTGTTACTTATGTATTGTGGAATATTGAACATGCTTCTTATGGTTTTGCTCTGAAATCTATCTAGAATTTCAATATTGCTATTGCTGGCTGAGGCCCATAGTTGGATGCCATATGTCCAGATAGGTTTGATGATGGTTTTGTATACAGCCATTTTACAAAGGTTTCTATGTCGCTTGCCTAATTTTTGTTAATGTAAATTTACTTAAAACAACATTTATTTAAAAGAGTTCTTAAAAGAATTTGCTCATTCTTCCTGTGATAAGACTGCGTTCCGAATGCTTATATCGAGTTTATTTGAATAAAGATTATTTCTATTTATACTTCTTCTTACTGTTATTGTTATTATTTAACAGTAATTAATATAATTACTTATTATAAATCTCATATTTTACTTTAGTTCGCGACTGTACAAAGTAATCAGGATGGCCAGTGGATGAAAGCGATGCAAAAAATATTACAAACGATGTTCGGGTGAAAATCTTAACTCCATCAATAATGGTGCAGCACGCCCTCCAAATACGGTGGGGAAGTAACGGAGAATCTCACTTTTATTAACAGGGTGTTTCTTTTTGTATCACATTGTTTGACATATAAATTAAAATACATATTGTATATACCCATGAAAAAAATTAGCAATAGCATATGCTGGTGGACACTATTCTCCCAAAATTAGGTTTAAAAATGAATCTCTATTATTGTAAACATGTACAACGTTTATTTGAAAAGAATACGAGCTGAGTTTCCTATCAGTTCTTCTCATCTCGAAATCATTCCGAACTGACCGTAGATTTGATATATCATAAGAGTCTGTAATAGACCTACATGAATAAAAATATTTTGAATTTAATAAATAAATAAATAAATACATGATAGTGGGCTTCTTTTTATATATTTTTTCTTAATAAATTCTCATTTACTTTGAATTTTTTGTAACTCTGACAGTTCTTATTAATAAACTAATTGCTGGAAGCTATTCAATTGTCCTCGTTATAGAAATAACAATATATATAATCCGTAATAAGAGTTCTAGGAATTTATGAAATGTTTATTCAAATATAAAGTAGCTCAAGGCAATATTTTGTAATCTACTCGCCTATATTTAGAGGAAGTGCGACCGATTTAATATTTTATGATTCAAACTTCAAACTTAAATTTGGGTAAGTATATCTAATATTCAAAGACTTCCCTAATGGTATATGTGTTGGAATATATAATTATGAGTACAATTACAATTTTTAACAACTACAAAATATAATGAACAATTCCTAAATATAGATATTTTATGATAATGAAATGTCGGTTATATTTCAAAAAAATTATTTCATATTAAGCAGTAACGTATACATTTGTATATATATATGTATATCTTCACTCATTCAGACAAGTCTTTTTCAACTAGTAAGAAGTTATAAGAAGAATTTCCCATTTATACATTACTCATGCAACCAGTAATAGTAATTCATAGCCAAAACCCTTCTACGAATATAAATTAAAAATTAAAAAGAAAACATTTTGTATTAAAAAAGCAGACGAATCTTAGGTTACGGATTGTATGAAATAAAAAATAAATAAATATTCGACTTCATTTTAAATACAAAATTCCCATTTCTACATTACTCATGCAACCAGTAATAGTAATTCATAGCCAAAACCCTTCTACGAATATAAAAAAAAATTAAAAGGGAAACATTTTGTATTAAAAAAGCAGACGAAATCTTAGGTTACGGATTGTATGAAATAAAAAATAAATATATATTCGACCTCATTTTAAATAAAAAATCCCATTTCTACATTACTCATGCAACCAGTAATAGTAATTCATAGCCAATACCCTTCTACGAATATAAAAAAAAAATGAAAAAGAAAACCTTTTGTATTAAAAAAGAAGACGAAATCTTAGGTTACGGATTGTATGAAATAAAAAATAAATATATATTCGACCTCATTTTAAATATCGTGAATAACTTTAATACAAATTGGAATTAATCTGGATATTTATTGGCATTAATATAGACTAGCTGTGTCCGCAGTTTTCACGCGCGTTAAATATTAATATAGCCTATGTATTATTCTGATGTATAAGCTACATTATTGTAAAGTTTCATCAAAATCCGTTCAGCAGTTTTTGCGTGAAAGAGTAACAAACATCCATACTTACAAACTTTCGCGTTTATAATATTAATAAGATTAAGATCTATATATGATGACGATGAATTTATATATTAACTAGCTGTCTAATTAAACGTTATATATTGCCGTAAATATCGTGAAAAAATTAAATGGAATTACCCTAACATTTAGAGGCATGAAAATAGATTTTGGCCGATTCTCAGACCTACTTAATACGCTCACAAAATTTCATGAATAAGCCGTTTCGGATGAGTATAACGAAATTACTGTAACGAGAATTTTATATATAAGACTCCTGTCCCGGCAAACGTTGTTTTGCCATATAAATTAATAACCATATAAAAAAATTGGGGTTGATGATATAATGAAAATTTAGATTATATGTATTTTTGTATGTTATATATAAAAAAATAGAAACTAAATATTTTGCCGTAAAATAAAAAAAAAAATTGGGGGTGGACTACCCCTAACATTTAGGGGCATGAAAAATAGATTTTGGCCGATTCTCAGTCCTATTCAATACGCTCACAAAATTTCATGAGAATCGGTCAAGCCGTTTCGGAAGAGTATTGGAACGAAAACAGTGACACGAGAATTTTATATATAAGATGTAAAAAAAACATCCTGTATAGAATAATATTTTAAAAAAGCAGATAAAAGTACTTACACAGCATCAGCTGAGATGTCTGTTTCGTAAAAATCATTTCCCCATTGTGACGCGGCATGCTATTGTTGCAATGATCGATTGTATTGTTGAAAACTATTAGTTTGGATTGCGCTCAGATTTGCTACGTGTCTTTTGGTAGGCGATCGTGTGTAGCGAATCGAAATGGGTTTCGATCCGCATAGTGAGTGAATGACTATGATTGTGTCACATCTCTATTATAATAATAATAATAATAATAATAATTTGTACCAGAAACTATACAAAACACATCTTAAAAGACAGAAATTTGGCAAATGATTTATGCCGGCATTGCAATAGTGTTTCCGAGACCATACAACATATCACGGGTGCTTGTAAGACATTAGTTCAAAATGATTATAAGCACCGCCATGATCAAGTTGCTACAATTATACATCAATAGATATATAGCACATAAACAGAAACTCATAGAAAGCAAAGTTCCATATTACAAATACAGCCCTATTAATGTATTAGAAAACGATCACTGTAAACTGTACTGGGATAGAACAATAATTACTGACAAAACTGTACATCACAATAGACCAGACATAACATTACACGACAAAATCAATAAAAAAGTATATCTTGTAGATATAGCCATCCCAAACACACACAATATACAAAGCACAGTCAATGAAAAACTAACAAAGTACACAGATCTAGCAATAGAATTAAAAAAACAATGGAAAGCACACACCATCCACATAGTACCCATAGTTTTGTCATCCACAGGAGTTATACCAAAAAGTCTGAACAAACACCTTGCATATCCCCTCCTCTACAATAGAACTATTACAAAAAGCCGTCATACTAAACACATGCCGAATAGTCAGAAAATTTCTATCTTCATCACATAACTCATCCATGCTTGGCTAAGGCCCGCGTGTTTGAATATATTACCCCCGTAAAAAGGGAGATATAATAAATATATATATATATATATATATATAATAATAATAATAATAAGAGGGGAGATGAGAATTTTTAAATAATAATAATAATAACAGGACAATTCACACAGCGCCATCTAGTCCCAAGTTAAGCTATCTAAAGCTTGTTACGGGTACTAGATAACTGATACAAGTAAATAGATTTTTTTTCGTAAATACATATTGTACATACAAAATACCTAGATCGATATAAACAATCATACTCATGAATACAAATGTTTGTGCCGTGCGAGGAATCGAACCCGCGACCATTGGAAGTAAAGCGGTGTGCTAGACCGCTAGACCACCGAGGTCATTAAAATGGTTAATTATTATTATGATTATGATTATCAATTGGGTTTTTTACTATTAACTTAATCCAATTGATAATATTATAATATAGTGGAGATCTTTGGGGGAGGCTTATGTCCAGCAGTGGACGTCTTCCGAGCTGAGATAATGATGATATATTGATAATAATTCATGTTATTATTTACTTAAATACACCGCCCACTAATCTCTGTTTTCCCGATGGTCGACTGGAAGAAATTGCCTTATGGTGTTAAGTCTGCCACATGCACTTTTTTTGTATTTGTGCGTTAAGTTTTAATAAATAAATAAAATAATAATAACCTTTATCAATTGGTTTTTATTTGAAAACCCTTTATGGAATTCAGTTATAGCACTCACTCATATATATCGGACTAGCTTAATCCCCCTAGGGGTGGAATTTATCAAAATCCTTTCTTAGGTAATACCTACTTCATAGTAGATTTATGCATGCAAAGTCTCAGCCCGATCGGTTTAAAATTGACAAAGGTTACATACAAACTTTATCCCCTATTTTATCCCCTTGGGGGTAGAATTAATCAAAATCCTTTCTTAGAGGATGCCTACGTCATAACGTCTACCTGCATGTCAAATTTCAGCCCGATCCGTCCAGTGGTTTGGGCTGTGCGTTGATAGATCACTATGTCAGTCACCTTTGAGTTATATATATTAGATAGCACTTTCAAGCTATCTAGCTATCATACATCTTCGCTAGTACTATAAAAAAATGTAAATTGAATAGTATTTTTTATGTATGATGAATAGTGCACCCAGGCGATCGTGTGTAACGAATCGAAATGTTTCGATCCGCATAGTGAGTGAATCATCACTGTGATTGTGTCACAACACTATTAAGGTTGGGTTTTTATTTGAAAACTCTTTGTGGGATGCATTTTGGATAGCACTTTGAATCTAGCTAGCTATATATATTCGCTAGTACTAAAAAAAATGTAAATTGAATAGTATTTTTCATGTGGGATAATTAATGGTGCACCCAGGTAATCATGTGGAACGAATCGAAATGTTTCGATCCGCATAGTGAGTGAATCATCATTGTGATTGTGTCACAACACTATTAAAGTTATTATTATCAATTGGGTTTTTTAATTTGAAAACCCTTTGTTAAGTAAGTTATTAAGTAATTCAATCTTGCCAGTTCTTCTCAATTGGATCTATACACCGAACTGGACGGTAGGGAAACAAAATTATAATGTAAAAACTTGACGTTCATAAGCGGCTAAAATGTCCTACATGAATAAATGATTTTTGAATTTGAATTTGAATTTGTTAAAACTTTAGTTGTATAATTAAAAATATTCGCTATAAATATAATTTTTTTTACTTAATAATTTAATAGTTTTAAATAAAAACTTGTTTAAGTTAAGTTTTAATTATATTCAACTACTAAATATGTAGTAAAACTTAACATTATAATAATTTCGAAATAACAACAAATTATTTTGTAATCATCATACTGATTTTAGAAAATGATAGACTAGTAGTTAAAGAACCTAGAATCTGGTCTAGCATTTTTTCAAATGTATGTTAGTACCTTTGGGTCCAATCTGGGTATAGACCCACACTTAGGCCTAAAGGTACTAACTTCGAATCTGACCCACACCAAAAAAAAAATCTAATTTTAAACCTACATCTAGTCTATAAAGTCACTTGTGAATCTTATTCACCTTGACACAAACCGGCAGCGAATGCCAATAACATTCAACGTTCCCAACTCACTGTCAGTTGTTCCACGAATCGAACCTAAGTCCTATCCCATTTATCACTGCAACTAAACATGCAGATCCATACTGTATTCATTTGAACGTGCACGCTGGACGCCATTAATCAGGTTCAAGTCTATGGCCACGTTGTTTGGACATAGAAATGTTTCGATTAAACATTACTGGACTGTAAACTCGTTTATTTATAACTAGCCACCTACCTTAACTTCGCCCGGGTGTACATGTATCACACATATAAACCTTCCTCTTGAATCACTCTATCTATAAAAAAAAACCGCTTCAAAATCCGTTGCGTAGTTTTAAAGATTTGTTTTAAACTATGTAATGATGATAAAACTTAAATTAAAAATATTTGTACTATGTTTCGATTCAATATTACAGGATTGTAAACTCGTTATTTATTAAAAAAAAAAACCTACAGACTTTATTAAAGTGATCTAGTTGTCTCTCAGTCTAAATATGACGATAATTAATTTAATATTCAGTAAGACTGCAGACAAATAATATTAAAGACAAACATATATATAATAACATTAGAGAAAAATCTATTCTCAATTTGACCACAGACTATAATAATAAACAAAAGAGTATGCGTGTATGTATCGAATGCAGGATAGTGTATGTATAGTTTTTATTTTATACAGAGGATCTTGACCAAATCGTCGGTTCACCTAATTTTTATAAATAATTGAATAAAATAAAAAAGCATTTTTATTTCTTGCTAATTACAAAATTATGGTGTAAGTAACTTAGAAATATATATTTATCACTATTGTTAATTTGTAATTATTCAAGTATTTTTATTATTATTATTATTATTTACTACATGTATTTATTATTATTAATCTATTTGTTACTAACTTGTTACTATATTTACCTAATTTTTATATCCAGCAAAAATTATTCATATTTTTAAATTATCCACCACTAGTAAGTGTAGTTACAAAAAAGGATTATAAATAATAAGAATTAATAATTGTATAATTAAAATAAGGATTAAAAAATTAATAAAAAAGGATGATAAAATAAATTAATAAACAAGTCTTTTTTAATTCTTGCTTTTATACAAAGTTTAAATTACTTTTTTTAATCTCTACTTGTTAGTTTATTATTATTAAAGATTTTTTTACTGTAATTATGTATTATTACAATTATTTGTTTTTAATGCATTATCCATATTATGTTAAATGATATGGATAATGCATTAAAAACAAATAATTGTAATATATGTATGATAATTACATATAAATAATCTTATCTTGAGGTAGAATGAACATAGGATACTTTTTATGAAAAAAAAAACATGCGAGCGAAGCCGCGGGCTAAATCTAGTATATAATAAAGAATTATAGCTCAAAGTAATGAACAGATATATTCAACTTTACAATGTCTGTGCTTATTTTGCCGGGTCTCGCAATTAGCATGCTCGAGGGCCGGTGCTATATGTATCATTCTGAATGCTATTAATCAGGTACGAGTCAGAGTGGCCTGTTTGTTTGGATGTACACAGATCACACTGCACTCCAAGATTATGGAGGTGGTATTAAAGTTACATACTTAATATAAATTGTTACTTTTTACGCCTGGGTTGAATGATTCGAAATTTAAATGGATATAAAAAAAATACACAGTCGTGTTATATCAACTGTAAATTGTTTAAAAATATGTGAAGTGATCCATCAACACACAGCCTAAACCACTGGACGGATTGGGCTGAAATTTGGCATGCAGGTAGATGTTATCACGTAGGTATCCGCTAAGAAGGAATTTTGATTAATTCTACTCCCAAGGGGATAAAATAGGGGATGAAAGTTTGTATGAAACTTTGTCAATTTTAAACTGATCGGGCTGAGACTTTGCATGCGTAAAGCTACTATGACGTAGGCATTCCCTATCCCTATCATCCTCCACTGATGCCTCGCCAGCGGAAACCGTCATCGAAGACAGGTACACCATTTCATTATCAATTAAAAAGAGATTAATATGTTCTAATTGCAGAGAATTTAAAGAACTAAGATATCATCCCTCTTATCCTATTTTCTACTAATCTGCTATTATATTCTTTATTGCACAGATAATACAAAGAAAATAATTTAGAGAAAATGTGAGCAAACCTGGACTTATCCCTAGAAGAGATCTCTTCCAGTCAACCTAAAACAGTGGCATATGTACTGAGTGGGTAATAATTGGTGCAGAAAAATAATATATAAAATAACTAGCTTTCGCCCGCGGCTTCGCTCGCGTTAATTTATCTCCTTAAGGGTGGAATTAATCAAAATCCTTTCTAAGCGGATGCCTACGTCATAACATCTACCTGCATGCCAAATTTCAGCCTGATCCGTCCAGTGGTTTGGACTGTGCGTTGATAGATCACTATGTCAGTCACGTTTGAGTTATATATATTTAGATTAAAATATGTTAACGCCACTGAATCTCTTTGTAGCTTGCTGCACCCATCATGGTCCATAGTACTCTTATAATAATAATATTACGTCAAAAAAAAAAATCAAACCCTAGATACTAAATAATCTATTGAAGATACCACATCCAATATGGCTTCAATTGTTTGCAAATGCAACGTGTTTGCAGAAGCTGCCGTGATAAGAGCAACACAAACAAACGGCGATGACCCGCCGGCCGATAGCGATTGAGTGATTACAGTTCAACTCCTGCTGTATTGACAAGTCGCTTATAATCTAATGCTTGCAAGCCCACAAAGCCCCAAGCTAACAATAGAAACGTCTTTTGTAGAAAATTATTTGTATTTGCATAAAAATTGCGAATACTATAACATAATATTAGATACTATAACTACTGTGTCTAAACTTGTAATATCTCTGTTAAGAAGAGTCCGCATTACGACTCCGCATCCAATGTACGCGTACATTCGACGCGGAGTCGGAGCTTATTTGCCACCTACTTGGTATATAAAAAAAATGTGCAACATCCACTTCGAAAATCCAAGTCATTTTTATTTATTTATTTACTCTCTATTGCACCACAAGTATATAAATAGGTAGTAAGTAATATGGCACAAAAGGCGGTCTTGTTGAAATGATATGAAATATATTAATTTGCATGAAATATGGTATAAATATTAAAAGAATATCAGTATTAATAAAATTGTCTATATATGTTTTGGCAACATTTTAGTAATACACAAATTATACAATAGAATTAATGAATTTACATTTAAAAATTATATTATTTGTCAAATATAGATAGATACGTAACATTTATTTTAGTTAGGTGTCAATCAATGTTATACAAATATATCAAACAATACTATTAATTTTATTATCTAATAATTCTACATATAATAATAGAAAAATTGATTTATGGTATAAAACACAATTGTCAATTAACCAATTTCGGAATTGGTATTTAAAAGAATTTATGATCAATTCTTTAAAGTGACGGGGGATTTTATTATATATATATTTTTTTATATCCTGGAGCTAGAATATCGGCAGCAGCTCTGGGATGCAGATGAGTAAGATTTTCAATGGGAAGCCGCTCTATATGATAGCATCACAGAACATATTCGCTTGTAGTCCTGAGACTAATCGCAAATGTACTCGGAGAAAAAAAAAATTTATAGCCATTAAATAACAACTTTTTTGATGAAGAGAAGTTTTACATGCCGGAATAACTAATTTTCGCTACCTATCAAATCTGGAGAATACTGTAATCTTTTGGAACAAATGTGAATGTTTTTTAACGAATACACCGATCTCCGTGATATAAAGAGAAGTCAATGTGAGAATATCTTAAGGGATCTCTTTCAAACAACCTTTGGATAGAGGAGAAGAGACAGAAAGTGGTAGATGGCGCAAAAATGGATTAGAGAAATAAAAAAGGCATTTTTTTTATTGGATTGTTTGGGCTATTGCCAGATGTTTGTAGCACCTGTAGCACTGCGACCTACATAGATCTATTGTGCTCGCCATTTTTCAAAGTTCGCTATCTAGACCCGTCAGGGACAAGAATTGAAGGATATTCTTAGGAGCGATAGTTTTTATCTCCTCGGAAAAGAGTGTAAACTTTCCAATGGAGATATTTCGTTTATGCATGAGTGGGCTACAACCACATAGGATGTGAAGCGGCGTTTCCTCTTCAGTTTGGCAGAATCTGCAGATACTTGTCGTGCACAGGTCTAGTTTAGCCATATGCTTGTTTAATTTGCAGTGTCCTGTGAGGGCCCTAGTCATCATGTATATGTTGTTTTTACTCAATAGCAGTAGTCTATTGTACTCGAACAAATCCTCCATTTGTTCGAGTAGCCCGATATAAGAGCTTTTGAATGTGTTATTCCTGGCATTTCTTGCCAAATAATGCATAAGAATACTAAATAATAATAAGTTACATATACTGCTTACATATATATATACAATACATTTTATATACTAATATATAAATCTCTCAGCACTTGAAATTCAGTTTGAATTTGAGTTATAGAGACAAGGTGAACATAAAAACATATCAGAAAAAAACTTTTACCACTTAAAAACGCAGTCAAGGCTACTTGAAGAATAAAAATTATAAAAAATGTGACCGAAAAAGAGATGGATGGACTGTGCGAGAGATGATATGATAAGAACGGGAGTAAATAACGAGATAACTGCGAACAGGAATGAATGGAAGAGAAAAATATTTTACACAGACCGCAAATAAATGGGATAATGTAAAAGCAGATGATGATGGTCACGTGAATGAAGACGCAGGTACAGCTAGTCTAAATATATATAACTCAAAGGTGACTGACTGATATTGTGATCTATCAACGCACAGCCCAAACCACTGCACGGATCGGGCTGAAATTTGGCATGCAGGTAGATGTTATGACGTAGGCATCCGCTAAGAAAGGATTTTGATTAATTCTACCCCCAAAAGGATAAAATAGGGGATGAAAGTTTATATGAAACTTTGTCAATTTTAAACCGATCGGGCTGAGACTTTGCATGCATAAAGCTACTATGACGTAGGCATCCCCTAAGAAAGGATTTTGATAAATTCCACCCCTAAGGGGGTAAAATAACGCGAGCGAAGCCGCGGGCAAAAGCTAGTTAAATATAAACATCAAGCCACGAAATTGTTTAATAGTTTGTGTGCAGCAGTTCTAATTGTACCACTGCGTGCCCAAAACGTTGTGTCTCATTTTTGTATGTTAAATAGAAATGTGCATTTTAACTATATGTCTAAAGTAAGTCTTCGCATTAATACAATATACTACAATGCATGTGTCGCCCATGACCTCGCACTAGTTTAATATCCGATTTCTCCGTTCGCGATACGTGGGGGGCTTATTCAAATCCTGTCTGACATGCTCCGGGGCGACCGGGGGCGTACGCGTGCGATTAGTCGCAAGTCGCAATTGCAGATATAAATTATATTATACACTAGCTTTTGCCCGCGGCTTCGCTCGCGTTAATTTAACCCCTTAGGGGTGGAATTCATCAAAATCTTTTCTTAGGGGATGCCTGTGTTATAATAGCTTTACGCATGCAAAGTCTCAGCCCGATCGGTATAAAATTGACAAAGTTTCATCCCCTTTTTCGTCCCCTTGGAGTAGAATTAATCAAAATCATTTCTTAGCGGATGCCTACGTCATAACATCTACCTGCATGCCAAATTTCAGCCCGATCCGGACAGTGGTTTGGGCTGTGCGTTGATAGATCACAATATCAGTCAGTCACCTTTGAGTTATATATATTTAGACTAGCTGTACGTGCGTCTTCATCCACGTGACCGTCATCATCTGCTTTTTCATTATCCTATTTATTTGGGGTCGGTGTAAAATATTTTTCTCTTCCATTCATTCCTGTTCGCAATCATCTCGTTATTTACTCCCTTTCTTATCATATCATCTTTCACACAGTCCATCCATCTCTTTTTCGGCCTTCCTCTGCCTTTATAACCATCTAAATTCATATGTAACATCTTCCTTAAAATATTATCTTCATTCCTACCCATTACATACCCATACCATATTACACGATACGTGACCAACTGCAGGAAATATATTTAGTAAGACTATAACAAAAAAAATATTCATTAACATTGGACCTTTCGGCTGCATGAGAAACCTAAAGACCTTGTGTTAATGAAAGTAATATTTTTCGTCAGTATCTTTACCTTCTAGTTCGGTTAGCTACTTTACAGTTGAGGAGAACTGACAAGATAATCAAGTGGTACATTTTTGTATTATTTTTATGTATACATATAAAACACGAAGACAAATAGAAACAATCATACTCATAACTGCAAACGCGTGTACCGTGCGGAGAATCGAATCTCCGAACATTAAATATAGAGTAGTGGACTAAACTACTAGACAACCGAGTCCATCAAGTATGTGTATAAAGGTTCATGTATGTTGCATTGAGTTTGGTATCAAAAATATATATTTAGCTGAGTATATATTGAAAACATTGTAATCGCAAGTGTGTAGGGCGCCCTAAATCAAATCCGGTATGACATGGCCACCGTAGAGCTGTGAGCCCGACTAAATAGTCTAGATTACAGCGAAATACCATCAGAGAAACAGCGTGGAAAATCTACAGTGCCCCACTTGTAAGTATGGGGATTTATTTATTTATAAACTCTTTATTACACCAATAGAATTAATACATAAGAATTATACAGAAAAGAGATATGGAAGTACAAAGGCGGTCTTATCGCTAGAAGAAATCTCTTCCAGACAACCTTTAGGTAGAGAAAATACAACAAAAATGGTAGGTGGCGCATGAATAGAATGGAAGAATATATATATAAAGGTAATGATAATAAATATTATATAGTAATATATAATAAATAAATATTAGAATATAAAACACATCATATATACTATATATAAAATATATACATACATATATAAATACACAGAAATGCAAGTACAAAACAACAATGTCATATGCAAAGAAACAAAACACAGGGGTTTATACTATAGAATAGAATAAAATATAAATTTATTGACTCATCTTGACACTACAATAATGATATTAAAAAAATAGTAACAACAATTTACACATTATCTACTCGCCCCAGCTTCGCCCGGGTGTACATGTATTATATGTATAAACCTTCCTCTAGAATCACTCTATCTATTAAAAAACGCTTCAAAATCCGTTGCGGAATTTTTAAGATTCAAGCATACATAGGGACAGACAGCGACAGCGACTTTGTTTTATACTATGTAATTTATATTATTAACCTCGGTTAAGACTAGTTTTAGACTAGATGGTGCTGTGTGAATTGTCCTGAGATTATTATTTACTTATTTATCCTCTGAATTCTATAAGAGTAGATATATCATTCATCCCTAAGATTACTTATAAAATTCCTTGGATTTTTCACAAAGATTTAATTCACCCACGAATTGTTCGGATGACATCCAACAATGATCTGGACTCTCGTTAATGTAAATGGGACAATAGGATATATGAACCGTTGTAATTTATTACTTTCCACTCAGTGGTTGTTGGAGAAGCCTATTGTTTCTACTTTCTAAGTGATAATAATATTTTTGTCACTATATATCTATTATTTTAATTTCTTTTTTATTACAGACAACTTTAGTTTCATTATTTTAATATTAGTTACGTTTTATCAGTAGTACCTATAATAATAATAATCTCAGGACAATTCACACAGCGCTAAAGCTAAGCTAGCTAAAGCTTGTGTTATGGGTACTAGATACATAGATATTATTTTTTTCATAAATACATATTATATGTATATAGAAAACACCAGACCAACACAAACAATCATACTCATGAATACAAAGGTTTGCGTCGTGCGAGGATGCGAACCGCGACCATCGGAAGTAAGGTAGTGTGCTAAACCACTGAACCACCGAGGCCGTCTTAATGGTTTTGTAGAAAAATCTCAAAAGACTAAATAAAAAAAGAAGTGCTGACAATATTATCGGATTGCATAAAGAATGAGTGAATATCGATTTCCGTATTGTTTATCACAGGCCTGGTCCTTGTTAATGTGTGTATTTAAAACAACAATTATTACAAAGAGCAACACGAAAGTTTCTTGTTCATTCCAGTGATGAGTCAATGTTCCGAATGAGTGGTAGAATAAAAAAATATATGACTATTCAAAAGTGCTTATAATAAATTTATTTGAATAAAAATTATTTCTATTTACTATGTTTAATTCATTCTATTTTTTTGTAAATACATACATAATATACATAGAAAACATCTAGACCAACCGAATAGCAATACTTATGAAAACAAATATCTGCAGCGTGCTGGACTCGAACCGGCTACCATTGGACGTAAAGCGGTATGCTAAACCACTACACTACTGAGGCCGTCAATTTTAATATATATGGTATATACCATACACAGAGATATAATATTTTTATTATATCTCTGTGTATGGAATTCTAATGAGCAACACATAAATTTCTTGCTCATTCTTCTCGTGATGAGTCTGCATTCCGAATGAGTGGTAGAATAAAAAATATTACTATTCAAAAGTGCTTGTAATGAGTTTATCTGATTAAAGATATTTCTAATTAGAAATAACAATATTACTATTTGTCTATTTTTATTAAATTCATGGTTTTGTAAATATAGGCATAATATAAATAGAAAACAACCAGACCGAACAAACAGTCATACTCATGAATAGAATAGAATAGAAATAATCTTTATTCAAATAAACTCAATACAAGCACTTTTGAACAGTCATATTTTTATTCTTCCACTCATTCGGAACGCAGATTCATCACAAGAAGAATGAGTAAGAAATTTGTGTGTTGCTCTTTTAAACTGATGTTTTTTTATACAAATAATTACACAATGACAAGTAAGATGAAAACAAATGTTTGCAGAGTGCTGGATTCGATCCCGCTACTATCGGACGTAAAGCGGTGTGCTAAACCACTAAACTACTGAGGCTATCAATTAAAAATAAAATATATCTCTGTGTATAGATTTCTAATGTCTTAAGTCGTAAGCATAAAGCGGAAATACAGTTAGAGTTAATAAATGTAATTAATTTAAATTTAAAGTCCATATAAAAACAATTAACAAGTAAGTGTCTAAGAGTTTAGTAATAAAAACAATCGTTTCGTATATCACCGAAAATATCTCCGTAGGTTCGTGTTTAACACTTTGTGTTGTATCTCATCAAAATTATTACAGCCATTCGAAGTAATATTACCATAAATATCTGTAATTTAAATTGGATTTTACATTTAAGTGCATATTATAGTGCTTTCAAAATCATTTATAACAAATGATCTAATAAATAGGGTTGGCACTCGGCCTACATGCCGCCTAATTTAATTAATACACGATGCACGTTTTAGAATTATCTATACATATAAATAAAATTGAAGTGTCTGTTTGTAATATTGAAATAACCGTTTTTTTACTACATGTATATGAATATAAATACGGTACATATACAAAAATAACATTTTTTACAATTTTTGTCTGTCTGTTTATTTATTCCGGCTAATCTCTAAAATGGCTGGACCGATTTTGAAGGGACTTTTTTTAGCAGGTAGCTGATGTAATAAGGGGCAATTTAATACTTTTATTTTAGAAAATGACAGACAGACAGACAAAAATTGTAAAAAAATATTATTTTGGTGTATGTACCGTATTTATATTCATATGCATGTAGTAAAATACAGTTATTTCAATATTACAAACAGACAATCAAATTTTATGCATGCCAAATTTCAGTCCAATCCGTCCAGTGGTTTAGGCTATGCGTTGATAGATCACTACGTCAGTCACCTTTGAGTTATATATATTTAGATATATACATCTTCAATTCATGTTTAGTATGATATTGAGTAACGGATATATATATATATATATATATATATTATTTTTTTTTTTTTTTAAAGTTATTAACATATTATTGTTATTATTTATCCAATAAGTTTCAATAATAAGTCGGTAAATCTACATCTGGATCACGAGTCCAGAAACTGCCAGGAGTTTCCCTCCGCCACAGGAATCCACAGAATGCTAAGAAGTTCGCCTCTCTCTTTAGTAACATGTAAGACTATACTAAAACGCAATATCGTAGTGAGTCAGAGAGAATCTATATAGATTGATTGTGTGCTCGGACGTGGAATATTTCTCGCCATTAAGACAGTCCGCTGCAACGAGCGAAATACAGTCTTGCATCGACACACCGCTACCCAATTATCTTAAGGATTTACCACCGGCATTGTTATGATGATTAAATTACAATACAGATGGCAAAATAGGCATTATATTTTATATTATAGGTTTCTGTAGCGCAGTGGTTGTATCACCACTGTAGCGTTACATTTGATGTGATGAGATATCGCTACATAATATTCTCAAAAAACTGATTTTACCTAAATGTCGTTTAACTAAAGTTAGTAATTAGTTTTATGGCAATTGCACAAGGTTTTACAACAAAATACCAGAGCTTGTTATAAATCTGCCTGAATAAAGATTTAAATGTCATATGAAACACTTCCTTTGCAAAAAAGCTTATAAGTGTAGGGCACAGATTCTTTGGAAGTTTTTTTAAATTGTACGTTGTTTGTAATAGGTATATAAATAATAAAAAAAAGTAGATCGATTTTAAAAATTGATTCGATTTTATATTTATAATAATTAATATTATAAAGTAAGCGAGTTATATAGATTATTCGGCGACGTTACGAGATATAATTAGTTATGAATAAAGCATTATAAAAAAAAATTGTTCCAAAAATGGAAAACAACTCTAGTCCAAATCTAGAATCCCAGTCACGTCTGCTTAAATTTATAGATAAAAAAATAGCTCATGTCCGACTCGTGGTACAGTCGATCTTCAAAAATTAATTCAATAAGATCCATACAGTCATTTATTCGTGAAATGTAACAAATCAACAGACGAATAGCCACATTTTTGGATTTATATACCTAAGAAGTAATATTTATTATGGAAATCAAAAATAAATTTTATATATGTAGATTATACAATTCCGAATGCAAGAATATCAAACTAAAAATCTATAATTAGAATACCAGATACCAGTACCAGAATTGGTTATGATATCTTTTAGTATGAACCTATCTTGACTAATACAAAATAAAGATTTAGTACCTAATTCCTTTCTTTATTTTATCCTATAAAAATAGTGTTGATACTAAGAAAACTGATCATTGTCTCTCATATGCAGTATAGAAATAGGCATAAAAAGGTCCAACTGCATATTTTAGTCTTTGTCATTGCCTTATATGTACTTCATTATGACCATCCCACGCAGCACTGTGCTACAGTAGAGACAAAATGCTAACTATAGTTCTCTGTGATAGATATAAATGAACGTTATCAATATGTATTGCAAATTGAATGTACAGTAGTCAATTTAACTAGATACTGGAGATGATTTAACCCGTAGTAGGCGTGATACTATAATAATAGTCTCAGGATAATTCACACAGCGCCATCTAGTCCCAAGTTAAGCTAAGTAAAGCTTGTGTTATGTGTACTAAATAATGATACGAATACGTAGATATTATTTTTCGTAAATACATACATTTTATATAGAAAACACCTAGGCCGATACCAACAATCATACTCATTAATGCAAATGTTTGTGCCGTGCGAGGAATCGAACCCGCGACCATCGGAAGTAATGCGGTGTGCTAAACCGTTAGAGCACCGAGTACGTCAATATAATGCCGTCAAATTATATCCACTTTGAGCAAACTTGTTAAACTACTGTATTTCGAAAGTTAAAGTAGAGGATACTATGTAAAGTGAGAATTATAAAATACTAACTGTGAAGGATACTAAATTTGAGATGAATAAAGAAATAGGCAGCGGTATAGTCACAAAAATTATATTGACTGATGTCATATATACAAAATTCATGACAACAGTTGTTCATGCACGGGATTTTCATTTAATGCCAGACATAGACATATATATAAATATACATAGTAAATAAACTAAGTTTTAAAAAAAAAGTAATTCAATTGAGTTTCATGCCAATTCTTCGCAATTGAATCTATATACTGAACTGGACGGTAGGGAAAAAATTATAATATAAAAAATTTTACGTACATAAGCGGCTGAAACAGCTACATGATGAATGATTTTTTAATTTGATTTTGAATATAAATAAAACAGTATAGTATTATAAAAAACATGACAATAAAAGAGGTTTAAAAAATTGTTCGCAACACTAGCTGTTTACGTATGTTTGTCTGTTTTATCTACTTCTATCAGATAATTTAGTTTACTGTCATAACATTAATACTAGATTTAAAGATAAACTTACAGTTTTTAATTATCGTTTAGAGAAAGTCAAGAAGTATTTTAAGGGCATGGGTATAAAAATTTACAACAAGATACCAAAGGATATATTGGAATTACCTTTAATGAATTCGAAACATCTGCTAAATCCTATTTATAAACGCAAGCCTATTACTCATTAAACGATTACTTGAATGACACCCGTTCATGGCAGTAGTTGTTCATGCACGGGATTTTTATTTAATGCATAGACATCTATATAACTACACAAAGTAAAAAGTTTAAAAAAAAGAAATTTAGTTGACTTTCTTGCCAGTACTTCTCAATTTAATTTCTGCTCTAACACAAGCTCAGTTTAGCTTGAGACTAGATGACGCTGCGTTAACTGTCCCGTGATAAAAACCATACAAATAAAATACTAAACCAATCCCTAAATAAATGAATGAATAAAAAAATGCCTCCAGCAAAAACTGGTATAGTAACATTCGTTCCATAAAGTTATTGTTGTAGCAAAAATATATTGTGTCACAGAACTTATCACTAACTTATACTTTCTGTACATTTAGGATAACAGGATTAACTGTAACTTTGTCTTGTAACTTAGTTGTAACTTATAACTATTGTGCATGCATGGAACTATTAATCCCAAGAATATTAATAGCAATAAAAAAATGACACTTATTTATTCATGTAACATTTTTTTATATAACATAAACGAGCTAACGGCTCACCTGATGGTACCAATACCAGGGGAATTGCAAGTGCGTTGCCGACCTTTTAAGAAGGAATAAGCTTATAATAAAGACATATCCAGACTTATTAGTAGAAATAGATAGAGGTATAGCCACAAACAAGTCTGTACAAAATCTACTTCAATAAATTCAAGAGACTGAAAATAATCATTATTATAGTGAATTTTCTTGGCTTTTTAGCTGTTGAAATTACGACCCTCAATAACCCCCGTAAGCCGGGGGTTTAACGCGGTGCGATTGTCGAAATCTCCTTTATTGGGCAAATAAACAAGCAATGTACACAAATCAGATATCTAGTCCGACTTAGCGAAAAAATAATTTATTCCCACATATATAGAGGCAACCACAACGTTATAAATGGCTGCAGGGTTCTGTAGGTTTTAAAAAATGATCTATATAGACTATTTAGAGTTCTATATAGACTATATATATCTATATAGAGTTTTGTAGTTGTAGACTTTATTTGCGATGATTTTAAAGTGATTTAAAACGTTAATTGTATTATAAATTTTATAACTAAGTACCCATTTTACAAAATACTATATTTCTGGTAATAATATTAATATGCAAATAATGTTTATATATCTTATATATAAAATTCTCGTGTCACAGTTTTCGGCTTGACCGATTCTCATGAAATTTTGTGAGCGTATTGAGTAGGTCTGAGAATCGGCCAACATCTATTTTTCATCCCCCTAAATGTTAGGGGTAGTCCACCCTTAATTTTTTTTTTATATTAAGGCATAACAACGTTTGCCGGGACAGCTAGTATATATATGTACACATAACTTTGAAATTAGTTAGAATAAAGACGTATTTAATAACGTTGGTATTGTTAATGCTATATGTTTAATTATGTCAAAATCCTTGGTAATTCAGCACATAAGCCAACCATAAGCTTTCTTTTTTAATTGAGTTTACATTATGTATAATGTAAACTCAATTAAAAAAAAAACTGAAATTTTATGAAATGTGCCGTTATACGTAATAATACCTAAAAATGTCTAATAAAAAAAAAATATTTTTAATAGTTAATTCAGTATTGTATGAAGAGTAGGATATACAAAAACATTCTAGATAAAAATAAAACACTTCCTACAAAAGTAACTAATAAAACGTACTGGAAGAGTCCGTCACTGAAACCTAAGGAAATATACAAAATTAATTAATATTTTTTTTATAAGAATCATGTATATCAATCACATAATATGTATGTACAAAAAGCAATCATCATAAAGTGCTGTAATTAAATAACATATCGTCCATGTACACCATCGCGGAACCCCAAAGAGGGAAGAAAAACGTCAACGGGAAACCAAAAGCTCCCTAATTTGATGTTGCCGCACGTATAGCTAAATCCAATACATCATTATTATCATTTGCGATGTTCTCTATTCAGCTCATGTACCCACGACCAAATTCGACATCGTTGACAATTCCCTTTTGTTTGCCGACGGCCGATGTTTCTTTTTGTGGCGTAACTAAATTATTGTTTAGCCCCTGATTTCAATTCCGCAAAGGTGGAAACTCGGAATTGCTGTGCTGTGTACTATAATGAATCTAGAATAGAATAGATAAGAATAGAATAGAATAATATTTAATACTATCACACATCACAACACAACAATGACGATGCTCACAGCAGCATATAAATTATTATAACATATAAATAGAAATATTATAATAAATACAATACAAATCATTAAGAGAAAAAAAAAAGAAAAAGAAGCGAAATCTGTGTATGAACATCAAACTTGAACTCAAATTTATTTATAGACGTAGGGCCTTTCGGCCTCTTGTGCACGTCATATCTTTCATCTCCATTCCTACCATCAAGTTCAGCTAAGTACTTCAATTGGGAAAAAATTGCAGTTCCATTAAGAACCGTTGCTGAGTATGATCGTGCTCCTGCTATACCTAACTTACAAAGCAGATGTGACTACCGAAGAGTTTATTGACAGATGATATAAAATAATAACGTTGAAATAAGATAGGGCAAATTCCTTAGGTAGAGGTTTTAAATTATTACCGTCCACTTCACTTGAGAACTTCTATCTACTTCAAATGAGAAGAATGCACAGGAAACTCATCTGGTTCATTTTTTATGTTGTTTTGTAAATAATAACATAAAAAATGTACCAGTTGAGTTTTTGTATGATTGTTTGTATTCGTCCGTGTATTTTGTATGGTATGGACATGTAATGCGTAGGAATTAGGATAATATTTTAAGAAAGGTGTTACATATGAATGTGGATGGTTATAAGGGCAGAGGAAGGCCGAAAAAGAGATGAATGCACTGTGTGAAAGATGATATGGTAAGTAAATAAGGCGATGACTGCGAACAGGGATGAATGGAAGAGAAAAACATATTACGCCGACCACAAATAAATGGGATAAGGAAGCAGCAGATGATGATGTTCGTATTCGTCCGGATGTTTCCTATATATTATGTGTGCAATTCCAAAAAAATCTAAGTATATCTGTCAGTTGTCTAGATATAATAGACAAATGGTTCAAAAGCATTTTTTGTGTAAATATTAAAAACACCAAGACAAACCCATGAATATTTGTACCGTTCAAGGAACCCGAGACCATAGGCAGTAAGGCGATGTGCTAAACCGCTAGACTGCCGACGCCGTGTCGTACTAATTTAACAGTGTAACAATAATATTATGATGTGTAACACACAGCATCGACGACTTTGTTTAATACTGTATAAAGATTAGAAGAATTGATATAAAATTAAATTTTAAAATTTCCATTAGATTTAAAAAAAAAGTATTTATGTTATAAATACATTTGAAACTTATAAGAGATGTCCTTCTACTATTTTATTTTATCTAAGTGATGTAAAAGTTTTCTATATTTGCGAGCCAGTGTTATTGAAAGGGCATTCAACTATTAAGATGAACTTAGTATTGCTGATACTCATGAGTTTGTTTTATTTATTTTATTAGAATATATATACTCATTTGAAAAGATGGTTACTCGAATAAATGTATTAGTATAAGTTCTATATTATAGTTAAATTGTAAATTAAGTATAAGTAAAAATGAGTGTACTTAATCGCCAACAAACTGCGAAGCTGTTTGGCGATAATTGCAAAAATAAATTGTATATATGTAATACTTATAAATAAATAAATAAAATAACATAAAACATATATATCTATAAGAATAGAAAGGTAATAAGGATTAACTTTACTTCCTTACTAATATTATGAATTAGAAAGTAACTCTTTCTAACTGTCGCACTTTCATACCAAAACTAATCAATCATGTTATTAATTAAATGAAATTTGATACACAGATAGAGTAGTCTCTGAGAAAGGAAAGGTTGTAAGGGGTTGTATGAAAAAAGGTTGTAAAGGTTTAAAAAGGGAGATGAGACGTTATATGTCATTTTTAAAGCTAGAAACTTGAAACTTTTTTTTAGGCTGTTGATTAAGTATAAATATGACATTTATAAAAGGTTAAAGTGATATAATAAATTAGGCGACGAAAGTTTGTATGGAATTTCGTCATTTTTGTAAATGTCATGCATTTCTCGTAATCACAGATAGTGCATATTAATAGCAGAAAATTCATAAATCTCTAATGCAGATCACTAGTCTAAATAAATATAACTCAAAGGTGACTGACTGACATAGTGATCTATCAACGCACAGCCCAAACCACTGGACGGATCGGGCTGAAATTTGGCATGTAGGTAGATGTTATGACGTAGGCTTCCACTAAGTACTACCCCCAAGGGGATGAAATAGGGGATGAAAGTTTGTATGAAACTGTCAATTTTAAACCGATCGGGCTGAGACTTTGCATGCATAAAGCTACTATGACGTAGGCATCCCCTAAGAAAGGATTTTGATAAATTCCACCCCTAAGAGGATAAATTAACGCGAGCGAAGCCACGGGAAAGAGCTATTAGATAAATCTGGACCAATATTCAAATCACGACCCGTTAAACGAAACATTGGCCCGTCCCGTTCCATCTAAACATGGAACTAATGAATTCCAAGTGTGCTCGCTTAAAATATAGAATGGGACTGGATATTAACGGAGTTCTCAGTGCACCTTATAAATGTTAATTGTACAGGCGACGATCTAATTGCCACCCTCCATTTGGGCCCGATAAATATTTACATAACACCATACTTTCGTTTAAAATTCAAATTTTATTGTAACGTCTCAATGACATTTGGTACATCAGGAAATGGCCTGCTTTATTGCTGTTTTAAATGGATTCAGTGAGCTGTTATGGTTTTTACATTACTTTTGATGTTGTAGTGTTCAATATAATCATTACATAGTATAAAACAAAGTCGCTGTCGCTGTCTGTCTGTCCCTATATATGCTTAAATCTTAAAAATTACGTAATTCATTTTGAAGCGGTTTTTTTTAATAGATAGAGTGATTCGAGAGGAAGGTGTATATATATAATACATGTACACCCGTGCGAAGCCGGGGCGAATAGTTAGTACTATAATAAAATGATGTTTTAATAACTATGACATTGTTATTCTACTGTTTATTAGGTGGTAAATTGTGTATGAAATAGTGGAATGTATTTGGATAGGTTTTCGTATGTGGCAAGAGATTTTAGTAAAAATGTACCGTTAATTGCACGACGTGTATTTCAGTAGCGAATTATATAGTTATAACAAAAAAGGAAAAAAACTATGTATAGTGTTACCAGCAATACAAAAGTGTTGCTCACTACTATTATTGAATTTGCCTAATTTACAATTATATATATTTTACATGAATGGAAGCGAAAAACATATTACGCCGACCCCAAATAAATGGGATAAGGAAGAAGCAGATGATGATGATGATGAAATATTTTACAATGGTAAATATTTTATGTATTTGAGAATTAGGAATACAGATTCGGCAGAGAAGAATAGGCAGGATACTTGATTATTACTTTTTAAAGAAATGTAGTTCAACCTCACTTTTGTCAGATGTGTTTACCTAACTAACTAACTTCCAAAAAAACTATACCTGATAACTTCAAAATAATAATAACTACTCCGGTATCAAAATAGGCAGATACGTATAAATTATTGTAGTTTCTTACCTTTCAGAGACCACCACTCAACCACTAACTGAAACAAAGAATTTTAAAAAATGAATTTAGCAATACTAACATACTTATATGTGTATATAGAATTCTATAGAATTGTATCACATAAGATTCGTATGCGATCTGTAATAAAAAAAACCATACTAAGTAGCGTAGAAGTCTTGTAAAATTAGTTGGCTAGTTTTTAGTTGGTTAGTTTAGTTATTAGTTGGTTAGTTATATAATAATATACATAAATTATATTATAAAGAGAAATAAAATATTTTTAAAAATTCAGCTACTTCATAGGCAAGTAATTTATTTACATTTCCAAAAATGTGAATCTAATATTGACACATACTGTCATATGACAGTTGCGTTTCATCATCATCTCAGCCCGGAAGACGTCCACTGCTGAATGAAGGGCTCCCCCAAAGATCTCCACGACGATCGGTCCTGCGTTGCTCGCATCCAATGCCTTCCAGCGAGCTTAACCAGATCGTCGGTCCACCTTGCTGGAGGTCTCCCCATGCTGCGTCTTCCGATCCATCCACATCCAGCTATGTGCCCTACCAATTGCCACTTCACTTCACTTTTTGCATTTAGTAGATGCTAATTGTAAATTATTATTTGCAAATATTGTATACCCTAAAAGCAATATTCCAAACTATCGCATTCATAACATCGCTGAGACAGTAGAACAATAAATATAACAATTGTACTACATCAAAGTTGGGCACTTTTCCGATAGACGAATTAGAGTTACCTGGTTTGGTATGCAACGTCGCGGAAGTAGGATCTGCTAGGAATCCGGATTGTCAAAGCTTTGTCGCGCTGCCGGCTGCATTCCGTATCGCCATTTGTTTTTCAAGACTTACTTACTTCGAAACAAAATTCAAATTGTGCAACGTCGGAGTTGGCCCATGTGTGACCCGACTTAGCAATCTCGGGAGTTGGAAGCTTTTTGATTTACATTTTATACTTGGCTGTGTTTTAGTTTTGTTTTTAATAACCGCTAGTTGTATCGCATGGCGGTATTTGTGTTGGTCTATATCACTCGCTAATAATATGCTTCTATAGGTTTTTTTTTCAAATATTGTTCAAATATTTTGTTAATTTTGCAATTACAAACCAAAAACCACATTTTCATCTTTGTACTTACTATAGTAGTACATTAGAAAAGAAATAATCTTCCATCAAAATTCAACCGTCATAGCACTTATGACCTTTTTTTTATTTTTTGAAATATCAGAAAAATAACAACTCATTTGCCAGCTTTCTAGATGTATGTATCTTTCATGTGTTTATTTTTTTTCAAGTATTTAATGATAAATTAGTTCGGAAATATTTCTGCTTTCAGTTAATTCCATAACCACGATTGATCAACTGAAAGTAGAAGTGTAGTAAAAAGTATGAACTGTTAAAGTTATCAATTTAAATATGTTTATATTAAAATTAGAAAATATAGATAATACTTATACATAGTGTAATACGTGTTTTATATATAAACATAGTTACTTTATACATAAACAAGAAATGTCTAGACGAAGGAGTCCACCCGAAAAATTGTTCCAAAGAAACAATTTTAATTTAGATAAAGTAACCGATACAACTTAAGCCTTCGATATCGACAACACCGCAGTTCCTTTGAAGCGTCAAACTTGTATCTTTTACCCACCTTTTTGCCGTACAACCAAGACCTGTACAATGGAACTCGCAAGTTTGTGTTCAAATAGTAACTTAAACAAAGAGAGGCGGAATCAGAAGTAGTTTCACAGGGAGTTACCTTGGGCCCCGCACTATTCGATTGTTGAAACTTTCCCACTTTCACGTTTCCTTTTATCCGCTCGAAAGTGTTTTTCTGTTAAATTATTTTTTTCCATCTTCCTCTTTTTTGTGCTTTATGACGCGTGCGTGCGACTGAGATGTCTGAACTTGGAAACATTTTACGTACGAAACTTTATTTCAGATTCACAAATGGCGGTGTTTTCGCTGTAATGTATATTCATGTTCACGTAGACTTTGTAATATGACCTGATTATGCATAAGAAGTATTTCTGAGAGTTTTTAAATTAACGCGACACATAAATTTGTTTTAAGTATTTAAAATATTTAAATATTAATTATAAACTTTTATTTAAATATTAATTAGCGGTAAAAAATATTACGTAGATGTATTAATTGTACCTAATTACGACATTAATAGTTTGAACATTTCTAGCGGTCTAGCACACCGCTTTACGAGCGATGGTCGCGGGTTCGAATCCTCGCACGGCACAAATATTTGTATTCTTGTTTGATGAGTATGATTTTTTGTATCGGTATGGGTGTTTTCTATATATAATATATATGTATTTACGAAAAAAAAATCTATGTATTTGTATCAGTTGTCAGAAATTGTTTTTTTCTATGTAACGCAAAATATCCTAATCGATATGAACAATAATTATGTGTGTAGCTATAATATATTTGTATTTTAGTCACTAATCACTAATGTCGAGAATATTTACAGTCATCATCATCTGCTTCTTCCTTATCTCATTCATTTGCTGTCGGCGTAATATGTTTTACTCTTCTATTCGCAGTCATCTCATTATTCACTCTTTTTCTTGTTTTATCATCTTTCACACAGTCCATCCATCTCATTTTTGGCCTTCCTCTACAAATGTCTTTCTGCTATCGATAATATTCATTAGTGATATTGAATAAATCTTGTACCAGCGTCGAAACAGAAGCTAACCACGATAATTATTCCATCGTATACCACTAGTAGGTTTATAGAGCTTATATGCTTATAGTAGGAGGCTTGCTCGGATCCGATAGCCGATAAATATAGCACATAACATACTATATAGCTTACAGTCACTGTGTAATAATGTATCTATCATACAGTAGAAGAATTTCTTAAATAGTGCAGTATTTATGGAGTTTATTTTCTTTATAACCAATAATGATGAAAAAAATTAAAACATATTTTTTATCAAGATGTGGAATGTAAATGGTATTTTAAGATTATTTACTTGTTTTTTTTTATTATTCTTAGGTTAATTTGGGAACTTTTATCATGATATGATAATGCTAGTCCTAACGTATCTTATTACTAATCTTATCTTATTTATTTGTTGTGTTACACTACTTAAAAAAAAAATAAGCTTGAACAACTCACACAACGCCATTTGGTTCCAAGTTAAGAAGAGATTCTCTTATAGGTATTACTAGACCACTAATATAAATATTTAGATTTTATTGTAAATACATACATAACATACATAGAAAACACCCAGACCGATATAAACAATCATACTTATGAATAAAATCGTTTGCACCGTTCGAGGAATCGAAGACTAGACGAAAGAAGTAATAAAGGTATTAAAAAAACTGTAGAGGATAATTGAAATTCTGCTAATTATGCTTTTGTTGCACTATTTCCTGTAAACATTTAAGAAGCCGCAGCGAGAAGCCTTTATTATTAAAGCTAAAGATAATATTGCCGCGTTGGAAGCATCAATATTAATTTTGCTCTTGAACGTCGAGTGTTCAATTGTAGGAGCCCTTGTTCCTATATTGTTTCATGAGACGCCATAATTAATGTAAAACCTTGGCGTTACAGTTATATTTTACGTTTGTTACCACAATTAGTTGTGGTTTTGTATTGAATGAGAATTTGTATTTCTATTTTTTTTTTGTTCCCATTCCACAGTAGCTTCTAAATATATATACTTTTTAAAAGTACAACTACCTGACAGGCGCAACTCCGTCTGCATCGCACTTGATTGATATTTAATATTTATTTCAACTAAGTTACACAATATCTTTTTAAATTATAGCCTGTGTTATTCTGATGTATTATTGTACAGTTTTATCAAAATCTGTTCTATATTTTTTGCGTGAAAGAGTAACCAATCTATTCATACTCACAAACCTTCGCACTTTCATTATTAGTAAGATTAGTTAGACTTTGTATTAAACAAAGTCATGTGCTTGAATATCTCCGTCTTGCTTATTTAGAAATAGAAATAGAAATAATCTTTATTCAAATAAACTTAATATAAGCACTTTTGAATAGTCTTTTTTAGTCTACCGCTTATTCGGAATGCAGATTCATCACAAGAAGAATAAGCAAGAAACTTGTGCGTTGCTCTTTCAAATAAATATTGATTTACTTATATTTAATTAACAACAAGGATTAGGCATGCGAAAATCAACATAGAAACCGCTACGTACTTAATCTCTGTTCAATCAGATAACATTGTCAGCGCTATGAATTTTAAGTTAGATATTTTCTACAAAAACATTATTATCATTTATAAATTCTTCAATTTTATAATAAGCTTTTTTACATAGAAAATATTTTATGACACATTTGAATTTTTTTGTGGCAAATTGACTAATCAATCTGATATTCTGTCTCATCTATATTAGCTGCTTAAACTTTTGCCCTCCTGAATTCCCTATATGTTGGTAATGTATGGGGAGTCCGAATTGCTGCTCATGTATTGGGGACAATTGGCATCAGTTGGACCATTAACTATCTGGGCACGTCATAGTCAACGCTAATCTTTGTATATCTCTAGATACTCATATTTCAATTCACCGTAGCAAAGGATGTGATCACTGCCTTTTCTTTTTCCGAATTTAGTTACTTATCGAAGTATCTGTTCCCTGAGAAGCATTACAAAAAAATGATGTGTATCAATTTGAATTTGTAGACATTAATGGAAACTAACGCACATAGTTTTTTTTTTTTTGTAAATAAAAAATAATCTTCGTTCAAATCTAGACACGCGGTAGCGTGTCAAGCCGAGTTTCAAGTAAGAGAACTGGCGAGCAGCACCGTGTGTATACAAAATATACTGTAGCCTTTGCACGTTCTAAACATGTTACTTGTCGGTTCCTATTTTATTATTAGTAGTAACTAGCAATCGAAAGTAATAATTGGTATATGAGAACTGGCCAAGTTAGACCTTAGGCTACAGTATATTATCCTAAGTTATAAGAAGAAATGATATTGTATATTGTTATAAATACATTTCAGGACAGACCATTGAACTTGGCACCCATTTAGATCTTACCTCTTTTGTCGTAGAAGTCAACAATCAAGGCATATAACATAATATTAAACTCGGCTATCATTTCACATTTATGTTTTTGATGAGATAAACTTTTACTTTAATTTTGAATAGTCACTTATTGAAAATCATTTGACATATTAATGAATTTTCATTCCAAGTTGGAATAATAAACTAATACACCAAATAATTCTTAACACGTGAGTATGCAAAACTAGTGTTACCTTCACATAAAAGTTTATTTGAACAATGATTATTGTTCAAATAAATAAATTATTCAATAAATACAGTAGCTACTATTATAGACACGTGAAAGATCCACAAAATTGGCAACTTCGACTGTCTTGTGGGGAGAATTTCGTAAAATGCCGTCTCAGTTGCCTTTGTAGGGAAATTAATACTACACGGTCGGGTGCCCTCGCTTTATGCAGACACTATAACGGAATGGTTCAAAGGTGAATCATTAGAGCTTCCATAAACTCTATACCATAAATCTTCCGCCTTATGATAGGGTAAGAATCGATTTTTACCATTTCTTTTCATCTCAATAATGAATATGGTGATTAAGAGAGCAAATATTCTCAGGGCAACGTCATATAGTCGCACGCTAAGCAGATTTTATATTATATTACGGGATAGAAAAAAAAACATCTAGACCGATATAAACAGTCATACTAATGAATACAAATGTTTATTAGCGAACAAATAATAATATCTCAAGACAACGTCATCTAGTCGCAAGCTAAGTAGATTTTATTTTACGTGATAGAAAAACAGAAAGACCAACAAACAATCATATTAAAGAATCAACCCAAAACAGTTCATAGTAATAATATTGCAATAAAATAATGCAAATTAATATAAATTAGAAAAAAATTGAAATCTATAGTATTTATATAGTTACTAGCTACTGGCTTCGGCTTCGCCCGAGTGTACATGTGTTATACACATAAACCTTCCTCTTGAATCACTCTATTTATTAAAAAAAATCCGTTGCGTAGTTTTAAAGATTTAAGCATACATAGGAACGAACAGACAGCGACAGCGACTTTGTTTTATACAATGTACTGATAGTACTACAATCGTCATCTGCTGCTTCCTTATCCCATTTATTTGTGGTCGGCGTAATATGTTTTTCTCTTCCATTCATCCCTGTTCGCAGTCATCTCGTTATTTACTTCCTTTCTTACCATATCATCTTTCACAAAGTTCATCCATCTCTTTTTCAGCCTTCCTCTGCCCTTATAACCATCTACATTCATATGTAACTAACTAACTAAATGATAGTACTACAATATTTTATAAATTTTGTGGAATAATCTAATGACGGTAGTTAAACAAACTATTCGCATCTCCCATCATTGCCATCGCTCATACTCCAGTCAGCTTGATCGAGAGAGGTAATTTACAATTTAATTATTCGTCTTTTATTTACAACTTTTATTGACTGTATTCGTACAAACCCGTTTAATTATATTAATAACATTTAATGAACCAAAAACAAATTATCTATCTTAAAAGAATATAATTTCTTGTTCTGCCTGGAGGAAGCGATTGTTCTAACATCTCTAATGAATATCTATTCTCATAACAATTATATAGAACGAGTAATTATATTCACAGGCCCCACGGCTACTTAACATTAAGTTATATGTAAAGTACTTGTGAGTTCCTTTTTGAGTAGCAAAATAAGAACCGTATAAGTAAGAATATTATTATATTTGTATTGAATTTCGTTGTAGCAGTTATTTATTTAATTAATCTAATTACTTAACCATTATTTTTATAAATATTTACGCGAAAATATAAATTTTATAGTTTTGGGGACCGACATAGTATATAGTATTACTAAATAGATATTGTTCATGATTCTAATATAATAATCCGTAGTAATATACTCACATTTGTTTCTTTTAGGATTGTTTATATTGGTCTGGGTGTTTCTTATGTACATTATGTTTATTTATTTAGATCAATTGTCTAGTACCCCTACTACAAGCACTTCTTAGTTTGGGCCTAAATGAAGATGTGTGAATTGTCCAGGAATATTATTATTATTATTGTCAATTGTACTAAAACAAAAAATACTAATATATGTGTGGGGTACACAATTAAAAGGTCTTCGATTTTCAAAATATGTGGACTGTATTTCAATTTGTTTCTTATTCTATGGGTCGGCCGGCCGGAGTGGGGTTTTCTTGGTCGTTGCGCCGGCGGTGGTTCTTCGTCGGTGGCGTATGCGTAAGAGAGCGCGATCGAGAACCAACCCGCCTTTTACGGGCGCCCGAGCGCGTCCTTCCCCACCCCCGCCGAGCCGTGCGCGTCGGCCGTCCCACCCTCCCGACAATTCCTGCACATGTCGGTGACCGACGGGCCGGAACAGCGAATACGCACACATTTAAAATTAAATACAATAGTAACAACACAAAAAACTACAAAAAACCACGTGCGACTAAATGCCACATGTTCAGGCTACACTAAAGCTGTGATCCCTAAGAATTTACACAATGGGCGGACATAGAATTCACAGTATCTATGCCGCTACAAAGGGTATATGGTACAAACAATAGTCTAACCTAAACAATAGTCAAAACACTGGAAAAATACAAATTTATACACAAATTTATTTACATATTTTCGATGCCGACTCGTGGTCCGCAACAGCCTCCCCCCGGCGCAGATCTTCGCAGCCCTTATCCCTAGGGAGGACCACCAGCCTTCGGGTCGGCCTTCGAAAAATTCCCTCGCGTTCGTCCGTCCGTCCGCGTTCACCGCAACGCCACTTGACTCATTTCCCCGCTTCGGCGGGGCGCTCCCGGCCCAGCTTCCATGCCCGTCGCCTGTATTCTTCTGCGAGCAGCAGCACCTGTGCCGGGGTCCTCCTCACTCGGTCATATGAGGAGAACCGCATTCTGTCCATTACGGGCTTTGCCTTTGCCCGGGCACGGGCTACTGTCTCTGCAGGGACGGGCTTGCTTTCCTTGGGTCGTTCTTTCTCTGGAGCGTATACAAGCGCCGGCCCGACGGATCTGTCGGCGGCGGTCCGTATTGTATATCTCGCGCGGGTCGCGTCGTTAGTTACGTCGTGGGCGGTCGGTACCCAGCGCCACTGTGTTGGTTCTGTATGTTCGGCGCTTTCTGCCATCCGGCGGGCCGCGTGTGGATTGTATCGAGCGGTGTCGTTCCTAGTCCAATGTAGCGTCTTCTTCGAGACCGTCCATAGGAAGACTTCGGCCGCGCGACGACGTCCTTTCAGTACGTCAGCGGCCAGTCGGGGTCCTACCAGGCTCGCCTGAAGCTCCATCCGGGGTATACTCTGCGCTTTCATGGGCGCTACCCTCGCTTTGGCTGCTACCAGGACGACGTTAACGCTACGATCCTCGCGTTCCGTCCTCCAATACGCGGCTGTGGCATATGCCTGTTCGCTTGCGTCCGTGAATACGTGCAGTTGCGACCGTTGGCTGTCGTTCGTGCCATACCATCGCGGCAATCTTAGTTCCTCTATATACGCTAGGTCGTCTCTCCATTCCTGGAACGTCCGCGCTTCCTCGGCGGGCAGAGGGTCATCCCATTCGACCTTCTGCACCCACAGCGCCTGCAAGATGATTTTTGCCGTGATGGTGTAAGGGCTCAGCAGCCCGAGCGGGTCGAACAATGACATCACCGCTCCTAGGGCTTCCCTTTTCGTCGGTATCCGTGTGCCGTGCTTCACTTCTCGTGGGACGCGTGGCATGCCGGTGTTGAACGCCAGCTGGTCTTCGGCTGACATCCACAATAACCCCAATGTCTTTCCGTATGGATGTGCGTTGGCTCCCAGTTCCTTCGGCGTCCTCGCTCGCTGGTCCTCACTCACATTCTCTAGCAGGCTCGGTCGGTTTGTATTCCAACCCGCCAGCGTGAATCCTATCCCGCCATGAACCTCTGCTACCTCTCGTATGGCGCGGGCTGCTTCCTCTTCGGAGTCAAAGCTATCGACCCAGTCGTCCATGTAGTGGTTCCTTGTTATGGCGGTGTACGCTGACGGGTGCGACTCTCGGTGCTCTGCCGCGTTCCTGTCTCGAACGCTGTGTGCGATGAACGGTGAGCTCCTCGCCCCGAAAATCATTGAGGTCATTACGTATTTCTGCGGCGGGTTAATCCTGTCATCTCCTCGCCACAGAAACTGTTGTGCTGCTCTATCTTCTTCCCGTATCTTAATCTGCAGGAACATCTCTCGTATGTCCGCCGTGATAGCTACGGGCTTCTCGCGGAAACGGTATAACACACCGTTAAGCGACCGTAGCATATCTGGCCCATCCAGCAGTGCGTCGTTCAAGCAAATTACCTTCGAACGGGCCGCGGCGTCGAATACGAGTCGCAGCTTTCCGGGTTTATTCGGATTCGTCACTCCGAAATGGAGAAGGTACCACGCGCGGTCGTTGTCGAACCGGTCGTCGGTTACTTTCTCGGCGTAACCCTTGTCCAACAACTTGTTTATCTCCGCGGTATACGCCAGCCGGAATTCCGTAGAGCGATCCATCCGCCGCTCTATTCCCCTCAGTCGGCTCGCTGCCATGTCGTAGCTGGGAGGTAGAATGACGTTATCTCTCTCCCACGGCAATCCTACGACGTATCGCCCATCCACTCTCGTCGCTGTGCAGTTGAATGTGGCGACGGCGCGCTCCTCCTTAGCGATGGGTAATCTCTTCGACGATATACCCAACGCGTCGATGTCGTAATGCGCTTTTATTATGCCCTCTATATGCCGCATGTCTGGCTCGGCGTTGCGCTGTGTCAACCGCACGTGGAGGACATGTTCCTCGTCTTCCACGACACTTCTGGGTACCGTTCCGTGGATGACCCATCCCAGTCGTGTCAGCGACGCTGCGGGTTGATTGTGCCTTCCTGTGAGCAGCTTCCGCGTAACAATCAGATGCCAGTTGTCTGACCCGATCAAGACCTTGGGTCTGGCATCTTCGTAGCACACTTGCTCGCAAGTGAGTTGTCGCAGGTGTCCGTACGCGAGTATTTCCGGGTTCACTCGCTGCGTTCCTAGGGTGAGATCCCGGATCGTACGCGCCCTCACCGAGTGTTCTTCGTCCGTATGGTGTCGCCCTCTGATGATGACATCAGCCACTCGGCTTGAGGCTTCGTGCCAGCTCGAGGCCGCTCCCTGAATTCTCAGAGATCGCGTCGGACCTTCGGCTCCGATCTGTTCTGCGATCTCCGCATCGATGAGTGTAACCGTCGAGCCTTCATCTAGCATCGCGTACGTCTCTACTTCGCGTCCCGTCTTGCCTTTCACGATGATGGGACACACCTTTAACAACACTTGGCTGTTCTCTGGCAAGCGTGCTGCGGCTGTAATCGCGGTGTCCTCTTGCCGCTTCGGCGGCTCTTCTGGGGGTGCAGCAGGGCGTGGTGTGGCTTACGACACTCTCTCACACCACATTTGCGTGCCTTACACTTGAACCTTCTGTGCGTGCTGTTCATGCATTTGAAGCACATCTTATTTGTTTTCGCCCACTCCCATCTGTCCGATAACGACATGTCGTTCAGCTTCTTACACTTCGGCGTTACGTGTGCGGCGCCGCAACAGAGACATTCGGTACTCTGTTCGCTCTTTTCTACGGCGGCGTATACGGCCGCGCCACGATCCGTCATCTGTCGCAGAGGTGCCGACATCGTTGCTTTCGGTATGGGTTGCCTAGTGGGTTGCTTTGGGGGCTGCTTCGTGGGTAGCGCGCTCGTTCGTCTCGTTGGTGATGCTATTCGCAGATGTCGGGTCATGAGATCGGCTTCGCTCATTAAAAACTCTGCCATCTTGATGATCGTAGGTCTAGTGTCCTCCTTGTTTTTTTCAGCGTAGTGACACCAGTGGACCTGTAAGTGAGGGGTCAGCTTTTCTGACACTTCACTCTCAAGCGCGGGATTATGTAGGAATCTCGCCCCCCTGTCGATATCCGCGACGATGGTGGTGATGTTCTGTAGTTTAATGGCGAAGTCAATCACCTCTGTTGTCGATGTTCCTATTACCGGCATCCTTCTCAGATCTTTGAGGGCGCGGTCGATGATGGCCTCTGTCCGGCCGTACCGCTGCTCCAACGTCCTCATGATCTGCGACGGTTCTGTAGCGGATACGAGTAACGCTGCTACTGTCTCTCTCGCTTTTCCACGTAAGCAGGCCCTCAGCCTGGCCAGGTTCTCCGCTGGTGTGATCCTGTACGTTTTTGTAGACTGGTCTACGGCCGCCTTAAACGCTAGCCATTCACTTGCTTCGCCGCTGAAGGTCGGGAGATCTTGGGCTTGCCTCGGCGCTACCCTATCCGCTCGTTCGTCCACAGCTCGTTCAATAGCTTTGGCCAGCCGGGTGAATCCTTCTTGCATCCCGGCTTCAGGAGCGGGGGACCTCCGTCTTTGCTTCGGCGTCCTCGGCGATGAAGCTTGCCTTTCTGTTGGCTCTTTCTGCGTAGGCGGTGGGGAATTAATTCTCTGCTCCCCCCGTACTTCGGTACGTTGAAACCAATCCGTTATACGTTGCAGGCCGGCACCTTCCTCGGAGCACACGCTATCTCTATCGGTCTCTTCATGTACCGCGGCGACATCGGCTGCCAACTTCTTTCTAATTAAATCAGCCTGTAATTTCGCCATCTGTAGCGCTGCCTCGTACTCCAGCCTCTTTAATTTAGCTATACCGCTAGCGGTAGAGCGGCGCGATCGCACCGACGCGGCCCGGGCCGGACGTACATCTGTCGTCGGCGGCTGCGACGGTGGCGCCGGTGCGGAGTCCGAGGTAAACGCGGCGCGGGCGGCTTGTGCCTGTGGCGCGCTCGACGGCGCGGCGGACGCGGACATCTGCGTGGTTTCTGAAGGGGACGCTTCTGTCTGTTCATTTTCCCGCGTGGTCTTTTTCTCTGCTCCCGGGGCTTGGCTTCTCGTAGTCGGCATCGTGTTCTGGCACTTGCAAGCCCCTAACCTACCGGTCCCTACCTACCTAACCGTCCCTAACAATCCCTCAGGATAACACCCGAGGGGATGGACTATGGGGATAGGAGGGTAGGAATTACCCCGCAGTGGTGCGTATGTACAGACGGGGCGCTCAGGGCCGGTTCGGACTTTCCGACCCCTTTGGCAGTGCCTACAGTCCGGCCCCCGCTATACGATACACACGTACAGGCGTAATAGTGCTATTCGGTTGCGCCACGGTAACAAGCAACAACCGGCAGTGACACACCACCCACTGCACCGCTCAATGGCGTTAACCCACACTCCGACCTTTTGACACCGTTAGGTGGTAAGAGATGTGAGCCGCGGACACACCGCTTAGACGTTATCTATCCTATTTTTTTTTTTTTTTTTTTTTTTTTTTTTTTTTTTTTTTTTTTTTTTTTTTTTTTTTTTTTTTTTTTTTCGGACTACTCTAATGCTGTTGGCCGTAGCTGGCCTTTACAGCTTCACCGGACGTTATGGGGCGAGTGCAGATGGCACTCCAAACCCGCGGAAGGACTTATGGAGCGGCTGAAGGCCAACTCCCGCCCGACGGATACGACTTTAGTCTGAGGGCACCACTAGGGGTTCGAACCTCGGCTCAGGCCGTCGTAATTTCGATCCCCGTTTGAATTGGACGGGGGATCGATCGGAGGGGCGCCCGGGGGCGCCGGTGTGGAGCGCCCGGTTGAATGCGCGATATTGTGTGTTTGAGGTCGTCGTCTTCGCCGGCGAGGACGGTGTCGTGTGTGTGTGTAAAAGTGTGGTCGGGGTGGAACGGGTGGGCCCGTGGGGAGGTTACCTGCCGTTATGGGGTCGTCGGGGTCAATGAGAACGTGCCTCGGGCGACGTTGTCGCGTATGTCGGATATTACTCCTCGGTGCGTAGTCGACCGCACTGACTATAAGCGGATTAGGGTGGGATTGGGCAGAGTCGAAGTAGCGTCGAGACGCTTCCTTCATAAACTGCTTGATGGAGGGCAGATTAAGATCGCGGTGGAGATCTACGCTGCGAACGAACCACGGCGCACCGGTGGCTCGACGCAGAAACCTATTCTGAATGACCTGCAGTCTGTTGATTAAGCAGTAGGGTATGTGGGCGAATACGGGACTAGCGTAGGTCATGATGGGACGGATGCAAGCCTTGTATAATGTCAGCTTGTTGCGAAGCGACATTTTACTGTGCTTGTTAATAAAGGGATAGAGTCGCCCTAGTATAAAGGCGGCTCGGTCGCGGACACGCTTGATGTGAGGACGAAACGTTAGTTTCCTATCTAGGGTGACGCCGAGATATTTCGTTTTCGAAACCCACGGGATGTTTTGGCCGAATAGTTCGATCGGGTGATTCATAGAGTCAAATTCCCTGCTAAAGTACACTGCTGCACTTTTTTCGGGATTGACTTCTATGCGCCACCGACGGAACCATTCGCCCAGTATCGTTACGGCTTTCTGAAGCCGTCTGGCTATTGTCGCACGGGACTTGGCGGATGTAAAGAGAGCCGTGTCATCGGCAAACAGCGATATTTCGACTTTTAAGTCGGAGAATTTGGGGATGTCGTTGGTGTACAACGAGTAGAGCATCGGAGAGAGGACGGCGCCCTGAGGGACGCCGGCTCGTATGGGGTGCGGGTCGGATAACGCTCCGTTTATACGGTAGCGATAAGAGCGATTCGACAGGAAATCTCGTACAATGAGTACTAGCCTGTCGGGGACACCTAACTGATGAAGCTTGTAAATCAAGCCGTTGTGCCAGACTTTATCGAAAGCCTTAGCCACATCGAAAAATAGGACGCCTGTACCGCCTTTAGGGGACTTGGTGGCGAAGTACAGAGTGTTTTTGTGAATGTGCTCCGTGATGCGGTGCACTTGATGGACGCATGAGTGTTTGGCTCGGAAGCCAAACTGCTCATTGATGAGCAGGCCTTTGGAGTATATAAACTCCTTTAGGCGGGCGAGGAGGATTCGCTCGTACAGCTTGCCTATAGCCTTGAGGAGGCTGATAGGACGATAACTGGACGGGTCGGATTTATTTTTACCGGGCTTGGGGATGCCAATGACCACGGCTTCTTTCCAGCTGTCTGGAAATATAGCGTTGGACAGCGCCGCGTTAAAAATAGCGACGAGTAATAACAAAAGTTGGGATGGCAGACTTTTGACTAATCTATTCGATATGCCGTCTGAGCCGGGTGATTTTTTGATAGGTAGTTGTTTAACTAGCGTTTTGACCTCATCAAGCGTGACTGGTGAGAGGGATTCGGTGGGCGGGGTGGACGCGATGCGTTCGACTTCGGTGTCTATCTTCTCGAGATGACCTGCCTCGACTGGGAGCGTGCTGGGGGAGCATTGGGCTTCTAAGTTGGACGCTAGACACTCAGCCTTGTCTTCGTCGAAGAAGGCTATAGTGTTGTCGGGTCGGACTAGCGGGGGCATGTCGTTTGTCTGTTGGTCGGTTTTGAGAGATTTCGCTATGCGCCAGTACGCGGTGTGGCATGGCGTTATCTCTTCTAGGAGCTTGCCCCACCGGCCGTCCCGGATCTGCGCGATGCGCTCCTTAACGCTACGCTGTAAGGCTCGCAGGCGCACCCGGTTCGGTTCGGAGGGGTAGCGATCGTACGCTCTAGTGGCTGCGTTCTTATCGCTTATTAACCTCCTTACGTCATCGGGAAGCTGCCAGCGACGGTCGTCCGTCGCTGGTACCTCCCTGGAGCAGTCCTTGACTGCCGACTGCAGGTGGTTAGTAAGCGAGTCGATCGCAATGAGAGTGTCCTCGGTGGACTCTATGACGTCGGGAATACGGTTTAGTATCGGTATCTATCCTATATGGCGTAGACGTTATTTATCCTATCCTCGCTGCACCCTCAAGTTTTCACCTTACGACGGCAGCTAAATTCGGTAAGCTGCTAGCGTCGCACCGTTGGGTGATCTTCCTCGGCGAGGTACGTCGCACCGTTGGGTGATCTTCCTCGGCGAGGTACGTCGCACCGTTGGGTGATCTTCCGCGGCGATTCGTCGCACCGTTGGGTGATCTTCCACGGCGATTCGTCGCACCGTTGGGTGATCTTCCACGGCGATTCGTCGCACCGTTGGGTGATCTTCGGTCTTGATATGCGGCTGCGATGGACCACAAAATTGTGGGGTACACAATTAAAAGGTCTTCGATTTTCAAAATATGTGGACTGTATTTCAATTTGTTTCTTATTCTATGGGTCGGCCGGCCGGAGTGGGGTTTTCTTGGTCGTTGCGCCGGCGGTGGTTCTTCGTCGGTGGCGTATGCGTAAGAGAGCGCGATCGAGAACCAACCCGCCTTTTACGGGCGCCCGAGCGCGTCCTTCCCCACCCCCGCCGAGCCGTGCGCGTCGGCCGTCCCACCCTCCCGACAATTCCTGCACATGTCGGTGACCGACGGGCCGGAACAGCGAATACGCACACATTTAAAATTAAATACAATAGTAACAACACAAAAAACTACAAAAAACCACGTGCGACTAAATGCCACATGTTCAGGCTACACTAAAGCTGTGATCCCTAAGAATTTACACAATGGGCGGACATAGAATTCACAGTATCTATGCCGCTACAAAGGGTATATGGTACAAACAATAGTCTAACCTAAACAATAGTCAAAACACTGGAAAAATACAAATTTATACACAAATTTATTTACATATTTTCGATGCCGACTCGTGGTCCGCAACAATATGTTTTGTTTTAGTACCTATACTAAAAATTTATAGAGATTTTCAATTTTAAGTATACGTATTTTATTCAGTGCTATTCAACAATGTAAAAAATACAATTCAATCACACAATATAAAAAAAAAACAAGTAAATTGTACATATAATTAAATTTAATTTACCATGTAGGTAATTAAAAATAAAAAATAAAAATGAACATAAACCTAAACAATAGATATTCTCAATTTTCACTATTGAAATCCTTCAGTATCCATAATGTGGACAATAAGTCGTCATAATCCAGGAGATACGAGATTTATGGTGTTCTCCACGCTCCACTGGCAGGGGTTGTGACGATTTCCATTCGTATGAGTTTTCTTTTTTATATTATTTGACTTCTTGATGCATTTCGCTGGGCTTTGAATCGGGGGTTTAGGTGTGCGGTTTGGGGTTCCGTTGTCATTTAATATGGTTTTTTTAACTTGTTTTTTAACCGCAATTTTCTCAATGTCACCGGTAATTACTTCATAGTGTATTTATGTATTTACCTTTATTTTTAAGTTTATACATTAAAGTTAAGAAGTATGTAATACAAACAAATATAGAATATAATAGAATTTAATCTCAGGACAATTCACATAGCGCCATCTAGACCCAAGTTAAGCTAGCTAAAGCTTGTGTTAGGGGTACTAGACAACTGATACAAATACATAGATAATTTTTTTTTCGTAAATACATACATATTATACATAGAAAATACCCAGACCGATACAAACAATCATACTCATGAATACAAATGTTTGTGCCGTGCGAGGAATCGAACCCGCGACCATCGGTCGTAAAGCGGTGTGCTAGACCGCTAGACCACCGAGGTCGTCAATATGGCATCACGATCGTCATCCTGGATTGGGTAGTCAAAAACATTGATGGCATTAGAATGCCCATACTTATTGAATAATTCATGGTGTATTTACCTTTATTTTTATGTTTATACATCAAAATTAAAAAACAGTTAAGAAAAAAAACAGCATCTCGACTCTTACCCCGGTTTACCCTATCCGGGGTAAGTCAGAGGCACTATAGACATCATATTAAACTCAACACTTGACATATCTATACATATATTAGTGTCCAACATGATAAGAGGCGTCCCACGATCGATCTCCCATCTAGTTCAAACGAGGATCGAAATTACTACACCATGAGCCGAGGTTCAAATCCCTATCGGTGAACTCAGACTAAAGTCGTAACCTATAAGCAGGAGTTGGCCTTCAACCTTATAAAGAGCAACACACAAGTTTCATGCTCATTCTTCTTGTAATGAATCTGCATTCCGAATGAGTGGTAGAATCAAAATATGACTATTCAAAAGTGCTTGTAATGAGTTTATTTGAATAAAGATTATTTCTATTTCTATTTCTATTTCTAACCACTCCATAAGTCCTTCCCTGAGTTTGGAGTGCCATCTACACTCGTTTGTTGTAAAAGCTAGTTACAGCATTAGAATAGTACGAAATAAAAGGGGCCATGCCATTCCTAAGGTGCAATATGAATAATTATCTCATCCTGCAAGCCAGATCTGTACAGCTTAAGAAACAAGCTGATTCGAGATAAATAGAGATATTCAAGTAGGAGTTTTGTAATAGTGTGCGTAGCGGTTTCTATGTTGATTATCGCATGTCTTTTACTTGTTATTGTATAATGTTACATTGTATAAAACAAAGTCGCTGTCGCTGTCTGTCCGTCCCTATGTATGCATAAATCTTTAAAACTACGCAACGAATTTTGAAGCATTTTTTTTAATAGATAGAGTGATTCTAGAGGAAGGTTTATATATATGTATATATACGTGCGAAGCCGGGGTAGCAAGTAGCTAGTTATTTGTCAGTTCTTCTCATCTCGAAATCATTCCGAACTAACGGTAGATTTGATATATCATAACAGTCTGTAATAGACCCACATGAATAAAGATATATAAAAAAAAAACTATTTAAAAGAGTAGCACACAAGTTTCTTGCTCATTCTTCTTGTGATGAGTCTGAGTTTCGAATGAGTGGTAGAATCAAAATATGACTATTCAAAAGTGTTTGTAATGAGTTTATTTAAATAAATATTATTTCTATTTCCATTTCATTTACTATTTACTATAATACTGAACCCTATCAGAATTCAACAATGAAAAGCTAGTTTTTCTTCTGACGCGGGCTAAATTTATTAAAGGGGAGGTATCTCTGCTTGAGCAATCTAATGGCAAATCCATAGAGGCGCCTGTACACCATAAGACAGTTAAATGAACCGTAAAATTAGGGGGTTTTCGGACTGACCGGCGCAGTGGACCGGCGACTCAATACAATTCACGTATACTAGACGTGGTTTAGGAGTATGTTGTTTGGAATTAAACATACTAACCGACCATCGACGGCCTCGGTGCAGTAAATCTGTGTACTTACTTCCAATGGTCGTAGATTCAATTCCTCGTGCAAATTTGTATTCATGAGTATGATTGTTTGTATCGGTCTGGATGTATTGTGATGATATGTATGTAACATATGTATTTATTACAATTAATTATTATATATGTATTACAATAAAAATATCGAAGTATTTATATCAGCTGTCAGATACCCATAACGCAACCTCTGCTTAATGTGAGACTAGATGACGCTGTATTATACAGGGCTATTAATTTTTTCACACATAATATACGTAGAAATCACTCAGACAGATACAAATAGTCATACTCATGAATACAAACGTTGCACCGTGAGAAAAATCGAACCCGCGACCACCGATCGCACGTAAAGCACTGTGCCACCATTAGATCACCGAGGCCTTCCTTAAAACCGTCATCACACCATAACGCTCTCATCGTATATTCTATAAAACCTCAAAAATGTCTTCTCAGAACTCAATAACGATAATCTAATGACTCGCATAGAGTAGTAAATTTGGGTGTATGTGTGAGAAAAGTCAGCGATAAAACCGCTTGCCTTGAGTCAATTAATCGCGGTATTGAAGGGATAAAGCGCTTAATCTGCTGAATGTTATCGCAACCAACCATTGCGGCGGTGTTTAAGTTACACTCTTTGTTACGTACAGTTATCAAGATATTTATTTGGCAACACCTAAAGTAGCTTTGTACAGACTGCTGCCAGAGACAATATACGAGAAGGGAAGAGAGACAGCGTCGTAGATGGGAATGTACTGAATATATAGCGGACTGTGTTCTGAGGAATTATTGGACATGATGCCCACAGCTACCTTTTACCATCGCACCGCTCGCCATCGACAGGGAATTTATCCCCACACGCTAGAACCTAAGTGGTCTCGGACAGTGCGGTTTCAGAGGAGCTTCCTCCCGCGTACACTTAGATTGTGGAATGAACTACCTGTCGTGGTTTTCCTAATAGTCTACAGCATGAGGTTTCTCAAGAAGGGTATATTAAGGTTTCTTAAGGGTCGGTAACGCGCACGCGACACCCCTGTTGTTTCGGGCGTTCATGGGCTACAGTAACCGTTTACTAATGAGCATACGACTATTAAAACAAGACCGAGAGCAGCGCCGTCATAACATATAAAATTAATAAATCAATACATGATTTAAGTATTTTATACTTAAATTAGCTAATTCATGGAATAATTAATTAATTCATGGATTATATCATTAATTATTGGATGAATGACATATTTCGTTTTAAATTAATTAATTTATTCATTTCTAAATTATTATTCCCTAATTACTGTACCAATAAATGAATTTATTGGTACAGTAATTAGGGAATAGTATAATTTATTGATAATTTAATTAATTTAATTTAATTAATAATTGGATTAATGACATTTTGGATTCATTAATCAATTTCTCAATACTAATAAACTAATAATATATATTACCAACGTATACATATATATATATATATATAAATAGAAAAATATTGAAATATAAATATATACGTATATGTTACCTAAGTTGTCACAGCTATTATACAACATATAGGCAGGTATCACAAAACGAATTCAACCATATTAATAGATCCATTCTGAGCACAGTTATAAGTTCGATGCCGAACAGAGCATGATGGGGGGGGGGGGAGATTGGGGGTAGTAAAGGGTGTTTAGTAAAGGGGGAGTCCTTAAGTGTTCACTAGACGATAATAATTAACGTATTGCGATCATTTCGTGTGAAACTCCGTACACGAGTTAGCAGTCAAGTGATTTGAATTGACGAGCAAAACTGCTTATTACAATTTTACGTTTGTATGTTTCACGTGTAATGATGCTTCGAAGGTTTGATGTGTTTAATTTTCTAGTTGCATGTAGTTGTATAATCTATACATCTAAATAAAATTTGAAAATTGAAACAACCGTTTTTTACTACATGCATGTGAATGAATATGGTACATACACCAAAATAACATTTTCTAAAATTTTTGTCCGTCTGTCTGTCTTTCTGTTTGTTCCGGTTAATCTCTGAAATGGCTGGCCTGATTATGACGGGGCTTTTTTTGGCAGGTAGCTGATATAATAAGGAGTAACTTAGGCTACTTTTTTTTACATGCATTGTACATACACCAAAATAACATTTTCTACAATTTTTGTCCGTCTGTCTGTCTTTCTGTTTGTTCCGGTTAATCTCTGAAATGGCTGGTCTGATTTTGACGGGGCTTTTTTTGGCAGGTAGCTGATGTCATAAGGAGTAACTTAGGCTACTTTTTTTTACATACACATAGCTTCTGCTTCGACCCTGCTTACATGTTACCATTGCTCTATGATGCTGAAGGTTCTTATAAAATTTTAATGTTAAACTGCATAATTCGCCAGAGGCTTCTAAGTTACTGATGTATTTAATCTGCAGCATGTTTAATAAACAAACAGACTGTGTTATCTGATGGTCAGATCGCCGGGTGGGTCACGTGGCTCGGGGCGGGCGACACGACCTCTGTCTAGCTTGAGATAAGCTTACATCTCTATTGTTAAATAGAAAAATAATCGCCCAATATTCCCATAATAAACAGACTATACTTATAGTTGCAATTATGTTAAACAAAGGAGCGACTTATTTAAAAGTTATACAGAATATATATTCTTTATATACCAAAATAACATTTTTTACAATTTTTGTCTGTCTTATTTTTTATAACACAGGGACAAACGTGCATGCGGCTCACCTGATGGTAAGTGATTACCGCCGCCAATGAGCACCCGCAACACCAGAGGAATTGCAAGTACGTTGTCGGCCTTTTAAAAAGGAATAAGCTCTTTTCTTGAAGGTTTCAATATCGTATCGGTTCGGAAATACCATTGCTGGAAGGTGATTCCACAATGTGGTTGTGCGAGGCAAAAAGTTTCTAGAAAACTGCTGTGGAAGACCGTCATTCATCCAGATGATCAGGATGGTATTTCAGTTTCTGGCGAGTGGTACGGTGGTGAAACTCAGCTGCTGGTATTAATCCGAACAATTCCTCAGTTAGTAGTGATATATCGATATAAGGACTATAAATACTAATAATTCAGCGATATCCCAAAGAATATGCTAAATGTTTTCTACAACCCCAACAATAGACACTTTCCTATTCACATCACACCTTTGCGAAGAATTCCAATTTATATCCCCCTATTTGAATCAATTACAAATAAAAAAAATCGCTCGTCACCTCGTGTACAGCATGGGAATCGCGCCAAAGATCATTAAATCACTTCGCGCCACAAAACCTATTTAAAAAAGCGATTTTTTATCCCACCCCAGCCTGTGCCTTGAAAATGCGCATAACTTTCATACTAGTATGTCTGCAAATTGACAATATTCAGGGACAATTTTTTATAAATATTTTTAATAGCATTAAGTTTATATGTTGACTATATCAATCTTTCCTCCTGAAGGTATGATTTGATATGAACCGATGATGATCTGGTCAAGATAACTGCAAGAAGTTGCATCTACCCCCAAGGGGATAAAATAGGGGATGAAAGTTTGTATGAAACTTTGTCAATATTAAACCGATCGGGCTGAGATTTTGCATGCATAAAGCTACATGACGTAGGCATTCCCTAAGAAAGGATTTTGATAAATTCCACCGCTAAGGGGATAAATTAAAATTAAAGCTAGTTTTAAAATATAATCATTTAAAATTGGTGTCAGATTATTATTCACATCCACCTCGGAACACATGAATAAATACATGACTCGCCAAATTAAAACGTAATCGTCAATTCTACCATCTATCCCTGAAAGCCGCGGGCAAAAGCTAGTAAATATATATTATTATAATGCTACGTAGGTGGAAAACAAGCAATATATAAATTGAATCGTTAGTTTCCGATGTACTAAAATATCGTTGTCACCCCACAACCAGTTCAAGATACCTACTAAGCCCCGACTTCCTAATTTATTTTCTAAAGAATGTTAATTCACACCTATTTGGCAAGAAATAAAAAAAAAACCATTATCAATACATTCGTATTTCGTACTTTTTTAGTACTATTTTATAAGTGAATGTATAAATTGACCTCGTTCCAAACATACTGTTTACTAGCTGTTCCCGCGACTACGTCCGCGTGGAATTTAACATTCATTTTCTAAAATAAAAGTAGCCTAAGTTACTCCTTATTACATCAACTATCTGTCAATAAAAGTCCTGTCAAAATCGGTCTAGCCATTTCAGAGATTAGCCGGAACAAACAGACAGACTGACAAAGATTGTAAAAAATTTATTTTGGTGTAAGTACCGTATTCATATTCAAATTCAAAATACATATTCATATTCAATATATCGTATTCATATTGAAACTACTGTTACAAATAGACACTCCAATTTTATTTATATGTATAGATGACCTCAGTGGAATAGTGCTTTAGTACTCTACCGTACATACCCATGGTCGCGAGATCCCCTTTGTGAGATCTCAGCATTGTTCAGCCTTAATTTTGAGGTATATATTATGAAAATTTAATTATTACTACTCTAACCGTTTATACGTGAAACTGTCACACACAAACAGATAAACAGTTTTTTGTTCGTCATGATTTTACGATTTTATTATATGTATGTATATATTTTCTTTTATATATATATAATTAGTAAATTAGTCTGCCTAATATTAGTAAATGATTAGATAAAACTAATATCCCTAGATTAATAATACAACACCATGTAGTCCCAAGTAAAGCTTGTGTAAATGATATACTTAGATGCATTTTTAAAATACATACATAATATACATAGAAAACACCAAAACAAATTCATGGTGAATTTGTAACGATGAGCTAACTGTTCTCTCATTTTCATCTTATGGTGGTGGTGCCCCGCCAGCGTAAACCGTTAGCGCAGGCGGGTGCACCATTCCATTATCATCCATAAAAAAAACCTATACAAAAATCATACCCCTAAATACAAAAGTTTATACTATGTGAGAACAGTTAAACCACCGATGCGTCATTTTTTTCTATTTATTTCACAATACATGATATCGACTTTAAATTAAAAAAAAAATCAAAAACATAATTATATTTTAATTTACGTTGCCGAAGTTTCAGGTTACGTGTAAGTAATAATAAAAAGTAATAATACAAGAAGTACAATTTTTTTTTTCGGTTACGCAGGTTTCTGAACGGATTTCCTAAAAATCTTTCATCCCCAGAAAACCATAGGGGGTATTTGGTAATAGGTTTCTAAAAATCTTTCGCCCCTAGAAAGGTATGTTAGGTAGGTTAGGTACTTTGGCATCAATAATAATACCCGAGCGAAACCGCGATGAGTCAATAGTATTTAACATTAATAATTTATATAAAATAAATCGACTCAATAATAACAAAATGTATGAAAAAAAATCTCAGGACAATTCACACAGCGCCATCTATACCCAAGTTAAGCTAGCTAAAGCTTGTGTTATGGGTACTAGATATCTGATACAAATACATAGATATTTTTTTTCGTAAATACATACATGTCATTTATAGAAAATATCCAGATTGATACAAACAATCATACTCATGAATACAAATGTTAGTGCCGTACGAGGTATCGAACCCGCGATCATCGGACGTGAAGCGGTACGCTAAACCGCTGAACCACCGAGGTCGTCAGAATACAATAACAAGTCCAATGAAATTAAATAAAGTAATAAAGTCATATAAATGTACGCTGTATATCTAAGTCCATCTGCAAAACCAATTACATTTGGCATCGAACTTTCTAGAAGATGTATCTTCTGGTGCCCTGCGGCGATAGGATCCGCGAATTAAAACGTACCCAATATAACTAATGGCTTTAAGATTTTACAACAAAGAATTTTATTCCCCGTCTACGCTCGGCTCTGCTATAAAATTGCTAAAGTTCCATTGTTATTCATACAGTCGTCCGTTCTAATGGAGTTTGATTTAATTGTTGCAATATTTCCGAGACTTAATTGTTAAATATTTTACTCCTTTCTACATAGACTGGTCTATAGAAATGCTATTTTGTTTGTTTCTGCAGTTTTTATGATTTCAAATAGCAAACAAATACTTAGATTTTTTTGTAAATACATACATAATATACATTGAAAACACCTAGATGAATACAAACAATCATACATATGAATATAATTGTTTGCAACGTGCAAGGAATCGTACCCGCGACCATCGGAAGTATAGCGGTGTACTAAACCGCTAGATCCCCAATACTATTACCACAGATAATATAATATCTACTACTAATTCAATATTTGACTTTTAGTACATTAAAACTTTCGCGTTTATAATATTATCAGCTACTCGCCCCGGCTTTGCCCGGGTGTACACATGTACACCCGGCTTTGCCCGGGTGTACATGTGTACACCTTTATATAATACATATTATATATTCCTTCTATTGAATCACTCTATCTATTAAAAAAAACCTCGTCAAAATCCGTTGCGTAGTTTTAAAGATTTTAGCATACATAGGGACAGACAGACAGCGACAGCGACTTTGTTTTATACCATGTAATGATTAAGATAAGATTAAAATTAAGCATGATTTAATTTCTACTATTGAGAGTGCGAATACTGTAATTACCATATAGTAATTTTAAGTAGCTGTGACGTGGTCGAGTGGAATGAGTAGTCATGCTCACTAAAATGTCCAGACATGTGGCGGCGTGGTGGACCGGGTCATTGGGCTCCATAAAATATGGTCGAGCGCAGTGATGGCTGACTCATCCGTCATGCTCGTGAACGAGTGCTGCTTGTAGGGACTGGTCTGCTCTTATCACTACGACTGATTTAATCATATTGTGTATTTATATTTGACCCTAATAAATTAGTGTTGGTTGGTAGATTGTATTCACACGTTTCGACTTGTAAAATGTGAACTTACAAGGATTATTTAAAGGAACAACATACAAGTTTCTTGCTCGTTCTTCTTGTAATGAGACAGCTTTCCGAATGAGCGGTAGATTAAAAAAAATATTATGCTTATTCAGAAATGCTTAAATTCAGTTTATTTAAATAAATGATTTTCTATTCTATTCTATTCTATACGAGTTCTAGTTTCTTTCTTCATACGTTTTAATGTAATGACGTTTTTTTTCACCATTTTGAGATCAGTACACGGCAATACACTTAACGAGTGTCGTATAGTGTAACCGCTATGGCTTAGGAATTAAAATTCACTTTTCCTGTTCAATTAGATACGTATCTGTACGGTTGAATTAATAATGAAATTGGAAATATTTAACGAACGAAATTCTTGATGGTGTAGTGGTTACACACTGCCTCACTAACTAGTGTTGCGGGTTCGATTTCCGAAGTAGAAATATTCGTATTCGTAATTATTATTGTTTATATTGGCCCGTATGTAGATAGATATAGTAGATCTCTATGTAGATAAAAAACAACCGCCGCAGACTAAAGTCGTATCCGTCAGGCGGGAGTTGGCCTTCAGCCGCTCCATAAGTCCTTCCACGGGTTTGGAGTGCCATCTGCACTCGCCCCCTATCATCTGGTGAAGCTGTAAAGATCAGCTGTGGCCATCAGCATTAGAATAATTTGTAAAAATCTAGTTATAAAAAAAAATGAAAAATGAAATTATTTAATTTTGACGGCTTCGGTGATCTAGCGGCGGCACACCGCCTTACTTCCGATAGTCGGGTTACGGGTTCGATTCCTAGCACGGTACAAACATTTGTCTTCATGAGTTGTTTGTATTGGTCTGGGTGTTTTCTATGTATGATATGTATGTATTTACGAAAAAACATATATGTATTTTTCCTTTACACTAGTCACTTTTAACAACTTCAATGGAGTCTTTGCAGCAGTCAATGGAACAGATGATGGAAAACTTCAACACAAGGATGGCAGCTTTCCAGGATGGTCTTGATAAAGCCGGTGCCTCACCGGTTAGCTTGGCCTCGCTTGCTTCTGATTTCTCACGCTTCAAATCCTTAATCGGTGAGACACTTCGAAACCTTCAGCAACAGGTGCGGGTTATAGCACAACAGCAGGATCGCCTTGAAATGAACAGTCGTCGCAAGATACTGTTGTTACATGGGATTTGTGAAAACAGTGACAGTAATTTAACAGTTGAAGTAACCAAGATCCTTACTGAGAAACTTAAAATATCCATCCCAACAAACAGCATAAGCCGTACTCATCGCATGGGGCGAATAACCAGTGGAAAACCTCGCCCCATTCTGGTCAAATTTCATAGCATAGAGGATAGAAATAAAGTCTGGATGGCGAAAACTGGGCTCAAAAGTAGCGGCATCACAATATCAGAGTTTCTCACTAAAGTAAGACATGAGGCTTTCATGAATGCTCGTAAACACTTCGGCGTGTCTAAGTGCTGGTCACACAACGGGGCCGTGATGATCATTGGGGCAAATGGTCAGAAACATCGAGTCTGTTCAGTTGGTGAGGTTAACAGACTTATTAATTTGTCGCCGATTGCTACTAAAAATGTGACGATTCCAGCAGCTAACCCGCCAGCGTCAGCCCTGAAGACATCGGAAACGGCAGGCTTAACACGTTCCAAACGTTTTGTGAAGAAGTGATTTGTTTTTGTACGCTGTTCAGTGTTCTATTATTATCGGTGGCAATATTATTCGCGTTATTCTGCTACACTCGTAACTTTTCGGTGGGTAGATTCAGTAGGTAAATATGTTTTATTATTATTTTTTTTTTATTATAGTCTTACGTTTAAATTTAGAAATATTTTCGAGTTTACCCGTTTTAATATTACACTTTATATATATCAATCTACTTAAATTGTATGACAGTTGCAATATGCCAGTTTGATAGATCTGACATTTGACGGAGCTGTCATTATACCAATTATCTATGGTAAGTTGGGCCAAATCAGGCTTAAATATGCCAAAAGTTCTTAAAATTACTATAGCAATTGGATTTTTTTTTTTTTCTTTTTCTTTTATATCAATAATAATAATGTTGCCACCTATTATAAATTGTTGTGTTTATTTTCATATTATCATTGATTTCTTTTTGTATTTCATTAATCTCTTACTCCTACTACTGGCGGGTAGATGCGTTGATAAATTATTTGCTTTTCTTATTATATACATATTTAGTAGAATATAACTATTTATATTCTATATTATTTTATATATATATATATATATATTTTTTTTTTTTTTTTTCTTTACACATATTTATGGATAGTGACTCTGATAATTCCTTTTATTCCGTATCGTATTCATCTAGTGAAGGTAGTTTTCACAGCACACCTATTCCGTTAGATGAATTCTTAAATACTACTTTTACTGACCTCCCCAGGAACTTTAATGCAGTTCACATAAATGCACAAAGTATTCCTGCACACTTTACCGAAATGCTTGCTACATTTAATATAAATAATCTCCATGCTATCTTCGTTTCCGAGTCATGGCTGAAGCCATGTCTTCCTTCTGTCTCCTACACATTACCTGGTTTTCACTTAATACGTTGTGATCGCACCGGTAGGGGTGGTGGTGGTGTGGCCATATACCTTCGTTCCGATATTCCCTTTATTTTAATTAATTCCTCTCTCAGCACAAATCCTTGTAATGAATCTGAACATCTTTTTATCGAACTAACGCTTTCTCATTCTAAAATCCTTCTAGGTGTTTTTTATAGCCCGCCTACCGTTGATTATTTCCCCTCTTTTGAAAAACTCCTCGAAGACCTTATACCTACCTATAAGCATACTATCATTATGGGTGATTTCAACACTTGCCTTTTAAAAAATGACTCCCGTGCGAATCGCCTTAAATGTCTAGTCAATGCTTGTAACCTAAATATCCTACCCCTCCAAGCCACCCACTTCTTTCCTAGCTGCATTCCTTCCTTGCTTGACTTAATCCTAGTCTCATCACCTGATCACGTTGCTAAATTTGGTCAACTCCCTGCAGATGCTTTCTCTTTCCACAATCTCATTTTCCTTTCCTATAAAATTCGCCCTCCTAAATTTAAACGTAAGATCCTTATGCAGCGCAATTTTGGTGCCATTGACATAGATTGCTTGCGTAGGGACGCGTCGGAATGTGACTGGTCTGGTATAGGTACTCTATCTAATATCAATGATCAAGTTGAACATTTCAATAAACTGGTTTTAAACCTTTACGACAGACATGCTCCTATTCGCCCTGTCAGGGTTAAGCATTTGCCTGCTCCCTGGCTTACGGATGAGATCAAGACCTTCATAACTAAAAAAAACAACGCTAAGTCTAAGTTTAAGTCGGATCCTGACAAATATCGGGATGCTTATATTAGGGCCAGGAATCTCTGCAATAGGGTGTGTAGAGAGGCTCAACGACACCACATTCAAAAATCTGTCGAAAATGGTGATCCAGCCAAAGTCTGGAAATTTCTTAAATCACTGGGGGTTGGAAAACAATGTAATGATAATTCAGTGCATAATATTAATATTGAATGTCTCAATCAACATTTTTGTTGCTCTCCTACTATAGATATATTTGAAAAATCTACTACTTTACGTAACCTTTCTAAAATTTCCAACTCTAATTATACTCCTTTTATCTTCGATCAATTGACCGATTGTGATGTTGAGAAGAGCTTGCTCTCAATTTCTTCGAATGCCGTAGGTACCGATAGCGTTAGTCGTAATATGCTCTTGCCTATCCTTGATATCCTTTTACCCACCATTACCTTAATCTTTAATACGTCTCTTTCGTCAGGTATGTTTCCTTCAGTTTGTAAAGATGCGTTTATTGTTCCTCTTCCTAAAAAGAAAATTCCTAGCTCATTCGCAGACTACCGTCCTATTTCTATACTCCCTTTCCTATCCAAAGCTCTAGAACGATTAGTTCAACAAAAGCTTAATTCGTTTCTATCTAAAAATAATATTCTGAATTCTTTACAATCCGGTTTCCGATCTGGTCATAGTACGACTACCGCTCTCGTGAAAATCACTGACGACATTCGTTTCGGTATGGAGAACTCTAAACTTACTGCTCTCACTTTACTTGACTTCAGTAATGCTTTTAATACTGTAGATTTCGATGTTCTATTAGGTCTATTATCCTCTCTCAACATATCTCCAATGGCAATTGACTGGTTTCGTAGTTACCTGTTGGGGCGTCGGCAGCGTATTCGCATCGATGACGTTCTGTCTGCATGGTGTGACACGTCTGCTGGCGTCCCTCAGGGTGGTGTCTTATCTCCTCTTTTATTCGCCGTATTTATTAGCTCAATCACTTCCAAACTTCAATCTTCCTACCACCTTTATGCAGATGATCTCCAAATTTACTCTCAAGCAACCCTGGGTGATATTAGTCAAGCCATTACTAATATTAACGAAGATCTTGCTCGCATATCTGTTTGGAGCAAATCTTACGGTCTCGTAGTGAACCCCAAGAAGACACAAGTTATTCTTATTGGTAGCCCGAGGTATATTTCTAAAATCACTTGGAATGACCTACCGCCTGTGGTTCTCGATGGGGTTCTAATAGAATACAGTAAATCCGTTAAAAATCTTGGAATTATCTTTGATAATACTTTGTCTTGGTCTCATCAAATTTCCGAGGTTAGTAGGAAAATGTTTGCAGCAACAGGTGCCTTGAACAGATTGCGTAATTTCCTTCCCCTTGACACCAAAATTGCACTTGCTCACTCCTTGCTCCTTCCTATCCTTGATTACGCTGACTCCTGTTACTTGGATCTCACTGAGGAGCAATTAAACAAACTTGAGCGTCTTCAAAATTTATGTATTCGCTTCATATTTGGTCTTCGGAAATATGATCACATTTCACAGTTTCGTATTCAACTCAAGTGGCTCCCAATCCGTTTTCGTCGCAATCTACATATCCTATCTCTCCTTTATAACATTCTTTTTAACCCCGCCACTCCTGATTACCTTAAAAATTGCTTCCTATTTCTCAGTGAGTTGGTAGTTAGACTCAGTAGTTGTCATTCCTTGCGCAGCATAAACAATCTCCGTCTTAGATTTCCCAATCACTCCACTTCCTTCTATTCAAAATCATTTTCTGTCCAGGCTGTTAGGTTGTGGAACTCGCTTCCCGCTCCTATTCGGCGCGCTCAATCTCTTGCTAGCTTTAAAGCATCAGTAAAAACTCATTTCCTTTCCCTTTAGTTCTACTTTTCCCTTTTCTTATAGTCCCTTTCTTTCCTTCAAACTTTTCGTGGATATGTGTATTATTAAGTTTATGTATGTTTATGTAGGTATGTACATATGTATGTCTATATATATTTATGTATATTTGCATGTATTATTTATACCCATCTTAGTTGTGTTGTCATTTGTACCACCTACTCTTTTTCTTATATTTTCACTGTCTACCTAAAGGTTGCCTGTAAGAGATTGCTTAGCGATAAGGCCGCCTTTTGTACTCGTCATTGTTATACATATTTTTATAGTAATTAATATTTTCTGTAACTGGTGCAAAAAAGTGTAAAAATAAATAAAAAATAAATATTTGTATCAGTTATCTAGTACCCATAACACAAGCTTCAGCTAGCTTAACTTGGGTCTAGATGGCGCTGTGTGACAATTCACACAACAATTCCTGAGATTATTATTAAGTTGATTTTTTCATTATATACATTTTACTCGCAAATGTATCAATAAAACATAAAGGTACGTTCACACCATCGCGAAAGCATAACCCCATTAAGCACTCGTTTCATTAGCATCAATAATTCACGCGGCGCGGGATCGGGACGCGATTTGTCGCGAAATCCACTCGTGTGAAGATCCATATGATGGTACAGACTGATGGTAGAATTCACGATTACGTTTTAATTTGGCTAGACATGTATTTATTCATGTGTTCCGAGGTGGATATGAATAATAATCTAACACCAATTTTAAAACTAGCTTTTGCCCGAGGCTTCGCTCGCATAAATTGCGTTAATTTATCCCCTTAGGGATGGAATTTATCAAAATCCTTTGACCAATGCGATCATTTACTTGATATAAAGAAACTTCAAGTTTTTTAGTCGTTTATTGTTCACAGCGTTTTTTCCAGAGAGATTATGACAATGACGCAGAAACAAAGACAACACTTTTAGTGTTGCCAACCTTGTCTCCATTTTAGGCGTGGACATCCTCCGGCCATTGAAAGAGTTAACTTTCAATTTCTTCAGTATCTTCCACAGGTAATTTTACAATGTAACGAACGGCTCGCCGTATCGTTCCTCTCGCAGTGTAGATATCCACCACTCGACAAATGTTATCTGCACCATGATGCAGCTTCGTTACACGACCCAGCCGCCAGCTCTGGGGTGGTATGTTTTCATTTCTTAACAGCACCATATCTCCTACTTTAGGATCTCCGGTTCCTGATTTCCACCTTGTTCTCTGCTGCAACTCAGCAACAAATTCTTTGCTCCAGCGTTCCCAAAAATGCAATCGCAGTTTCTCTATCATGTAGAAATTGGAATTAGCTTCTTCTGCAGCAGCATGAGGCAGGGACGCCAGTGGTCGACCGATAAGAAAGTGCCCCGGGGTTAAAGGATTTAGGTCCAACGGGTCGGAAGATAAAGGAGAAAGAGGTCGAGAATTAAGAATAGCTTCTATTTGGGTGAATAGAGTGGACAATTCTTCAAAGGTTAGGGAAATATTACCTGCAACTTTCTTTAAATGATATTTAGCTGCCTTTACGCCCGCCTCCCAGACGCCTCCAAAGTGTGGGGAATAGGCTGGACTAAATTTAAAAGAAATTCCTTCAGAGTTAGCAAAATCTATTACCGAATCACGACTGGAGCGTATAATCTTACCTAGTTCATTGTTTGCCCCCACGAAGTTGGTGCCATTGTCGCAATAAATTGTTTGAGGTTTACCTCTACGCGCAACGAATCTACGTAAACATAGGATAAATGCTTGAGAACTTAGATCGCCTACCACCTCTAAATGAACTGCTCTAGTACTAAGGCAGACAAATAGGCAAAGATAACATTTTGTAATTCTATTCCCACGACCCTTTTTACTCGATATCATGAATGGTCCAGCAAAATCAGTACCGCTTGCATGAAACGGAAATGTGGCATTAGTTCTAACTGATGGCAAGTTTCCCATTATTGGTCGTATATTAGGCTTACCATTGTACCGTGTGCACACAACGCACTTCTTTGTTATACTTCGGGCCAAGAGCCTACCATTTATTGGCCAATATTCTTCACGAAAGGATGCAAGAAGCTGCTGAGGTCCAGCATGGAATAAACGATTATGTTCGTACCGCATTAACAAAAGGGTAAGTCTATGTTTACTATCTAATATGATAGGATGTTTCTTATTGTAAACGAAGCTAGAGTTTTTAATCCGGCCGCCCACTCTTAATATACCTTCCGAATCAAAAAATGGGTTTAAAGATAAAAGTTTAGATTTATTTGATAATTTAGAATTTTTTCTTAAACATTCCAAATCATTATAAAAGGATTCCTGTTGACTTAATTTAATTAATATGGATCGCGCCTTATCTATTTCATCTTTTTGTAGATTATCGTATAATTTATTATTGCAGGTTCGTGTCCTGTCACGGTCGCCAAATGACCAATGCGATCATTTACTTGATATAAAGAAACTTCAAGTTTTTTAGTCGTTTATTGTTCACAGCGTTTTTTCCAGAGAGATTATGACAATGACGCAGACACAAAGACAACACTTTTAGTGTTGCCAACCTTGTCTCCATTTTAGGCGTGGACATCCTTTCTTAGGGAATGCCTATGTCATAGTAGCTTTATGCATGCAAAGTCTCAGCCCGATCGGTTTAAAATTGACAAAATTTCATACGAACTTTCTTCCCCTATTTTATCCCCTTGGGGGTAGAATTCATTAAAGTCCTCTCTTAGCGGATGCCTATGTCATAACATCTATTTGCATGCCAAACTTCAGCCCGATCCGTCCAGTGGTTTGGGCTGTGCGTTGATAGATCACTATGTCAGTCACCTTTGACTTATATATTTTATATTATATTTATATATATAGATGTAACAAATAAATGTTATGCGCACGTCATACATAGTGGACGTCAAAAAGGGTAGAGACGAGCTAACCTCAACCGGATTGGGCCGACAGCGAGCCGATTGCTAGTGTCATGCGCCGACGAATGACATGCTTATGTATTTTAATGTCAGATTTCGGAGATTATAACAAGTAAAATATATGGAAGAGTAAAAATAAATATCTAATTTATATATTTGATAAATCATTACATAGTATTAAACAAAGTCGCTATCGCTGTCTATCCCTATGTACGCTTAAATCTTTAAAATTTCGCAACGGATTTTGAAGCGGTTTTTTTAATAGATAGAGTGATTCAAGAGGTAGGTTTATATATATAATACATGTACACCCATGCGGAGCCGGGGCTAGTAGCTAGTTAATTATAAACCATCAAATTATATTAGCGTCCCAACAATAATACAGTTATTTTTCTTAACATTTTACTAACACTCGTTGTAGGTTATAGAATGAGTGGACTGTATGTGTAATGTAAATCAAGCAATGGATAGAAAATGGTAAATACTTATAATGAAGATAGGTACGTGTACATACGGTTGTAGGCAAAAAGTGACTATAAAAATATATGACAATTCTAAAAGAAAATACATTTAAAATTGGTAGAAAAATAAATATATAAAAATGTGCAAAGAGTTTGCAACACTCGTCCTTTGTTTGGTTTTTTTTATTATATAAAAATTAATAATTAAATAATAAATAGACTTATGTACACTGTATATTTATTATGTTATAATAAAGAGTAAGGATAATTTAAGGTATAAAAATAAAAAAATATAAAATTATAAATTTTCTAAAAAAAATAAGTTGTTAAACTAATTTTAAGACATTTTGATGGCATTAGAATGAAATTTTAAGTATATCCCGATGATTATCAAATTAATATGGATATAATAATATTTACAATAATAACGATTACAAGGTCCCTGCTATAAACATAAACAATATTTTTTAGTAAATAAAAATGTAATAGTTTTATAAAATAAACCAAAAAAAATAAATATTAAAGAGTAAATGTTTTTATATTATTAATACAGCACGTGAGCCATGTTTAAACCGCGGCCTATTTGCCAAACCGTCGCTTGCACGACTATTTTTAAACAATTACCCAAATCTGACAATAATAGAACAGTGTCGGTGTTTCGTTACAAATTAAATCCTGCCCCTAATAACCGCTGAGGTTTTTCCCCACTTTTGTTCCACTATCTCATAAAAGATGCATCGAGCGGAACAGGAAAATTAATTCCAGACAATGCCAGCGGACTGGCGCGAAACAAGGCGCAACTACGACGGAATGAGTTTTTATGTATTTACACTGCAATTTTAAAATTTAATTCCATATTTTTGACATAGGAATTGCGATTTAAAGGTTTTTAAATTTCAAAATAGAATTCGTTCAAACTTTTTTATTTATCTGTACTCGAGTAGAGTACTTTAGTCCTACATGTTTCAGCCGCCAAGCAGCTTGTTCGTAAGATGTTTTGATTGAAGGTTTGGGAGATTTGGTAGTGAAACTACAGGTAACCTTAGTCTTACCTGTTTCAGCCGCCAAGCAGCTTGTTCGTAAGATGTTTTGATTGAAGGTTTGAGAGATTTGGTAGTGAAACTACAGGTAACTTAGTCTTACCAAACTCAGCAGCCAAACATCTTGTTCGTAAGATGTTTTGATTGAAGGTTTGAGAGACTTGGTAGCGAAACTACAGATAACTAAGTCTTATCTAATTCAGCCGCCAAACATCTTGTTAGTAAGATGTTTTGATTGAAGGTTTGAGAGACTTGGTAGTGAAACTACGGGTAACTAAGTCTTATCTAATTCAGCCACCAAACAGCTTGTTCGCAAGATATTTTGATTGAAGGTTTGAGAGACTTGGTAGTGAAACTACGGGTAACTAAGTCTTATCTAATTCAGCCACCAAACAGCTTGTTCGCAAGATATTTTGATTGAAGGTTTGAGAGACTTGGTAGTGAAACTACGGGTCACTAAGTCTTATCTAATTCAGCCACCAAACAGCTTGTTCGCAAGATATTTTGATTTGTAAAGGTTTGGGACATTTAGTAGTGAAACTACAAAGTACCAAAGCATAACATTGTAGTCCTCTGGAAAACATGAGTTGTTACATGATGATGTGTTAATTATTGAGCTGATTTTGCCTGTCTACGGTTATCACTTACTATCTATAATAGAAAATAAAAAAGAATAGAAATAGAAAATCATTTATTCAAATAAACTTACATTTAAGCACTTTTGAATAGTCATCACATTTTTTTTAATCTATCGCTCATTCGCTAGTGGACCGTCATCTTGTTTTCTCAGATAAAGTTGTCAGTTCTTTGCAAAAGTACATTTCATTATTGAATTATATTATTTTGTTTAATTCTTCTACGATTTGTGAGACAAATGTTCGGTGCGGAAACTCTACTGAAGGCGTTACGAACTTCTCTATTTCTATTAATAAATGATCAATAATCAGATTCGCAATTTAGTCGCCGAAATGTCAATTACAAGCTTCCAAACTATATTCGAACTCTATTCGATACCTTCCTACCTACCGATGATGCCTTCTAGAGGCGACACAATATTCAAATTAAAAAATATTTTTTTCATTTATTCATGTAGGATATTTTGGCCATTTATGAACGTCAAATTTTTTATATTATATTTTTTTTCCTACTGTCCAGTTCATACATATAGATCCAATTGAGAAGAACTGGCAAGACATTCAACTGTATAACAATTTTTTCATTTTCAAAACTAGAAGCTCGAAACTTATTTATTAAGCTTTTGATTAAATACAAGTAAATGAAATACTTACACTTAATTTTAATAAAATAGGGGATATAAGTTTGTATGTAAATTCACCATTCTAAAGCTAGAATGATGTCATGCATATTTTATTAATAAAAAAAATTGCCTAAATAATTAACAATATTCGCGGACACAACAAGTCATAACATAAATAAATTCTATAGGAATATTGGAACTATACCGGTCTGATAGGTAGCGATAAATTGAGGCAGTAATACCAATCTTTGCAATATATAGGCCGTATTGTTTTCTATTCCCACCCATTCTCTTTGATTCTTATCACCAGATCCAATTGACTCCCAAAAGCGTGCAGCCTCTCAAAGAGTTTCACCGAAATAAATCGCAATTGTCTGTAGAAATAGTCAAGTAAGAACGTTAAATTGGATAAAGCGGCAATATTGGAGCGCTCACGGGGCCGTAATAGGCAATTCTCGACATCCAATCCCGTACCACGATGACTTGGACTATTTAAATATGGTGCATAATCCAATGACGGTTTGACGGTTGTATTGTTATATTTAAGTAGAAATATCAATAACCGTTATTCTTCTTCTTCTTTCGTTTCAATGGCAACTAAATACATATCTATACATCTACATATAAATAAAATTAGAGTGTCTGTTTGTAATATTGAAAGAACCGTTTTTTACTACATGCATATGAATATAAATACGGTACACCAACATAAAATTTTTTACAGTTTTTGTCTGTCTGCCTGTCTATTTGTTCCGGCTAATCTCTGAAATGGCTGTACTGATTTTGACGAGACTTTGGTAGGTAGCTGAGGTAATAAAGAGTGATTTCGGCTACTTTTATTTTAGAAAAATTCTTTTATTATAGAAATATAGCTAGTATTTAAGTACATTTTCTCCAGAATGTTGCGACGACTGTTGTGCATTCTGTCGCATTTTTTAGGTCTTCCTTTGTGCAGGATGTTGGACACAGTGACAAGTGAGTGCAAGATAGGAGCCTACCCGCGGTGCACCTGGATACAGCTAGACATGGTAACGCAGTGTCTAGCCTGGCCAATCCTCTCACCACAATGACAACTATAATCGTTATTAAAAAAATATATAGGCACTCTTGAATAGCTATATTCTTGTTTGTGATTTAAATATGTGCATATTCCAATGACGATTTGACGGTTATATTATTATTTAAGTAGAAATAGAAATAATTGTTATTAAAATAAACTTAATATGAGCACTTTTGATTAGTTATATTTTTTTATTCTACCACTCATTCGGAACGCAGACTCATCACAAGACGAATGAGCAAGAAATTATAGTATTGTTCTAAGTAAATATACATAAACAAGGATTAGGCATGCGACAATCAATATTATTTACAACGCAAACTGCTATGCATGTATATCTATACATATAACTAGATACTCGCTCCGACTTCGCACGGGTGTACATATATTATATATATAAACCTTCCTCTTGAATCACTCTAACTATTAAAAAAACCGCGTCAAAATCTGTTGCGTAGTTTTAAAGATTTAAGCATACATAGGGACAAACAACGACAAGGACATTATTTTATACTATGTAGTGATAATAAAATAATAAAAATAAGACTGATGCTGTCTATACGTATACAAGAAAAGGTATTATTGTCATACTGTATCAAAGTAACTAAACAAAAAACAACACCTATTAGAATTTTGTCTGTTTGTCTGTGCGTTTGTTTGCGCTAATATCAGCAATGGGTTAATCAATTCATCTGCTGTTTTCAACAATGCAAATTGGATAAAGCGGTTTTAGCATCCTCGACATCCAATCCCATGCTATGGTGACCATGACGACCTCGATGATCCAGCGGTTTACCACACCTTGCGATGGTAGCGGATTCGATTTCTTACACAATGCAGACATTTGTATTCATTAGTATTAGAAGAATGGACGAAGACATTTAACTTTAACACGAATAATTTTATTCAAATTCAAATCATTTATTCTTGTTGGACATTTTGGCCGCTTTATTTTATATATTTTCCCTACCGTCTAGTTCAGTATATTGAAAAGAACTGGCAAGAAACTCAATTGAATATTTTTTTAAAAAGCCACTTTATTTATAATGTATAATTGTATAGGTGTCTATGTCTAACATTAAATGAAAATCCCATGCATGAACAACTATTGCCATGCATGCTTGTCAACAATGGTATTTACTTCTCTCGAAATTTCGACGACATTGCACTGACCGCTGTAAATACTCCATTAGTTGATTAGACATACCAGTAATTAAAAAAAAAATTTTCATTTTTTTTTATAACACAGGGAACAAACAAGCATGCGGCTCACCTGATGGTAAGTGATTTCCGCCGCCCATGAGCACCTGCAACACCAGGGGAATTGCAAGTACGTTATCGGCCTTTTAAAAAGGAATAAGCTCTTTTCTTGAAGGTTTCAGTATCGTATCGGTTCGGAAATACCATTGCTGGAAGGTGATTCCACAATGTGGTTGTGCGAGGCAAAAAGTTTCTAGAAAACCGCACTGTGGAAGACCGCCATCCAGATGATCAGGATGGTATTTCAGTTTCTGTTTCTTTCAAACTCAGCAGCTGGTATTAATCCGAACAATTCCTCAGAACACTCCCCGTGATATATGCGGTAGAAAATGCACAGAGATGCAATATCTCGCCGCAAAGCCAATGGGTCGAGTCTGTCACATAAACGTTGATTAGCAATGATTCTGGCTGCTCGGTTCTGAATGCGGTCAAATTGAAGTAGCTGGTATTGTGGTGCTCCCGCCCAGAGATGAGAACAGTATTCCATATGCGGCCGGATCTGCGCCTTGTATAATTGCAGGCGATGGGCCGCCGTGAAATACCGTTTCACTCTACTGAGCACACCAAGCTTTTTTGAGGCTATTTTAGCCTTGTCTTCCAAATGACCGCAAAACTAAACATCACTGGATATATCAACGCCAAGGACCTCGAGATATGGCTTCACATCAAGGAGAGTGTCTTGAAACTGAGATACGATAAATGGAATCTTTTTAGCGGTAAAAAAAATCATAAGATCCCGTTTACATATCAGTATATTGTTGTAGAAACATTTAATTTCGCCCGCCATATATTTTAAAACGGGCCTGCAACTAAATTTTAAGCTGAAGGGAGGCATATATTGCGGCGGGGTAATGGCTGGATTGTTTTATAGCGTTCATTACTTGAGTCTTCAGCTAGTGAGTATTAATTTGCGTGGGGTACGATATCTTGGGTCGTTACCAAGAAATATCGCACGCAAATTGGATGTTCGCATGGCGAAAAGTTTTCATTTCACGTAATTGTTACAAATTTCCTAAGTTAAATAATAAATAGATCACATTCACACAGTAAGGCAGATTATACAGAAACCAAAGAGTATAATCAATCTGTGTCTAGCATATTGAGACCTTGTCTGTTTTAGAGTGTCCGCAGCGATTGATCGACGTTTGTGTCTAGCTTTTGTTTTACGGCCTTTGACTTTATCAAGATTTAGTCTGTTTTGGATTCTCTGCAGCGATGCCAAATCGATGGCGATACATGGAAGTGCTGAGATGTCTCTGTAATGCTGCAATAATGATCGTCCAAGTATAAAACCAGCGAACTAAAAATATCCACCTAGCACATCGTTTAAGACAAAGGGATGTTATATTCCCTAAGTTGTTTGCAACCGCGCTGAAGGATATATTTAGAATGCTGGCCTGGAAAAATTACGGCATTAATTTTAACGGCGAGAACGATTTGCTGACGACATTATCAACAGGGCTGAATCTCTGCAGGACTTACAACAGATGCTGAACGGCCTGGCTGAGTAGTCTCAGCGTATCGGTCTCCGGATGAATTCGGACAAAACCAAGACATGTCCAGTTTCGTCCAAAACCGATTGCGGTATTCGAAATTGTTCAGAAGTATATTTATCTACGGCAAAAGCCCCAACTAGGTACTAACAATTTGGAGAAGAAAACCAAGAGATGGATACAGCTAGGCTGAGCAACTTTTGGAAATCATCGTCAAGTCTTCTCGTCGTCGCTTAAAACAAAGGTTTCACCCGTTATGATTTAGGGAGCCTAAATGCGGATACTTACGATACAACTGGTCCATCAACTCAAAGTCGCTCAAAGAGCTACGGAACCTATCTTGAATAACACTCGTAAAGTTTCATTGTTATTGTGTATTTATCACCAAATGTGAGTTTCGTTATTTCTATTGGTAATAATACCCGCCAATCGTTATCTATGAGACAAACGCCTACATCTGTAATGGATTCGTAACATTCGATAATTGACACGTCTTCGGGGTCTAATCCACCCCAAAGACCCAACGCGCTAAGGTCTTGAGAACTTCTGATATTTCACACACGAATTTTGCAGGGTTAAGCTTGTGGGTTCGGTTGAGATTGGTCGATAGGAAATTATTTATAGGAAATGTTTAGTATCATCGCATTATATTTGTTTTTACTATTTTTGCTGTTATTAGTTTTTTAGTTATATTATTTATTGATGATATACGAGATTGTTTTATAGATTGTAGTAAGACTGTTGTTATAAAAAAATATAATTTCGGAACATCGTTTCTTAATTTTTCTTTTCGTGATCCTGTGTTTAAATTATAGAACTAGAAACGATAGTTTCAGCATTTTGCTAATAGGTTGATCAATTGAATTTTGCATACTCCTGTAGCAGAAGCTATAGCGCAGATTTTTCATATGTAAATACATACATAAACAAACTGAACCAAAACGCTGACGTATTATTTCAGGCGTCCGTAGGCTACGTTCAAAGGAGCGTTCATATGATATCTTAAACACAAATACGATATAAAAAATGTATACCATCAATCTAATTAAAAATCTCGCAAACGACCAATCCACGTCATTCCGACACCAACCCCTAATAGTAGAAAACGTAATTAACTCAGGTAAATCGGATTGGGTGAAAGTTTTCGCACGATAACTGGAGTGGAAAGACCACCCCCGCCACCCCTACTTGCGGCTTACTCTCCGCGTAATACCGACGTTTTATGACGTCATTAAATTTTAAACGCCAAATTATAATTCTTGTTGCCGGTGCAAGTTTATTAATCACCTTAACCTTGTGCTGTAATTTGTGATATGGTTTACTTATTGATGTTATTTTTTTTATAACACATGGGACAAACGAGCATGCAGCTCACCTGATGGTAAGTGATTACCGCCGCCCATGAGCACCCGCAATATCAGGGGAAATGCAAGTACGTTGTTGTCCTTTTAAAAAGGAATAAGCACTTTTCTTGAAGGTTTCAATATCGTATCGGTTCGGAAATACCATTGCTGGAAGGTGATTCCACAATGTGTTTGTGCGTGGCAAAAAGTTTCTAGAAAACCGCACTGTGGAACACCGCCATTCATCCAGATGATCAGGATGGTATTTTAGTTTCTGGCGGGTGGTACGGTGGTGAAACTCAGCTGCTGGTATTAATCCGAACAATTTCTCAGAACACTCCCCGTGATATATGCGGTAGAAAATGCACAGAGATGCAATATCTCCCCGAAAAGTCTGTCACATAGACGTTGATTACCAATAATTCTGGCTGCTCGGTTCTACAGATATTGACAGATTAATTAATTCTTTCCATTCTGTCTTTCACGCATGATCAGGAATGCAAGCGATTTAGCGCGGGCGAGCCAGCACGCGCAATCGTGATTTCACGCGTGATCTGGAGTGCTCGCAATCGTGATTGCATTGCATATATTTGGTATGATTCTTTTATATGCGCCTAATAATTATATTTTTCTTGTTTTCTTTAATTTAATTATTTTTAATATTCACTCTTTCGCGAGGTTTTTAGGAGGAGTTCTTCGAAGGAGCTTAGATTCGAAGTCAATTCACTTTCTTTTAAAGTTTAGTTTTTCTATTCCATAGGATTTTATTTTCCAAAGAAAGAAAGAAAGAAGAAAGAAAGAAAAACATTTATTGTCAACCATTTAAGAACGTTTAAGATTTATATATTAATTAGTTGCTCTATAATTATGTCTTGACTATTTTGTCAGATGTCCGCCATTTTGGTTATTAATTATTACAAGGCACGCGCGACTGAAGGACGCGGGAATGTGCGAGATGTTGGTGCGCGCGGTTTTTCTCGGTTTCTTTGTCTATATTTACATACATATTCTTTCCTGCCTTAACTTTCAGTGTCGTGAGTGAGAAATCTGACCGAAAAAAAAGTTTTTTTAATATTATAAATAGGCTTACGCTTGGTTTTACCTCATCTAGTGGAAAATGATGGCAAGACCTAGGATGTAGCTTATCCAAATGAAATCTATTCACCATAGTAATACAACCTGTCTTACTTCGAACTGACTTTTCTCCAATCCGGAGTCCGGAGTTGTCCACAATAAAGCTGTGTGTTGCCATTTAGTGAAAAGCTATTAATTTGACAATACAAACAAACACTTAAATTTTATTTATTTGTATATATTATATATATACTATAACAAGTGCTATATTAACTACCTAGCAATCCAATAGCGATATAGTTGTCACCCTCGTAATATAAAGCTCGAGATAAAAAAGAAAGAAAATGGCTATCATAAGAACGTGCCTCCGTAGGTACTCCGGCCAGGCTTATGCCTAACGTCGCCAACATTTATAATTATATAATTAATATTATTTATTTCATGTAACAAATATTTGTATTTGTTAAATGAAATAATTAAATATTATTTTATATATATTTTGTTAAATAAATTGTTGATGTTACATAGTTTTTAATAGAAAAGCCCGCATAAAAATTTCACATGTTTTCATCTATCCTATAGATTTACTTAAATATAATTTTTATAAAATATTTACTTTAAAAATATTTCATATATTTTTTACGAAAATATTTAAAAATAATTAAATCATAAAGTTATTATTACTCATTTTTTAGTTATTACTCATTAAAATAAATATTCATATTGCTATAATATAAAACAAAATCAAAAACATTTATTTATTTGGGACACTTTAGCCGCTTATGAACGTTAAGTTATTGTATTTATGTTGTTATTTCTATCTACCGTCCCGTTCAGTAACCAGGTTCAATTTAGAAGAAATGGCAAGAAAATCAACAGATTTTATTGTAAAGCCATTTTATTTACATTGTATTGGGTTGTTTATATTATATATACATATGTGTATATACATTGTATACTTATATAGATGTCTAACATTAAATGTATTGATTTCATTTATTTTTATTTTTTAAATTATTTATATGTAAATGAAAGTCATTCATTATTTGAATTTGGCGCGCATTTGTATCTGAATTAAATTTAAACGTCAGAATGACGTACGCCATTTGTCGAGGAAGTTTCTAGATGTTTTTAACAGTTTTTGCTGAATGATACGTGTATAATTGTTTATAATTTGAGTTCATAATTTTGTTAAGTAATAGCGTAAAATGTTGTTTCTCTTTTCAGGTGAGTAGTTTAAAACTGATAGTAATGCGCTTTTATATTTGTTAAAAACAATTGTTTGTAATTAATTTAACCTCTTTTCAGAGCAACACAATTGAGTATATTATTTCACATAAAAAAGGTGTTTGTAAAATACATAACACATTATATAAATTATATTATTTTAAAATAAATAAACATATTATAATACTTGTTACCTTCAGATTACGACCGACCGGCAGAGTAAGTTGTGTTCTTTGGCTGATAAAATGCAAATTCGCAAAGATTCATCCCAAGTTTTCTTATTACTCGCGCTAATAAACGGTAGCGATCGTTCGCTACTCGTTGTCATCTGCAATGTGACCACAGACCACATACATACAGAGTCTAAGCTTGAAGTCATTATAAATAATAATAACTTTCGCATGTTTAGTTACTTCCACTATTTTTATTATAGCACATGGGACAAACGAGCCATCGGCTCACCTGGTTGTAAGTGATTACCACAGCCCATGGGCACCTGCAACACCAGGGGAATTGCAAGTACGTTGTCGGCCTTTTAAAAAGGAATAAGCTCTTTTATTGAAGGTTTCAATATCGCATCGGTTCGGAAATACCATTGCTGGAAGGTGATTTCACAATGTGGTTGTGCGTGGCAAAAAAATTCTAGAAAACCGCAAAGTGGAGGATCGCCATTCATCCAGATGATCATTTCCATCCGCCATTCATCCAGATGGTATTTTAGTTTCTGGCGAGTGGTATGATGGTGGAACTCTGCGGCTGGTATTAATCCGAACAATTTCTCAGAACACTTACTATGCAATACATAGAGAATTTGGGGAGTGTTCCTCAGAACCTCAGAACCTAAGTGTACCTCAGTACGTTAGTAATTTTAAATATTATTATAATTGTTTGTATGGTTATACCTTAATAACGAGAACCTAAATTATTAAGTAAATGATCCTGCTTATCATTATTATGATAATGAATTAACTTATTAATAGATCAGCCACTTTTAAGCATACGGGAAAGGTATAACTACTTCTATTTTACAAAAATAAATAATTGGAAATAGAACTAATCTTTATTCAAATAAACTCATTACAAGCACTTTTGAATAGTCATATTTTGAATCTACCACTCATTCGGATTGCAGATTCATCACAAGAAGAATGAGCAAGAAACTTGTGTGTTGCTCTTTTAAATAGATGTTTTTTTTTTATATTGACATCAAATTTTATAATTCTATTTCTAATTTGTTTATATTTATTTCTAGTCTACTTTATAAAAACACATAAATGACATCAAATATTGTAATTATTTTTTTAATTTGTTTATGTTTATTTCTAGTCTACTTTATAAAAACACGTAATAACATCAAATATTGTATTTTTTTTAATTTTTTATATTTACTTCCTTAAATTTTAAAAGTTTAAGATTAAAATTATTACTTCGTGATGCTAATATTGAATAATACAAAATTTGCCTCTCCTAAGTTGGTTTCCACCAAACAGGCGTGGTACAAGCTCGCTAACTTAACACTTTCGTCCCTGGGGGGCACTTGTGGGTCGTTGTTACTAACTGCTCATTATTAATACAACTAGTAACTTTATACTTTGTTAGTCGTACAACATATAAATGTAAAGATGCTAGCAATATAGTCTAATATATAAAATTCTCGTGTCGCAGTCAGGTCAGTTCGTCCGAACAGCTTTACCGATTTTTATGACATTTTGTGTTCAGATCTACGCGATATGGGTAGATTTGAGATCGGTTAACATTTATTTATTGTTCTTGTGATGAGTCTGCATTCCGAATGAGCGGTAGAATAAAAAAACTTGGCTATTCAAAAGTGCTTGTATTTAGTTTATTTGAATAAAGATTATTTCTATTTCTATTTCTATTTTCGTATCCCTCAATATATTATTCAAAAAGCAAAAGTGCTTATAATACGAAGAGAAAATAAACTTTATTCAAATTAACTTAAGTTTATTTGGTAACTAAAGACTGTATTATATTCCTGTTATATTATAATACATACACTTACATCTAAACCGTTTACGATCTCAATACATTCAATTGGCTCTCTCCCATGTACAACATGCATATAGTAAACATTTTGGAGCTGACATGTTATTACCGGAAAAGATTTTATCGGCGCTGACGTGCCGGCTTATGAGAACAGGCTTGTGTGCTCCATGCGGAGAATTGGGCGGATTACGTTCAGGAAAAAAAACGTGTAAGCACATGTAAAGTGCTGGCAAAATATTTGTTTCGAGAGATATGTCAGGCCCGTGAATCCGGCCGAATTGCGCAGTCAATTTGCCGACTAATACCAGTTTTGTACCAATTGTGTTCTGTTGAAATAAAACACGGCGTGTGTCATTAAAACTTAAATGTAGATGCGGTATATATACTTTTCAATTATAGATAAGGGTATGGTATATTTAAAAATGAATCGGTATTATTATAAACAATGTTTGAAAAGAATAGCTGAGTTTCTAGTTAGTTCTTCTCATTTCGAACTGATGGTAGATTTGACATATCATAAGAGTTTGTAACCATAGACCGACATGGAGAAAGATTTGATTTGATTTGATTTATTCTTCACCCGCCTGCGCTAATGATTTACCCTGGCGGGGACTAGTGGAGGATGATAAGATGAGCATCAGATCAGGTCATTTAGTAAATCGTGCTAAATTCACCAAGATTTCTTCATGCTGGTTTCCAGGGGGAACCGCGTGGAGGTCAACCTTACATTGATAGCAGTATCATCACTCCACATTACTAACAATTACCTTCCCCCCAGAGTCAGTATATTATATTTATTATAAAATTTTCAACGACCTCGCTCTAGGAGTTTAGCACGCCGCTTTATATCCAATGGTCGCAGATTTGATTCCTCACACGGTACAAACATTTGTATTCGAATTATGATTGTTTGTATCGGGTTGCGTGTTATATACGTGTGCATATTATGTATGTATTTACAAAAAACAATGTATCAATGTATTTATATCAGTTGCGAAGTACCCATAACTACCTATAACGAGCTACAAAGAAAAATATATATAAGTACATACTTATATCAATAGTCTAGTATATAACACATACTCTACTTGGATCGAGACTAGATGGGACTGTGGAAATTGTGAGTTATTTTTGAACTTACATTGTTAATCTAGAATCTACCTTATTAAGACGGAAATAACGTACAAAACAGAAATAACCAAGATTCTCCGTTAATTATACAATTAAAAGCAAAAGATTCAAGTGCCACTTACAATTATCATTCACATGTAGCAAATTTCGGCCGACATAATATGCCTCGAAATGTACGCTACATACATCTCTAGAGTGGTACAGACCATAAAATTTCCCTCACAAATGCTTTGTGATCATTAACCTTTATTTTTATGACCTGCTTACTACTCTAGTCGAGTAGTTTTTATATACGCTGCTTGTGCTTCTTGACTTGGTGTACTGTATCTAATTAGACAAATATACCTGATAACAATAAATATATAATAACTAACTGATACCGTAAACGTTGTTGTGCCATATAAATTAAATTCGCAAAGAAAAGAATGGTAAAAATTTAGGGGTGTATGTATTTTTAATGCCATGTTATAAAAAAATAAAAAATAAAATGTTGTTCAAAACATAAAAATTAAATGTTAGTGGTGGGCAGCCATTAACATTTATTTAACATAATGTCACTTAAGGGTATGTAAAACAGATAGTAGCCTATTCTCAGACCTACTTAATACGCGTATAAATTTTCATAAAAATCGGTCAAGCCGTTTCGGAGGAGTATGGTAGCTAACATAACACGAGAATTTTATATACATACTAGCTCTCCCGGCAAACGTTGTTTTGCCTTAAAAAAAACAAAAAAATTTAGGGGTGGACTACCCCTAACATTTAGGGGGATGAAAAATAGATGTTGGCCTATTCTCAAACCTACTCAATACGCTCACAAAATTTTCGTGAGAATCGGTCAAGCCGTTTCGGAGGAGTATGGGAACGAAAACTGTGACACGAGAATTTTATATATAAGATAAGATTGTAATAATAATAACTCTAGTCAATTTACACAACGCCATCTAGTTCCAAGGTAACCAGAAGCTTGTATTATGGGTACTAGATCATTCTCTAATATTTTACTCACATAATTTAAGAGACATGCTCTTGTAAACAACGGTTATTTCAATATTACAAACAGACACAACAATTTTATTTATATGTATAGATTATTATTTGGAACTTAAGGATCAATATAAATTATGTTTTACTATAATATATTCTCTAAAACATAGCCAATATAAATCAAAGAATTTATTGGAAAATCGTCGAAGTGCCTGCGCTAATATACACTTTCCTCTGTCTTTTTTGCCAACTGTGTACAAATAGGCTTGCAATATCCAAGCACTTTATGAAAGAGGCATAATACTTCATTACGAGCTTCCTCACAGAACTGCTGACATGCCGTTTCATTCGATCTAGGTCGGACACAAATGAGGGTATATTCAAACCGAGCCGTAATGAGGGCCCGCGACTGGCTGGCACTGAAACAGGATAATTAACTTAAAAAAAAAAAAAAGTTTAATAGTTTTTTTTTTAACGAAAACTGGGTCAGACGTTTCGTCAAAATTATTACACGTCATCAAACTTCTTTTTGACGAGCGGGACGCAAACGTTGCCACTTTGAATACAAACTGAAGGTAAACAAAATGTTGAAGACACTTTTGTGCAATTTTATCTATCTTTATAAAGATTCTGTGTTATATTTTTTTTTATTTTATAATATTTGTCATTAAGATTTTATACAAGCTAGGAATGTACTGTATATATTTGTATGATAATCATTTCACATTATTACCTCTTTTCATGACAGCTAGCCGATTACAGACAAAACCGACACGTTCCATATTTCACCTGTAAAAAATATTCTCACATCATCCGTCACTCGTCACATACAGCTTGTGGAATACAGGCCAGTTATTTAGTTTATAACCTCTTTTATATGTTTTATATTTCGAATACCAAAATTCTATTCTAAATTGTCACTGCTATCTATTCGTTTCGGTTTCCCTTCCTGGCCCTAGTTGGTAGTGTTTCTTTATAATATACTCTTATAATAATATATGCAATATATATGTGGGATTACCGCGAGTGAGACTTGAGGAAAAGTCTTATAATATTTAATTATTTATTAACGTCTTAAAATCGTTTTACATCGTTCTGTCAACTCTCTCAATTCTTTTTTTTTTAATAAAACTATAATAAAAAAAATAAAGTGCATATATCCTCCTTCCACATATGTATATCCTACAATTCCCTGGTTTCCTTTATCGCCCACACACCTATAATTCTAGAATAGAATAGAATAGAAAATCATTTATTCAAATAAACTTACATTGAAGCACATTTGAGTAGACATAACATTTTTTTTTAATCTACCGCTCATTCGGAATGCTGTCTCATCACAAGAAGAACAAGCAAGAAACTTGTGTGTTGCTCTTTTAAATAATTTATTCTTACTTACAATTTAAGTTTAAGTGTGTGAATACAAACCACCGATTAGCACTAATTCAATAAAATAATAAATTTCTAATTAAAATCTAATAATATTATCTAGTATCAATGTCTATAATTTTTATTAATATACATTTATTATTAGTTGAGGGTATATTATATGTAAATAATATATTATTACTACCGACCCCACGTACTAAATAATCTGAGTTCTAAAGTTTCAACTGTGTCCTTATCAGGAAGATAGCGAAAAATAAGAATTTATATTTTTTAGCCTTCATTAAATTTAATATGTCTTTAATACTTTTAAAAAAAGTCATATAATGCCAAATCGAGATCATTCTTTTTACACAACTCATTTAGTTATAAAATTATACTTTATTAAATAATTTTTGGGCGTGGGAGCCTCCAGCAAGGTGGACCGAAGATCTGGTCAAGATCGCTGGAAGCCATTGGATGCGAGCAGCGCAGGACCGATCGTCGTGGAGATCTTTGGGGGAGGCCTATGTCCAGCAGTGGACGTCTTCCGGGCTGCGATGATGATGATGATGATGAAATAATTTTTATATATTACTTATATTTAATAACTTTATATTAAAATATTTGACGTAAATAGTACCGTATTCATGTTTATTACCATAATTTATTTATTGAAATGTAGAATTATCTTACTAATATTATAAAACGCTGAAGTTTGTGAGTATGGATGTTTGTTACTCTTTCACGCAAAATCTAATGATGAAACTTTACAATAAATATGCTTATTTATTTATTTATTTATCCTTTATTGCACTATTTAAAATAATGTACAATTGGCCAGCTTAATGCCATATGGCATTCTCTACCAGCTAATCATTGGGTAGAAACAGAAAGCGGTTGAAGGGCAGTATTGGGAAAAGGCATACCATTTGTATTTACCTAACTTAGGTATATATATCAATAGTAATAAGAAAATAATTATATACCTATGAATATACATATATACTTAAATAATCAGAATAACATATAGACTATAATTTAAACCGTTATTATGTAAATTTAGCGAAATATTATGATAAATGTCAAGTAAGTGTAAGTGATGACTATATTGCGTGGGTTATATAGTTAAGAATAAACAATAACCTCTGATCAGATCAAATATATAACTATACTCCTTACATTCCTCTACAACGTGTAACACGTAAGGAATCAAAATATCAAACGTCTTAGAAAAAAGCTGTGATTATATTAAAAAATACCAATCGAATTGAGTAAGTACCTCTTTTTTGATGTCGGTTGAGAATATTAATGTGGTTGTTTTATAAAGTTATTATGCAACCCGAAAATGAAGTGGTCGAACTCGAAACACTAACTGGAAAATTAGTGACCGGTTTACGGCGTTGTAAAAGAATTTATGACTCGCCATTCGCACTTCGCCAAACGGCGGTCTCTGTTTAGATTAATTTTATGTATAAAAGCATATTATATATATTTGGTAAGTATTTATTTATACTTTCGAAGCATTGTGAAATCTTATTCACAGATTTCGAACTGACGGTAGATTTGATATATCATAAGAGTTTGTAATACACCTACATGGAGAAAGATTTGATTTGATTTGATTTATTATTCACCGTGCTAAATTCGTGCTAAATTCTCCAAGAATTCTTCATGCTGGTTTCCAGGGGGTACCGCGTGGAGGTCAACCTTACATTGATAGCAGTGAGGTCATCACTCCACATTACTAACAACTACCTTCCCCCCAGAGTCGGTATATTATATTTTATGTATAAAAGCATATTATATATATATTTCGTAAGTATTTATTTATACTTTCGAAGCATGCGAAATCTTATTCGCAGAATCACACAATATATATCCCAGATATCCTTACATTGAAGCACGTTTGAATAGTCATCACATTTTTTTAATCTACCGCTCATTCGGAAAGCTGTCTCATCACATGACGAATGAGAAAAAAACTTGCGTGTTGCTCTTTTAAATAATTTTTATGTTACTTTACATTTTTAATTTGCTGTGTGTGTGTATACAAACTTCCAATTATCACTAATTCAATTAAATACTCAATTAGAGTAACTATTAAATATATAACCAACTGGTTGAGTAACTAAATAAGAGTATATCAGTCGTAGTGATTAAAGCAGACCAGTCCCTACAAGCAGCACTCGTTCACGAGTATTACGAACAGAAGCATACGTTATTCATGTCAAAAAAAGATATTAGATAAACATTTCTATTTGCAACTTAAACGTTGAACTACAGTGCATCAATTACAATAAATAAATAGTGAAACATAAAAGTACCCAGTGGAAATATGAACCTGCAAGATTTGTTGCCGTTGGTCCGCGTCGTAACACTATAAAACGCAACCAGTTACCCAAATATATCAACGATGAACAACTTGGAAAAAATGAACGGCACACGGAAAATGTGCCTTGAACACTTGCGAATGCAGTTCAAAGTTGCAAAATGCAATTTAACGATATAATGCAAGTTAAAAATATGTTTCCAGATAGATAAATTCCCGTGCTCCATCGTGTGGGCAAACAATCTGACGGGTGCATGCATTTTACCTCACTTGTGAGTTCTGCTTGTTGATGCTTAGATTCAGAATGTTTAGATAACTAAAAATATTTGCTACGTAATAGCGCGTAGCGTAAGTTTTATTTTTATTCATATTTATTTATTCAGTTAATACAATATACACTTACAGATAATTCCCAACACGTTTATATCTTAAATAATATCTATACTAATATTATAAAGCTTAAAAGTTTGTTTGTTTGTTTGAATGCGCTAATCTCAGGAAACTTGTGTGTGGCTCTTTTAAACAATCCTTGTAAGTTCACATTTTACAAGTCGTAACGTGTGAATACAAACTACCAACCAGCACTAATTTATTTAGGCTCAAATATAAAAACACAATAAGATTTAATCTGTCGTAGTGATAAGAGCAGACCAGTCCCTACAAGCAGCACTCGTTCACGAGTATGACGGATGAGCCAGCCATCACTGCGCTCGACCATATTTTAGGGAGCCCAATGACCCGGCCCACCACGCCCCCACATGTCCGGACATTTTAGTGAGCATGACTACTCATTCCACTCGACCACGTCACAGCTACAAAAATTACTATATGGTAGTTACAGTATTCGCACTTTACATGAGTTAGTTTAATCTGTCACGATGTGCTAACTGCCCTGACGTCATGCTCATCATATCATCCTTCACTGCCAGAGTAAACCATTAGCGCAGGCGGGTGCACCATTCCATAGTCACCCATAAAAAAAATCTCTTACGGGTGAGAGGAAAGGGGATTGTTAGTAATGTGGACTGATGGTCTTATTGCTAGCAATGTACCATGTCAGGTTGACCTCCACGCGGTTCCCCCTGGAAACCATCGTGATAAATTCCTGATTAATAGAATAGAATAGAAAATCATTTATTCAAATAAACTTAATTTAAGCACTTTTGAATAGTCAACATGCTGTCTCATCACAAGAAGAATAAGCAAGAAACTTGAGTGTTGCTCTTTTAAACAATCCTTGTAAGGTCACCTTTTACAAGTCGAAACGTGTGAATACAAACTACCAACCAGCACTAATTTATTTAGGCTCAACAGGCTACCAACAGGTTGACCTCCACGCGGTTTCCCCTGGAAACCATCGTGATAAATTCCTGGTGAATTTGTCACTTTGAAACACACGTGTTGCTCTTTAAATAGTCGTTGTAACTTTATATTTTTAAGTCGAAACGTGTGAATATCAATTACCAACTAGCGCTAATCTATTAGGGCCATGTCTTATACCTATATAAAATTCTCGTGTCACAGTTTTCGTTCCCATACTCCTCCGAAACGGCTTGACCGATTCTCATGAAATTTTGTGAGCGTATTGAGTAGGTCTGAGAATCGGCCAACATCTATTTTCATCCCCCTAAATGTTAGGGGTAGTCCACCCCTAATTTTTTATTTTATAATAAGACAAAACAACGTTTGCCTGGACAGCTAGTCTTATATATAAAATTCTCGTGTCACAGTTTTCTTTCCCATACTCCTCCGAAACGGCTTGACCGATTCTCATGAAATTTTGTGAGCGTATTGAGTAGGTCTGAGAATCGGCCAACATCTACTTTCCATCCCCCTAAATGTTAGGGGTAGTCCACCTCCAATTTTTTTTTTATTTTAAGGCAAAACAACGTTTGCCGGGACAGCTAGTATTATACAAACAACAAGAATAAATCGGCGATACTTATACTGCGTTACGTCTAACGCCCGTAACGTAGCTTTATAGCTTTAGAAATTTAATAAAATTATAATGAAAACACCTAAATCTTGCACCGTGCGAGGAATTGAACCCGCGACTATTGAAACTAATGGTGTGCCAAATAGCCAGACCGAAGCCATCAAAAAATGTACATATATAATAGCAAAAAGCAGCGAAAAACAGCATAATAAGTACTGAAGTATCTTGTGTATACAAAATGCGTAGGAGAGAAAGTATGGCTGAGTGTCCTCATAGAAGCGCGTTGATTATGCGTCCAGACTGCCTGCTTCCCTTTTATACATATATGTAGACTTTACACCTAGCTACGTATTGTCTGACTGTATATGACAGCCTCGGTGGTCTAGTGGTTTAGCACACCGCTATACTATCCGAGGATTCGATTCTTAGGCTTATATTCTTACTGTATCCAGATTTGTTACGTATGTATGTGCAAAAACTAATATATCTCTATAATCTAAGTATACCTATTAGTTGTTTAGTATATATAATATAAGCTTTGCTTAGCTTAGGACTAGATGGCGCTGTACTGAGAGTAAAGATATAGAATAGAAAATCATTTATTCAAATAAACTTAATTTAAGCACTTTTGAATAGTCATAACAATTTTTTTATCTACCACTCGATCGGAAAGCTCTCTCATTACAAGAAGAAAGAGAAAGAAACGTGTGTGTTGCTCTTTTAAATAATCTTTGTAAGTTTACATTTACAAGTCGAAACGTGTGAATACAAACTACCAACCAGCACTAATTTTTTTGGGTCAAATATAAATATACAATAAGATTAAATCAGTTGTAGTGATAAGAGCAGACCAGTCCCTACAAGCAGCACCCGTTCACGAGCATGACGGATGAGCCAGCCATCACTGCGTTCGACCATATTTTAGGGAGCCCAATGACCCGGCCCACCACGCCGCCACATGTCTGGACATTTTAGTGAGAATGACTACTCATTCCACTCGACCACGTCACAACTACTTAAAATTACTATAAAGATTATTACGTCCTTTTCTATCGAGTAATTTTATTCAGTTGACAGAAAGCGACAAAATATTTCGATCGTTACATTATGTTCGTATCTAATTTCAGTTCTTATGAATGTGGTTAATAGGTACATATAATAATAATAATATCTCAGGACAATTAACACAGCGCCATCTAGTCCCAAGCTAAGCAGAGCTTGTGTTATGGGTACTAGACAACTGATATAAATACATGGATACATTTTTTTTTGTAAATAAATACATATTATACATAGAAAACACCCAGACCGATACAAACAATCATACTCATGAATATACATATTTGTGTCGTGCGAGGAATCAAACCCACGACTATCGGAATGCGGTGTGCTGGACAACTAGACCACCGAGGTCGTCAAGGAATATTGGTTGATTATTATAATATTGCGAACAGGGATGACTGGAAGATAAAAACATGTTACGCCGACCCCAAATAAATGGGATAAGGAAGAATCATAAGATGATATTAATAAGAAAATAACACTAATAAATATACCAGAAAATCATCAAAACCATTATTAAGTAATGTAAAATACACTCGAAAATGACCCTAATTTTAAAAGCCTTCTTTAAGAAGTAAGTTTAAAAATACTTATTAATTAATTATGAAGTTAACGTAAACAATCAAAATGTATTACAATTTATATTAAAACCAAGTTTATAACATAACAGAAATCCACCATTTCCAGTTGCGACAAAAAGCGTACCCTTTGATAACAATAAAATAGTTGCACAAACTTTACGACGCAGGCAAAGTTGCTAACAACTGGGTACGGAGTTCGAGTCCCGGCCAATTTAATGCGGCCACTGCCAGAGCAATTTCGAAGTTACGGCAAAAAAGTTTATTGGTATGCTAAATGAATATTACCTAGGTTTAGAGTTTGGCTTGTTGATGTCTGCGCTGGGATGTGTATGTTGAGATTTTTCTTACCTGAAATGAGAATAAAGGTATAAATTCATTTATTCATTACTACTTATACATATATATGAGTTTTTATATATGGTACTATCTATTGATTATAATAAAACAACCACATCCATTAATACCAGCTGCTGAATTTCAGCATACTACCCGCCCGAAAGTATCCAGAACATCTGGACGAATGGCGGTCTTCCACAGTGCGTTTTTCTAGAAACTTTTTGCCTCGCACAACCACATTGTGGAATCGCCTTCCAGCGATGGTATTTCAGAACCGATACGACATTGAAACCTTCAAGAAAAGAGCTTATTCCTTCTTAAAAGGGCGGCAATGCACTTGCAATTCCCCTGATATTGCGGGTGCTCATGAGCGGCTGTCGACTTACCAACAAGTAAGTCGAAAGCTCGTTTGTACTCTTTGCTAAAAAAAACTACAATAAATATCTCTAAGTTTACTGACTTATCTGAACCTTCAACCGAAATACAGCTTACAAAGCTAAGCTAATAGGTAGACATAAGTAATAACAGTTTCGTTCATCAAGATTTGGTGATATATAAAGATTACTGGCTGTTGAAACTATAGAGCTCCGTTACTCAGTGTATTTAACTAATAATATATAATTTTTACTAACAAGACTAATATAATGTTATATACTGTTTTAAATTTGTCGCGGTCATTATTTATATGTATAATTAGTAAAAATCACGTGATCTTATCATGTTTTATATCCCAATATTTCGGCAGTGTTTCAACAGCCATGATTACGGGTAAACACTGCCGGTTGAAACACTGCTCAAATATCGGGAACTCAGTAAATAAATATAAAACGTGGTAAGATCCCGTGATTTTTACTAATTATACATATATATATATATTTTATTTTATTTAGTATCACCAACAATTGTTACAATTATACAATTAATTACATGTGATGGATTATAGTCTAATTGTACAATCGTATAAAGGATGCAAAATAATATATAATACAAAAGTTATATAAAAGAAAAAAAAAATTATTAATTTAACTGTTTCATTTATATTATGATATAATATAATCTTTACCCATAAATTCTACTAAGATAAATTATTATTCAATTACTACATACATTTTTACAGCGACATCTTTTTACCAAGGTCTTTTTACAGTGGACTTTATCTTATTAATGTTATAAATACGAACTTGTGTAGGGTCAAAAGACGCTGAAATATCGTCACCATAACACAGTACAAAATGAAATCACTTCAGCTGGTTCGCTGATATCTTTTAAACTACGCAACGGATTTTATTGCAGATTTCAGCAATAGATACAAGTAATTCAAGAGGAAGGTTTAAATGTGTAATACATGTACACCCGTGCAACGCCGGGGCTGGTAACCAGTTAAGAATAAATTAATCGATTATTGTTACCGCTATATCCTGAACATGGGACCATAAAACATGAGTTTGTGAGTATGGATGAATATTTGTTATTCTTTCACACAGACACTACGGAACGGATTCTGTTGAAATTTACAGTGATATAGCTTATACATCAGAATAAGATATAGGATATAGATTTCACGGTGATCCATCCGCGGGCACAACTAGTAGTTATATATTTCCAAAACTGTAGTAAAAATATATGGACTTTTTATTTCCATGTATATGTGTATGTACATATATAGGTATTAGAAATATTTTATCCAAATACAAACACGTGCGTAGTACAAATTCGTGACCTATAAGAAAAAGGCGAGCGAACAAAACAACCGCCAGATAAATATAATCGCAGATAACCCATTCCTGGTCGTTACACGGGAATTTATGTCTGGTATGGTAGCCAGGCGATAGCAAAACACGGGACTTTAGGATATCCGAGATCGGAAATGTTACATGCTTTTACTTGATTGCGATGTAATATATAAATATCCGATATGGTTGTCATATACGTTCGGTATTTTGCAAGTACTTACCGTATTTGTGAGAAAAAAATAGTTTAATATCATATTATAATATATAGAGAATAGGCGGGGACAAATGTTGGGGCACTTGATACGACACGACGAAGTAATTAATAACATTATTGAAGGAAAAATAGATGGAAAGAGAGGAAGGGGAAGACCAAGACAGCTATATCAAGTTAAAGAAAAAGTTGGAGTCGTGTCGTATCAACAGCTAGAAGGACTGATAGAAGATCGTGGAAAGTGAATGAATGAATGAATCATGATGCCTACGTCATAGTAGCTATATGCATGCAAATCTCAGTCCGATCGGTTTAAAATTGACAAAGTTTCATGCAAAATTTCATCCCCTATTTTATCCCCTTGGGGGTAGAATTAATCCTTTCTTAGCGGATGCCTACGTCATAACATCTACCTGCATGTCAAATTTCAGCCCGATCCGTCCAGTGGTTTGGGCTGTGCGTTGATAGATCACTACGTCAGTCACCTTTAAGTTATATATATTTATATTTATATTATTATTTATTATTAAAATTCAGTTAAACTATAGACAAATATAATTAAAGAAAAACAAAAATTAATATATTCTCTATTTAAGCATAGACTTCAATACATAGTATAAAGTAAAGTCGCTGTCGCTGTCTGTCAGTCCCTATCTATTAAATCTTTAAAACTACGCAACGGATTTTGAAACAGTTTTTTATTTAATAGATAGAGTTCAAGAGGAAGGTTTATTATATATAAATATATAATACATTTACATATGTGCAAAGCCGGGGTGAGTAGCTAGTTAACAATAAACAAAAGAGTGTCGAATACTTAGAAGTATGTGTAATGTTATTTTTTATTATTTATGCATACATAAAAATTATATTATTTATATAATGTAATTTGTTGTCAAATCTACCGTCAGTTCAGAGTGCTTTCGAGCCAAGAACTGATAAGAAACTCAGCTCTTTCTTTTCAAATTAGTTTTTACATGTTTATAAAAATGCAGATTCATTTTTAATTTCAATTTAGCAAACATCGATACCACCAGCATAAGTCACTGCAATTCTGTCAAAAAAAAATTGTTCAGTTTAGGGCCGTGACCCGAACAGAGCAGTCCCCGCAAACAGCACCCGTTCACGAGTATGACGGATGAGTCTGCCAGCATTGCACTTAACCATATTAGAGAGAGCACATTTAACCATATCGTGTCAAATATCTTTATTGACAGACAGTCACACTGTCGCTATACTGTATCTGTTAGTATGTATGGATTGATACATACTAAAGTATGTACTGTATAAACATACTAAAGTATTATTAAAACTTTTTCAATATTTTGCACAAGTTCGAAATAGTGTAGTTAGATCAATTTATTTTCAATCTCGTATTTGGAACTTCGAAATGCAGATATTGGGCGAAGCAATAAGATTTTTAGATATTTGATATTGCAAATGTAATATAAATGCTTTTTACTTGATGAAATCTTTAAATATATGTTTATTACATATATTTTCCGAATAGTTTGTTTTATTAACTGTATTATTATTGTTTTTTTATAGCACACAAGCTTCCGGCTCACCTTATGGTAAGTGATGAGCCAATGAGCACCAGCAATTGCAAGTGCCGGTCTTTTAAGAAGGAATAAGCTCTTTTCTTGAAGGTTTCAATATCGTATCGGTTCGGAAATATCATTACTGGAAGGTGATTCCACAATGTTGAGCGGCAAAATATATTACATAAGTAAGTATTACATAAAACGACAAGTTTTTTTGTTATTTATTATTTAATATATATGTTAGATAATTATACATAATAATGGTTGTTGTACATGACAATATTTATGTTAATTACTTATGAGGGTATCACGCTATCAGATTTTTTTTTAATGATTGAGAATAGAATAATACACCCAACTGTGCTAACGGTATACGCGGGCCAATGGTCCAGTAGTGGATGAGATTGTTTTGGATTAGCATGAAGTTTGGTTAGTTAGCATATTGAAGCATGTTCACCAGGTATTAATAATAATGATTTTCATTAGAGACTGATTGATAACTGACGTGCTAGTGATTAAAATGTAAAAAAAAAATGAAGTAAGATTGAATACTGTGGGAACAGTTTACTTATTTATTATATATTATGAATCCCTAAAATACAGATACTGCCAGGCCAAAGTAAATCACGTAGAAATATAAATTGACACAATTTTTTTTTATTTCATTCAAATTTGAACTAACGGCCTTTTTGGTGTAAATCGGTTTGTAAACCATTAGAGCACGACTCTCTCACATAACATTAAGTTTATACGAAGGATTAATGCTAGCGAAGCTACCAGAATTGTTACTGAACCGAGAAGCCAATGCACGTCCCTGAGGTACTACTGCAGTCTTAGCACTAACAATTATTGAGACATAATTGTAAGAATAGTCCAGTTTACTAACATTTATTTGAAAAGAATACGAGCTGAGTTTCTTCTCAGTTCTTCTCATCTCGAAATAATTCCGGACTGACGGTAGATTTGACATATCATAGGAGTCTGTAATAGACCTACATGAATAAAGATATTTTGAATTTAGAATTTTGACTAACTCGTGTTTTGTTAAATAAACCTATTAATATATACAAATATTATAAACAAAAAGATAGATATGGAGAGAATGGATTCTTTTTTACTCTTTATTCTGACAGATACTACTACAACTGATGGTAGATTTGACATATCATAGATTTGTAATAGACCTACAGATATTTTGAATTTGAATATAGTAAAAAAAATACTTCAAATAAATGTTGTACATATTTACAATAATACAGAGTCATTTAAATTCACATTTGGGAGAATAGAGTGACCACCAGCATATGCTATTACAACCTGAAAAGTCCCCACAAGCAGCACCCGTTCACGAGTATGACGGATACTAGGGATAAGACCAGGAATATGGTACGATGGAACTGGCATTATAGTATGACAAAAGTCTGCAAATAAATCACCATCATTGTCTTACCTATATCCGATTATTTGGGGTCGCACATAGCGGTGAAGTATGGCCTATCTACCACAGATCCCTATCAGCCTATCCCTAAATAAACCTATGATTAAAAAAGTCAAAGAGAGTTAAATGCCTAGTATTTGAAAAGAATACGAGCTGAAGTTCTTGTCAGTTCGTCTTATCTCGAAATAATTCCGAACTGACAGTAGATTTGACATATCATAAGAGTCTGTAATAGATCTACATGAATAAAGATATTTTAAATTTTGTAAACTTTTATATGGAAGTAGAGTTTGTGGCAACCCTATTAGGGATTCAAGCAAACGGCTCCACTTTGCCGCTCGACTTGTCCACAGTGACATACGCCCAGTGCGGGCGATATTTTCGATATCTAGATATGATGCTCCCCCGACTTCACGCTTCACTGCCTAGACAATATGTTGACCTTTTTTATTGAATCCGACGTTGAAAAATATTATGAATAAATTTGGCATAAATTCCAAATGCTTTGTCGTTTGAGTAACGAAAAATCATAATATTAATACGCGAAGCAAAACCTTTGTACCCCTTTTCACGAATATTGCGCGGCCGGAGGAATATAAAATTTCGCACACTTATAGTGCTAGCTTGCCCGCGGCTTTGCTCGCGTTAATTTATCCCCTTAGGGGTGGAATTTATCGAAAACCTTTCTTAAGGGATGCCTACGTCATAGAAGCTTTATGCATGCAAAGTCTCAGCCCGATCGGTTTAAAATTGACAAAGTTTCATACAAACTTTCATCCCCTATTTTATCCCCTTTGGGGTAGAATTAATCAAAATCCTTTCTTAGCGGATGCCTCCGTCATAACATCTACCTGCAAGCCAAATTTCAGCCCGATCCGTCTAGTGGTTTGGGCTGTGCGTTGATAGATCACTACGTCAGTCACCTTTAAGTTATATATATTTAGATAATGATAGTAAACAGATGTTATTGTAGAAAGCAATCGTTTATTAAATACAGTATAGACTGACTTATAATCTGTTAAATATAATTATATATTCATGCACCTTAAATAAAGCCCGACAAATAGAAATTTCCGCTGTTACAACAAAATGAATACTGTGCAGTTTCTCCCTAAATTTCAGCGAAACGCAAGCCATTTGTCAAATGGCAGAGCAATTATTCTGTTATTTATGCACTGGGGTAGCGATACTGATTTGTTATCTATTATATTCCTGTATCGCTTTATATACAGAGTCTAACTAAATAATACTGTATGATTTAGCATGCTGACAAATAAATATAAGTAAACCTTTTTTTTAATTAACACATTCAAAAGTGTTAGACCTACAATGAGAGTCATTGACAGTTTTTATATTCTTTTTATCCATATTCAAAATATGATGTTCTTTATATAACAACATCAAACATCTATTTTCATTAATTTTTACTAAAAGACCTAATATCGGGCTTCTCGAACAAATACTCCAATAGACTACTGCTATTGAGTAAAAACAACATATGCATGATGACTAGGGCCCTCACAGGACACTGCAAATTAAACAAGCATATGGCTAAACTAGGCCTATGCACGACAAATATCTGCAGATTCTGCCAAACTGAAGAGGAAATGCCGCTTCACATCTTTTGTGGTTGTAGCCCACTCATGCATAAACGAAATATCTCCTTTGGAAAGTTCACACTCTTTCCAGAGGAGATAAAAACCATCGCTCCTAAGAATATCCTTCAATTCTTATCCCTGACGGTTCTAGATAGCGAATTTTGAAAAGGGCGAGCACAATAGATCTATGTAGGTCGCAGTGCTACAGGTGCTACACATCTGACAATAGCCCAAACAACCCAATAAAAAAAAACATTTTTTTAACTATTCTAAAGCTAGATACAGAAGCTGGTCTTTATACAGCTTCTTCTAAAATAGCAACTTGCAGGTTTCTTGCTCATTCTTCTTGTGATTTCTGCGTTACAAATGAGTGGTGGAATCAAATAAATATGACTATTCAAAAGTGCTTGTATTAAGTTTATTTGAATAAAGATTTTAGCGGCTGTGTTGGGGCCATTATTATTTATGTTCATTGTATTGTAGCAGCAGCAGGAAAGGAGGAGGTGATATGATGAATCCAGTGATAGCTATTTACATTATTTATTTATTTGTTTACTAGCAGTAACCGCGACTTTGCCCGCGTGGAATTTAACCTTAGTTTTCTAAAATAAAAATAGCCTAAGTTACTCCTTATTACATTAATATAAATTTATTCAATTAACCTTAATAAGGTTAATTGAAATTTATATTTATTCCGATAAAATGACAACAAGAGCGCGAATGCATTCCATTACAGTGCTTTCCAAAATCTTGGACACACTACGCAACGGCAGAACACTCCTGGCCACTAAAAAACTTTGCCTTTTAAATTTATATTTCTGTCTAACTCTCCGGTGATGGTAACAACATGGGAAATTACCGTCGTCCACTCAGTGGCTAGTTACTAAAACATTATAATACCTCAGCCACAAGAACAGGCTACACCAAGCGTTCACGAGTATGACGCATGACTCAGCCATCATTGAGTACACGTGACGTTTTCTTCAAGCAATGAATAAAATTACATAATTTAAATATAATCAGGCCGTGTAGCGACGCGGGGCGCATTAGCATCCCCAATGATTAATATTCCGCAATATAACGTACTTTGCATACGTGGCGGAATTCAGGAACCATTTTCGTGAATTTCATTCGACGACGTTTGCCGATATCCAAAAGTTTAGAATTAACGTGTGTTGTCTTAATTGTATTATTCTATAACTTAGATGCCTACCAATTTTCATATAAGAAAACCTGTGGGGGTTTAAGCCCACAGTTCCGTGATAATGCTATTGATTGGGGGAAGGGGATTGTTAGTAATGTGGATTGATAACCCCATTGCTAGCAATGTACCATGTCAGGTCGACCTCCACGCGGTTCCCCCTGGAAACCATCATGTTAAATTCCTGGTGAATTTGCACGATGGGCTAACTGACCTGACCTCATGTTCATCTTATCATCCTCCACTGGTGCCCCGCCAGCGTAAACCGTTAGCGCAGGCGGGTGCTCCATTCCATTATCAACCCTCAAAAAAAAAATGCTATTGATTGATTGATGAGGGGTTTTTGTTAAATAAAACCGCCTTGGTTGAATGCTACTCGAACACTGATTTTTATTACTAAAATAAATATAATGAGGTGAAATGTATAGAAGTGAAATTGTATGTGTAGGCAATTGTGTATTGCACAGTAAGCAGGCATGTGCGGTTGCTCGTACAAAACCTGTAAACCGAGAGTCGGTCTTGCATATCGAGGTTCCGGGAAATAAACTAACTTATTTTCTACTTACTTCTTTTCCCAATCCTTCACTGTCCAGGCTATCCGTCTTTGAAACTCCTTGCCACTTTCTATCAGATCTGCCCAATCCTATTCCATTTTTAAAAAACTAGTAAAATCTCACTTTCTCTCCAATTAAAAATCTTTCTGTAATGTCCTGTTTTGTTAGACATGTAATTAATTATATATTCTATTTATGTATATGTATTCTATTTATATGTATGTATATTTATATATATATATGTATATTAATGGTATTTGTATGTATGTATATTTAGTATTCATATAATATCTAACTTTTTATAGTGCGCCACCTATCTTTCCCTTACCCAATGCTTCTATCTCCCTGGTTGTCTGTAAGAGATTGCTTTAAGCGATAAGGCCGCCTTTTGTTTGCATATCCTTCTTTTTTTTTTCCTTTCTGTAATTAATTGTTTCTTTTATGCACAATAAAGAGTTTTATTATTATTATTGTTATTCTTTATTTTTTCTCAGCTATTGCTGGTTTTCTCCACACTTACGGGCCGAAACCATGTAAGTGCAGAGTGTGTGTATGTGTGTGTGAGCGTATATGTATGTGTGAGTGTGTGTGTACTTATTGTGTGCCTGGTGTGACTGGTGTTATATCATTTTCATCGATTTCGAGAAATTTTCGGACTGTATTATTATTATTATTATTATTATTTTTTATATATATATTATATATCTCCCATAGATGGGGTAATAGACTGATCATTGCGGGTAAAAATCACCAAACAATATTATTATTATTATTATTATTATTATTATTATTATAAATGTAAATCAGTCAGTTTCGTCTTTTAAACATCTTTTTAAAAAATATTTACTCCAAGTACGAAAACCTTAAACGTGGCAGATAAATGCAGTAGTCATATATACATATATATTGAATAAATATGTTACATATATAATATATGTAACATATTTATTCAAGCTATATTATATTACACAATAATGTGAGAGAGTGATACAAGACAGGGAAATTACGGGGTGCAAAGTCATGACACCTTAGACCATGCGACCTTTGATCTGAGACCTCAGATCCGAGCTTTAGAGAGAGAGAGCTTTAGAGCTTACACTGTCATGACCTAGACTCAGTCAAGACCTCGGTGCTGTTGCATATAGGGATTATCTATACATATAAATAAAATTGGAGTGTTTGTTTGTAATATTGAAATAAGCGTTTTTTTAACTTCTGCATATGAATATAAGTACGGTACATACACCAAAATTTTTTTTTTTTTTAATTTTTGTCTGTCTGTCTGTTTGTTCCGGCAAATCTCTGAAATTGCTGGACCGATTTTGACGTGACTTTTTTTTGGCAGGTAGATGAGGTAAAGGAGTAACTTACGCTACTTTTATTTTAGAAAACAAAGTTGAATTCCGCGGACGCAGTCGCGGGAACAGCCAGTTATTTATAAATCGTAGGATTAAAAATGATCAACACGAAAATGCAAACGCACAGTAATAAAAACAACCACTATAACAATAAACAAAGTAAGCGAAAAACCATAAAAATAAAGACGAGGAACACTTAGAAGTTAGCACCGCACGGCACACCTGTCCGCCATATTTTGGCGGCAACCGCTATAAATTCGTAACGTAAGAAAACAGTTAAATTGAATGGCCGAAGAGATATATGTTAAGAGAAAAAATCCTATTCCCAGCACCACAACGGGATCTTTTCGATATCGAGGGTTTTGTGAAAAACAAATTCGCTATCTGTCATCCATTGAGCTGCTGATTTGTATGAAATGGCCCTAACATATTGTGCTATTTAAATTGGGAATGTTATGGCGTAGTGGTTGTCTACGGCGCACTAAATTCTGAGGTCGTAAGTTCGAACCTGGGTACTACTGAAAAACTTTACGTGACAATTCATTTTTCTACCTTAATCCAAGAAGACCAAGGAATAGCTACATCAAACAAACTGAGGACAAAATGGGAGTCGTGTCGTATCAAGAATTAAAGAGCATGATGGAAGATCGCGGAAAGTAGCAAGAGCTCCACCGACAAGAGCGTAGCTCTTAAATCATGAATGAATCCAAAAAATACTGTTCTGGATATATGATTTGGGTGAAAAACAAATTCGCTATCTGTCTAACACATACATTAAAATTGGAACCGTTGTGGCGTAGTTACTTTTCTAAGTCGCTCTAAATCGCGGAGGTCTTAAGTTCAAACCAAGCTGATACTGAAATACTTCACGTAACAGTTTATTTATCTAAATTAATTCAAACATGCTCTTATATTATTATATTACACAAGTCCCCGATATTTTTATTGGGAGTTTCGTTTCGGGAATCGAATCCGCGGCTATTGGTAGCAAGGTGCTAAACTACTACACCACCGGGGCCGTTAATTATTTACCTGCACACAGTCTGTTTTGCAAAAATTTTTAATACGTAAAAAATAAATACATTTGAACTAGATGGCATATATATATATATATACTAGCTGTCCCGGCAAACGTTGTTTTGCCTTAATATAAAAAAAAAATTAGGGGTGCAATACCCCAACTTTTAGGGGGATGAAAAATAGATGTTGGCCGATTCTCAGACCTTCTCAATACGCTCACAAAATTTCATGAGAATCAGTCAAGCCGTTTCGGAGGAGTATGGAAACGAAAACTGTGACACGAGAATTTTATATATATATATATATATATATATATAGCACGGTTAGATGGTTTTGAAGCCATAATGCGAAATAGAACTTAGAAATGTCGAATTCGAGGGATGTACATACACCAAAATAACATTTTTTACAATTTTTATCTGTCTGTCTATCTGTGTGTTTGTTCCGGCTAATCTGTGAAATGGCTGGCCCGATTTTGACGGGACTTTTATTTGCAGGTAGCTGATAATACGGAGTAACTTAGGCTATTTTTATTTTAGAAAAATAAAGTTAAATTCCACGCGGACGTAGTCGCCGGTACGGCTAGTTGTATACTAAAACTGTAGGCATTCCGAATAAATAGAAATAAAATAAACATTACAAATATTCATTTGTATAAACTGTATCTAACATAATACTAACGGTACAAAATAACAGCCAACTGTTACTCAATGACCACAAATCAAAACGATATGCCATTTCTTGTCACACCCCACTATCTCTCCAATTAATTACATTAAATACACTGAACTGAGTAACAAGCGAGGCGCATACCTCGGGTCCTCTCGCAAATTTATGGCCAGGGTCCCCTTGAATTAGTTTTTGTGACACACGGCTAGACTCGTGTCTTACGTTCAAAGGTCGAATAGCCCAAGAGCGGCCACGAAGTATGAATTATAGAGATTTCAAACACTTTATTCTAAGTTAATACTTTTATATATTACAGCGTTGCAAGTATTACAAAGTACATCATACTTGGTGGATTCTTCTACAGAATCTACACATATAAATAAATTTGGAGTGTCTGTTTGTAATATTGAAATAACCGTTTTTTACTACATGCATATGGATATAAATACGGTACATACACCAAAATATCATTTTTTACCATTTTTGTCTATCGGTCTGTTTGTTCCGGCTAATCTCTGAAATGGCTGGACCGATTTGAACTGGATTTTTTTTTGTAGATAGCTAATATAATAAGGAGTAACTTAGGCTAATGGCATGCCAATGGAAGTGTTTCCACTCGTGTTTACACTCTCGCGCTGCTGACTTCCGTGATCACTTCCCTGTCCACTCTAGCTGAGTGTAAATTGGCATAACACATGAGGCGGAATTTTAGCCCGAGCTGATGGCGAGGGTGTAATAGAGTTGAATTAAATTTAAACGTACATATATGGTACGACGTCATTCAATACACTTGCAAGGAAACAGAATAAAAATTTTGTTCATTTTTAATCATCGAAACCGTTAGTGTAGTACAATTATTTAAGTGACGTGTATATCCCATCGTTTTACTTTTTTAAAAAGCACGCTTATTATACTTTTTTAAAAAGCACGCTTTTTATATTATGGAATTCACTATTTGCGTTTATAACGCACACGTGTTTTGTGTACTGCTTTATCCAACGAAAACCGGTGAAATTCAATCCACTTTACGAGCAAGATTGTTAAAAAATATTTTATTATAACTCTTCTGTATAAAAACACAATAATAGAAATAGAAATAATCTTTATTCAAATAAACTTAATATAAGCACTTTTGAATAGTGAAGATTTTTTATTCTACCGCTTATTCGGAATGCAGATTCATCACAAGAAGAATAAGCAAGAAACTTGTATGTTGCTCTTTTAAATAAATATTGATTTACTTATATTTAATTAACAACAAGGATTAGGCAAGCTACAATCAACATAGAAACCGCTACGCACTTAATCTCTGTTCAATCAGATAACATTATCAGCGCTATGAATTTTAAATTAGATATTTTCTAACAGTGCGTTAAAGTATACAAATTAATTAAATATTTCGTGGCCACAATCTTCTATTTATAACAGTTGGAACCTCGTTATAACGACCGAGCCCGGGCTAGTTGCGACCGCGGCCTAATGCTTTGCGACCTGTGTCATTTGACACATTCATAGTTCGCCGACACCGGCACCGACATCGCCGACACTGTTCGCCGACACCGTTCGCCGACACTCGGCCGCCGACAAATTTATTGTTTTAATTAACATTCGACGCTGAGACACTTCGGTTTTGCAATAATGTTGTTTATCGCGTATTTTTGACGTGTATATTTAGTTGTTTTGATATATCGCTGTAATAGTCTCAATGGTGTAGCGGTTTAGGATACTGCCTTGCTTTTATGTGGTCGTGGATTTGATACTAATCATCGTCGTTATCAAATAATATGATATAATATTATGATATATGAATATGATACTAGATGACGCTGTATAAATTGTCCTGTATTATTTTTTTTGTTCTGGATGTTTTATGTGTATCATGTCAGTATTTAAATGTATATAAGTATTCTATCTGTTGTCTAGTACCTATATTGACGACCTCGGTGATCTAGCGGTCTAGCACACCGCTTTATCTCCGATGGTCGCGGGTTCGATTCCTCGCACGGTACAAACATTTCTATTCATGAGAATAGTTGTTTGTTATGTATATTATAGTCTGGGTGTTTTTTATGTATATTATATCAGTTGTCTAGTACTCCAATCACAAGTTCTGCTTACCCTGTGCTTAGACGTTGTGCATTGTCCAGGGTTATTATTTTTATTATAAGTTTTGCATAGGATCCTGTGTGAGCTACTTGTTAATTTGTTTTTTGGAAAGGAAGAGTGTTTTTAAATAAAACTTGTGACCTCTTCTCATGAAGCGTTTATTGCAACAACTTAACGTTTCTGAATTACATAGGGGTGTACCCCTATTATACTATATTATATATTATATTAAATTCAATTTTCATCATTGCATTATGCCGTCATCGATTGAATTTAATGATTATATGATGCCATCATCGACGCAACGTTTGACGTCGACCAGTATTGGTTGAGGCACATGGCACAACACCATGGCACAACACCACAACCCACAGGCACCATGGGTTTGAGAATTATACAGCTCACAGCAGATTTGCTACTACTGTTTTAACACTACTTATGACTTCTTTTATAAAGAAATATGTTAATTTATGTTTGCTATTTGTATTTATGTTTCAAACACAATTCCAATAAATAAATTATTCTGATAACTTTAAAGTCTTAATACAGTGGACCCGCGGTAATCAGGCCCCTGTCTTATCCGGCCCCCCTTGTAATCCGACAGGGTCTATTATTTATTACTGAATATTTTTTTGACAATATAGTTCAGAGTGCATATACCTACATACATACATATATATATATATATATATATATATATATATAACATAGAATCTTATCACTAGCTCTGTAATTTGTCGGATTACAAGATACTCTTTACTAAAAAATTCCGGACTATAGGGGACCCTTAGGCAGCACTCTATAATCCGACAAATTCGATGGTCCGACACTGCCCTGCAAAACGTATGTCGGATAATGGGAGGTCCACTGCATACAATTTTGATTATATATTGTATGTCATATATAAAGGTAAAGAAAAACTTGGCTACTTTCTAATTCGTACAAAAGTATATTTTGGTTTAATAAAACCTACCTACAATATATATTATATGTAAGTATACTCATAATATGTATATATTTATCTTATATATAAAATTCTCGTGTCACAGTTTTCGTTCCCATACTCCTCCGAAACGGCTTGACCGATTCTCATGAAATTTTATGAGCGTTTTGAGTAGCTCTGAGAATCGGCCAACATCTATTTTTCATCCCCCTAAATATTAGTGGTAGTCCATCCCTAAATTTTTTTTTATATTTTAAGGCAAAACAACGTTTGCCGGGACAGCTAGTATGTATATATTTTTTAAAGTCATAATATTATAATTGTAATATTATGTATTAAAAAATATATAAATGTGTGTAACATAATTACTTGGTAAGTACTTAACACTCCTGTGTATTTTATATTTATATATAATATGTATGTGTATATATGTATGTATTAGTATATAAATTGTATTATATATATATATGTAAATTATTATTATTTAGTATTGCTATGCCTTTTTATTTCTCTAGTCCATTCCTGCGCCATCTACCACTTTCTATCTTCTCTCCTCTACACAAAGGTTGTCTGGAAGAGATTGCTTACGCGATAAGACCGCCTTTTCTACCTTATTACTTATTATTTGTTTGTTCTTTGTATAATTGTTTGTATTTCTGGTGCAATAAAGTGTTAATAAATAAATAAATTACAATATTTGCATAAAGGATGTGTTTCCAAAATGTAAGCAGTATGAAATAATTAGAGATCCAATAAATTCAGGACAGCTGTTAAAATCATTTATACATCCCATCACGGATAACACATAAAGTATAAACTTTTATGATCGATAAAAATAACGTTCTCAAAGTAAATTGATTTATACGATTCGACGTTGGTAGGCGGCGCACGACCGCTATAACTTGGTGTAATGTATTTTAAGTGAGGTGGCTCGTTGCCGGATTAATACAGTATTGCTGGGTAAGCTGCTGTGCTAAGGTGCTGCTTTGCTGCGACGAATATAATTTTAAACCGACTTTATAAAAGGGAAGTTTAGTTGGGCAACTTTTATTTATTCGCTAGTCGTTTTTTCTGTAGACCGATTGGAATAAAAAATACACTATATTTTAAGTGAAGATAGTACAAGTATTTTAGTGAGGTGGCTCGTTGCCGGATTAATACAGTATTGCTGGGTAAGCTGCTGTGCTAAGGTGCTGCTTTGCTGCGACGAATATAATTATAAACCGACTTTATAAAAGGGAAGTTCAGTTGGACAACTTTTAAATATTTGTTAGTCGTTTTTTCTGTAGACCGATTGGAATAAAAAATACACTATATTTTAAGTGAAGATAGTACAAATATTTTAGTGAGGTGGCTCGTTGCCGTATTAATACAGTATTGCTGGGTAAGCTGCTGTGCTAAGGTGCTGCTTTGCTGCGACGAATATAATTTTAAACCGACTTTATAAAAGGGAAGTTTAGTTGGGCAACTTTTATTTATTCGCTAGTCGTTTTTTCTGTAGACCGATTGGAATAAAAAATACACTATATTTTAAGTGAAGACAGTACAAGTATTTTAGTGAGGTGGCTCGTTGCCGGATTAATACAGTATTGCTGGGTAAGCTGCGGTGCTAAGGTGCTGCTTTGCTGCGACGAATATAATTATAAACCGACTTTATAAAAGGGAAGTTCAGTTGGACAACTTTTATTTATTCGCTAGTCGTTTTTTCTGTAGACCGATTGGAATAAAAAATACATTATATTTTAAGTGAAGATAGCACAAATATTTTAGTGAGGTGGCTCGTTGCCGGATTAATACAGTATTGCTGGGTAAGCTGCTGTGCTAAGGTGCTGCTTTGCTGCGACGAATATAATTATAAACCGACTTTATAAAAGGGAAGTTCAGTTGGACAATTTTTATTTATTCGCTAGTCGTTATTTTAAGTTTTTTCTGTAGACCGATGGGAATTAAAAATACACTATATTTTAATTGAAGATAGTACAAATATTTTAGTGAGGTGGCTCGTTGCCGTATTAATACAGTATTGCTGGGTAAGCTGCTGTGCTAAGGTGCTGCTTTGCTGCGACGAATTTAATTATAAACCCACTTTATAAAAGGCAAGTTCAGTTGGACAACTTTTAAATATTTGTTAGTCATTATTATAAGTTTTTTCTATAGACTGATTGGAATAAAAAATACAATATATTTTAAGTGAAGATAGTACAAATATTTTAGTGAGGTGGCTCGTTGCCGGATTAATACAGTATTGCTGGGTAAGCTGCTGTGCTAAGGTGCTGCTTTGCTGCGACGAATATAATTATAAACCGACTTTATAAAAGGGAAGTTCAGTTGGACAACTTTTAAATATTTGTTAGTCGTTTTTTCTGTAGACCGATTGGAATAAAAAATACATTATATTTTAAGTGAAGATAGTACAAGTATTTTAGTGAGGTGGCTCGTTGCCGGATTAATACAGTATTGCTGGGTAAGCTGCTGTGCTAAGATGCTGTCTTGCTGCGATGAATATAATTTTAAACCGACTTAGAAAAATGAGAGTTCACAATTGGACAACTTTTATTTATGCGCTAGTTGTGTTAAACTTGATTACCGGTTACTATCTTCTCTAATAATGATCAAATTTCGACCGTAATTGAGTCTACACCCATTGCGACTCATGTTTGAACTGGAAGCCTAGTGTTGATTGTTCATAAGCGGATAAAATGTCCTACATTATAATCCTTTAAGTAATGAAATAAACTTCCGAAAACAACAAGTAATGCTCATAAAAAAGGGAAGTTGTCAATTGGATTACTTTTATTATTCACTAATTACGGTTGTAACTTTTTGTCTGTAGACCGATTGAAATCAAAAACATATATATATTTTTTATTTTTCATATTTATAGTATCCAAATAAAACAACACCTTAGACAAAAATATTAGTAAAATTATTTGTTATATTTTACTGCAGTATCACAATTTATATTTTAGTTTTACAATATAAGTTTACGATGTGTTCTTTATATTACATACGTCTTAAAGAGAGTTTATAGTTTATAAATATATAATTACTTATTTAAATAGAAAATAAATAAAATAATAAAATTGAACAATAAAATGAATTCACAAATAAGACTACGTATAATACATAATTACTGATTTAAATAAATAAAATGGATCAATGAAATAGATCCACAAATAAACCCATTTGTAATTTATAAATATTTATTTAAATAGAAAACAAATAAAATAATAAAATGGATACACAAATGAGACCATTCATAATTAGTGATTTAAATCATTACATAGTATAAAACAAAGTCGATAGAGTGATTCAAGAGGAAGGTTTATATGTATAATACCTACCTACTATGTACCTACACCCGGGCGTAGCCGTTGCGAGTAGCTACTAGAAAATAAATAAAATGGATTCAAAAATAAGCCCATTTATAAGTCATAATAATAGTAAACAAAACTACCCTTCATACCCATCTATTCTATTTCGTTCTGCCGCACTCTTCAAACTTTCTAAATACAATATCCATTCTTAAACAAAGGAGGAAAATTCGCCGCAGCGAGACCGCAGACCGCACAAACAGCACCGCGAAATGATGTAATTACTTTAAAAGCCGGGCAAATATTTTTATATGGAATAAACGTCTGCCGGGCTATATTAATAAGGATTGCTAAGTAATAGTTCAAACAAATCCATTATATTCGTACTTAATGGTAAACTTGGGGATCTTTATTCTTATGTCGCTGGTCGAAGAACGCCATTTTTATTTTTGAAATAGAAATAGAAATAATCTTTATTCAAATAAACTCATTACAAGCACTTTTGAATAGTCATATTTTGATTCTACCACTCATTCGGAATGCAGATTCATCACAAGAAGAATGAGCAAGAAACTTGTGTGTTGCTCTTTTTAATAGATGTTTTCTTTTATATAAATAATTACAGTATAACAAGTAAGAGGCATGCGATAATCAACATAGAAGTCGCTACGCACTCATTATTCATGTAATCAGATAATACTGTCAGTGCTATAGATTTAAAGTTTTTCTATAAAATTTGAATTTTGAAATTCGAATTTTCAAATTAAAATTCGAATACTATTTTTTTTTAATTACTGCTAAGCGGAAAAGTAGTGTTGGGAATTATGTTTCCTGCATTATTCTGAGGTGTGGTCCACATAGACTGTCTCTCGGTAGAATAAAAAAAATGTGCCTATTCAAAAGTGCTTATATTAAGTTTATTTGAATAAATATTATTTCTATTTCTGTTTTCTAATTTGTCGAAATTGTTTTTTGTTTTTTTTTATGTCCTTAATAACAAACAGTCAGTGTCAATACGAGTCAATAAATTTTTTTAATTAACATTATGTTACTATTTATTGTTTTATAGTCTCGGCGATATAGCGCTTTAGTACACTATATTAATTTGCGGGTTCGATTCTCGAATGATATAATCGCATACATTTACGAATATGATTATTTGTACAATGTATTTTGTATGTATATATTGTTCTTATTAATAAAACATATTTCTAACTTGATAAGGCAAATAATCTAACGGCCCTCTTGAAATATAAGAGTTTTTTATGGATGATAATGAAATGGTGCACCCGCCTGCGCTAACGGTTTACGCTGGCGGGGCACCAGTCGAGGATAATAGGATGAGCATAAAGTCAGGCCAGTTAGCCCATCGTGATAAATTCACCAAGGATTTATCACAATGGTTTCCAGAGGGAACCCCATGGAGTTCAACCTGACACGGTTGATAGCAATAAGATCATCAGTCCACATTACTAACAATCCCCTTCCCCCCGCCCCCACCCCCTCTCATTACCTCCACGACCACTACCACCACGACCATTCTGTAAAGATCGCATCGTATAAGAAGAGAAATCTCATTCTTTAATCGAAAAGCACCTTATAAACCAAGCTTAACAGCTGATGTAATATATAGATAAATTCTTTATTCACCAATTACGAACACATCTGACGGCCTCGGTGGTCTAGCGGTTAGCACACCGCCTTACTCCCGATGGTCGCGGGTTCGATTCCTTGCACGGCACAAACATTTGTATTCGTGAGTTGTATCGGTCTGGGTGTTTTCTATGTATAATATATATGTATTGACGAAAAAATTTTATGTATTTGTATCAGTTGTCTAGTACGCCATAATACAAGTTTTAGTTCGCTTAACTTTGGACTAGATGGCGCTGTGTGAATTGTCCTGAGATTATTATTATTATATCACACATGAGGTATAGAAAAAATAATGGAGGTGACTAGGCAAAGGTGAATAGGCAAGCAACTCAGCAATCTGACGCTGATATTCTGCTGGTTTCTTTACTTATATATTCATACTTATTACTATATATATAAATACATCTGTTCTACTATCTGCCTAAATAAAGATTCTGTCATAAATATATCTTTACGTGTACACTTAATACACATTCTGATCCTGTTTTATGTTTTTCGAGCACAGTGATGACTGGCTCACCCGTCATACTCGTGAACGCGTGCTGCGTGTAGGGACTGGTCTGCTCTAATCACTACGATGGATTTACCCTTAATCAGTTGTTTAACGAGTTGGTTGTATATTTAATATTTTTTCTTTTTGAGTATTTAATTGAATTACTGCTAAGTAACTAGCAGTATGTATTCACACACTTAAACTTAATAATGTAAAGTAATAATAAAATTATTTAAAAGAGCAACACGCAAGTTTCTTGCTCGGTCTTCTTGTGATGAGACAGCTTTCCTAATGACTATTCAAAAGTGCTTCAATGTAAGTTTATTCGAATAAATGATTGTCTATTCTATTCTATTCTATTCTTTAATTTGGAATAATTGTTTATCATGGCGTCGCCTCAATAGATGTTTTTTTAATTGGTTTTTAAATGAGACATGATAACTACGTAGACTTTATACAAAGTATACTTTGATAGATTAATATACTATTATCAGTTTCAGCAAGATTGTTTACAATGTTTCAAACATTAATTGAAATGCAAATGCGACTGCATTCCTTTCGACTTCGCCCAAACTCGGGTTTAATTTCGCCAAATGGATTTTGAGAACTCAAGATCAGCACTCTCATAAGTAAACAATTATTTACTCTCTGAGGAGGGTAGTACTCTATCTTCATTCTGTATCTTTTATATTATAGGCAGAGAGAATACACTACTGCTAAATTAACGTTTTAGCATTTTGAAGACTTTATTTCTTCATTCTATTTCAGGTTTTGAATATTTCTATGATAATAATAATAATAATCTCAGGACAATTCACACAGCGCCATCTAGATCCAAGTTAAGCTAGCTAGAGCTTGTGTTATGCGTACTAGATAACTGATACATATACATAGATATATATTTTTTTGTAAATGCATACATATTATACATAGAAATCACCCAGACCGATACAAACAATCATACTCATAAATACGAATGTTTATGCCGTGCGAGGAATCGAACCCGCGACCATCGGTCGTAAAGCGGTGTGCTTAACCACTACACCATCGAGGTCTTCAATAATATGGTATAATTCATATTTTAGATAGATAAATAAATTATTTAAGAAATGTAGGTGACTTTATGTGCCGCAAAGGTGAAAATGCAGCCAACTCAGCATAAAGCTACAGATGAATCTGCAGCGCTGATATTTTGTTAAATCCTATATTTAAATATATATATGTGTATGTATTAAACTTGGAACTCATATGAAAATTGCAAGTTATATAATTACTGTGAATGAAATTACAAATCACGATTGAAGAAAAACAATAATATACATAAATACATAAATTACAAACAATATTATATAATTAATCCATAGGAACCTTCCTCTTGAATCGCTCTGTCCATTGCTACAAACTGCATTAAAATCCGTTACGTAGTTTAAAATACCTAAGCGAACAGACTACGGAACCAACTTTATTTTACACTATGTAATGTTAAATTATTTTAGTAAATCATTATTGAAATGCCTTTGTGAGTTATTTTATATACTTTTATAATAAATTTTGTAACAACAATAAGTATTTTTTAATAAGATCGAGTGTATACCTACCTACTTTTTAGTTATTTAAACATAAACTTAAGAAAATCACGGAATCTTACTATGTTTTAATGATCACTAGCTATTCGCCCCGGCTTCGTACGGGTATACATGTATTATATATATAAGCCTTCCTCTTGAATCACTCTATCTGTGAAAAAATCCGCTTCAAAATCGGTTGCGTAGTTTTAAAGATTTAAGTATACATAGGGACGGACAAACATCTTCTAACAGATCACTTCGGACAGTGATCTTCGTAATTTCACATAGGTGTAATCCCAATTAGTCATCATATAGTTCCAGAGATCTGCTTAAAACAGACAATAATGTTTCTTTATCTTATTTGTGTATATAAATTATTACAATACAGTGAAGTATTGTTTAATAAACTTCTTATGAAAATATAATTGCTTTATTTCATATTGATTTAGCGAATAAGTTAAAAAGAAACGAGTGCCTACGGCGTAGCAAGGCTACAAGCTACAACTACGCTTCGTAGATGCTACGTTCAATAGTTACTGTGTAACTGTTGTAGCTACGAGTAGATATTTAAATAAAATAGAATAGAAATAAATTTTATTCAAATAAACTTAATATTCCGTATTCTGAACCTCCTTAGTCTAAGCAGGTTGTACCGACTTGGTTACTGAAGCAAAGGGTGTTTGGTAATACTGGCCACAAATACATGTGGCCAAGTAAATTTCGAATAAAAAACAAGATAATTAATGAGATATTTAACACTAGCTGTACCCGCGACTTCGTCCGCGTAAAATAGTGACCTTGATCAAATAATGAGCAAAATATTTAGAAATAGAAATAGAAATAGAAATAATCTTTATTCAAATAAACTCATTACAAGCACTTTTGAATAGTCATATTTTGATTCTACCACTCATTCGGAATGCAGATTCATCACAAGAAGAATGAGCAAGAAACTTGTGTGTTGCTCTTTTGAATAGATGTTTTTTTTATATAAATAATTACAGTACAACAAGTAAGAGGCATGCGATAATCAACATAGAAGTCGCTACGCACTCATTATTAATGTAATCAGATAATATTGTCAGTGATATGGATTTAGTAATCTAACCCAATAAAAAAGTTTCATCGTCCTAGCTTCAAAAATGAAAATTTCCATACAGAATTCTATACAATTCAATCAACAGCCTAAAATATAAGTTTCAAACTTCTAGCTTTAAAAGTGTTAATATCTGCATTTACATGTTAATACACTTCTACTCCCCTTTTGACACTTACAACACATTTTCCTTAATTATAATCAATAGCAAAAAAAAATAGGATTCAAACTTCAACCTTTAAAATTGACGATACTTCCATACAACCTTCTCTTTCAATCTCATACAACACTTTTGTCTATTAGTCATCTGTTCAGTAGTTTTGGCGTAAAAGCGAGACAGACAGACAGACAGAGTTACTTTCGCATATATATTTTTTTTTTTATAACACGGGACAAACGAGCATGCGGCTCACCTGATGGTAAGTGATTACCGCCGCCCATGAGCACCCGCAATACCAGGGGAATTGCAAGTACGTTGTCGGCCTTTTAAAAAGGAATAAGCTCTTTTCTTGAAGGTTTCAATATCGTATCGGTTCGGAAATACCATTGCTGGAAGGTGATACCACAATGTGATTGTGCGTGGCAAAAAGTTTCTAGAAAACCGGATAATATAATTGTTTTTATGAAAATATACACTCTAGAGTGCATAGCCTCTAAACTGTACTATACATCGGGACGTTCCTGAGCAAAGGTGAGTAAGTTTGGTGTTACATTGCTTACTTTGGGGTGTTCGGGTGTGGAAATCGTATTTTTACTTCCTTTTCCATTAATTATTTTCTTTTCAATAAATACAGTCCACTCTCTATTTGATATATTACTTTATAATGTAATCCAACACTTAATATAAACATTTCTGAATAGTTTTGTTTCATTCTACCGTCATAATCGGGAAATAAATTGAGCCGAGAAATCGTTCTTCATATCGTTTAACAATTAATCTAAATAATTTATTTATGTAAAACATTTTAGTCGTTTATGAACTACAAGTTTTTTATATTAATATTATTTTCCTTACCGTGTAGTTCAGTATACAGTTTACATTCACTGGCAAGAAACTCAACTGATCTTTTTTAAAGTCAGTTTATTTATTCTGCATACATGATGACGACCTCGGTGGCTAGCGGTTAAGCACACCGCTTTACGACCGACGGTCGCGGGTTCGATTCCTCGCACGGCACAAACATTTGTATCCATGGGTATGATTGTTTGTATCGGTCTGGGTGTTTTCTATGTGTATTTACAAAAAAAAAATCTATGTATCAGTTAACTAGTACTTATAACACAAGCTCTAGCTAGCTTAACTTGGGTCTAGATGGCTCTGTGTGAATTGTCCAGAGATTATTATTATTATTACACAGGTGTCTACATCAACATTAATGACAATCTTGTTACACTTTTGAAAGAAATGTTATGCTTTACATAAATTCCTTCATAATATAGTTTTCTTGGTATACGTACTTTTTAAAATAATTACTTTGCCTGCTTAATTAAGAATTAAAAAAGTATTATATGTGTGGAAATATTGAAAATAAATATATTAATTAATTATTCTTACATAATACAAAACTTTTACTGCTTACTCTTATAGCAAATTCAAAAGATAAATATATAGGAAGTACTTCTTTTTTTAAATTCAGTAAGAAAAGTTATACAGTTGTGCTCCCTCAAATATGGTTGAGTACAATGATGACTGGCTCATACGTCATACTCGTGAACGGATGCTGCTTGTGGGGACTGGTCTGTTCAGGTTGTGAACACTGATTAAATTTTTTGTTCTTTGCGATAGCATATGCTATCACTGGTGGTCACTCTATTCTCCCAAAATTGAATTTTAATGACTGTATATTATTAAACATGTTCCACTGTTATTTGAAAAAAATACGAGCTGAGTTTCTTGTCAGTTCTTCTCATCTCGATATCATTCCGAACTGACGGTAGATTTGACATATCATAAGAGTCTGTAATAGACCTACATGAATAAAGATATTTTGAATTTGAATTTGAACAGTTTATTAAAGAACACGTATATAATTCCAATAAGTCTGCCTTATTACTTTCAGCAATATCTTCAAGGCAACCTTAAGAAAAATATAATAATGTACTTGATTATAGGTAATTTATTTTTTAGAAAATGTACGTGACATGTTAGTAACTCGGGTCCCTTTTTAGTGTTAATTTTAATCGTGGGAGTAACTTATAAATTTAAGTGATTCCATTAACAACAAGTATTGTTTTATAGAGAAACTAATCTTTAAATACTCAACTTAATGTATAGAATTAAACATAATAGCTTAATATGAATATAATATTTTAACTGACAATATACATCGCTAAAAAGTATATTTAAGAAAATATACAAAAGTTACTTAACTAACTTTTAAAAGTTATGACACTAGTTGATCCTTGCAATTTCGTCTGCATTACATTTCGACAAATTTACATAATATGTGTTATTCTAATATATAAGCTATATTACTGTAAAGTTTCATTAAAATCCGTTCAGTAATTTTTGCGTGTAAGAGTAACAAACATCCTTCAATACTCACAAACTTTCGAGTTTAATATTAGTAAAATTTTAACTTTAAAAGTATATAGTTACTTTGTTTATTTACTTTCTCTTATATACCTTTCTTTTAATAAGTTTATGTCAAAATATAACAATCTATAAAGTTTCATCAACGATACGCTCTATTTTATCTCTTTCTAAACTCACCTAGTCGAGCAGGACAGTAGATCTCCGGCATACAAAGTTCATACACAAGCTACAAGTACCTAGTACCCTACAAATACATGCAACTATAAACTCACAACCAACTGAGTTAGCAATGCTAATCTAATACTACATACAAAAGTACATTCCCGAGTTGAGATATGGAATAAAAGTTTTTAATATGAAAGTTTTCGCTATTCGACGACTATTTGGAGCGCGTGCAACTGTGCCCAGCGGTCGTATAGGACTGAACTGACTATCAGATGCGATCTAGGCCGTCTGCAGGAAACCTAGTATATATATACAGTATGTTTCAGTTTACATTTGTGTGTAAAATGTTACAGAGCTACTACACGGGTGAGTGTAGCGTAGCGGTGGTTTTACGGACGTAGTCAGCGGTTTACTGCGAATGGTTGCGGGTTCAAATTCACCACTATACAATATTTTGTATGATTATCGTATGATACAATTTTTTATATAAATCAGAGTAACTGTCTGTATCTGTGGAGATGTTTTACATGTATATTAATCATATAATCACATAATTTTATTGTTATATAAATATTACAAAGTCTGTTTGAACTGACAATCATATGGTGATTTAGGCCGTCTGCAGGAAACCTTATACATATATACAGTATGTTTCAGTTCACATTTGTGTGTAAAATGTTACAGATCTATTGTACTAATGAGTGTAGTGGTATCTTGACAGTCTACGTAGTGTACCGGGGGCGGATAGTCCCGAGTTCGATTTTACCAGTATACATTTTTTGTATACATGAATATGATTGTATTGTGTCTAGTTATTTTGATTATATAAAAATATTTTTAAGTATTTCGATCCATTGTATCAGATACAAGCTTTGCTTAGTTTGGGACTAGACGCTGCATTTATTATCCTGGATTATGACAGTCTCAGTGGTCTTGTGGTTTAGCACACCGCCTTACTTCCATTGGTCGCGAGTTCGATTCCACGAATGATGCAAACTACTGAATTATTAAGTATGATTGTTTATATCGGTCTGAATGTTTTCTATGTATATTATATATGCATTTACAAAAAAAAATTGTATCAGTTTTCTAGTAGGTATACAATTTCTGCTAAGTTTGAAACTAGATGGCGTTGTTTGAATTATCCAGAGATTATTATATTATTATTATTTACTTTAATTCCACGTGGATGAAGCCTCGGTTAATATATAGTTACATATAATGCGCCGCTTACTAACTTCTCAGTTTGCCTTATGGTAGACTGGTAAAGAACACCCTTAGGTGTTAAGTTGGCCATATGTACATTTATATATTGTATTTGTGCATTAAAGTTTAAATAAATAAATAAAATAAATATAAAATGAGATAGTTCTCCTTTCGCCATTAGATAGATAGATAAATTCTTTATTTACCAATTACTTGTTACTATACCGATCACCAATTACTATATATCCCAGCTCTACCAAATGATCATTCAATATCTCACAACTTTACAATGAAACTTAACACTTAGAAAGAAACGTTAATTGAATTTTCCCCATAAAGAATTTCACCATTAAACACAAAAGGTATAACTACTCGCCAATTGGAAATAGGCTTTTCACTCAACCGAAATCGAACTGCCACCATTATTAGCTTCTGCGTGACTGCCCAAAGAAATTTACGAAATCACGTGGCAATATGAAGCTTTTTGACACAGAGTAGATTCGAAATAAAAGCCGGAAGGGCTCTGGGGACAGTCGTATTTCGTCAACGAACCACTGATATGTATTGAATAGAGTTGCTTTATTTATAATTGTCATTTAAAATGAGTTATACATTATTTACGCGTATGTCTCTGGGCAGGGCCTGAATATCAGTTCTTTGCTGCTTGTATGCTGCAAACAATACACTGAGTTGCTGCCTTTTTGTTTTTCGTATGGGCTATGCACACGTTACTCACACCATTTATTTTTTATTTTGAATCTGTAATTTATTTTCTGTATTGTATTTTGTGGACTGACCAATGTAATCTACTTTTAATTTTTGTTATTATTATTACAGTGCCGTGTGAGTGTGTGTGTGTGACTTTATCATATTTAAAAAAAATATCTATCTATCTATTTGAAAGAGTTATATTGGTATAATCCAATCCTTACTTGTACGCGTTGCACTTTTTCGTATTAGACTTTTCTTAGCATTCTTAAATCTATTTGTTGAATTTTTGTTTCACTGAAAAAGTTTTTTTTCCTCTATTAAATCTTGACACAAATAGTAAATTATCACATCAATTCTTCTTCTTGTAAAGATGAGTCTGCCTACACTACGTTTGCCAATTCGCGGTCTCCACTCCAGAACACGCGTACTCCAGCGAGCATGCAAATTTTATCTTGAACGTCAATATTCTTCTTTTTATAGCACAGGGGACAAACGAGCATGCGGCTCACCTGATGGTAAGTGATTACCGCCGCCCATGAGCACCCGCAACACCAGCGAAATTGCAAGTACTTTGTCGGCCTTTTAAGAAGGAATGAGCTCTTTTTTTGAAGATTATAATATGGTATCAGTTCGGAAATATCATTGCTGGAAGGTGATTCCACAATGTGGTTGTGCGTGGCAAGCTTTATGCCACGCACTATAGAGGACTATAGAGTACCACTATAGAAGACCTCCATTCGTCCAGATAATTAGGAGGGTATTTTAGTTTCTGGCGGATGGTACGATGGTGAAACTCAGCAGCTGGTATTAATCCGAACATTTCGTCAGAACACTCACAGTGATATATATGTACTATTTCTGATATATATACCGCCACACTATCTCTGATCAACGCGACGGTTGACTGGTAGAGAATGCCATCAGGCATTAATTCCGCCAAGTATAAAATTTTGTGTGCAAAAGAATAAATAAATAAAAAAAATATATGTAGTATAAAATGCATAGAGATGAAATAGAAACAGAAATAATCTTTATTCAAATAAACTTATTACAACCACTTTTGAATAGTCATATTTTGATTCTACCACTCATTCGGAATGCAGATCATCACTTGTGTGTTGCTCTTTTTATTAGATGTTTCTTTATATAAATAATTACAGTATAACAAGTAAGAGGCATGCGATAATCAGCATAGAAATCGCTACGCACTCATTGTTAGTGTAATCAGATAATATTGTCAGTGCTATGGACTCAAAGTTTTTCTGAAAGTCTGCAACATCTCGCCGCACATCCAATGGGTCAAGTCTGTCACAAAGACATTGATTGGCATATATTGATATAAAAATATAAACTAACCAGCTCTATTTCACCACCACGTCATTGCAACAGACAAAAGTTGATTGCGCTTGGATACGAACCATCGTTGCACGCCATCTAGTGGCGGAAATGGGAACCGCTTAGTCGCGCCTTGATTGAAACACCATAGCCTTTGCGATTGAAACTCTCCTTTTTCTCATTGTTCCGTGCCACTGAATATATTGTAAATTTCGCGGTCAAAACCAAGCGAAGGTCTTTGTAGCGACTGCAAGCTATGTTTAGTTTTATATTGAAAAATGTTATTGTGGATTCGGAATCGTACTCCGCAAGTTTCTGTACAGATAGTACTCGTTTTTTTATTCTATGCGATAAAGTTATATAAATTTAGCAATTTATTTTTGACATCTTTGGTTAATGGTTAATAAATTTTTAAGCATTTCCTAAAGCTGATTGACTTACCTAACAAAATGTAATATTCTGGTTTAATGATAGGAAAAAATATACAATCTTTAATTGATCTTAAATATATTATACAAGCTGTGTTCGCGATTTCGCCGAACGAAATTTATAACCTATATGTTATTCTGATGTATAAGCTATATTACTGTAAAGTTTCATCAAAATCCGTTCAGTAGTTTTTGCGTGAAAGCGTAACACACATCCATCCATACTCACAAACCTTCGCGTTTATAATAATTATAATAAAATATTTATTGTTTACTTGCATTTTTTTTTTATATTTAGTGTATAAAATTAACTAAAATCAGTTAATTTTATTAATATTATAAACACGAAAGTGACTTCGTCTAATTTTAATAAATATTTTTTATCGAAATATGTATTTTGCGGAAGTCCATTTCAATACTCTATTTTATGATATGTTTAATTTATTTACATTATTTCGTTTAATTCCGCTACAGTTATCATGTGTGAGACTATATATGTATATTTAGATATGACGTCATTATTTGTGATGAAACTCCGATCATTATTGACCCATATTACGACACATGTTTTGCCTCTGAACCCACAGCCTGGAAGCCTTGTTTTGAAGGTCATAACGGAAGTCAAATTGTGAATATTTATGTTCTCACACATGCTAATTGTATGGGAATTTAACAAAATAACATATCTACATCCATTAAATAGTTTTTACATCATCATTGCCTTGCCTTTATCCCATTATTTGGGGTCGGCGCAGTATGTCATTCTCTTCCACTGCTCTCTATCGGTCGTCATATCTAAACATACTTTTCTGTTATTCATATCATCTTTCACACAATCCATCCATCTTTTCTTAGGGCGTCCCCTCCCTTTACATCTATCCACATTCATATTATACACTTTCCATAAGACATGGTCCTCATTCCTCCGCATAACATACCAGCTCAATCTCAAGCTAAATAGTTTTTACATATTGTTAAATTATTACACAATAAAATCTCCGTTTTTCTTCTTTTCATAGAAAAAAAGAGGTTTCTGAAAACCTCTCAATAAATGATTCCTAATAATTATCTCTTCATCACGCATTTTTTTTAATTAATTGTATTGATTTCATTTGACTCTCCCCTGTAACCAATCAGATTGCCCACTTGTTTTCAATAAATATTCACCCGAGATAAGTAAAACGGAATAATTTAAATTTCAACAAACCTGCACCTCATGTAGAATCAACACCGGTGTCGACTCAGAGTCAGTGGCATTTACATAACAAATTGTATGAGCCCGCCGGCCGTCCCAGGTGATTTTTGTAAACAGGCGAGTAGTTTCCGCCTTGCGCATCCATCTACGTACTAACAGCTTTACCGACGGTAGCAATAGTTCAACTTGTATATATAATAATTGTACGTAATACGTGAACCAAAAACTTTGTACTTTTTACTATAATTGCAAGGAGGCAAGTGTATAAAAGTTCACACACTAATAGTGTATTAGCTGTGCCCGCATAGAGTGAGCTTATCACTATTTTACGCAGACGAAATAATAATAATAATATTTCAGGACAATTCACACAGCGCCATCTAGTCCCAAGCTAAGCAGAGGTTGTGTTATGGGTACTAGACAACTGATATAAATACATGGATACATAGAAAACACCCAGACCGATACAAACAGACATACTCATGAATACAAATGTTTGTACCGAGCGACGAATCGAACCCACGACCATCGGATAGTAAAGCGGTGTGCTAAACCACTAGACCACCGAGGCTGTCAAATCCAAATAAAGAAAATATATATAAGAATCGAACCCGCGGCCATCGGTAGTAAAGCTGAGTGTGAAACCGCTAGGCCAGCGGGGCCCTCAAATTGTCTCAAAATATATATTTAGAGGTGGATATCCTTTACCACTTAGGGGTATGAAAAATAGATAGTAGCTGATTCTCAGATCTACTAAATATGCATATAAAATTTCATAAAAACCGATCAAGTCGTTTGGCAGGAGTATGGTAACTAACATTGTGACACGAGAATTTTATATATAAAATTGTCGTAATCATTTAACACGCTATAACACCCAATATCGCTATTTCCTTCTGATTGAAGGAATAACTTAGCGATGTTGGGTTTTATTTAATGGATTTATGTTAAAATAACATACATTTAATACATTAGTATGTGTGATACCATAACTACTCAATTGAGCTACTGACTCCATTCAACAAACAATAACTTACACCAGCTCCTTAAAAATACACCTGTTGGAGTTGAGCTATTGCGTTTAATATTTTCACCATGTAACTAAGTTACCTATTTTATTTAAGTCTTGCTGAGAACGTTACGGATTTACCTTTTATTGTTTAAACTTGTGTATTTGATGTGCATAAATACATACAAGGTAAATATTTCTGAAGCTAATACAAGATCCTAACGATATGCTGTCATCCCGTATTTGATTTATGCAATTTTATTGCATATACATTATGTACTAATTGTTATATATATAGTTATTTTTCTTATGAAGCCTATTTTTTTATACATAAATGAAACTGACGACCACTTGATGGTAAGATCTATATGAACCCACATGAACATCACTGCTGAAAATATAATTTATATATACGCAATATATATACACAATAGTGCTCTAGTAATCATTATACTAAAACGTAACCCAAACTGTTGTATCCCTTTTTTAAAAAAAATTGCGCGTTCGAGGAGTATGAAATTTCGTACACTTATAGTTTATATAGAGAAGGAGTGCAGAAAATTAAAATATTATTTTTATTTACTTTATAGTGACACTAGATTCATAGAAATAGAAATAATCTTTATTCAAATAAACTAAATATAAGCACTTTTGAATAGTCAAGTTTTTTTATTCTACCGCTCATTCGGAATGCACACTAAAAGAAAAGAATCACAAGAAAAATGAGCAAGAAACTTGTGTGTTGCTCTTTTAAATAAATATTGATTTACTTATATTTAATTAACAACAAGGATTAGGCATGCGACAATCAACATAGAAACCGCTACGCACTTAATCTCTGTTCAATCAGATAACATTGTCAGCGCTATGAATTTTAAGTTAGATATTTTCTACAATAACATTCTTATCATTTATAAATTCTTCAATTTTATAATAAGCTTTTTTACAAAGAAAATAACACGTCTGAATTTTTTTCTGGCAAATTGAGTACATGTGCAAAAATTTTTCTGCTGTTTTGTGTTTATTGTTTGTCTTTAATATTACTCGTCTCTAGTGTTACTGAACATCAAAAAAACCACTGTGATTATAATAAGCCACGGTAGGTCTATCGGCGCTACCGTGGCAGATTGCCGTCGTCAGTGCCGTGACCATAGAGACAATTTTATTTTACATATTTGATTATTATTTCTTATGTATGTTAGTCTATAAGGTATTTATAATATGGGCCATGTAGCCTGAATTAAATAAATAAATAAATAATATCTTTATTTAAAAATACATTACAATACACACCTACCGTTGTTACTGTTAAAAGTGTCCAAACTTATAATTTAAATTAATTATGGTCGTATAATGACCACTGAGCAACCACTAGTTTAATTACTTCTCTGAAGATGTATATCGAATTGAGCACGTAATGTTGGATTTCATTGACAATATTTCTTATTTTCTATTACAAGTATGTATCTTAAAACTTTGAACTTTACTTTGTAATCGTGATTATTGATACTTAATATATACCAATCACAGACAAAACTTTCAATAGCAAACATTTTTCTGATACATATATTTCATATAAAAAGGCAAGTGGCAAGTTAATTAAAATAAGTAATTTTATATGTGTATATTCTTTACATACTATGGTAATCTAATATAGGTATTTATTTAAGAAATAAACTTTAGATTAATAATTTCCTAGAAAAGGTTTCTTAACTTTAAATATAATTTAAAAATGTTATTTCCATATTATTATATTTTCATATATTTTTTCCTTTTTTTATACCACTTAGGTGGCAAACAAGCATACGGCCCATCTGATGGTAAACGGTTACCGTAGCCTATGGACGCCTGAAACACCAGGAGTGTCACATACGCGTTGCCGACCCTTAAGAAACCTTAATATACCCTTCTTGAAAAACCCCATGCCGAAGTCTCTCGAGAAAACCTGGGCAGGTAATTCATTCCACAATCTAAGTGTTCTAAATACAATATACATACTCACTATACTCACTACTCAATTTTTCAACAATTTACACTTTATTCTTTTATTGTTGCAAAAACGTACTTTAATTTAATAAATATACGCGAACAGTGTAAAGATTTGGGCCCATTATAGTCTTTGATTTGATATCCGAGTCACTACTCGTATCTGATTGTAGCCTTATTACTGAAACTGTACCATTTATAATACAAATAATTACAATAAATTCAGAATAACAACGATAGTCCATAATAAGACAAGCTAACAACTCTTAAAACAATTTACATGGAGCGCGCCGCACCGGCTGAACCAGAAACGGTTGGGTCGATTTCCATAACTAATTAAATTGCGGGACAAAGTTAGTCCACAGGTGCAAGTGGACTGTCGACTTGCAACTGTGGATGTATAAAGTTGCCAGTTCACCTATTTATCTATGCAACATAAAAACTAGCTATACAACATGTTATTAATCAACTTTGAAAGTTTATTAGTTAGTAAACTAAATCATGAATGATTGTAGGAAGTGGCAAGAGCTCCACCATTGTGCTCTGTTGCAATTTTATATTGCAACACTAAAATGAAATTTATATTTTATGTACTATGGCAACATTTCCCTTCTTCTCGCCGCTACATCGGAGACAATACAGTGTTGTGAACAAATTTTGGATTTTATTTAAAATATCACCATCTCATCACGCCAGCTTCCTTCAAAGCAACCATAAACTTCCGCTGCTGCTCATGCTCCTTGTGGTCATTGGGCTCCCTAAAATATGGTCGAGCGCAGTGATTGCTGGTTCATCCGTCATACTCATGAACGAGTGCTGCTTGTAGGGACTGGTCTACGCTTATCACTACGACTGATCTTATTGTATATTTATATTTGGTGCAAAAAAATTTGTGCTGGTTGGTAGTTTGTATTCACACGATTCGACTTGTAAATGTAAACTTACAAGGATTATTTAAAAGAGCCACACACAAGTTTCTTGGTCGTTCGTTTCTTGTGATGAGACAGCTTTCCAAACGATCGGTATGATCAATGACTGATGATGATGATGATGATGTATCGGATGACTTGAATAGTCATAACATTTTTTTTTATCTACCGCTAATTAAGTTTATTTGAATAAATGATTTTCTATTCTATTCTATTATACCGATAACAGTGTATCTCTTAAATTATGCATGAATGAATGAATGAAACTAAATCAAATCACATTAATAAATAATACTTGATGTAGTTTCAGTTCACTTCATTTTATGTGAAGTTTATAATATTTTTCATTTTGTATATATACAATATTGTTTTCATAACCGTCCATTTCAGTAAATTTTGAATTAATTGTAAAACTAATAAATTTTGTTGTACAGAACATTATTTTTATTTTGACAGCATGTACGTGTTAATAATTTTAAATATCGTTTCTGTTTGGTCTTTTGAATAGTCCTTTTTTGTTATTTTAATCTTCGTAAGTTTTGATTTATGTATCATTATAATATTAGACATAGACCTATAGAGACCTATATAAAAATACATTGTAAATAAACTGGCTTTAAAAAAAAAAGTAATTCAATTGAGTTTCTTGCCAGTTCTTCTCAATTGGATCTATATACGGAACTGGACGGTAAGGAAAAAATAAATTTATAATGTAAAAATTTGACGTTCATAAGCGGCTAAAATGTCCTACATGAATAAATGATTTTTGAATTTGAATTTATTAATATATTATATATTGTCTAAACAGAGAACCTCGCTGGTCTAGTGGTTTACATATCGCACACGGCTTTACTTCCTATGGTTGCAGTTGGATTCCTCGCACGGTACAAAATCTGTGTTCGTGGGTATCATTGTTTGTATCGATCTAAGTGTTTTCTATGTATATATTATGTGGATATATAAGTGTAAAAAAAAACTTTTATTATTTAATAGCAGAATATTTGAGGAAACTTATTAAATATCACATATAAGATATTGAATATCACGCTACAACTCACAGCCAAACAAAAAGAATATTAGTCCATTAATTTTAATCGATTTGAGAAAATTTTCTATGTAATTCTCGAACAAAACAATAGGCAGTTGAAATCGTACGATAGCCGACCGTATCGGACAAAACGGCTTACTACCTGAATAGTAATGATCATCCGTTCAAATTGAATAGCACCGGTAATGAGGGAATCTGTATCGGTTGGCTGTAACGCCCGCTTATTGTAATGACCTATTTAATTTTGTTGCTTTATCTACTAGTTTTATACAGCGTATTGATAACACAAGCAAACCAAATTGGTCTGTTTCGGGTTACGGATACGATTATACTATTTTCTTTTGACAAAATTGCAATAGCATATGCTGGTAGTCACATTATTCTACCAAATTTGAATTTAAAAATGAATCTGTATTTTTATAAACATGTAAAAACTCATTTAAAAAGAATAAGAGCTGAGTTTCGAGTCAGTTGTTCTTAGTTTAAAGTACTCTGAACTGACGGTAGATTTGACATATCATAAGAATCTGTATGTCTGCACCTGTTCCGGTACCCCTTTAAGATTAATACACACAGAAACTACAAATTACAATAAGTTGCTATTTAAATTTATAAGGCGTTTTAGATTTGTTTTTGATGTACCTACTTCATTTTACATTATTTTAAGTCAATAAAGTCTCTTTAAAATTGTAAAAAATATATTATTAAAGTCAATATTTATAGCAAATTTAAATTTTATTTGAAATTCTAAGGTGTTAGCGAAGACATCTAATGAACCTGCATAACTAAATATATTTTATTTTGATTTAAAATGCAATACAATACCAAGTTGCAATAGTGATACCGGCGTACCTGCATTGCACTTAGCTTATCTGAATCGAGGAGAGATCCGTATAATTTTACGATGGCCATGCGATGGGGCGATTGTGGATCTGCACTGCTACGATACTGTTTTGTCTACTTTAATTGTCTACCATCCGGAAATACTGTTTGTGTGGATATATAGGTACGGTTTTGTCTACTTTAATAGTTTACCAACCGGAAATACCGTTTGTATGTATATATAGATACGGTTTTTTTACTTTAATCGTCTACTAATCGGAAATACTGTTTGTGTGGATGTATAGGTACGGTTTTTTTTTTACTTTAATCGTCTACTAACCGGAAATACCGTTTGTGTGGATATATAGGTTCGGTTTTGTCTACTTTAATCGTCTACCAACCGGAAATACCGTTTGTGTGGAAGTATAGGTACGGTTTTGTCTTTCATCCCCTATTTTATCCCTTTGGGGGTAGAATTAATCAAAATCCTTTTTTAGCAGATGCCTACGTCATAACGTCTACCTGCATACCAAATTTCAGCCCAATCCGTCCAGTGCGTTGATAGATCACTGTGTCAGTCACCTTTAAATTATATATATTTAGATATTGTAGTCACGTTATTGTAGTCCGTTCCTAACTGACACGGACAAAGTAAAGGGTTTTATTTATGTATTTAATTTACTTATTTAGTATGTTTATTTATTATTTTATTTTGTTTGTTTATTTTAATTGTTTAAAGGGGATGAACGAAAGGCGTGTGCAAGTGGCAGAAATGCGAATGTTAAGATGTATGTGTGGTGTCACCAGGAATGACAGAATAAGGAATGTGTATATACGAGGAAGTTTGAAAGTTGCGCCGGTTATAAAAAAGTTGCGAGGTAACAGATTGAACTGGTATGAATAGAATAGAATAGAGTAGAAAATTATTTATTCAAATAAACTTAATTTAAGCACTTTTGAATAGTCATAACAATTTGTTTTTTATCTACCACTCGTTCATATGACATGTTATGCGGAGGAACGAGGACCATGTCTTATGGAAAGTGTATAATATGAATGTGGATGGATGTAAAGGGAGGGGACGCCCTAAGAAAAGATGGAGGGATTGTGTGAAAGATGATATGAATAAAAGAAGAGTATGTTCAGATATGACGGCCGATAGAGAGCAGTGGAAGAGAATGACATACTGTGCCGACCCCAAATAATGGGATAAAGGCAAAACAATGATGATGTTTATTTTAATTGTTTATTTATTTCATCATCATCATCATCGCAGCCCGGAAGACGTCCACTGCTGGACATAGGCCTCCCCCAAAGATCTCCACGACGATCGGTCCTGCGCTGCTCGCATCCAATGCCTTCCAGCGATCTTGACCAAATCGTGGGTCCACCTTGCTGGAGGCCTTCCCACGCTGCGTCTTCCGGTCCGTGGTCGCCACTCGAGGACTTTACTGCCCCAACGGCCATCTGTCCTACGAGCTATGTGCCCTGCCCATTGCCACTTCAGAGTCGCAATTCTTCGGGCTATGTCGGTCACTCTGGTTCTTCTGCGGATCTCATTTCTGATTCGATCACTCCATTCGATTGGAGTAACTCCGAGCATAGCCCTCTCCATTGCCCTCTGAGTGACTCTGAGCTTGTTGATGGAGCCCATAGTTAGCGACCACGTCTCTATTTATGTATATTTATTTATTTATTATTAAATATTGGGATGATAAATTAACAGAACTTCATATTGTTAACATGACCATCATGATGGATATACTACCCCACAATGTATATCCCAACCCCTGTATCCCGCGAAATAGACGCAACGGGGTTCCTCAAGTGTTTTTTTATTAAAATTTATATTTGCTACAAATTTCTATGCGACGTGGTTTTGTAATGGAGACATTTGTTAGGGTGCTGGTTATTAATGATACCTCTATGTTTTTACATTAGAAGCGAGCGAAGGGTGCATATAACATAGGCCGATTATGATGTTACACACATACCTGCTAGATACCACAGTTATATTTTGGCGGCCACGGGTTCGATTCCTCGCATGATGCAAATATTTATATTTCAACGTTGGTCTAACGGTTTAGCACACCATCTTACAACAGATGGTTGCAGATTCAATTCTTCGCATGGTACAAATATTTGCATTCGTGAGTATAATTATTTGTATCGGTCTGGGTGTTTTCTATGTATATTATGTAAGTAATTATAAAAAGTAACAATTGTCTTGTACCAATAGTTTGGGTCTAGATAGCGCTATGTCAATTGTCCCGAGATATTATTATATATTTATAAAGAAGATTTCGGTAATCAAGTTGTTTAGTGGATAATTTTTCTTCTACACACAGCGCCATCTAGAGCCAAGTTAAACTAGTTAAAGCTTATGTTATGGGTACTTGATAACTGATACAAATACATAGATATTTATATATTTTTCATAAATCCAGACCAACACAAACAATCATACTCAAGAATACAAATATTGTGCCGTGCGAGGAATCAAACCCGCAACCATCGGAATTAAGGCAATGTGCTAAATCACTAGACCACCGAGGCCGTCAAATAAATAAATAAACATACATAATAATATATGTAAATAGTTATCCAGCAATTGATTACCACCGGTCGGTGCATATACGGCACATAATAATAAAATAAAAATGAATCGTGTGGAAACAATGGTTATAGTACGCTAATGAAAGCGTAGGGTCGGCTTTGCACTGTTTAATACACACTAGTTAATATATCCAGTTTGCTTGCTTTTAGTAGATAGATAGATAATAATTTTTATTTGTATCTTAGTAGTCACATACAGGTTTAATTACAAATAGTATAACAATACAGATTATTTAAACCAATGCAATACAATAAGGGTGACCCTGAATGTGTGTGCTACAGCAATACAAAACATATAGGGTAAACAGTATAGTTATTGCCCGTTTAAGGAAATTATACTAGTTTTATTTCTATATAAATCTTTATTAAAATAATAGGTAAGCGAGCATCGCCTCTTTGGTAACATAAATAGTTTAGCTATGAGATCCAGTAGGAACAATTTAAATATCTTAAGAAAACTAACAATTATAAGGTTTAACAAAAATAACTTCTAAAAATATAGTGATTGCCCGAACTAGATAGTCATTGCCTCACGCACCATATAGTTATTGCCCACATAGCATAACTGCTATAATTACTGAATCTAGGTAAAAATGTAACATGAAAACACTAATTCTTATTGTTTAGAAATGTTGACTAACACTATACGTTAAAGCAAAACAAGGTCTCAAATTTTAAAGACCTTATTTAAAATTTGAGATCTTTTTTAGCTTTTTGTACGTTACTATATATTTCTAAACAATCAGAATCAGTGTCTTCAGCAGAATAAGAGTCGGAGTCATCTACTTTATAGCAAAAATGACACAAAAATAAAAGCATATCTGATTCATCTGGCATGTGGTTTTTGTGATGTTCAGGGATGCATTTTGAATGAAATGATTTGTGGCAGCTGCTGCATTCAATTTTATTTTTAAAAATTATCTGCTTGCACACTGCACAAACATCTCCAGAGTGCAAAACCGTTTGATTTAAAATGGTGACTCTTTTTTCTGGTGGTCGTTCTTTATTGTTGCATACTTGTTTATTAGCTTTAATTAAGTTTTTCTTAGTTTTTAAGGACTGTTTTTCTTTTTTCTCTAGTTTTTTCTTTTCTTTTTCCTGTAACAGATTCTCCTTATCTGAATGCTTTTTTTGTAAAGCTAACTTGAAGGCGTCCGATGTAATAGCAAATGGTTGTCTTTCTGTCTGTCGTTTTCCTTTTCTTACTGGAGTTACAGGGTATGCTAAATAGTCCCCAAAAGATGACTTAACTTTTTGTATTTGTGGACTTATTACACTAATAACAGAATTGGGGAATGAGATATTGGTTTCAGACTGGATATTATGTGCACTGTTAGATATTTGAGAGATCTTTGGCATGTGTTGAACATTTAACTGACTTTTAGATGGAGTGACAGCCTCGGGTAGGGCATATTCCAGATAATCTAGCTGGTTTTTAGATGTTCCAGGGATACTAAGCAAGTGCTCGAGATTTTTTTGGCTTGATTTAGAAATAACTGTTTTAAGTGTGCTAAGTTCTTCTTCACCTACTTTTGAGTCTAATTTAATTAAAGGCAAATGTGACTTAGTCATATCAATTGAGGATTTGAAAATAGATTTAATTTGGGGAGAATTCAAAGTTTCTTCTGTAATTTTCTTTGTATGATCCTGGACTTTCGGCAAGAATTCTTTCCAGATATTATATAAAGTTCCAAGGTGTGCTTCAGTTGCGTCAAATGATTCATTTTGAAATCTCTCACAAAGAGAGGCCCCGACTATCTTTCTGAATATCTCAAATGTGATCGTTGCTGTTTCTGGAATAATATTTGAAACTTGTTTCCCAGAACTAGAGTTTTTTCCTAAGCACTTAGAATAATTAATAGCGTCAGGATCAAACGGGCATAGTCCACACGCTTTAAAGCCATTTACTAAAATTTCCGACTTTAGACTTGATTCAAGAACTTCATTTAGTATAGGTGCGAATGTTTGCTTAGATATACCCTTAGTTTGATTTGACAATTGCCATTTCTGTAAGTGCTTTCTCCAGCCTACTTTTAGGGGTCTAAATGCTGCGACATCAGCAGGTTGAATTATTCTGGTAGCATTAGGATATAATGCAATTAATTCAATTTTTAGGTGTGTGCATAATTGACTCAAATGATAATTTAAATGAGTTTTGTGGCCATCAACATACAAAATAACAGGAAAATCGACGGATTTACTGATTAAATAAGGATGGAAGACGTTAGCAATAAATTCATAAAATACTTCTGTGGTCATCCAGCCGTTATCTGATTTTCCGATACCCCATCCCATAGGTAATGATTCACATACTTTTTCCGGTAATCTTTGGTACGGATAAACAATAAATGGACAACAAATATCACCAGCAGCCGAGAAAGTAAATAAAACGGTTATTGATTCTTTTGAATTTGAATGTTCAATGTTATAAACATTTCTGGAACCTTTTTCAGCTACAACTAGTCCTGTACTCTGGCAAATCTGAAAATTTGTCTCATCTGCATTGAAAACTCTATTAGGTTGATTTAAAATTTGGCTTATTCCTTTTTCATCGGCATAGTGACGTATTTCGTGAAACCAACCTCTTATATCTTTCTCAGATACACATGAGCTTGCCTTTGTCACACTTTCAAAAGTTCGTATACTTAATTTAGGATGTCTCTTTAAAAATGCTTTCCACCATCCAATGCCAGGCCTATTATTCACAAATGGATTAGGTCTTGGATTTTCCTCTAGAAACTTTTGAACACTGTCCAAAATATTTTCTTTATGCCTGGGAAAACCTTTTCGTGCTGAAGTTATTATCCACTCTTGAAGAATAGTTTCTTCTTTAGGAGTTAAAACTGGCGCTGGACCCAAGCTGATTTTGTGTCCTGGATTATGTTTATAAAATCTCAGCGTTGTCCTAGGGATGCCATATTTTAGAGCTTGTATGGTATAAAATATGGTAGGTCACGGTGATGGCAAACGAAGACTTTTAAGACAATTGGATTTATTTTCGACACATAAATTTTATAATGTTAATTAGAGATATGACGTGCGGTGTCGATCGCATCTAGGTGCAGACTGCGTGGCGTCTGTTGCGCCGGTTATAAGTTTTTTTGAAAACGACTACGACACCGCACGCAGAGACAATAACATAGACAAACATCATTTTAATTATTTTGTTTTTTAAGGCACAGAACGCGTCGCTTACACACCCCACCCCAGTGTTGAGCCTGGCTCAGCACTCATTATCCATCGAAATACGAACGACACGCGTCACCGGCCGTTTCAAAATGCCAGTCTTAGTTTTCAATTCTACGACCCTAACTCGACCATCCCTTCCTGGAAACACCTGCTGAACCACAGCTTTCAGCCAGAAATTACGAGGTGCATCAGGATCGACAATAAGTACAAAATCACCTACCTGTATCGGTGTCTGGTCGTACTGCCATTTACGCCTAGGTATTAGGTCAGGAAGCACTTCTCTGACCCACCGCTTCCAAAACATGTCAGCGAGCCTCTGCGCCTTACGCCACTGTTTACGTAGGTACAAATCAGAGTCATTAAATACACCAACAGTTGGCAAATTTGATGACGAACCCAACATAAAATGATTAGGAGTTAGAGACTCACTACTACCTACTTCTACCGATACATGTGACAAGGGTCGACTGTTGACAATATTCTCAACTTCCGTCAGGAGCGTGTTGAGTACTTCTTCACGTGGTGCACGTTCTTTTAAAATTACCCTAAGTGAAGTCTTGACACTCCTAATAAGTCGCTCCCATGCCCCACCCCAGTGGGGACTGGCAGGCGGGATGAAGGTCCATTCCACTCCATTATTAGCTGCTTCATTTGTTAGCCTATCAAATCTACCTCATTTATAGACTTCTTCAGCTCAGCATCAGCGCCTCTCAAGTTTGTACCATTATCAGAGTACAGCATACGAGGCCAACCCCGTCTTGCTGCCATTCGACGAAGAGCCATAATGAGGGAGTCAGAGGTAAGTGATGATACCAGTTCTAAGTGGATTCCACGGACGGTCAAACAAGTAAATAAAACTCCATACCTTTTCTCTCTATGTCTCCCCACAGTGACCTCCATGGGTCCAAACAAATCCAGACCACAGTGTGTGAAAGGACGCTGATGATGAGCCAGTCGTGCTTCAGGCAGCTCTCCCATTCTCGGTACCTGTGGTTTTGCTCTTTTTATTCTACAAAACATACATTTATATGCTACATGTTTTACGGTTGGACGTATTCTAATAATCCAATATTTCTGTTTCAGGTTGTTTACAACGGTTTCCTGGTTCCCGTGGGCTGTCTTCACATGGTTGTATCTAACAATTAATTGAGATACCTGACTACGCCCGTCCAAGATGATAGGTCTCTTCATTTCAGGTTCAACATCCGGTGCAGCATCTATGCGGCCGCCGACACGGAGAATCCCGTACTCATCCAGAAATGGAGATAACGTAAGTAACTTACTACCTTTTGACAAACAGTTACCATTTTTAATTGCAGCTATTTCATCACCGAATGACTGTTCTTGTGTATATTTTAGCAGCAATCGCTCAGCCCTCTTCATGACTGTGCAAACAGTCTCAATCTGCTTTCTACACTTGTATATAAATTTTAGAATACATGCCGTAGCCCTCACCAGTCGTAACCAGCATGAAAATCTTCCTGGGTCAGGTACAGGTAAGTTACAATCTTCATGTTGTATTATCATTACTCGTTCTAAACTCATTTCATTTATCTTATCGATTATATTCACCGGCCACGATGACTCATCGCTGTATAAGAATGACGGACCTCTAAACCATTCATTTTTAAAAAGAGAATCGTCGTAATTTTCTCTCGTAGCGAGATCAGCAACATTTAATTTTGTAGGTACATACCGCCACTCCTCAGGGCGGCTTAGCTCGTCTATTTCACCCAGCCGGTTTGCTATGTACGTTTTATAGCTACGTGTATTATTACATATCCAGTGTAGCACGGTACTAGAGTCGCACCAAAAATAACGCCTTACTGGATTTATTTTGTGTTCTCTGATTATTGTATCTGCCAACCTCGCAGCCAATAAAGCAGCTTGCAATTCCAAACGCGGCACGGTAGTATGACTCACGGGCGCGACACGGCACTTGCTAGCTATGAATGACATACATATATCTTTATTTACGTACCATCGCCAGTATGCGACTGCGCACATTGCTTTAGTCGACGCATCGCAACACAAGTGTAACTCTAAATTACTATATTCACTTCCAGCCAAAACCTGTTTCGTAGCGCCTGTCACTACGTCATTGCAGCGGGATGTCGTAGCGCAGCTATTAGCTACGCCAGTTTCGTAGCCGATAGCCCGTTCGGTTACGCTTGTAGATGTAAGAGAGGTGAGAGAGGTTATGTTTACCTGAACTGATGTGCTACGTTTTATCGCTGACTCGCTCCCACTCGTCGCTGCTTGATACCACCTCGGCAGACGGATATTTTTTATTTCACTCGTTAGTACATTGACCCACTGACACCATTTTTTATGTATGTCATCTGTTACTAAGTCGTCCCAGCTGATTCCAGCGCGCCAGGTATCTTGCAACATTATTTTACCTTGTATAGAAAATGGCGATAAGAATCCAAATACATCGAATATTGACATTATGACTCTGAGCATAACTCTTTTTGTTGGTCTATTCTTACCATTAATTATGTCATGTGGTATGCGCTTGAGAGACACATCGAACCCCAACTCGTCTTCGCGCGGGTACCATATCAATCCGAGCGTACGTTCACCTTCGCATTCTTGATCTATTTTGAACTTTACGGCCGTAGTACCTAAGGACTCCTTTGGAATACTATCCAATACGGCTGGACTGTTGCTAGTCCAATTACAAATATGAAAACCACCTGATTTGTGAATTTTACTAATATTACGTACCATTGTTATGGCGGCGGCCTCGTCTGGCAAACTGTCTATGTAGTCATCCATATAATGTTGATTACATATCGCTGCTACGGCGTTTGGCATCGATGACTCATACCTTAGTGCGTTTTTATTCTTAATAAATTGAGCTATGAACGGTGAACATTTCGCGCCAAATATTAATGACGTCATCACGTACGTTTTTTCATGTTCTGCAGGACTGCTTCTCCACAGAAATCTGAGTGCGTTCTGGTCTTCTTCTCTTACCTTTATCCTTAAAAACATATCTTTTATATCGCCGGTCACCGCTACTCTGTTCTCCCTAAATCTTACCATAATGCCGAACAGAGATGTAAGTAGGTCCGGCCCCTTCAGTAGATAGTCATTTAATGACAAACCATTTGTGCTAGCTGCGGCATCGAAGACCAGACGTAGTTTTTTTTTATTTGGGTTGTCTACCCCAAAATGTGGTAAGTACCATGTCCGTGGCGAGACACTGCAATCTTCCAACTCTCTGGCATAATCATTTTGTAATAAATGATTAACACGTTCGACATACCTGTTACCATATTCCGTATTTAACATAATTTTCTTTTCTATACCTTTTAATCTGCGTACAGCGTTAGGGAAGCTATTTGGCATCCTGCAGCTTTCATCTTTCCATGGTAGCCCAACCTCCCACCTGCCGTTGATGAGTGTAGCAGTTTGCTCCATCACTGTCAGGGCACGGATATCATCAGCATTCTCCCGTGGCTTACCTGACACTCCCATGGACTCGATGGTGAATGACCGTCGCACCTCGTCATGGATGTCTCGTAACATGCGCTCGCTCTCGTCGACTGGTAAGCTGTGTAACTCAGAGATAAGGAGGGTCGAGTGGGACGATTGTTTATGTTCCGGTATACCTAAACAACCATGTATACACCAACCTAAGGGAGTGCGTGTAGCGACGGGTTCATTCTTATTACCTAAACTAGTTTGCAAAGGAATTAACAAATGATAATTATCCTGCCCTAATAGTATTTCAGGTTTCAATTTTTTTATACACAATTCATTTTTAATTTTACGCAAATTTTTATACAAGTTGTAATTAACAGTAGATAAATCTTGTATAGGCAAATCTAAATTATTTATGGTACGAGCTTTTACAGTATACACATCATTATTATCATATGAATTTACAGAGAAAATATCAAAGGTTACAACAGTAGTGTTACATAAATTTACAGAATTATTCCATGCACCACACATACGTAATGTGTCGCTGGGGCCGCTCAGTCCCGCGCGGTTAGCGAGATCGGTAGCTATGAGCGACACAGTTGAACCGTCATCAAGTAAGGCGGTGGTATTAATAACACCGTATGGTCCACGAATTTTTACCGGCACTACTTTTAATAACACTTGTTGATTATTTACGTTAATATGGGTCACAGTTTCACTCACGGGTGGACATTCGTTCACTTGTTCGGCGGTGACGTTGCTAGTCCTGCACCCGGTGGGTACGGGGTAGTGCAGAAGCCGGTGGTGCGCTCCGCCGCAGCCATCTTTATCGCAGGCGGGCGCCGGACATGTTTCGCGCTCATGACTTGACAGTAAACACTTGTAACAAAGATTGTTACGCTTAATGTATCGCCATCTATCTTTTCTTAGCGCTTTTTTAAACTGCGTACATTTTGTTAAATCGTGTCTTGAAACACGACAGTATTGACACTTATCATTCAGTACTAAAACAGAATGTGATCTGCTACTTATATTATTATCATAATTTTTATATTTATCGCTGCGTGCATTTATTAAGCATAAGTTAGATGTTGTGGAAATCTTTACTGCTTCTTGAGTTAGAAATTCGGATAATAATTCTAATCTAGATTTCTTTCTTTCTAGTAACAGTGTGTAACTATAATCTGACCACTTAGATACAAGAACAGTTGGCATCTTAGATAATAATAATGTAAATGCATCTATACCTTGTAAATATTCCTGGCGGCCGACGGCTCGTGTTGCTTCCACGAAATTCTGCACTTTCACAGCAAAGTACACTATGTCCTTTTGATATTCTTGTGACACTGGATGTAACTTTTTTAATTCTTGTATCAAGCGTGATATAATTATATCTGGATTACCGAACCTTAGTTCCAGTGTCGCCATTAATTTATCAGGAGTTACGGCGCTGATGAGTAAAGCTGATACCGCTTCCTTTGCGGCTCCACGTAGACATTTCCGTAAACGCCATAAATTTTCCTTCGGATTGAAGTTGCAGACTTCAGTCGATTCTTCATAGGCCTGTTTAAATTGCAGCCATTCCATGGGGTCCCCTGAGTAGTATGGCAAATCCTTCGGCGTGCTCAATCGAGACAATAATTTAGCATTCGAGTTGCTATTCGCAGAGGCGGCGGCCATGTTCTTTAGAGCGCTTGCTAGCATCTGAACTGTAGTACCATTAGTGCCAGAATCTATTGCTGGCGGACACGTGTCACCCTGTTGAAAACCATGATCGTGGGCAAACTGTGTGTTTTCCAATTCTTGCTGGCTGTGTTCGACCCACCTCTCCACATTACTATTAATGTTGGTGCGATTATCCTCTAGGTCTGGACTGTATTCTGCTTCTAAATCAGCTAGGTCTGCTTCCAATTGTTTGTCAATTAATTCCATTTGAATTTTAGCTTTCTTCTGTGCAGCATCGAGTTCTAACTGCTTTTTACGTGCCAGTACAGATGAATACGAAGACTTCGTGGACTTTGCACGCTTCGTTGTAACGGGCGTCGACGGTTGGCATTCTTCTTTACAAGTACCCGCTTTTGAATTTGTGCTCATAACGGTCACCGTCTTCTCTTCTGTAGGCTTCATATTACTCGGCCGTGGCGTATCTTGATACTGTTCAGAACCAGGATGCTGCTCCGTCTGCATGCAGTCCTTATTGCGTGCAGTACTTCGGGTGCCTACCATTTTGTGCGCTGGTGGTGTGCGGTACATAAATCCGGCCGAATGACCAAATGTATGGTATAAAATATGGTAGGTCACGGTGATGGCAAACGAAGACTTTTAAGACAATTGGATTTATTTTCGACACATAAATTTTATAATGTTAATTAGAGATATGACGTGCGGTGTCGATCGCATCTAGGTGCAGACTGCGTGGCGTCTGTTGCGCCGGTTATAAGTTTTTTTGAAAACGACTACGACACCGCACGCAGAGACAATAACATAGACAAACATCATTTTAATTATTTTGTTTTTTAAGGCACAGAACGCGTCGCTTACAGAGCTATTTGTCGATCTGATAACCTGCCTTCGTTATTTTGGATTTCAGTGATTGCCCTCATTAGATCTTCCCGTGTGTATTTTAACTTGGAAGTCTTCGGCATTCTGTAAAAAATAGTAATACTACTGCCTAAATTTAATTAGCAAAAATAAACTTATTTCGATAGAAATTGTCCGGGCAATAGCTGTACCAAATGCCAATGGCAATAACTAAATACTGATATGGCAATCACTAAAATTCGTCTAAATAAGATTCAGTGATTGCCCACCTTATCTAACTCCTTAAGAATTAAATTTTACACCATAATAACTGCTTGAAATTACACTATAAAGCATTTACTAATTGATTCTCTATAGCTATACGTTTAAAAACAAACTAAGTTAACACACGAAATTAAAACAAAAAGTGTATCCTTAAGAAATTCTTTAAGAAACTTACTTTTTCCGATGAGACGCACACCTGTTGTCAACAATCAGCCATAACACTACTTTTTTCTTTATAAATGTTGCCAGTTTATTATTAAACGTTCTACTATAGGGTCTCTTAATGCCATCTAGCGAATTCAATTCGAATTAACTCCATTACAAATAGGTTTAAATGTATCATATTCTTACCGTGGGCAATAACTATATACTGGGCAATCACTGTAGGGTTTACCCTATATAGCTCAGTGTGAAGAATCTTTCAAGGAGCAAAACACTGATTTTCCTATATATCCTCGAGGGTTACACTATTTTAATAACCAAAATGTGCCTACACTTGTAATTTCGGTCAACACTTGAGACTCTTCCATTAGTTTACGTCTCCATAAAAGTTAAGTGTAAAACAGTCCGCTTTACGACTCTGCGTTCAGTATTCGTGTCTCTAATAAATATTGTAGCACATTACCAATACCAATAAATACTAAACTTAATAAATAGTACAATTATTTACCGGTATACTCACTTCCTACATATAGTATGTAATAATATATTAAGTAGCGACACCTCATCACAACATATATAACGCTACAGTGATGAGGATAATCACCGCGCTACAAAAATAAAAAGAAAACTGAACGAAAAAATAATTAAAGGAACTTGAAAGTACGAGTTACAGATTAGAACTTTATAAATATTGAAATATTATAATTTAATTCGAGATATATCAATACTATAAATAGGAATGAAGTGGCAATGGGCGGGGCATATAGCTCGTAGGACAGATGGTCGTTGGGGCAGTAAAGTCCTCGAGTGGCGACCACGGACCGGAAGACGCAGCGTGGGAAGGCCTCCAGCAAGGTGGACCGACGATCTGGTCAAGATCTCTGGAAGGCATTGGATGGGAGCAGCGCAGGACCGATCGTTGTGGAGATCTTTGAGGGAGGCCTATGTACAGCAGAGGACGTCTTCCGGGCTGCGATGATGATGATGATGATGAAATAGGAATGAAAATGTGTAAAAAATTATAGTATCTAATATAAAAAGTGAAAAATGTGTAAATTATTTTAGGAAAGAGAAATAATTAGTTACTTATCCTGTAATTTCACTCTCTAATCTACACCCTATAACCAAAACATATTGTACTAAGCAAGCTGATTGGCGACTGAAATATTTATTTATTTACGTCATACCAAGCGAGCATTACAGTTTCCCATTATGCCAACTTAGGAAGATTATATACATATATGTTGGAGAGGTTAAAGAGTAATCGTCTATCGTGGTATGGGCATGTAATGCGTAGGAATGAAGATCATATCCTAAGGACGGTGTTACATATGAATGTGGATGGTTATAAGGATAGAGGAAGACCGAAAAAGAGATGGATGGACTGTGTAAAAGATGATATGGTGAGAAAGGGAGTAAATAACGAGATGACTGCGAACAGGGATGAATCGAAGAGAAAAACATATTACGCCGACCACAAATAAATGGGATAAGGAAGAAGCAGGTGATGACACACACTTATACACACTAGTTACTAAAATATGCACACTAATTACAAGAAAAAAACAATCTTAATTTTACATACTATATAAATAATCCACTGTCATCCTACGAAACTCCAGCAAGATCTTGAAATCGACTAACTGCACCGATGAAAAAGGCATGGAAAATGTGACATACATAAGCGGCTAAAATGTCCTACATGAATAAATTATAATTGAATATTGTTTTTTTTTTAATTTTGTATTTTGAATGAGTAGACTCAAAGCTAGAAAAATAGGAGCCTATTTGGCCAGTTCTGTTCTTCTGTTAATATGTGAGGCTGGAATACTCAAGCATATATATTTACAGTTTACCTCTGGGATACATATTTCTAGGTGTTATGATTTTTTTTATATTTTACTCTAGACTATGATTATCATTTGCCAATGGAAGGATAATGCACATAATCGCATACAAAGTAGGGAACAGTATTCGAACCCAATAGAGTGGACGTCGGAACGGACGGACGGTCGGACAAAAGATGCATTTACATAACAAATTGAAGGGCTACGAATGTGCTACGGTGCTACACCGTAGCAGCTACATGCTACGAAAATTACTAGCGTTTCTATAAAACAGACTTTAATATTAAAATTATACTCATATTTTTATACGTATACTATGTATCCATATATATATTTATCTATATGTACACGCCAGTTCCTTTAAAAGATAAGTTTTTACACACAATTGCAAATAGAAATAGTAATAATCTTTGTTCAACGCTGCCAGTATCTTGGGTACTGTCTCGATTTGCCGCATTGGGTTACAATAATTATTTGCTTGTAATTTTTTATATGTAATTATATCTTTTTTAATGCATTTTATACACTACTAGCTGCTCGCCTTTCACACGGGTATACATGTATTATATATATAAATCTTCCTCTTGAATCACTCTATCTATTAAAAGAAACCGCTTCAAAATCCGTTGCGTAGTTTTAAAGATTTAAGCATACATAGGGACAGACAGCGACAGCGACTTTATTTTATGCTATTAAATTATTATTCTTATACTTATACAAATTATCTATCTACTAACCACTAGCCATGGCTCCTATAAACGTTCTAAATATCAAAATGCAATAAATTTTCACGATAAGAGTATTGTAGATGCCGTGGGACAAATAACGTTATCGGCTATTGCGCCGTGTAAATACGACTCTAGGGTGATGCTGCCCAATCAGTGAGTAAAATCTTTTTAAATTTATTATCATTTATATTACATACACATAGTAGGCTGTAAATGGTATACCAATAGACCTGTGTTACATGTATGATCTTTCATCAATAAATAAATAATAAATAAATAAATAAATCATCATCAGCCCACTGCAGTCCACTGCTGGACATAGGCCTCTCCCAAGGCACGCCAGTCCACTGCTGGACATAAGTCTCTCCCAAGGCAGGCCACTGGGCACGATCTTCAGCTCTTCTCTTCCATTTTTTACCCGCAACCCTACGTATGTCGTCGCTCCACCTAGCTGCGGGGCGTCCTACACTACGTTTGCCAATTCGCGGTCTTCACTCTAGAACTCGCCTACTCCAGCGAGCATCGGTTCTACGACAGATATGACCAGCCCACTGCCACTTCAACTTGCAAATACGAAGGGCTATGTCGGTGACCCTAGTTCTCTGGCGAATTACTTCGTTACGGATTAGATCTCTCAGAGAAACTCCAACATTAACGTTAAAAAAATTTCACAAACTGTGCGACCACTTTATCAAATCAGTTCAAAATAGATTTGAGTAATATCAGTTTATTTTATTACTATATACTAGTTCATTTTTATTACAGTGAACCAACACAGTTCCTTCAATATTTTCTACGGCTTATCACTGAGTTCATACAGTGCACTAGTACTAATTCAATCAATACAAGGAACTTGGCCCGGCCTTCCACGGATGCAATAATTGTAGGCATTCAAATGTCATTTAAATAAGATTAGTAGTTAATAGCTGTCTCATGGAAAAGGCATTAAATCAAAAGATATTTTGGATTTACATTTTATTTAGCTTAAAATGTATTTTTTATTTATTTAGAAATACTAATTGTAAACAGCATATTACTCTGAAAACGATTATTGAGGAACGACTTACCTGTCGTTATGTGTTCTGACGAGGAATTTCCTATATTTTACACGATTTGTATTTTTTTAAAGGTTGAAATTGATTTAAATTTATATCAATTGAGTTTCTTATAAGTTCTTCTCGTGAGGTGTTTATTTTACTGACTACCACGAGCCAGTCTTCACAACAAAGATTACAGTTGAGTCCTATAATGTATATGTGCCAAAATTGGTTGATTTGCCGATAAAACACATCATGTTGTGAAAGCGTGATTAAATTTATGTATAAACAATTGACATATTCTATCTCTATCTATTACAAAAAAACTGTGTAACGCCATCTGTTGATAAAAAAGTGAACAACTTAACACTAGTCATTATCTGCTTCTTCCTTATCTCATTTATTTGTGGTCACCGTAATACTTTCTCTTCCATTCATCCCTGTTCGCAGTCATCTCTTTATTTTCTTCCTTACCATATCATCTTTCACACAGTTCACACTTTTTCGGTCTTTCTCTGCTCTATAACCATCCACATTCATAGGTAATGCTTACCTTAAAATATAACTTAACATATAATATCTAACTTAACAACTTAACACTTTATATGACTACTAGCTACTCTCCCCGGCTTCGCACGGATGTACATGTATTATACATATAAACCTTCCTCTTGAATCACTCTATCTATTAAAAAAACCGCTTCAAAATCCGTTGCGTAGTTCTTTTAATTTAAGCATACATAGGGACGGACAGACAGCGATAGCCACTTTGTTTCATACTATGTAATGAAATACGAATATAATACCTTCCTTAAAATATTATCACTAAATGCACAATCATCAGTACCGTTCATAAAAGCCCCAATTCTCGCTCGCACGTCCGAAATCAATCAGCAATATTAATTTAACCATTCCCCTAACAAACGTATTGAATCCAGTAATCGGTTACCAATCATCAAATCATTGATTCCGTCATCGAATCATGTGTGTGCTTGAATTGCGTCCGTCGGGGGTGAGAGTGAACCTCTCAATATGTAAATTGCTTTCCAACGTGAAGCCTAACTGGCTATTGTGGGCTGCGAAATGACTTAGAATACCTATAAGGGTGGCTAAAGCTGTCTAGCTGAAGGGTAGATAAATCTAGCAGCTACGTGTTCATGATGGTATATATTTTTAAATAGTCATTGTTCGAGCAACAAAACTATTGACAACCGCTTCGGGTCATTTTCACTTTTCCTTGCGTCTACGACCTCACCGCACGCGTACGTTATTAATTAAAATTTCCTTGTTATATACACCTCAGTGGTCTAGCGGTCTAGCACACCGCTTTACAACCGATGGTCACGGGTTTGATTCCTCGCACGGCACAAACATTTGTATTCATGAGTATGATTGTTTGTATCAGTCTGGGTGTTTTCTATGTATATTTAAAAAAAATGTATGTATATGTATCAGTTATCTAGTACCCATAACATAAAGCTTTAGCTACCTTAACTTGGGTCTAGATGGCGCTGTGTAAATTGTCTCAGTATTATCATTACATAGTATAAATCAAAGTAACTGTCGCTATCTGTACGTACCTATGTATGCTTAAATCTTTAAAACTACGCAACGGATTTTGTAGCGCTTTTTGAAGCAGTTTTAATAGATAGTGTTTAAAGAAGAAGTTTTATATATATACTAGCTTTTGCTCGCGGCTTCGCTCGCATTAATTTATCCCTTTACGGATGGAATTTATCAAAATCCTTTCTTAGCAGATGCCTACGTCATAACATCTACCTGCATGCCAAATTTCAGCCCGATCCGTCCAATGGTTTGGGCTGTGCGTTGATAGATAACTATGTCAGTCACCTTTGAGTTACATATATTTAGATACACGTACACCCGTACGAAGTCGGGGCAAGTAGCTAGTTTTATACATATAATTCATTGATTTTATGTGAGAATTATTCATGAATACCTCAGTATATTATATATATAATACTATGTTATACATAGTATTTTCACTATTATTTTCTCTATACAGTTTCCAACAAACCATGCATATATTTAAGTAAAAAAACGTTTTCCCACATACATGAGTTGACACGGCGGATATTGGTGAAAGCATTATATCCGTTTGCAGATTACTTCGTAGCACGAGCACACCTAAACCCACAACCGTTCATATTTACTTTTCAGACGTCAACAATTCAAAATGGAAATATTAAACAGCAAGTAAATGTGATATTAATTCAGGATGTAGCCACATTTCGGCTGCAGTTTTCACAATCTTCAACATCTATTACCGAGTTAGATTATTTAAAAAAAAGGTGAATTTTAACAGAAGGAATCCAAATAATCTCGTTTCCCATACAATATTACAATTACCTTGTATAGTAGAAATTCTTAATGTATGTCAATAAAAATTTACATCATCATCATCATCATCTGCTTCTTCCTTATCCCATTTATTTGGCGTCGGCGTAATATGTTTTTCTCTTCCATTCATCTCTGTTCGCAGTCATCCCGTTATTTACTCCCTTTCATCTTTTACACTGTCCATCCATCTCGTTTTAGTTCTTCCTCTACCCTTACAACCATCCACATTCATATGTAACACCGTCCTTAGGAATGATCTTCATTCTTACGCATTACATGCCCATACCACGATAGACGTTTACTCTTTAACCTCTCCGACATCGGTGCCACTTTCATACTTCCTCTGATGTATTCATTCTTTATCTTGTCTATCCTCTATTAACTGCATCCCAAATTTCAGCCCGATCCGTAGAGTTAATTAAAATCCTTTCTTAGCAGATGCCTACGTCATAACATCTACGTGCATGCCAAATTTCAGCCCGATCCGTAGAGTTAATCAAAATCCTTTCTTAGCGGATGCCTACGTCATAACATCTACCTGCATGCCAAATTTCAGCCCGATCCGTCCAGTGGTTTGGGCTGTGCGTTGATAGATCACTACGCCAATCACCTTTGAGTTATATATTTAGATTGAATAAAGAAAGAGTGACGACGCGCGTCCTTGAAGCCGCTCGAGATGGCATTGAAGTGTGGCAGTGGGATAACCGACCCGCCACTACAACAGCCTCGACACCCCCGCACCTCGATCCCCACCAGCATCATAAATTGCGTAGTAACAATGATAACAAAAACGTTATATTCCATCCAGACAAAGTAATAGGTAACAGCTAGTGTATTTGTATATGAGGATAAAAGTATAAAAACGGCTGGCTCATTGAACGCAGTACATAAATAACATGACCCTCACAGGGTGCAGTTAAAAGGAGTATTTGTAAATCAAACGGCTATTACCATTAGGGATCGTTACACCATCCTATACACGGGTACGTGGACCGCCCCCCTCATCGTTTCCATGCACTCCTTTATAAGAGTTATTTACTACCAAATCTATACATATAAATAAAATTGGAGTGTCTGTTTGTAATATTGAAATAACCGTTTTTTACTACACGCATATGAATATAAATATGGTACATATACCAAAATAACTACAATTTTTGTCTGTCTGTCTATATGTTTGTTCAGGCTAATATATGAAATGGCTGGACCGATTTTGATGGGACGTTTTTTGGCTGCCTGCTGATCTGAAATCTGCCTGAAAAAATACTTAAATGTCATATAAAACACATCCTTTGCAAAAAAGCTTACTATAAAATTGAAGAATTCGTTAACGACAATTAATGTTTTTATAGAAAAACTTAAAATCCATAGCACTGACAATATTATCTGATTACACTAATAATGAGTGCGTAACGATGTCTATATTGATTATCCCATGCCTCTTACTTGTTATACTGTAATTATTACATAAAAATAACATCTATTCAAAAGAACAACACACTTTTCTTGCTCATTCTTCTTGTGACGAATCTGCATTCCGAATGAGTGGTAGAATCAAAATATGACTATTCAAAAGTGCTTGTAATGAGTTTATTTGAATAAAGATTATTTCTATTTCTATTTCTATATACAATATTAAGAAAAAAGTTATACAAATGGATGAAAATCGCTAATTCAGCGTATATTTCGATTTAAGAACTGAGAACAATTTACATGTTGAATAATAAATGAGGACTTATCCGCAAATAAATGCCGTAATGCTCTAAGAACTCCAAAGATTCCCCCCATTTAAGTTTCATTTCGTGTTTATTTTAATTTTGATTAAGTACTTTTTTTATTCCGCAGCGGAATAATACTTACTGTGGTTTGCATTTGTTTTTTTTACGGCGGTTATTAAAATATGACAAAGTTATTAATAAGTAATTTGGATGAACGAGCAAACAGAAATGTATAATTAAGTGGTTTATGGTTTATGAACACTCAAAAACTAAGCGCGAAAGAATGTTTTTGGTTTTTATGTTAAGATTTTATGGTAAAAAGTATGTTAGTTCGTTGAAATGAGATAGCGAAGTTTTTATAAACATTCTATGTCAGATATTGTTTATAACTAAGTTTTTGTTATTTATTTAGCTAATTAGTGCTGCTGTAATGTGTAGACGCAGGTCGCTAGGAGTGAAGCTGTCACATAATTATGATCGAACTTCATTTGGTAACTTCGTTTGATCTTTATTATGACTACGAAACCACTATGTTACTAGCTGTACACGCGATTTCGTCCACGTGGAATTTAACTTTATTTTTTTAACTTAAAAGTATCCTATATTACTCCTTATTACATCAGCTACCTGCCAATAAAAGTCCCGTCAAAATCGGTCCAGCCATTTCAGAGATTAGCCGGAACAAACAAACAGACACACAGACAGACAAGAATTGAAAAAATTACATTTTGGTGTATGTACATTATTTATACCTATTCATATGCGTGTAGTAAAAAACGGTTATTTCAATGTTACAAACAGACACTCCAATTTTATTTATATGTACAGATTAGTTGTATTGTGTACGTATTTAATTAATGTAATTGTAATTGGATAGAATTTATATAAATATTAATTACTCTATGTTATTTGACTTGACTTGCCATTTATGTAAAGAAGTTTATTACATTGGTTAATAACCGAAATATGAATTACAAACCGTAATAAAATTATATATTTTATTGAATGCTGAATATATATATATGTATTATCTTATATATAAAATTCTCGTGTCACAGTTTTCGTTCCCATACTCCTCCGAAACGGCTTGACCGATTCTCATGAAATTTTGTGAGCGTATTGAGTAGGAGAATGAGAATCGGCCAACATCTATTTTTCATCCCCCTAAATGTTAGGGGTAGTCCACCCCTAATTTTTTTTTTATTTTAAGGCAAAACAACATTTGCCGTGACAGCTAGTATAATATAATATTTGTCTATATTTATTGTTCTGTTCATATTTTATTGCATTTTGTTTATCATTTATTTATATTTGCACCGCCAACAATTATTCTCTTTTATTATTTATTATTATATATATAGGCTATTAGAAAAAGCCGCATAGTGTTAAGTCCGCCATATGTACTGTACTATATTTTGTATATTGTGTGCATTGAAGTTGAATAAATAAATAAAATATAAAAATACTAGTAATAGATTGAATGTTATTAAAAACATATACAGTTTAACATACATTAAAATACAAGTGCTAAAATAAACACACATACAATTTTCTATATAAACAATTACAAAAAACAATCATTGTAATCCAACGCGGCACATCGAGGCAGCGTACCCAAGATACTAGCAGCGTTGCCTCTTTGAATGGCCATGCTTAGCCTTTGGGCAAAATAGCTACCAGCTCTCGGGTCACAAGTAACCTCAATGAGCCGCGCTGAAATATATGTCAAAAACAATTTGGCTTCCGGGCTCCATGGGCCCAACGTCTCCACGGCAAATGGTAAAAACCAATACGACACCACCAGATTCGTATATTTTCGTCTTTTTAAAATTGCCGCCTGTGTTGCTGCCGTGCCAGGACGAGAGGACGATCCAGACACATGACTTGGTGCCAATGTATCCACACACGTGACATCCCATACTAAACATTTTCCGAGTTTCCACGGGACCAGGGTCATACCATCAGGCCGTTTCCCGTCTTCGCGAACAATGCCACTAGGCTCTAGTACTGCCGGTATTTGTGCCGTCGCCAATGCTCTATGTATAATAGTGTTGATCATGGCATGACGAGGTATTCGACCAGCACTTCTCATACAAGAGAGACCATGGTGTCCTAATTCATCAACAGTAGCACCACAGTTACAGCGATGAGGCTGATTTAGTTTAGCACCCAGCCGCAAACCTACCGCCAGTGTGAGGGTACAATTATCCAGAAGCATACCGGTATGACTTGAAGGAAATGCTTGCAGCCAATACCCTGACTCTCTTTCTGCTACTGCCAGAAGACGAGCACGAGATACAGCCGCTTCACAGCGACTCAAAATATTTTGCTGACTTTTAATGCACAGTGGTTCATCCCATTGTCTCTGCGAGAGACACGTATTCGGCGTATCAGTTGACGGACATTCTATTTGCCAGGCATTCACAGCCTCAGCCATACCCCAAATCTCCACGGAACCTGACGAAGGATAATAATAATAGTAGGAGGAGAGTAGGAGTAATAGATTACCTTATCTGTGGTAATTCACACAGCGTCATCTAGTCTTAAGCTAAACAGAACTTGTGTTATGGGTACTACTGATAGTTATACTCAGATACTTTATCTATGTAAATATATATAATATACATAGAAAAGACCAATCATAATGCAAACAATACATACATATATACGTACATAGTACATACGCAAGTCAGTTACAATGATTTGTATGAATACAAATGTTTGAACCGTGCGGGGAATAGAACCCGCGACCATCGGAAGTAAAGCGGTGTGCTAAATCGCTAGACCACTGCGATCATCAAATGGATCATTTGATTTAAATGGAAACCTTGCAATGGAGTAAATTTTACAAATGGCCATAACAATAAAATAAATACGTTTATATGTACATTATCATAATAGGCTTTTATCTTCCCACTGATGAATACCATTTATTGTGACGACCTCGGTGGTCTAGCGGTATAGCACGCTTTACGACCGATTGTCGCGGGTTCGATTCCTCGCACAGTACAAACATTTGTAATTATGAGAACGATTGTTTATATCGGTCTGAGTGTTTTCTATGTATAGTATGTATGTATTTAGAAAAAAAAAATCTATGTATATATGTATTATATGTATTCGTTGTCTAGTACCCATAACACAAGCTTTAGCTAGCTTAACTTGGGTCTAGATGGCGCTGTGTGAATTGTCCTGAGTTTATTAGTATATATACCATATAGCACATATAACATATAGTATTGTCAATCGACTTCAAAAGAGAAGGAGTATCTCGATTCTTACTACTTTATTAAAACTTTTTTCTATGTGAACCGATTTTGATCATTCTTTTTTTATTCGAAAGCTAAAGTTATTATGTAATTAGAACTGTAAATAAATAAATAATCTACCCGATATAAGGTAGTAATAATTCCCTACATATTTTACTAATATTATAAACGCAACAGCAAAAGTTTGTGACTGTATGGATGTATTTTTGTAACTCAAACATTAAAAAAAAAGCGGAAAAACTACTGAACGGATTTTAATGAAATTTTATAGTAATATAGCTTGTACATTACAACACACAGCCTCTAAATCTATTGCAAGTGAAACCGCGTGCACAGTTAGTACATAGATATTAATAGCATAACCTGCATTACAACATCATCTCTAATAGGTCTTAATACACAAAATACATATTACAGAATTTTCTCATTTTGACTGTCGGTTAAAAATAAACGATAACCGCAAAAGAAGCTACAGTTAACTCACAAAAGCGTCGTTTCCAAATTAACATGGAAATTCACTTTTTTATTTTAATACTTAGTTAATTTTTTGTCCGCTCCTCCCATTTATAGGGACTGAACGCGTAAGAAAAATTAAGGTCATATGCAAAATTATTTATGTTGATTATATATTTTTTGTGTACAGAATTCTAAAAAACAATTACAGATATTAAACGCAAAAAAAAAGTTTTTATGTTGATTATATATTTTTTATGTACAAAATTCTGTAAAAAGATATTAAACGCGTAAGGAAAAATTTTTATGTTGATTATATATTTTTTATGTACAAAATTCTGTAAAAAGATATTAAACGCGTAAGAAAAAATTTTTATGTTGATTATATATTTTTTGTGTACAAAATTCTGAAAAAGATATTAAACGCGTAAGGAAAATTTTTTATGTTGATTATATATTTTTTGTGTAAAAAATTCTGAAAAAAGATATTAAACGCGTAAGAAAAAATTTTTATGTTGATTATATATTTTTTGTGTACAAAATTCTGAAAAAGATATTAAACGCGTAAGGAAAAATTTTTATGTTGATTATATATTTTTTGTGTACAAAATTCTGTAAAAAGATATTAAACGCGTAAGAAAAAATTAAGGTCATATGCATATTAATTACAGTATATAATTACAGTTCTCATACTCAAGAGGTTAAAGCCATTTAAAAAAAAAACATTTTTATATCATAATTAGATATTATATATATGTATATATATATATATATTAGATAAGAAGGCACAGATTACCAGATCTGCGACAGTTAGTGGTCACGGCAAATGCTGAGTGTCGGCAATGTTGTAAACTATTAATTCTTAGATATGTTTTTGTAATGTGTGCGTATATATATATATATATATATATATATATATATATATATATATATATATATATCCTTACTAATATTATAAATGCGAAATAACTGTCTATATCGCTTTCGCGCTAAAATTATTGAGCCGATTTAAATAAAATTTGGTACACAGATAGTATGGATCGTGAGAAAGGACATAGGCTACTTTTTAATGAGAAAAAAGGGTTGTAAGGGGTTGAAAAGGAAGATGAAAGTTTGTATGGAAATATTGTTATTTTTAAAGCTAGAAGGTTGAAATTTTTTTTAAGCTGTTGATTAAATACACATAAATATGACATTCAAAATTTATAAAACGTTGTTTTGCCTTAAATTAAAAAAAAATATTATGGGTGGACTACCCCTAACATTTAGGGGGATAAAAAATAGATGTTGGCCGATTCTCAGACCTACTCGGAGTATGGGAACGAAAACTGTGACACGAGAATTTTATATATAAGATTACCCTAAATAACTTTTTTCTTTGGCTTTTTTGGTTTCGATCATTTAATATTTTTTCTTCATTCGGTCAAGATCACTATAACATGCGGACGAAGTTGCGGGTTCAGCTAGTATATGTGTATGTATATTGTTCATACATGTACATATATTTATGTTTGTTAATAATGATTGATAAAAAATGTTTTCTTTCTTTGATAGACTTATAAAAGAAGACAGCGGCGACCCAAAATAATGAGATATTCTCAAAGCAATGATGATGAATTTACAGCTACCGGTGGCCGTAAAAAATCTCCCAATTCCGATGAATAATTCCGCAATCTGCTCGCTCGTGAAATAATTTCATCAGGCACGGCGCGTTACACGTGACGTAACGTAACATAATCATTTTGTAATAATCTGTATGATTTATTGCCTCATATTAAATCGGATGTCACCCATTTGTATACACTTACATGATACAGAGGCAGCTCTAAAATTTACACCGAGAACATCTCATTATGTACTAAATTAAATTCAACACATCATTTTAAAAAATATATCATTTTAATATTGTAAATACGAAAGTTTGTAAGTATGGACGTTTGTTATTCTTTCACGCAAAAAGTACTGAATGGGTTTTGATTAAACTTTCGGTGCCATTTCCTATCGGAGGTTGGCGATCATTATGGCGATCTTTATATCGATCGATTAAACTTTAATAATATAATAAAAAAAAACTTTAGTAAAAAAAAACTTTAAAAAAAATAAAACTTTAGTAATATATACATCAAAATAACACATAGTGTTGGAAACTATTTTATATACATTTTTATTGTCTATATTTTTTATAATATTATATTGTTTTTATATGACATAAGTCAATTTAATAAAAAATATTCTACATACTACAACGGTGCCGTTTTTACTTTTTGCTCGTCATCTTGATCTCCATCTTTCACACATAGGCTATATTTTACATTGTAATTTAACACAGGTGAATCCGCGAGCACAGCTAGTACTAAATATTATTAAAATAGAAGTTAGTAAATATATTTTGATACTAGCTGCCCGCGTAAATTCGTCTGCATCATACTTACTTGACAGTTATCATTGTATTTCGCCCAATATAAATAATATATTTTTAAATTATAACCTATATGTTATTCTCATGTATACGCTATATTACGGTAAAGTTTCATCAAAATCCGTGAAGTATTTTTTTACGTGAAAGAGTAACGAATATTCATCCATACATACATACTCCCAAATTTTAAGGAAATCAATCTCTCACACCAGGTAAAGATTAAAAATCTTACATTAAATGTATTTTAAAATATTCATTTATTTACCCTTCTTTTTATAATTTATTTTGCAATATGTATGTATTTTCTAATTTTCATTTTTAGGTTGATAATCATTAAATACACGATCCACGGATCCCAAAGGGTGTACTTAAAGATGTATCAACTCGAGATAACTCGCATTGCGCTTAATTCAAGTTAACTCTGTTGAATTCTGCCAACTCGAGTTGAAAGAATTCAACTGGTAAATGAATAAATCAAGTGAAAGAGCGAGAGCATGATTCTGTCATTGAACCGACAATCACATGAAATTTTCCGATCATTTCGTATCATACAATTTTCACTCGTCACATATATTTCAGTATTGATTTGAGGTTGTTATAATTTTTTTTTCGCATATTGGTCCGATTATGTTATCATTAAAATGATTATGCGTTCTATAAGTCCTTCCGCGGCTTTAAAGTGCCATTTCTACTCGCCCCCTATAGTTCGGTGAAGCTTTCAAGGCTAGCTGTGCCCAAAAACATTAGAATTGTTCGAAGTAATAAATAGTTTTTTTTTAAGAAGAATTTCAACTCGAGTCATGTTTATTACGAGTTAGCACATCTCTAGGTGTAATTCGATTAGGGTAGTTATTAAATTAAACTGCCAAGATCTTTCCACAGTGGTCATTGTATTATGTATTTTTTAGTACATTCAAATCTTATATCAACTCAAAAAGAAATCTTAATAGCGAGATGTAGAAAATGTATAAAATTAATCAACGCCATCTAGTGATACAGTTGTAAACTAAAATAACAAATGCTATCTTTGGATCACAATGTACAATCATTTACATTAACAATACTATTATTATTTTTGAGTTTGTTACTTTACTTAATGTTGAAAGTTTTTCGGTATTTAGTTTTGGATACAGGCATCATTCTCTCCTCAAATCCAAAGCTACCAGATGGATGTAACATATCAACGTACATCCACGTCCATCAATAGGACTCCGTCTCTATATCCACCGACGGTATATTTCACAGTAGCGACCCGGGCATTGTCTTTACACGGTCCATAATACACGGTTGTCCGGTTCACAATCTTAAACAATAAATCTGTTAGCCTCGATGGGGCTTAGTTCCCTCTCGGCTTTGAAAATTCTCCCTATCTTTTCGCCTGAACGGCGCCATTATCTTGTGCTGTATTGGCCGATGCAAAATGTATGGTGTATGCTTAAGATCTATGCTTTTACGGTCTTAATTTGTTTTGTAACGTGTTTACCTTGACTTGTCGTGATTTACTGCTCTTTATGATAAGCCTGTTCTACTGAAAATAATATTTATTACAGGAACGTATTCAAGGTTAGTTTTTTCAGGTGTTAGTAGTTGACCGGGCCAACGGTTGAGTTGGTGATAAAAAATCTTGGTGTATATTTGACAAAAAATGTTGCTTCACGTATAAATAATTTTGAGTTTGATTCAACTTTAACTTTGACTAATCTTTTTAATAGTACTAGCTTTTTAACTAATGTTTTTGTAGAAAATATCTAACTTAAAATTCATAGCGCTGACAATGCTCCAACTGTTATAAATAGATGATTGTGGCCACGAAATATTTAATTAATTTGTATACTTTAACGCACTGTTAGAAAATATCTAACTTAAAATTCGTAGCGCTGACAATGTTATCTGATTGAACAGAGATTAAGTGCGTAGCAGTTTCTATGTTGATTTTCGCATGGCTAATCCTTGTTGTTAAATAAATATAAGTAAATCAATATTATTTTATTTAAAAGATTTATTTAAAAGAGCAACACACAAGTTTCTTGCTTATTCTTCTTGTGATGAATCTGCATTCCGAATAAGCGGTAGAAAAAAAAACTTAACTATTCAAAAGTGCTTATATTAAGTTTATTTGAATGAAGATTATTTCTATTTTGCCCGCGGCTTCACTCGCGTTAATTTATCCCCTTGGTTGTAGAATTAATCAAAATCCTTTCTTAGCGGATGCCTACGTCATAATATCTACCTGCATGCCAAATATCAGCCCGATCCGTCCAGTCGTTTGGGCTGTGCGTTGATAAATCACTATGTCAGTCACCTTTGAGTTATATATAATATATTTGACGACCTCGGTGGTCTAGCGGTCTAGTACACCGCTTTACGAACGATGGTCGCGGGTTCGATTCCTCGCACGGCAGAAACATTTGTATTCATGAGTACAATTGTTTGTATCGGTCTGGGTGTTTTCTATGTATAATATGTATTTATTTACAAAAAATATATATATATCTATGTATATATATCAGTTATCTAGTACCCATAACACAAGCTTTAGCTAGCTTAACTTGGGTCTAGATAATGCTGTGTGAATTGTCCTGAGATTATTATTATTATTAATATATATATACATGGAACAAAGTCGCCACTGTTGTCTGTTATAATATAAAACAAGTCGAGAAATTAAAAGATTTGTAATGCATCCATGCGAAATCGGGACGGATCGCTAAAATCGCAAAAAAAATGTAATTTGTGAATGATTAAACATTACATAAAAAAAGAATCATAGCAAAATATTTACACTTAAAAAAAATTGTCATGTTATCTTTTTCCTAAAATGTGCTAAAACTCTTTCAATTCCATATATTACAATTACTTATATAATTAGTCTGTATATATTAATCATTAAATAATATCTCAAAAATTTTCACTCGATTTAGTGATATAATTAATACTTCAAAATTTTTCAGAACATAGGTCATATATTACTGTAAAAACACCGGCAAATCCACGCGTAACAGCTATAAATAAACTAAAATAACTACCGTATAAACAAATAATGTTTTATATTTCCCTGCAAACAGAGTTACACGTTTCAAAGTTTACAACTTTTCCATAACCCTTACAAATCCGAGTTTAGACATCAAACAGTCACCTGGCACCTCTCCCATCTCCCCAAAAATCGGTACACGATGGTACCCTAAACCGGCGCCCGCTGGATGTATTGAAATTCAAATCGAGCAGGACTGGACACTGATAATGTAAAGCCTCGAGTTGGTGCTGTAATGCGTATTGCTGCAGCATACCAATGGGGTAAGTTTTGGCGTAAGAAGATTAGATCAAACGAGAGTATGCACTCTATTCTATATTTATTTTAGTTGTATTGTACAGTTGTGTTGTATAATTGTATAGTGTTGGAATTACCCTTAAATAAATTCAAAACATCTGTTAAATCATATTTATTGAGCAGGGCCTATTGCTCACTAAACGATTACTTGAATGACGAGTGTGCATGGCAATAGTTCATGCACTGAATTTTTATTTAATGTTAGACATAGACACCTATATAAAAATACATTGTAAATAAACTGGCTTTAAAAAAAAAGTAATTCAATTGAGTTTCTTGTCAGTTATTCTCAATTGGATCTATATACCGAACTGGACGGTAGGGAAAAAATAAAATTATAATGTAAAAATTTGACGTTCATAAGCGGCTAAAATGTCCTACATGAATAAATGATTTTTGAATTTTGAATTGTATTGTATTATTATATTGTATTGACGGCCTCGGTGGTCTAGCTGTTTAACCTTACTTCTGAGGGTCCCGGGTTCGATTTCTCACACTGTGCAAACATTTGTATTCATAAATATGATTGTTTGTATCGGTCTGGGTGTTTTTTATGTATAACTAGCTACTCCGGCTTCCCACGGGTGTACATGTATTATATATATAAACCTTCCTCTTGAATCACTCTATCTGTTACAAAAAACTTCAAAATTCATTGCGAAGTTTTCAATATAAGCATACATAGGGACGGACAGACAGCGACAGCGACTTTGTTTTATATAACACTATGTAATTAAGAATGTATGTACGAAAAAATATCTATCCATGTATTTATATCAGTTGTCTGGTACCCATAACACAAGTTCTGCTTAGCTTGGGACTAGACGGAGCTGTGTGAATTGTCATGAGATTATTATTGTTATATGCTAAATAATGACAGCAAGATGGGGTGAGATGGTTAGTGCAGTGCTTAGTGGACAATATTTAGTTGGTTGTACTGGTCTTAATTAATTACAAGCACTGCTGCTGAGGCAAATACGATTACTTTGGAGTAATAGAAATAATCTGTATTTCAATAAACTTAATTACAGTTTTATTAATAGATACTCTGCATTCTGTATCTATTTATTCACAAAAGTTCAATGAAATTTACTACGGATCTAAGAAATTCACTTCGAACTAAATTATTTATTGAACTAATTACTGTATTGAATATAGTGATAATAAACGTGAATTAACTATAAAAATATTTTACTATAGATTATTTTATATATATAATAATAATATAACATATTTAAAATATATAGAATGTATTTATTTAATATTGAAAATATTTTTTAATAAGAATAAAAAAAATTTCATTTCGTACTATTTACATTTTTTTAGATTTTTAGATTTGTGAATAACATTTAAACGTACATTTACAGTATTTATTAAAGTTTAACAGTTGTAGTATCTAAAGCAGAATAATAATAATTAACTGATCAGTTGTCGATTGTCAGTCGTTTTGATCAGTCCACAGGTGGACGATATTGGTATTATATTGGTAGAGCACTTTACATGACCACGAGGGACCATATCAGTATGTATTTTAGTGGTAAGGCACTAAAATACATACCAATATGACCACGAGTGATCGTACAACACGAAAGGGCACCCGGAGCGATGATAGTTTTACGACATACTAACATATCAAGTTTCTCCTTTGCTAACCGGGGAGCGAAGAAAAAACTTAAAACTTGGTTAGCATGCCAATAACTAAGGAAAAAAAAAACCTTATTATAATTCAAATTCAAATTCAAATTCAAATTCAAATTCAAAAATCATTTATTCATGTAGGACATTTTAGCCGTTTATGAACGTCAAGTTTTTACATTAGAATTTTTTTTCCCTACCCTCCAGTTCGGTATATAGATCCAATTGAGAAGAACTGGCAAGAAACTCAATTGAATTACTTATTTTTTAAATACAGTTTTTTACAATGCATAGGTATTTATATAGGTTTCTATGTCTAACATTAAATGAAAATCCCGAACATGAAAACTATTGCCATGCACGCTCGTCATTCAAGTAATCGTTTAGTGAGTAATAGGCCTTGCTCAGTAAATATGATTTAACAGATGTTTTGAATTTATTTAAGGGTAATTCCAATATATCCTTTGGTATCTTATTGTAAAATTTTATACCTATTCCCATAAATAGGACTGATATAATGAAATTCCGGTGCAATGATAACTAGTACTAACGGGCGACTTTACAGTGGGCGTTAAACAACCAATAATAGCTTTCCTAGCTTTAGGAGGGTTGGTGTGAGGCAAGCAGCCGGCCGAAAAACCTATGCCAAAAACCTATGGAAGACAGCGCCGACCCCAAATAATAAGAATAGAATAGAATAGAAAATCATTTATTCAAATAAACTATGATATTGCATCTCTGTGCATTTTCTACCGCATATATCACGGGGAGTGTTCTGAGGAATTGTTCGGATTAATACCACCTGCTGAGCACCACACCGGATGCGGTACCTACGTCCGGTGTAATTTTTATTTTTCCCAGGAAATTCCATGTAATGGCTATGTTAAATACATTCGATACATACCAGCTTCTTCCATTTGACCGCATTCAGAACCGAGCAGCCAGAATCATTGGTAATCAACGTCTATGTGACAGACTCGACCCATTGGCTTTGCGGCCAGATATTGCATCTCTGTGCATTTTCTACCGCATATATCGCGGGGAGTGTTCTGAGGAATTGTTCGGATTAATACCAGCTGCTGAGTTTCACCACCGTACCACCCGCCAGAAACTAAAATACCATCCTGATCATCTGGATGAATGGCGGTCCTCCACAGAGCGGTTTTCTAGAAACTTTTTGCCTCGCACAACCACATTGTGGAATCACCTTCCAGCAATGGTATTTCCGAACCGATACGATATTGAAACCTTCAAGAAAAGAGCTTATTCCTTTTTAAAAGGCCGACAACGTACTTGCAATTCTCCTGATGTTGCGGGTGATTGACATCGGGTGAGCCGCATGCTCGTTTGTCCCCTGTGTTATAAAAAAAAAACTTAATAAGCACTTTTGAACAGTCATAACAATTTGTTTTTTATCTACCACTCGTTCGGAAAGCTTTCTCATCACAAGAAGAACGAGCAAGAAACTTGCGTGTTGCTCTTTTAAATAATCCTTGTAAGTTTACATTTACAAATCGAAACGTGTGAATACAAACTACCAACCAGCACTAATTTTTTGGGTCAAATATACAATAAGATTAAATCAGTCGTAATGATAAGAGCAGACCAGTCCCTACAAGCAGCAGTCGTTCACGAGTATGACGTATGAGCCAGCCATCACTGCGCTCGACCATATTTTAGGGAGCCCAATGACCCGGCCCACCACGCCACCAAGATAAAAGCAAGGCAATAATGATGACTAACATTTCAATCCGTCAAACAAGAACTAGTGTTAAAAACAAACGGAACAACGTGAAAAAATCCCCTCCTGATGCATGCAGCGATTGGGAAATTTAAAAAGTGGAATTGGTTCAATTCCGTTTCGCTATGCAAGAGTGAGCAAACTTATTAGCCGAGTACGGGAGGTTATCGGAGATCTTCCTTTACTTTTTGCAGGTGATCGAACGGCGTGAGATTGATTGGACGGTCCGATTGATTGGCCTCGTGACTCATTTCTGACTACCGTGGGTTTTATCTCAACTACCAACACTACAGATAGCAAGTATCTGTAAGTATCAGTTGGTATATCCATACTAATCATTTTACTATTATAATATCATTACATAGTATAAAACGAAATCGCTGTCGCTGTCTGTCCCTATGTATGCTTAAATCTTAAAAACTACGCAATTGATTTTGAAGCGGTATGTTTTAATAGATAGAGTGAGTCTAGAAGAAGGTTTATATATATAAAACATGTACACACGGGCGAAGCCGGGGCGAGTATCTAGTAATACATAAACAATAATTCTATTTTGATTTTTTTTTCGGACTATAATGCTGTTCGCCGTAGCTGGCCTTTACAGCTTCACCGGGCGTTAGGGGCGAGTGCAGATGGCACTCCAAACCAAAGGAAGGACTTATGGAGCGGCTGAAGGCCAACTCCTGCCTGACGGATACGACTTTAGTCTGAGGGCACCACTAGGGGTTCGAACCTCGGCTCAGGCCGTCGTAATTTCGATCCCCGTTTGAATTGGATGGGGGATGGATCGAAGGGGGCAATAATTCTATAAACGTGCGTTATATGTATTTCACATTGAAATACATATAATAATATATTTCTTCTTCAGGGACATTTATTGGACTGAAGGTATCTAGATAACTGAGTATCTGAGTTTAAAAATAAAGTATAAAAACTATAAAAAAAAAACGCAATCGATTCAACAGCGATGTAGTATAGAAGGCAATAAAAAGAAACGTGTCTAAAGTTAAAAAATAATACAGAAAGCAATGTAATGGTAAATAAAGATTTACCACTCTGAAAGAATCACAATTGGCACGAGCTGACTTATTCAAATTCAAATTCAAATTCAAAATATCTTTATTCTTGTATGTACAGATTTAAATGAAATTTGGTATAAAGATAGTTTAGACCCTGACAAAGGACATAGGCTACTTTTTAATGTGAAAAAAGGGTTGCAAGGGGTTGAAAGGGAATATGAAAGGTTATATGGAAGTATCGACATTTTATGCGGACGAAGTCGCGGGTGCAGCTAGTACCATATATATATATTATAGTACCAAGAAGTTCACTACATTCATACATACTATACATATATATAAAGTTATATTTAAAGTCACTTTTTAGAATTACAAATCTCGCTAAATCAAATTCCATACCGCGACACATCCTGCATGTGTCTCTGCCAACATTATTAGAATAATTGATTAACTAAACTCAAAGAGAAATAATCGCGATTCAGCGGTATACCAACTAAGGCAGACAGCAGAAGCACCGTCTAACCACAGATAATATAATATTACATAGTATAACGTTAGTTCGAATTACATAAACGTTTTTTTATGATTTGAGTAAGGCAAAGATTAGTTAATAATTAAAAAAAAAAGTCTTTATTCAAATACCAGTACTCGCGGCTTCACTCGCGTTAAATTTCAATAATAATAATAATAATAATAATATCTCGGGACAATTCACAGCGCCATCTAGTCCCAAGCTAAGCAGAGCTTGTGTTATGGGTACTAGACAACATAAATACATGGATACATTTTATTTTATAAATAAATACATATTATACGTAGAAAACACCGATACAAACAATCATACTCATGAATACAAATGTTTGTACCGTACGAGGAATCGAACCCACAACCATTGGATAGTAAAGCGGTGTGCGAAACCACTAGACCACCGAGGCTGTCAAATAATATATGTTATTCTGATGCATAAGCTATATTACTGTAAGTTTCATCAAAATCCGTTCTGTAGTTTTTGCGTGAAAGAGTAACAAACATCCATACTTAATTTTTTTTACATTTATAATATATATATATATTTGTCTACCACTCATTCGGAAATCTATTTTATCACACAAAGAACGAGAATGAAACCTGCATGTTGCTCTTTTAGATAATTATTGTAACTCTACGTTAAGTTTAAATGTAATACAAACTACCAACTGGAACTAATTCATAATCACAATATTAAATACACAATCAACAGATTAGTAACTAAATAAGAGTAAATCAGTCGTAGTGATTAGAGCAGACCAGTCGCTACAAGCAGCACTCGTTTACGAGTATGACGGATATGAATAAAATAATGACGCCGTATATATGTTTCAATTATAGTTTGGTTGCCATCAATAATTGTCGTTTACAACACGAAGTCGCGGGCTGAAGTAGTATATAAATAATTACTAAATAACATATTATTAGTACCATTGGAGCACGTGTGTAAACTTCCTAAAAGTTCTCCGTGCCAGGAAAAATGACTTATAAAAGCTCGCTTCATCTCCACTCTCTCGTTCCCTCCTTCGACTACCATACGTCTGTCTCTTTTTGTCGTAGTCTAATTTCACAGGCTGATGGCTGCCTCCATGGAAGACCCGCAGTAATGCTTCTATTGATTAAGAAGCTTGAATATTCATTCAATTATATGCCGGCGAGGTTTTCTCACGGAGCGAGCCTGCTAATCATTTTAAAGGGGTGTTGTTTGTTTGAAATTGTTATATACTGTTTTAGAATTATCGAGTGAACTGGAACGAATATTTTAAAATCTTCCGAATAAGTTTTGAACTGTATAAAAACATAGTATTCTACCAAAGTAGTATTACCACCAGTTTTTCACGAACTTTTTAATATATTTAGAACATATATCGAATTGTATAAGAGCGGAGTAGTTTATCAAGGTATATATCAATTACAGTTTCTCGAGAGTGAGTAGTTTTAGGGCTCAAGATGGCGGCGTGTGAACAGTGATTCGTACAAAAAGGCATTATACGAGCAGCCCGCGAACGGAACGGATGGGTCATGTGCGTTTGTCTAATAGAGATTTTCTACAAAGTCATCAGTGATGGTCTCAGTCAATTGTGCTGCGAATTGAATTTTTTTAACCCTGGACAATTCACACAGCGCCATCTAGTTACAAGCTAAGTAGAGCTTGTTTTATGGGTACTAGATAACTGACAGAAATACTTAAATATCTTCTACAAACTCATACATAATATATATAACACATTAATAATACTCGTGAATACAAATTATTGTATAGTGCCAGGTATCGAACCCGCGAAGAAAGGCAGTGTACTAAAGCGCTAGACTACGTTGACCGTTTGTTCGTAAATTATTTTGATATGAAAAACGTGTATCTAAAACTGCAAGAGCAGACTCCTACCAGATTGTCTGGGCAGGAAGAGTAACACGAGGGGTGTAGGTAAGTGTTAACGTATATCGGAAAGGGATATGCCGCCTTTTAGTACCTTTGCATTAGGGTTAGCTTCATAGAACATGCTAATAGCATCAAGCCCGCCTATTGTACAACAATTCAAATAAATATATAAAAAAAAAAGGTCCCTTAAACCTATGCCCGGGTCACAACTCCCGAGAACTGCTTGAGTTTCTCTCTCTGCCACACGATAGACCCGGCTTCCGCCCGGTTAATCCATGGAATGCTAAGAAGTAATCTAAGATCCTTTTAATATCTCTACATTAAGGTTAAAATATATATAAAAAATAGAAAAGGGGTCCCTTAAGCCTACACCTGGGTCTCAAGTCCCGGGAACTGCTCTGAGTTTCCCTCTCTGCCTCATGATGGACCCGGCTTCCGCCCAGTTATTCCCTGGAATGCTAAGAAGTCATCTAAGATCCTTTTAAAATCTCTGCATTAAGGTTAAAATATATATAAAAAATAGAAAAGGGATTCCTTAAGCCTACACCTGGGTCTCAAGTCCCAGGAACTGGTCTGAGTTTCCCTCTCTGCCTCATGATGGACCCGGCTTCCGCCCAGTTATTCCCTGGAATGCTAAGAAGTCATCTAAGATCCTTTTAAAATCTCTGCATTAAGGTTAAAATATATATAAAAAATAGAAAAGGGATTCCTTAAGCCTACACCTGGGTCTCAAGTCCCAGGAACTGGTCTGAGTTTCCCTCTCTGCCTCATGATGGACCCGGCTTCCGTACGGTTAATCCATCTAAGAAGTTCCTCTCTAAGATACGAGTATGGCAGTGAAATTATAGAGCACGATTATACCTTAGTCCACAGGAATGAATGTATTGTCTATCTAACTGTGGGGTCGATAGTATATAAATGTACAAATAAAATAGACCCTCAACTAATAATAAGTATATTAAAAGGAATATAATATCACTAGATGAAAACCTGGCTTCGCTCGGGTGAAATGTGGGTAGATATTTGTGTAGTCATCGGTTCTCATGGAATATTAAAAGTAAGCAAGGCATAGATTTGTAAAGCTTCGTTCATTGTGTTTAATAAATATAGTAAATAAAAAGTGCAAAAGTTTTTATACAAATAATTTTTATTTTTTTGTAAATTTTAAGTTGGGCTAAAAAGAACTTGTATCCAGAGCCGTAAAACAAATTAATAAAAAAAATTGCCAATTTTGCCTCGCAATTGGCCAATTTCAGGTTTAAAGAAAAAACACATGCTCTTTTATCATAAAAAAGTGTCAAAAACAATATTTTCGCGAAACATCAACGACCGAAGAAAATGCTAGTGAAATGAAAAGATGGCGACTGCGGTTTGTTTGTCAGTGTCATTAGAATTTAACGAAATACTCCATAATCCGAATTTTACGGATATATGTTGTCGACTCGAAATCAACATTATTTTATGTTTTGTTATTCACATAAGGTTTCGTTCGTCTACCGTACCCTTTGACGGAATTATTAATATAGATTACATAGTATAAAACAAAGTCGCTGTCGCTGTCTGTCCGTCCCTATGCCTAAATCTTTAAAACTACGCAACGGATTTTGAAGCGGTGTCTTTTATTAGATAGAGTGATTCAAGAGGAAGGTTTATATATATAATACATGTACTCCCGTGCGAAGCCGGGGTGAGCAGCCAACAATAAATTGTCTTAAACAAAATGCGTATATAGATCAGACCTGTAAAGACGAGTGACGGATGACGAGAGAAATATTTTATAGGTGAACTATGGAACGAAAATACAGTAAGTTATCCATTTTTATACGACTTCATACTCAATATTATAAGGACGCTATAGTTCTACCTAGTAATTAATAGCTGATTTGTATTTGTACAATGTAATTGTTTGGCTGAAAGGAGATTTCCAGGGCCGTAAAATATTTAATAAAAAAAAAAAACTATAGAACGTGTCGGTCTTGTCTGTAAGCGGCCAGCTGTCATGTAAAGAGGTCATCATCATCATCATCATCATCAGCCCAGTGCAGTCGACTGCTGGACATAAGCCTCTCCCAAGGCACGCCACTGGGCACGATCTTCAGCCCTTCTCATCCAGTTACTACCCGCAGCCCTACGTAAGTCGTCGCTCCACCTAGCTGCGGGGCGTCCTACACTACGTTTGCCAATTCGCGGTCTCCACTCTAGAACACGCCTACTCCAGCGAGCATCGGTTCTGCGACAGATATGACCAGCCCACTGCCACTTCAACTTACAGATGCGAAGAGCTATGTCGGTGACCTTAGTTCTCTGGCGAATCACTTCGTTTCGGATTTTATCCCTCAGAGAAACTCCAAGCATGTAAAGAGGTAATGATCTGAAATGATTATCATACAAATATATACAGTACATCATATATATATAATAACACTTAATATATTAATTGAACGCTAACAATTCCATTCACTCCACTCTGTGTAATGCAAACGAAAATATTCATGGTACCTACGAGTATATCAGGATAAAGATTTTCCTTGGTAAGCAATATGCGAAGTTTCCACGCAATCTATCGTCGGTATAATGGAGCTGTTAAAGACAATATGCTAGGAAACATATTGGATGCAGCTCGACGAATGTGTAAGCGGGCGAGCTGAGACGACTGCTCGCGCCGGTGGCACACCGGGAGCGGCGATTTACTATTATTTTTATCTTTCTTAGTCTGTATGGAAAGTCGGCACTCGATTTCATGAGAAATTTAATGAATCAAATGTTTTACCTTTGCTTAAAAGTATATATACGTATACGTAAGCAAAAATCTTCAGTTATTTCCAAAATGGCTACAGTAGTGTAGTGGTATTGGGTTGGATTCTCAGACAATACAAATAATAGTTATCACACGTGTGATCAGTTGTTTGTATGTTTGGCACTATTACCCGTGTATTAATCTGCTTTTTTGAGATGAAAGATAACGTCCGTCTTAGGTATTTATTTATTCCGAGCAAATTTATGGTCCTTATAATATAAAACTTTCAGATTAAAATACATACAAAATGATAATACTGTAGTACCATTTATTTTCGCGTCAGATTTCTCTATGATTCATTCAGACATATATATATCGATTTATAGGTTGGATTAGAAAACATTTACAGAATAGGGGATGCCTTACACCATTTACAGGGCTTGACAACGCTGCTGAAGTCGCGGTAGAATGCTAGCGCGACGTCGCAACTCCAGCAATGGCACTCGTAAGGCTGTATTTGAAAAAAAAATTAAATATTTCTATCACAATTAAATTTCCACCGTAAAGAGACAAATTATATTTAACATTGTACCAATTTTCTTTTCTTTAATATAAATAAAATTCTGTTAACATGATAATTCATTGCATTACGTAGTTATATATCATTTTCTATTTAGTTTACTTTTTATTATATAACCTTATCTAGCTATTTAGCGTATATTGAATGCGTCTATATAATTTAGCTCTTAGGCATACATAGTGTTGGATTACAATCCAGTTCTGTACCGAACTACACGCTCCTATTATATTATTATATTGACTGTAATCTGTTTTGTATGCTAATAAATAAATAAATAAATAAATATCAATTATTTAGAGTCCATACAAGCTCTGCTTAGTTAGTTTAGTTGAGTGGATGGCGCTGTGTGAATAGTCCTGGAGCTTATTGTTGATTTAATTTTCTCTACGTGCAGCACTCGGTGTGCCCCGGCGTTTAGGGAGCGATAAATCCGCTGCTACATCTGGGCGATCGGTTCAATTTTATTACTATTCCCGGCGACTTATTTGATTCACCCGTCAAAGCGGCCCGAACAGGAACACTTGGGTTACATTATCTCCCCGGCATCCACCTTATCTTCCAGATAGCCTTTGGAGGTATCGCCGGCTCGCAACGGGAATTTATGTTTGAAATTTTTGAAAATGACATTTCAAACTGTCGCAGAAGGTCTATATCCCATCAAAAATATAAATGTGAAATGATAGCCGAGTTTAATATTATGATATATGCGCTGATTGTTGACTTCTACGACAAAAGAGGTGAGATCTAAATGGGTGCCAAGTTCAATGGTCTGTCCTGAAATGTATTTATAACTATATAAAATATCATTTCTTCTTATAACTTTAAATTTATTACTATTCCCGGCGACTTATTTGATTCACCCGTCAAAGCGGCCCGAACAGGAACACTTGGGTTACATTATCTCCCCGGCATCCACCTTATCTTCCAGATAGCCTTTGAAGGTATCGCCGGCTCGCAACGGGAATTTATGTTTGAAATTTTTGAAAATGACATTTCAAACTGTCGCAGAAGGTCTATATCCCATCAAAAATATAAATGTGAAATGATAGCCGAGTTTAATATTATGATATATGCGCTGATTGTTGACTTCTACGACAAAAGAGGTGAGATCTAAATGGGTGCCAAGTTCAATGGTCTGTCCTGAAATGTATTTATAACAATATAAAATATCATTTCTTCTTATAACTTAGGATAATATACTGTAGCCTACTACTGTAGTAAATATACACACGGTGCTGCTCGCCAGTTGTCTTACTTGAAACTCGGTTTGACACGCTACCGCGTATCCAGATTCATTGCATTTCAAAACATACAATACGAGTACAGCACATCAAAACGCTTGTAATCTATAATATAAAAATGAATCGCTAAATGTGTTGGTAAGCGCTAATCTCAAGAACTACTGAACTGATTTCGATAATTCTTTTTTTAGAATATTCCTTGAGGTACGAGGATGGTTCTTACGGAGAGAAAAAATTAAAAAAATGCCTAAAAACAACACTTTTCCTTAATCCCATACAAACGATTCTTAATGATACTTAAAAGTCAATTTGAACTTTAATACCATACCATAATAGTTTTAATAGATAGAGTGATTCAAGAGGAAGGTTTATATGTATAATACATGTACACCCGTGCGAAGCCGGGGCGAGTAGTTAATAATAATAACTATTAACAATCTAGAGCCATCGGAGCCATCTAGACTCAAGTTAAACAGATCTTGTGTTATTGGTACTGGGTAATAATTGATATACATAAAAAAACACTTAAATGCATTTATTTTTAAATACATAATATACATAGAAAACACTCATACAAATTAATATAAATATCAGCACCGTGCGAGGAATCGAACCCGAGACCATCGGAAGTAAAGCGTGTTAAACCGCTATCCCACAGAGGCCGTCAGATATAATTACAGTATATTAATAAGCCGAGAAATTTAGAGATTTGTAACACATCCATGTGAAACCAGACTGGTCGCTACTCGATTCTAAAATATCATAAAAGCATACATATTGTTCTACGCTGTTCTTTAAACACCTATTTATACTTACGTGGTTATAGAACAGTTCTAGAAAATTACTCCTAGACGAATACACAGTCTATGTTTAGTGTTACACAATTTCGCGAGTGGCGTTTGTTATATTCCGCACGAGACTGCCTCCATTTTCTCTCCATCCGGATCTCCTGCCTGGAACCGGTGTGTGCCTTGTTCTTTAACAGATGACATCTATTTCATTATTGATTATTATCGTTATTTAGGAAATTACGATGGTCTGAGCTTAGGGTTCGAGCTCCTAGTCGTGTCTTCAGACTTTAGTCAGGTCCGCCAGTGTACCGTATGTTTAAAAAAAATATATCTAAGTGTTTTACCGGTTCTGATAAGTCCACAACATAAGCTCTGCTTAGCTTAGGAATAGATGACGCTGTGTAAATTGTTCAGGGTTATTATTATTATAAAAATATACTCCACTTTTATATATCCACGTCAAAAAATTTCAAACTTGACAAGCAATTATCAATCTTATCCTACTTAACTATAAATATCAAGAGAAATATCGTAAATTGGACGGCAATAAAATAGACGAGTCCACTTTGGCCATAAATTGAAATTTCGTTACATTTCCCCCGCAAGATTTATTGGGACTCTCTCTATGGTTGCTCAGAAAATATTTCATACAATGTCACAACAGTTTTACGGCAGAATCCATATGGCTTATCGATGTAACATTTTGTTGTATTACAAATAAAACGCGTTTTATAGTCGACTACCTAGTTATAGAGTATACATCAGCTCGCGCGGTGCTGTTGTGAATACGGAATTTTTCCGTAATACATACTAAAACAAGAGCTACTGCTCTAGTTTCGAATATACTATCATGAAGAGATGCAGTTTTACTAATCTTCAAATCTGTTAATATTTAATCATATTTTTTTATACACCTATTTTGGATTCTTTAAATATGTTAATATCTTCATTACATAGTATACTAGCTACTCGCCCTGGCTTCGCCCGGGTGTACATGTATTATATATATAAACCTTCCTCTTGAATCAGTCTTTCTATAAAAAAAACCGCTTCAAAATCCGTTGTGAAGGTTTAAAGATTTAAGCATACATAGGGATAGACAGCGACAGCGACTTAATTTTCATTACATAGTATAAAAGGTAATAGATAGAGTGATTCAAGAGGAAGGTTTATAATACAATACATGTACAGCCATGCGAAGCCGGGCGAGTAGCTAGTTATATATAAAAATTACGTGTCACATTGTTTGCCCGCGATGGACTCATAATCTACTGAACTGCAAATTTGATTTGCACATTGTGTGCGATGTGATCCAACTTGAAAGATAGGACAGCTTACATCTCAATTTATAATAATATCGTAATATTCAAGAACCTTAGCCACAGCATCGTGTGGCCGGGTCCGCTAGTTTAACCATATTTCATTATATTTTATTTTCATTACATTTTGGATTCTTCAAATCCATTAATATTTAGCTATATTTTATTATACACATATTTTTGATCCAAATATTTTGGTCGTTTCAAAACTAGATAATTTTTGAAACCCTAATCAGTTTTATTATCTTTATACATTTTTCAAAACTTACCTTTATTATATAACTAGCTACTCACCCCGGCTTCGCACGGGTATACATGTATTATACATATAAACCTTCCTCTTGAATCAATCTATCTATTAAAAATATCGCTTCAAAATTCGTTGCGTAGTCTTAATGATTTAAGCATTCATAGGGACGGGCAGACAGCGACCGAGACTTTATTTTATACTATGTAATGATTAGCTGTACCTCCGACTTCGTCCGCGTAAATAGTGACATTGACTAAATAATAAAATATTATCTGTGCCTTTATTATGCGTTTATTTTTTTTACTACTCGATGGATTCCACACAGTCAGGTTTCCATACCGTATATTCGTAGTCTCACACATGTTTATTGTAGCGGAATTAAACTAAATAGTAGTGAAATGGACTTCCGCAAAATGACACCTAATTCGATAATTTTTTTATTTAATTTTAACGTCATAGTGGTTTAATAAACATTCTTCCATGTTGCAGTGCCTAAAAGGTGTATGTTATGTGTATGAATTAATTCATTATAATAATAATAATAATAATAAAATTAGATTCTGCTCGCATTGTACGCCGGTTTCTCTCCCTGGGGCCTTGAACCCCGGCCAACTGTGCTCCTGCCGGGGGTATGTTGCCATCTCCTCTCCTTAAGAGGGGAGATGAGAATTTTTGGATAAAAATAATAATAATCTCAGTACAATTCACACAACGCCATCTAGACCCAAGTTAAGCTTGCTAAAGCTTGTGTTGGGTACTAGACAACTGATACAAATACATAGATTTTTTTTTCGTAAATACATACATGTTATACATAGAAAATACCCCGACTGATATAAACAATCATACTCATGAATACAAATGTTTGTGACGTGCGAGGAATCGAACCCGCGACCATCGGACGTAAAGCGGTGTGCTAGACCGCTAGACCACCGAGGTCGTCGTATATATACAGTAATTGTGTAAAGCGATTTATTTATTTACGTTATAAATAAATCGAGGCTCGACAGGTTGTCGTCGTTGCCATTGATTTTATTACTCGTTTTAAAAGCTAATTTTATCTTTTCAGTGTGTATAGCTTACATTACTCTATATGCAAGATGTAACGTAACGGACAGTTTGCGAAAAAAATTGGCTATGGTAAATATATAGAGTATAGAGTTACATTCTTCTAATACTCGACCGGTGTAGTCATTCAGTTGTTCATCTATATATATAAATAAAATTGGAGTGTCTCTTTGAATTTTGAAACCGTTTTTTACTACATGCATATGAATATAAATATGGAAGTACATACACCAAAATTACTGTTTTACAATTTTTGTCTGTCTGTCTGTCTGTTTGTTCCGGGTAATCTCTGAAATGGCTGGACCGGTTTTGACGGGACTTTTATTGACTGGTAACTGATGTAATAAGAAGTAACGTGGATTATTTTTATTAAAAAAATCTTTTATTCCAGAAAAATATGTAGTATATAATAGTATATAAACTTAAATTTGTTTTACTTTTAATAAATGTGTACTTACGTATATACATACATGATATCTTGCCTAAGTGACGTAACTAAATAAATAAATCTATCTCAATAACGCCTCTCTATCTGTCTGGCTGTCTATTTCTTGACGTAACCATAAATATATCATAACTACTCATAACTTATATCATAAATACTAGAGTAACTTTGTTACACAAATATATCATATTTGTATCACTTTAAATGTATTATCGTTGTATTGTAATTATTAACTATTATTACTGTTTAGGATATATTGAAAACAAAACAGTCTAACATGGTAGTGTCAAGTTTGATTTTGCGACTGTCATTTTGCAAGATAGCCTCAGAAGCCGATGGTCAGTCTAAATTGGAGTTATTATCAGCTCTGGGGATGAAGGATAAAAATATGGTAAATTATTAATTACTATATTTTTTTGTTAACTATAAAATATTGCATAAAATATCATATTCAGTCTGGAGTAACTGTACAAATTATTATTATTATAAACTACCTGTTTCCTGCGACTTCGTCCGCGTGGAATTAAACTTTCATTTTCTAAAATAAAAGTAGCCTAAGTTACTCCCTATTATATAATAAACAGTCCCGTCAAAATCGGTCCAGACATTTCAGAGATTAGCCGGAACAAACAGACAGACAGACAAAAATTGTAAAAACTGTTATTTTGGTTTATGTATCGTATTTATATTCATATGCATGTAATAACGGTAATTTCAATATTACAAACAGACACTCCAAATTTATTTATGTGTAAAGATTGTAATAGGACTCTCGTTCATGTAAATTATTAAATATCTTCATATTTATAAAGGAAGTACTAAAATTTTTATATTTTCTATAATATTTTTAGGCTGTTAAAGTTCATTTTTCTGTGTGAAATGTATTCCTTTTGACATAATAAGAGCGTTATACTTACACATACTTTAGTTACAGAAAAATGAACTTTAAAAGCTTAAAAATGTCATTAATATTAATTATGTTTGGTAAACATATAAAAAAATAAAATATTTGTCATGTAATTTGTTAAAAAACGTCCTTTTTACATTGTTTTTAGTTTTTAAAATTAATTATATATATTATATACTTACAGTAGAAACATAACATAATCCTCTGAAATAATAAATCAGAACTTATATTTTAAACTCGTGTTTCTTGAATGGAACTTTGACTACATCACTAATGAGTGATGTAGTAAAAGTTCCATTCAAGAATATTTGACGATTCTATAACCATTTTCAGCTCAAGACGTGCTACAGCAGCGTGAAAACTGATCTATCGATACTAACAGAATCTGATCTCATCTTACTCAATAAGATATACGTGAACTACACATCTCACGTGAAGTCAAGTTTCATAACGGATTCTTGGCAAAATTATGGAGTGTTAGTTGAAAAGATATCGTTTAAATATAAACAAGCGGCGAAATCGTTCATTAATAGATGGGTTTGTAATTTTACAGTTTTTTTTTATAATTGTCATGATGCAGGGTTTTTTTTTATTACGATGTTGACGAGAAGCCTTTGGCTCATCTGATGGTATACAGTTACTATATTCTATGGACACCTAAGATACCAGGGGTATGAGGTGTGCGTTGCCGACCCTTAATAAACTTTAATATACCCTTCTTGAAAAACCCCATGCTGTAGTATCGCAAGAAAACCTCGGCAGGTAGTTTATTACACAATGTAAGTGTACGCGGGATGAAGCTCCTCTGAAACCGCATTGTCCGAGACCACTTAGGTTCTAGCGTGTGGGGTTGAATTCCCTGTCGATGGCGAGCGGTGCGATGGAAAAAGGTAGCCGTGGGCATCATGTCGAGCAATTCTTCAGAACACATAAAGCGATGCGAAGTCTCGCCTCAAGCCACTTAGCTACAATCCCGTTTGCAATATTGGGATCAACGACAATTCTCATAGCACGTCTCTGAACCGAGTCAAAAGGACCGAGCTGGTTGGTATCCAGGGGTCCGGCTCCAAGATGAGAGCAGTACTCCATGTACGTGTGAATCTGCGACTTATATAAGAGGAGTCTCTGGTCCGCAGTGAAGTATCGCTGTCCGAGACTACTTAGGTTCTAGCGTGTGGGGATGAAATCCTTGCCGATAGCGAGCGGCAAGTGACAATACCTCTGACTACCTCATCTGGAAAAACGGTCTAGATGGTAGTTAATTATTTTATTAGTCTGTATTGTCTTTTTTCCTATGAACACGCTTTCCCTCACAATGTGAATATTTGTATTCATGAGTTTCATGAATTTGTTTATTAATGCCCATTGCTTTTTCCTATGCATTATAAGTATCTATTTATAATAAAATAATACTTAAGTGTACTTATTAGTGACTTAGTGTCACAGTACAAGTATCTAAGTATGGGACGAAATGGCGCTGTGTATTATTTTTATACATATTTAGCAATTTATCCTCGATGGTCTAGTGCTTTAATTTACGGCTTTACTTCCATGGCCGCGGATTCGATTCCTCGCACTGTACATACATGCATTTATGAATATTATTCCTTTTATCGGTCTGGATATTTTCAATATATATTATGTATATATTTACAAAATATGTATATCTGTACATTTATATTAGTTATCTAGTACCAATAAAATATACAAATATAATAATCTCATCTCGATCTGTTTAAAATTGACAATGTTTCATATAAACTTTCATCCTCTATTTTATCCCTTTGGGGGTAGAATTAATCAAAATCATTTCTTAGCGGATGCCTACGTCATAACATCTACCTGCATGCCAAATTTCAGCCCGATCCGTCCAGTGGTTTGAGCTGTGCGTTGATAGATCACTACGTCAGTCACCTTTGAGTTATATATATTTAGATATTGAATCAGATAAATAATAATATAATTAAAGTGCATTTTAGGTGGAAGTTAATACATACAAACGGATAACAGATATAATAAATGACAATGATATTGACGAGTCCACAGCAATGATTATAGTGAATGCAGCACATATGAAGGTAAATTTCAAAATCAAATCAAAATATCCTTATTCATATAGGCCTATTACAGACTCTTATGATAAGTCAAATCTACCATCAGTTCAAAGTGCTTTCAAGCTAAGAAGTGATAAGAAGCACTTATTCTTTTCAAATGTAATGATCTTATACATGTTTAAAAAATACAAAATCTTTTTTTTTATTTTTTATTTTAAGGCGCAACGCTACCAGCAAATTGGGTTATAGTACAATTATTGATTTTTTTATATTATTGTTAATAAATTATATTGATTTTTAATTTCATTTGATTGGAAAGTTATATTCATATTGTACTCCAATATTTATTTTGTTGATTCCTATATAAACCTAATTTCGCGGTATTTTAGTACGCAGTATAAGACGTGTGTATTGAGATAATAATATAATATTAATAGTAAATTTTATTTAATCTCCACAAATTACATAATGCCAGTTTTATTATATAAATGCCAATACTAAAAATCACAAATATAATTTGTGGGAAATCTGGAGCCCAAACTAACCCATAGCCTGTACCTAAGACACCAGATCTCCCAGAGATCCAATTATATTTGTTCTTTTTTCAAAAAAGTTCTGTATTAAAAAAAGTATCTTAATTGATCTTCAATTGCGTAAAAAGAACACCAGTGATAAAATGACCATGAAGTCAGATCAGAACCATCGCGGTACATTTTCCACGATGGTTTCCAGGGGAACCACGTAGAGGTCTACCCGACATGGTACACTGCTAGCAATGGTCTTCCCTAAAATATGGTTGAGCGCAGTGATGGCTGGCTCATCCGTCATACTCGTGAACGAGTGCTGCTTGTAGGGACTGGTCTGCTCTTATCACTACGACTGATTTAATCTTATTGTGCTTTTATATTTGAGCCTAAATAAATTAGTGCTGGTTGGTAGTTTGTATTCACACGTTTCGACTTGTAAAATGTGAACTTACAAGGATTGTTTAAAAGAGCAACACACAAGTTTCTTGCTTATTCTTCTTGTGATGAGACAGCTTGCCGAATAAGCGGTAGATTTAAAAAAAAATTTAACTGTTCAAAAGTGATTTAATTAAGTTTATTTGAATAAATTATTTTCTATTCTAATGGGATTATTACTCCACATTTCGAAATGAAACCCTGAGCTGCTGTTAAACAAGTATCTTAAGAAGAAGAAGAAGAAGAAGAAGGGGAGAAGAGTGGGTAAGAAGTGGGACACCAGTGATAAAATGACCATGTAGTCAGGTCTGTACCGTCATGGTAAATATTTCACGATCGTTTCCGGGAGGAACCGCGTAAAGGTCAACCTGACATACTAGCAATGGAATTATTAGTCCACTTTCAATCATCAAATAATTATATTCTCTAAGTACATGATAGTTTTCTAATCAAATTAAATTAAAAAAATTAAATTGCAGCCTACTTGGGAATTCCCATTCAATATTAAATACACTACACAGAAAACCTTCAGACTAAACAACAATACCGTGATAAAAATTCCAATGATGACAAAAGTTGATCAAATACTTTATTTGGATGATGAATTGAACGACTTAGAGGTATGTAATTTATTTTATTTATTTATTCATTTCAATATTACAACATAATTATAATTTATTTTTAATTATATATTACTAGCTGTACCTACGATATCGTCCGCAAAAATAATGAAAAGATATTTAATAACCTAACTCAATATAAGTCAAATAAAAAGGATTCATCGTTTTAGCTTCAAATATGATTATACAAAAAATAAGTTTCAGATACTTGAAACTTATATTTTAAGCTATTGATTGAATTTTATGGATTTTTTGTATCATCATTTTTGAAGCTAAAACGATGAATCTTTTTTATTTGACTTATACTGAACTTTGATACTGAGGACACTTGTATACAATCTTTCAACCCTTTTTCTTTATTTATATATAATCAATAGGCTAAAAAATAAGTTTCAATCATCTACCTGCAAAAATGGCGAATTTACATAAAAAATTGCATCCCCTATTTTATTTTACCCTCTTAAGGGACTTTTTTACAAACATTGAATGTCATATTTATTTACATTTAATCAACTGCCTCAAAAATAAGTTTCAAGCTTCTAGCTTCAAAAATGACGATTCTTCCATACAATCTTTCATCCCCACTTTCAACCCCTTACAATCCTATTTCGCATTAAAATATAGCCTATGTCCGTTCTCAGGGTCTAGACTATCTGTATACCAAATTTTATTTAAATCGGGTCAGTAGTATTGACGTGAAAGCATGACAGACAGACAGACAGAGTTACTTTCGCATTTATAATATTAGTAAGGAAGTAAAGATATACGTGAAGCAAAAACTTTGTACCTCTTTTTACGAAAATTGCGTGGACAGAGGTGTAAAAATTTCGCACACTTATCATCATCACTACATAGTATAGAGCAAAGTCACTATCGCTGTCTGTCCGTGCTTATATGCTAAAATCTTTAAAACTACGCAACGGATTTTGAAGCGGTTTTTTCAAATAGATAGAGTGATTCAAGAGGAAGGTTTATATATATAATACATGTACACCCGTGTGAAGTCGGAGCGAGTAGTTAGTAATTAGATATATTTTAACAGTTCAAATTTTGGCGCGCTCTGCCTCTTTCACCTTGAACCGCAAGGTGAAAGAGTGCAGAATACTAATATTTTTTTTATTATTTTATATTGTCTATAAAAAAAATTTTATTGATTGAAACAAATGCGCACAACGACATATATTACAAACACACACACAATATATATACTGTTTTGCATAATTGTTATTCCTGATTCATTATTAAATTATATATTAGATTTTATTAGATATTTTAAAGTTTAATGTTTATTTTTAAACTAGTGTAATTTAATTTGGTCTGAATTATTTTAATAACATGAATCCATTAAGTATTAAATTAATGTTTAATATCTTGCCAGTTCTATCCATTAGATTCGTAGACTGAACTCATATAAGTGACTAAAATATAATATCATTACATAGTATAAAATAAAGTCGCTGTCGCTGTCAAATAGGAACGTTATTTTTTTTTTTTCGGACTACTCTAATGCTGTTGGCCGTAGCTGGCCTTTACAGCTTCACCGGACGTTATGGGGCGAGTGCAGATGGCACTCCAAACCCGCGGAAGGACTTATGGAGCGGCTGAAGGCCAACTCCTGCCCGATGGATACGACTTTAGTCTGAGGGCACCACTAGGGGTTCGAACCTCGGCTCAGGCCGTCGTAATTTCGATCCCCGTTTGAATTGGACGGGGGATCGATCGGAGGGGTGGAACGTTATGTATGCTTAAATCTTTAAAACTACGTAACGGATTTTAAAGCGACTTTTTTTAATAGATAGAGTGACTCTTGAGGATGGTTTATATATATAATACATGTATACTCATACGAAGCCGGGGCGAGTAGCTAGTATATGATAAATTATTGTTTAATTTGAATATTCAGTTTTATTACAGATGATTTCAATGCATCTTGGTGCACGAGGTTTTTCAATATGTATTATAGTGCCAAACAGTGTTGACAGTTTACCAAAATTCCTGGACAAGCTGTCCAAAGACCCTGATATGATGATCAGAAACCGAAACAACATGAAGTGGACATATCTGAAGGTGGAACTGCCCAGATTTAAGATAAAATTTCTCGTTGATTTAACTGAGTATTTGAAAGGGGTAAGTTTGTATTTTGCTCTATAATTTAAGTAAATAAACATTTTAGTCTGTGTAATGAAACATTAAGTTATCATTTACCCTACAAATGCCGAGCTTTTTTTTTATAAAAAACATCATTAATGATACATATTGTCCAAAAATGTTTTACTTATCTTCTGTGTTTGTTCTTATTAACACAAGATATATTCTATATACTTAAAACACGTAACATATATACATATATATAATACATCTCATCCTAATCAAAAAAGTTTGTGAGTTTTGATGGTTGATTGTTACTCTTTCACGGAAAAACTACTAAACGGATTTTAATGAAACTTTACAGTAACATAGCCTATACCTACACCGGAATAAGATATAGGCTATAAATTTCATGCAGGTAAACCGCGGGCACAGCTAGTATGATATATAACTGTAAATATATAAATTACTAGCTACTCGCCCCGGCTTCGCCCGGGTGTACATGTATTATTATATATATAAACGTTTCTCTAGAATCACTCTATTTATTAAAAACGAACCGCTTCAAAATCCGTTGCGTAGTTTTAAAGATTTAAGCATACATAGGGACAGACAGCGACAGCGACTTTATTTTATTCTATGTAATGATATATATATCATGAAATAGTTTTTAATATAGAAGATGTTAATATAGATTTTGCTCATCTGTTCACTTAATTTTATTTTCACATTTACGACTATATAAATATAGAAAGTTTCATCAAGATTCATAATCCTTAGTACAAAAATAAAAATAACCAAGTCATATGTCTTCATTTCTAGATTGGATTAAAAAGTATATTCGATCTACAATCGTCAGGTTTAGATTCCATATCAAATAACAATACAATAAATAAAATGTACTTGAACCGAGTTAAGCAGAAAATCTTCTTTGAGCTTGATGAGATGGGCCCATACAGACAAATAAACCGTAAGCTTACTAAATCCCTCAGTAACTTATCCTAACTAATTTTATATAAATTTTAATGTATAAAAAAACTATACACGAAAATGATGGAATAGCCCGCCGCAACCCCCAATTATGCCCCTCGTCCTCCGAATGTTGAGATGGATGGATGTGTGGTGTGACGAGGATAGACAAGATAAAGAATGAATACATCAGAGGAAGTATGAAAGTGGCACCGATGTCGGAGAGGTTAAAGAGTAATCGTCTATCGTGGTATGGGCATGAAATGCGTAGGAATGAAGATCATATCCTAAGGACGGTGCTACATATGAATGTGGATGGTTATAAGGGTAGAGGAAGACCGAAAAAGAGATGGATGGACGGTGTAAAAGATGATATGGTGAGAAAGGGAGTAAATAACGGGATGACTGCGAACAGAGATGATAAGCAGAAAAGAAAAATATATTACGCCGACCACAAATAAATGGGATAAGGAAGAAGCAGATGATGAGGTCCTCCCCGGAGGGGGGGCGGTCTTTTAAAGATTTTTCTATACAATAAAACAAGGTGAGGTGCCAGAATACAATAATAGGAAGCATCTTCTTTCGCTTCAATGGTAACTAAATGTATTTTCCCCAGAATGCTGCGAAGACTTTTGCCCATTCTGTCGCGTTTTTTAATTCTTCCTCTGTGCAGGATGTTGGGCACAAAGGACAGGTCAATAGATATGGCCTATGGCCCCATAGTCTGTGAATAATAATAATAGTAATAACCCAGGACAGTTTACACAGCGCCATCTAGACCCAAGCTAAGTAGAGCTTGTGTTATGTCTTATAGATAACTGATACAAATACATAGATTGGTTGTCGTAAGTACATATTATACATAGAAAACACCCAGACCGATAAAAATAATCATAGTCATGAATATAAATGTTTGTATCGTGCAAGGAATCGAACCCGCGATTATCGGAAGGAAGCGGTATACTAAAACGCTAGACCACCGTCAAATAGTTGTATAAAGGCATTTTACCTTCTAAATGTATAAATTGATCGTAATTTCTCCACAGCCTCCGACTACATGATGCAAGATATCTCACCGAATGCAAGAGTTAGTGGAAACCTAAAGTATTTTGCCGCAACTAAGCCGTTTTACTTCACCATCACAATGGAAACGGGTCACGCCGTGGAAGAGTTATTCAATGGTGTTTATTATGGTTATTAATAAAGTAAAATTATGGAGACGTTTTAAGATCTGATAAAATCGAATGAAAGAGCTTAATTCATTTATTTTAGGAAGATTAACGTTGTAATTTTACAGGTTACTTACCATATTAGATTGTCCTATACCAATTAATAATCTATTAATCGTATTACTAGATTAAATTTTCTCATTATCCAATTTTAACAATCAAAGTAATCACGTGACAGTGTTTTAGTTGTAGTTATACAGTACAAGTAAACAGACCAACATACCAAGTAATGATGTATCCACAGAACATACAAATAAAGTACGGCTATGTACCATTAAGGAATTGATTACATACGAGTTTCCTGAGGCAGTGCTGAAACAAAACAGCACCATTAAAATACCACATGTCTTTTTTATGTCAGATGAAAAAATCTATGTTTATTTATATATCAAGATGTGTATTTTTTTATAACACAGAGGACAAACGAGCATGCGGCTCACCTGATGGTAAGTGATTACCGCCGCCCATGAGCACCCGGAAGAGAGGAATTGCAAGTGCGTTGTCGGCCTTTCAAAAAATAATAAGCTCTTTTCATGAAGGTTTCAATATCGTATCGGTTTTTTTAGACGTTTTTTTTATTACACTATACATAAGTTATTTATTTAGAATCTTGCACTAGTTATTACCGACTAAATACCACAGTCACAGCGGTAGGTTGACTGGAAGAGATCGCCTTCAGAGATATCCTAGCTCACATTTTCAGTCAGCCTTAAAATTTGTAGTCTATGTATTATTCTAGTGCATAAGTTATATCATTGTAAAAAAAATTAATTAATTTTTTATCTATCGGTCTATCTGTATGTTTGTTCCGTCTAATCTCTGAAATGTCTGAACCGATTTTGATGGGACTTTTTTTGACAGGTAGCTGATGTAATGAGTATCTTAGGCTACTTTTATTTTGGAAACATAAAGTTAAATTCCACGCGGACGAAGTCGTTGGTCCAGCTAGTTAATAATATTAGTAAAAACATTTAGAATAGAATAGAATATAAAATCATTTATTCAAATAAACTTAATTTAAGCACTTTTGAATAGTCATAACAATTTGTTTCTCTTACTTTATGTTAAACATGCACATGCATTATACATACGAGCATGTATTAGAATTCTAATTATTTTCATTGTTAGCATTTATTGTATACTTCTATCATTTATATGAATACAAACGTCAGTGACATCACAAATGTATAATAAGGGTGGACTAACGAGCCGCGTGGCGTCCACCCTGCACTCTATTTATTGAAAAACGCCCTCGCGACAAATTGGCCGAACAACAAAAGGGTAACAATATACTGCTCACAAATTACGTCAATCATTGGCATGGAATCAGAACGTTAATTGATCAAGGGTTGAAGACAGATTACTGAATACTTTCGCAACTTAAAAATAAATAATATATACTTGATAGTTGGAAATTGTAGATTTCTGGGCATTACATCTTCACGTATCACGTGATGACGTGATATCCTGATGCTGTTCATGAATACAGCGACGGTTTACTCTTACTATGAGATGAGCCGTTAACTTCTTAGACATTATAGTTTAGTAAAAATAATCTCAGTATCATTATATAGTATAAAACAAAGTCGCTGTCGCTGTCTGTCCGTCCTTATGTATGCTTAAATCTTTAACACTACGCATCGGATTTTGAAGCGGTATATATGTAGTATAAAACAAAGTCGCTGTCGCTGTCTGTCCGTCCTTATATATGCTTAAATCTTTAACACTACGCATTGGATTTTGAAACGGTATTTTTAATAAATAGAGTGATTCACGAGGAATGTTTATATATATAATATATGTACACCCGTGCGAAGCCGGGGTGAGTAGCTAGTAAATAATAAATCAATCTCAGGACAATTCATACAGCGTCATTTATACCCAAATTAAGCTAGTTTAAGCTTCTGTTATGGGTGTCAGACAACTGATACAAATATGTAGATATGTTTTGTTTGTAAATACATACGTATTATATATAGAAAATACTATGAAAGTACAGACGACTTCAACATTAGGTTTTACAATAAAATACCAGAGTCTGTTATAAATCTGCCAGAAAAAAGATTTAAATGTCAAATAAAACAGTTCCTTTGCAAAAAAGCTTACTATAAAATTGAAGAATTCGTTAACGATAATAATGTTTTTATAGAAAAACTTTAAATCCATAGCACTGACAATATTATCTGATTACATTAATAATGAGTGCGTAGCGACTTCTATGTTGATTATCGCATGCCTCTTACTTGTTATACTGTAATTATTTATATAAAAAAAAACATCTATTAAAAAGAGCAACACAAGTTTCTTGCTCATTCTTCTTGTGATGAATCTGCATTCCGAATGAGTGGTAGAATCAAAATATGACTATTCAAAAGTGCTTGTAATGAGTTTATTTGAATAAAGATTATTTCTATTTTCTATTTCTATTATTTTTTATGATGACAAATGATCGATAGACGATAGCACCAATAGATAAATGAGTGGACTGACTCTACATACGTGTGAGATTAGACATCATTGGATAAAAAGTATAAATCCTTGTAATGTAATGGTAACGAATGGTAATAGTGCAAAGTGCAAAACTCACAATTCTATAACTTGAAAAAAATAATTCAAAATTGATATAAAAATGTGGCAAAAGTTTGCAACAATGATAAAAATAAAGATATATTAATTTAATAAAAATAGAAATAGAAATAATCTTTATTCAAATAAACTTAATATAAGCACTTTTGAATAGTCAAGTTTTTTTATTCTACCGCTTATTCGGATTGCAGATTCATCACAAGAAGAATAAGCAAGAAACTTGTGTGTTGCTCTGTTAAATAAATATTGATTTACTTATATTTAATTAATAACAAGGATTAGGCATGCGACAATCAACATGGAAACTTAATCTCTGTCTCACATAATCTCTCTCTTAACTACCTTAATTGTTATGAGATCGCAAAAGTTCTATGGGAAGGCCATAAATGTGGTAAAAAGTGATATGAATACTGTGGAGGGGTAAATTGAAGGAAACCTTTACTCGAATAAGGCGAAATGATGAGATTATGACCTCACCCTTCAGCTGAAATACAAGATTTGAGGTGAGATGTGGTGGGAAAAGGTGAGACAAAGCAAGCAAGGTGGTATAGAGGATTCAAAAATATTCTAAAAGATTGCATAAGTTTTTGAATTGAACGAATTGACTTAAAACCGGTAATCCTGTCCACAAACTCCGTTTGACAGCTCTGTCCCGTAACACTGAACCGATCCGGCGCGATCCGGTCGGAACCAGAGCGTCTGATCGCACGGAACTAATTGAATCCCTCGGGATGTCACCTGTCAGATGAACACTGAACATCGGACATTGTGGACATTAAATTCCCTTTATTATTGATTTCTTAATAGCACATTATAATATATTTTTACTAGATGACCCAACAAACATTGTTTTGTCATTTAAATTAAAATCGTTATTTAAAAATAGGGGTTGATGCTTGTCCGAGTCAAAATAGTGTATAAGAAAAATAAAAATCTCTTGTCTATGTTATCAGAACATATATAGTGTATTGAGTGTACTAGACATGATCTATACATATAAATAAAATTGGAGTGTCCGTTTGTAATTGAAAAAATCGTTTTTTACTACATGCATATAAGTATAAATACGGCACATACACCAAAATAACATTTTTTACAATTTTTGTCTGTCTGTTTGTTCCGGCTAATCTCTGAAATGGCTAGACCGATTTTGACGGGACTTTTTTGGCAGGTAGCTGATGTAATAAGGAGTAACTTAGGCTACCTTTATTATAGAAAATAAAGTTAAATTCCACGCGGACGGAATCGCGTGTACATTTAGAAAATAATAAATAAATAAAATGTGTTTTAATGAAAGTTATAAAACAGCGAATAATTTAAGTTACCACAGATCCTAACACAGATTTATGCATTGTTTCATTATTCAAACATAACACCACAAAATTATCGGACAATAACTAAATTCGAGGAACAACAATGATCCTACTAAATTATACGGGCACTACTTTATATGCATGGCAATATACAGTTAACAATATTCAAATCGGTTGTGTAATAACAATCAGGGGCAATTATCAGGGCGTTGGGGAGAGACGGCAGCAAAATATGCAGATGAGTCATGTCGCTCGGCCCCAAGGCACCACCTACAGTATAACAAACCGTACTAAATAATTACTTGAAAACGACTGTTAGTTTACATACAAACATAACATACTATAATAATAATAATATCTCAGGACAATTCACACAGCGCCATCTAGTCCCAAGCTAAGCAGATCTTTTATTATGGTTAGTAGACTACATATACATTTTTTTGTAAATATATACGTAATTTACGTAGATAATACCCAGACTGGGGGGGAAGAAGATTGTTAGTAATGTGGACTCATGACACCATTACTAGCAATGTACTATATCAGGTTGACCTCCACGTGGTTCCCCCTGGAAACCATCGTGATAAATTCATGGCGAATTTACCGCGATGGGCTAACTGACCTGATCTCATGCTCATCTTGTCATCCTCCACTGGTGCCCCGCCAGCGTAAACCGTTAGCGCAGGCGGGAGCACCATTCCACTATCATACACAAAAAAAAAATACCCAGACTGGAGGAAAAGAGGATTGTTAGTAACGTGGACTAACAACGCCCTTGCTAGCAATGTACCACGTCAGGTTGACATCCAAACGGTTCCCCCTGGAAACCATCATCACAAATTCCTGGTGATTTTTTCTTGATGGACTGACTGACCTGACCTCGTGCTCAACTTATCATCCTCCTATCAGGTAGGCGCACCATTTCATTTACATTCATAAAAAAAATATACATAAGAAACACTCAGACCGACATAAATAGTCATATTCATGAATACAAATGTTTATGCTGATCAAATACCGAACCTGCAACAATCGGAAGTAAGGCGGTACGTTATAACATTAAGACTACCGAGGCCATCGAATGAATTAATAAAATAACTGCCTTGAGTATTATCCAAGTAAACTTAGCACAAAGTCATTTGCGTGGATACCTCAGTCAAGTCTCAAGTTGTGTTTCGGTTATAGAGTGGGATTAGGAAGTGAAATTATAGGATAAAGAGCACTGCATCTTTATCCTCTTAAATGGCAACGCATTAGTTCTATCACGGGCGTCGTGATAACGTGATGACGTATGATCATGTATATAAATGACAATTACCAATTATTAGGTAGGACGTCAATATATTTACTTAACTTACTTAAATAAGTTTTAAGTAAATAAACTTATTCCAATTACATTAAAATAATTGTATGTATGTAATATGTATGCTTGTGCAATATCATATACCGATGGTCACTATATTCTTCCAAATTTGAATTTAAATGAAATAGTATTGTTGTAAATATGTACAATATTAAAAAAAAATACGAGTTGAGTTTCTTGTCAGTTTTTCTCATCTCGAAATCATTCCGAACTGACGGTAGATTTGACATATCATAAGTCCGTAATAGACCTACTTGAAAGAAGATATTTTGAATTTGATTTATGTACGTGCTAATCCTTCGCGATGCGATCTTTCGTTGGACAATCCAGTCAGCTCGTGATCACGGCTAGTGGAAAAGTACTTATTCTTCTATGGTTGTATCATAGTCTATGATATATATATGTAGAATTGTGTATAGCTATGATAATATAATCCCTCTTTAAAGATTTATATATATCATATATCATATAGGACATATTAGCCGCTTATGACCGTCAAACTTTTTACATTATATTTTTAATTTTTTCCCTACCGTGCTGATCAGTATATAGATCCAATTGAGAAGAACTGGCAAGAAACTCAATTAAATATTTTATACATTTTTTTTTATTAGCCAGTTTATTTACAATGTACATTTATATAGGAAAACAAACTCTAACACAATACACACACAACGCAAAATCACTATATGACCTTATAATCCTACAACCAGCAACCATTGCACCGAGCAGCGTGCACCATATACCTGCCATTAATTTGGGTACCAACATACCGGCACCAACTCCTACTATAGTAGTACCAACCGCACCTACATCAGACGGTTAGGTACGGTGCGCAGAAAAATTGTGCGCGTCGCACACAATGACAGCAGGTCATTTGTTAATTCGCTGAAATATGGTGGCAGCGGACGGCTATTCATTATAAGGCCTGCTCGTTTGTGCCACACGTGTGAGTCGGTAGCGTCAACAGCACAAACTTTGTAAACGCTGAGGAATTTATTTATTTACTAGCTTCTCGCCCCGGCTTTGCCAAGATGTATATATATTATTCATATAATACATATATATCTTGAATGCTGAACAAAGGCCTCCCCCAAAGATCTCCACGACGATCGGTCCTGCGCTGCTCGCATCCAACGCCTTCCAGCGATTTTGACCAGATCGTCGACCCACCTTGCTGGAGGCTTTCGCTTTGTCGCGTTCATTACTTCTAAATTTTATTATTGTACTAGCTACTCGCCCCGGTTTTGCCCGGGTGTACATGTATTATATATATGAACCTTCCTCTTGAATCACTCTATCTATTAAAAAACCGCTTCAAAATCCGTTGCGTAGTTTTAAGGATTTAAGCATACATAGAGATGTACTGACAGCGCTAGCGATTTTGTTTTATACTATGTAATGATTTATATGCACACTATCATCACAGGCATTTACATCAGTATTATTTCAGTCAGTTCGTGACCACGGCTAGTGCAATACAGTCGAAACATTAAGAGAGGTAAATAACATATTAACCATATAATAAATTCCACGTTAAATATTAATAATACTAAACGTGAAAGTTTAAAAATAAATTTAGTTTTAAGATTCTTCATAAAAAGTGGGAGACAAATAGAATAATAATCTTTAATCTGAACCCCAAGAAATATAATGGTAAGTGAAATCATATTAATATTTAGTACAAATGAATCATATTTTTTGGGACTTTCAAATTATTTTCTGATAGTAATTCAGTTTCATTAATAATGTATCTGAGCATAAGTTTGGTATATATGTAAGTAATATAAGTTAAGAGGCAGTAGGAGAATAAGTTAGTTATATCTAACTTATTCTCCTAGTAAAAAATAAAGTTAAATTTAAACATACATTTTTTCAGAGACTCTTTCAAGGGGTAACTTGCTAAAACACTCACAACTTAGATAGATAGATAGAATATACTTTATTTGCAACGTACAGTAAAGAAGAAGCACAAACAATATAACAAAAGACACATGTATCGTTACAATAAGGCGGCCTTATTGCTAAAGCAATCTTTTCAAGGCAACCTTAGGGAAACGGATTGAAACATCGAACAGGTAGGTAAAATGACATGAACAGGAGAAAACTAAAAGGTAACAAATATATAATGATAATAAAGAAAAATAATAATAAATATTATATGAATTAAAATTTAAGTACATAATAATATTCATATATTAAACTACATACATATTATAAACTACATACATAATTTTAAAGTTAAATAGAATAAACTAAATATAAATTAAAATGTCATACTAACTGAAATTTAAATATTGAGGAGGAAGTCTTATTTTGCAAATCGTACAGTACGAACTTCAGTTTCAGTGTTAATAGTATAGCGTTTTATCTGCGAACGGTACCTCCAGCCGGTGCATTCACTCGTGCAATGGCGGCAAACTGTAACCGATAATGCTTTCTCTCTTCTACTACCCATTACATTATATGTTTATCTCACTTTAACACATTGACTGTTTATCTAAAAAGTATACGAGCTTAAAATTGTTTATAATATATTTAATAGGTATATGATCCTACCCTATATTCTAAGACTGACATAGCGTCTTGATTTCAGTTAATCAGAATATACAGAACTTTCCTTATTATTAGTTTGTAATAAATGGAAATGTTGTCCACTGTTGGACATAGGACACTTCCCACCAAATCACATCTTAATTTAAGAAAAAACATGTTGTGTGTACAATTGTAAATGAGATGTGGTACAGATCGTGTTCAAAATTATAAGCCTCTAAACCTCGTTTCTTCTATTTATAACGTATTCATCGACTAGCTAAGAATTTAACGAATAGGTCTCCTTAACAACGATCTCGTTGTTATCTATGTTGTTACATAGATAACAACGAGATCGTTGTTAAGGAGACCTATTCGTTAAATTCTATATATATGTTGTCTCGAGATCTCGTTAAATTAGGGAAGTTCTTTTTAAAGGCAAGTTATGTAGACACCTACACAGTGGGTGGAAAGGTAATTGTTAGTAATGACTCCATTGCTACCAATGTACCATGTTGGGTCGACACGCGGTTATCCCTAGAAATCATCCTGATAAATTCCTGGTGAGTTTGTCACGATGGGCTAACTGACCTGACCTCATGCTCATCCTATCATTTTCCACTAGTACCCCGCCAGCGTAAACCGTTAGCGCAGGCGGGTGCACCATTCCATTATCATCCACTAAAAAAACCCTATATCATCTACAGGGCGGGCAAACGCCGGAATCGAGGTAGATGGTTGCTAAGGCAACCTCGAGACTCCGGTAATGGCACTGGAAGGTATATTTTATGTTTTTTTAGTGTGTAAGAATCCCACACACCCCCTCATCACCCCTCTGACTAGGAGTCGGTCTTTTGAAGATTTTTCCACTTGATAAAAAGATAAGAATTTAGATTACTTACAAGAACAAAAAATAATTAGTTCTGTTTTACTGTCCAAATGTGTAATTATTATAAAAGCTTAATAGGTATACTCATAACAACACAATAATTACATATATTAAGAAATAAACAATTAATTTAACGCACATTAAATGAAACATTTTAACTTAAATTAAATAAAATGTACCGAGCCATTCCGCTAATTAGTAGGCAGACTGTGAGGCATTCATTAGTGGTGTATTTAAAAAAAATATTACTCACATAGTTTTATATAGTCACATGAGTGACAACCGTCACCTATACCTACATATGAACAGCACGACAGATGTCACGTCACTATGTGACATAGGTACAACTTATGCCATTCTAGATGACTAAGCTGTACCTCCATACCCTGTAATTTTCAAATTCATATTCTATAGGTTTCAGGTACCAAAGATCTTAGAATAAGGAGGAGCTTCCTCCCGCGTACACTTGGATTGTGAAATGAACTACCTGCCGAGGTTTTCTCGAGAGACTACAGCATGGGGGTTTTCAAGAAGGGTATATTAAGGTTTCTTAAGGGTCGGCAACGCGTATGTGATACCCCTGGTGTTTCAGGCGTCCGTAAGCTACGGTAACCGTTTACCATCAGATGGGCCGTATGCTTGTTTGCCACCTAAGTGGTATATAAAAAAAAATGTTTCACTGTCTTCAGCAATTACGCATTTTTTTTAATATTTACAGTGATTCAGACCTATTCAGGACCTGTGGGAGATTTCAAAAATATCGAAAGGTTTATGCCTGGGAGATCTGAAAGCTCAGCCTAAAGATGGCGGTACTCCTCGGTAAAAGATAGTGAACGTAGTTGTGCATCTTTTGACAGTTACTTACCAAAGTTTCGGCCATTTTGGAAAACGAGCCCCTATAGAGAAAAATGAAATCCTGCTTCACCAAGACAACGCGCCGTCTCCCACCGCAGCGGTTGCCATGTTAAAAACAAGAATTACGGTTTGAACTGCTTGACCATACGTCTTATTCACCAGCTCTATCCCCAATCCACTTCTTTTTGGGCCCTGATCTAAAAAGTGCTCTCGGAGGATAGACATTTTCATCAAATATGGAGACAATCACCTTCGTAAACAAGAGAGAAAAACGCCTAGTATTATTTGGACGGGTTAGAAAGAGTTGTGCATTTTTTGACACTTACTTACCAAAGTTTCGGCCATTTTGAAAAAACGAGCATATATACAGAAAAAGAAAATCCTGTTTCACCACATGGCGCGTTATGTGGTGAAACAGGATTTTCTTTTTCTGTATATGTGTGTATCAGCAGTTGCCAAGTCAAAAACCCAAGAATTACCGTTTGAACTGCTTGATCATACGCCTTACTCACCAGATCTACCTACAATTAACTTCCTTTTGTTTCCTCATCTAAAAACTGCACTTGGAAGATATAGATTTTGAGTCAAATGAGGAGACAATTACCTTTGTAAATATTGGAGGATGGTTTGATCTGCTTGACCATACGCCTTACGGTGAATAAGATCTACCCACAAGCAACGTCTTTGTTCCCTCATCTAAAAACTGCGCTCGGAGGACAGACATTTTCGTCAAATGAGGCAATCATCTTTGTAAATAACGGAGGAAAACGGCGAGTACTATTTGGACAGATTAGAGGGATGGGAACAGCGCGAGAAGTGGGTAGAGTTACAAGGAGACTAGAGAGATGGGAGCAGCGCGAGAAGTGAGTAGAGTTACAAGGAGACTACATAGAAACATAAAAATGAAATTGTATCATTGTTAGATGTGAAACTATACAGACCACCTATATTCTGTTCTTGTAAAACATATATTATGTTTTTTTATTTCACTTAGACTTAATAAATCTCCATTTTCTTAGGATTTTTCTTATATTGCTGTTTACCTATCCTTGTTCTCACTTCCTTACGACGACCTCGGTGCTCTAGCGGTCTAGCACACCGCTTTACGTCCGTCGTGGGTTCGATTCGCACGGCACAAACATTTGTATTCATGAGTATGATTGTTTGTATCGGTCTGGGTGTTTTCTATGTATATTATGTATGTATTTACAAAAAAAATCTACATACTCGTAGATATTTTTTTTTCATCAGTTTTTTATTTGTATCAGTTATCTAGTATCCATAACACAAGCTTTAGCTAGCTTAACTTAGGTCTAGCTGTGTCTTGGTCTTCTCCTACCTCTCTTTCAACTTCTTCAACTGTATCAACAGCTAAAAAGACTGATAGAAGATCATGAAAGGTGGCGGGAGCTCCACGGACGAGAACACAGCTCTTAAATTATGAATGAATGAATGAATGAATATTAGTATTAGTATGCAGGGCGGGCAGTGCCGCAGAATATGTAATAACCCGCGGGTAATTTGCCTAATACATATTACCCATACAATACTCTAGAGTTGCCACGTCCCTTCAACTATACGTGTTGTTTCTTCAAATTCACGTTCACTATTTTTGAATAAAATAGTATTTAATACTAGTTTATTTATTTATTTATTTATTTATTAGCATACAAAACAGATTACAGTCAATATAATAATATAATAGGAGCGTGTAGTTCGGTACAGAACTGGATTGTAATCCAACACTATGTATGCCTAAGAGCTAAATTATATAGACGCATTCAATATACGCTAGATAGCTAGATAAGGTTATATAATAAAAAGTAAACTAAATAGAAAATGATATATAACTACGCAATGCAATAAATTATCATGTTAACAGAATTTTATTTATATTTATATTAAAGAAAAGAAAATTGGTACAATGTTAAATATAATTTGTCACTTTACGGTGGAAATTTAACTGTCTCCGGAACTGGACCAGCGTTGAATGGAAAATATCTATATTTCTATTCGAGACAAGAATTTCATTGTATTGGCGACACATTCGACTAGTATACTAATGTTGTAAGCAACGCACTACTTATATATAATTTATTACATATTTTTGTGTCATGTTCCTTTTAAGATGTTTTTGTTTTGCTCTATTGTTTAGAACTGTATGTATATCTGTATTACGCACCAACGTATATAAATGAGTTACTTTTACTTCCATACTTATACTAAACTAGCTTTTGCTCGCAGCTTCGCTCGCATTAATTTATCCCCTTAGAGGTGGAATTTATCAAAACCTTTTCTTAGGGGATACCTACGTCAAAGTAGCTTTATGCATGCAAAGTCTCAGCCCGATCGGTTTAAAATTGACAAAGTTTCAATCAAACTTTCATATTCCTATTTTATCCCCTTGGGGACAGAATTAATCAAAATCCTTTCTTAGCGAATGGCTACGTCATAACATCTACCTGCATGCCAAATTTCAGCCCGATCCGTCCAGTGGTTTGGGCTGTGCGTTGATAGATTACTATGTCAGTCACCTTTGAGTTATATATATATATATAGATTTATTGTATATTTGTATGTCATGTTCCTTTTAAGATGTTCTTGTTTTTCTCTATTATTTAGAACTATATATATACCTGTATTACGCACCTACGTATATAAATGTGTTACTTTTACTTCCATACTTATACTAAATATAACCGCGACTTCGTCCGCATAAAATAGTGACTATGATCAAATAATGAAGAAATATTTAATAATCTAGAAACATCTAAAAAACTAGCCTTAAAAAATACGATTCATATATACAATCTTGCATGTCACCTTTCAACCCTTTTTACGCATTAAAAAGTAGCATATGTCCTTTCTCAGCGTCTAGACTATATGTGTACAAAATTTCAATCAAATAGGTTCAGAAGTTTTTGCGTCAAAACGTAACAAACATCCATATTTACATATTTTCGCATTTATAATATTAGTAAGGTATATATTAAAAAATTAGCTATATAACTGACGAGACAAAAGTTCAGTTATAAAATTAACTAACGAATAAATGTAACCTGTTTTTACATGGCAAATAAATAAATTTAAATCTAAATATATATAGATTTAGATTTATATTTAATTAGATTTAAATTAATTTAGATTTAAATCTAAACTTAAATATATATATATATATATAGATATTAAGATTTACTATAGATTTAAATTTATTTACATGCCATGTAAAAACAGGTTACATTAGCTCGTTAGTTAATTTTGTAACTGTAAATTTTTGAATATATATATTATGCTAAAGAAAACTAAAATATATATCAAAACCTGGAACTATATATTTTACTACATCATACGAGTGGAGTGTATTATTTGAGATAGAGTTATTTATTTATAAAATTTCAATTAATCTCACGCTTCTAATATAACGCTATCTCGCCCACCTAACCTAACACTACTTTAACTAGCACAGAGCTGGTTACAGCAAAATCGCTATTAATTAAATGGATTGTGCTCTGCCGTCTGCATAGTTCAATGTTTGTCTTAAAATTCGACCACTTGAAAAGTTAGTAATTACGCTTACGGCTTCGTATTTAGAACTGGAATTCAATTTATATTAATGCATCATAGTTACAAGTTGTAAATCTCTGTGGTTAGGTTTGCGTGTTGATATACAGAAGGAGTGATATTAATAAAAGATTGAATATATGACGGTGTATATATGTAATATCAGAATTAAAAATAACAAATAATAATTAATTTAACAACTTATTTAAATCAGTAATTTGCAAGCGAATGAATTTGACATTTTTGACAATATACTTTTTATTAAAATGTGTCTGTGTTATATGGCTAGTTTATGCAAGGAGGTTGGTAGCCTACATCTCTTTAGATTTTTAGATATTTTAGATCTTTAGATATTTTATTTTATATTTATTTATAGAATAATATATATATGTATTTGTGTATGTATATTGTTTTTATTGATTATATTTGCACCGCCTACAGTTTTTCTCTGCACAGCCTGTGGTTGACTGGTAGAAAATGCCTTAAGGCGTTAAGTCCGCCATATGTACTTTTACCTTGGTATTTTGTGCATTGAAGTTACATAAATAAATTAAAAAAAAAAATTAATAATATAGAACTAAACTGCGTACAAATAAATTTTATTGTAACTTGAGATTCTTTTAACATTCCTTTTTACTCATACTAGCTACTCACTCCTGCTTAGCACGGATGTTCATATATTATATTCAAATTCAAATTAAAAAATCATTTATTCATGTTCATTTTAGCCGCTTATGAACGTATAATTTTTTCCCTGCCGTCCAGTTCAGTATACAGACTTGTCACAAAAAGTTTCTCAGTAAAACATATTAAATATACAATTGTAGTTGAATAACATTATATATATATATATATATATATATATATATATATATATATATATATGTATATTCTTATAGCTGTGGAATGAAAATAATGTCTGTGCGACTAAGATAATGCTGACTCTAACTGGACTGTGACGCTAGCTATCTGGCTAATCCTCTGAGCTCTCAGATTACGCTAAGATTCTGTAATAAACTTTATTTTCTTTTTAGGTAAACACAAAATGCAAAATTTAACTCTACGTAACATACTATCTTTATGAAATTTATTGATGTTTCGGTCATATTTTGAAAGGTGAAAAAAAAGGAATTATCATAATAAGAAATAATATAAAACAGAAGTGGCTAAAATGTCTTGCCTTAATAAATTATTTTTGATTTAATTTGATTTATATAATAATAATTTTTATTTTGCATCCAATATTTACAATTTAAATTATTCCCTGGTACCTAAACTAAGCAGAAACTTGTATTTTAGGTACCAGTTCCCTACTCTTACAATTCACAATGTTTGGAATTACAATTTATAAAAAGACAATTAAATAAGGTAATAACACAAGCTTAACATTATTTACTTGCAAAGTGTATGTATATGTGTGTGTGTGTGTGTGTGTGTGTGTGAGAGAGGATAAGAGAAGAAGAAGGAGAGATAAATATTAATACCAATACTAATACGGGGACACTAGTGTTTCATAGTTTTCATATTCAAGTGGTTTTAGCCATTTCAAAATAATCTTTTTTATATCATGATTAGATTTATCCTTTAATTTATCATTATCCTTGCCAGCAAGGGCATATAACCGAGGTGCTATATAATTTATCATTTAACTATTTTCAAGCTTCGGGTTTAGTATACACTAGCCGACACGTCTTGGTTTGCATCACATATTGACAATTATCATTATATTTCGCCCAATTTACATAATATCTTTTTAAATTATAGCCCATGTGTTATTCTGAAGTATAAGCTATTATGACCACCTCAACATATACCCTGTATTTCTACGAGTATAATCTAAGTGTACGCGGGAGGAAGCTCCTCTGAAACCGCACTGTCCGAGACCACTTAGGTCCCAGCGTGTGGGGATAAATATCTTTTACATAAAAAAACTCTGGTTCTTTTCAATTGACTGCTTGATTTATATTATTTGATTAAATAATTTTTAATTGAAGCTGTATACTGAACTGGATGGACAAAAAAAACAAATCATCATCATTATCATCATCGCAGCCCGGAAGACGTACATAACATAAAAAACCAAATATTAATACAAAAAACTTAAAACGTCCTTTATGAACAAATGATTTTCTATTTCATTTAATAATAACTAGATACTCGCCTTAGCTTCGCTCGCGTATTTATTATACATATAAACCTTCCTCTTGAATCACTCTATCTATTAAAATAACCCCTTCAAAGTCAGTTGCGTAGTTTTAAAGATTTAAGCATACATAGGGACGGACAGACAGCGACAGCGACTTTGTTTTATACTATGTAACTACCTACTCGCCCCGGCTTCGCACGGGTGTACATGTATTACATATACAAACCTTCCTCTTGAATCACTCTATCAATTAAAAAATCCGCTTCAAAATACGTTACGTAGTTTTATAGATTTAAGCATACGTAGGGACGGACAGACAGCGACAGCGACTTTGTTTTATACTATGCAATGATGATGATTTATTTCATCCAATATTTACAGTTTATAATGTTTCTTGTTGCTTAAACTATTTAGAAACCTATATCTTAGGCACCAGTTCCATCCTATTACAATTTACAAGTATTGGAATTATAATTTTATATTTGAACTCTTATGATTTCGCATTGTAAGTAATATAGATATCACAGAACAATATAATATGAAGTACTGAGCCTGTCAACTAGTTAGCGGCCGCAAACACTGCATATGAAACTGTGGAGGGGAGGAAATAGGGCGGGATGGGGGTAGGGTTGTCCAACACCATAATGAGGACATAATCCATTCATTAATGTCTCGCTTTTACAATACTTGGTGGTAGCGGGTTCGATTCCTAGCTCGCTGCAAGCATTTATAGACGGTAGAGAAAAAAATTATAATGTAAAAACTTGACGTTCATAAGCGGCTAAAATGTCCTACATGAATAAATGATTTTTGAATTTGAATATATCCATGAGTATGAAAATTTGTTTTAGTCTGGATGTTTCCTATGTATATTATCTAGGTATTTAAAATATATATTATATATTTGTTTTAGATATCTAGTACGTATAACACAAACTCTGCTTAGCTTGGAACTAGATGGCGCTGTTTGAACTTTCTAGAGTTAGTATTAGTAATATTAATTAATATAATTTTAACTTTTTCCCTACCGTCCAGTTCAGTATATATGTAGATCAAATTGAGAAGAACTGGCAAGAAACTCAATTGAATTACTTTTTTTTAAAGCCATACGGTACCTATGATATGAATTGACAAAACGTGTGGTTTTTTAGTACCTACGTGATTATTTATTAAAACTTTAATGCACAAATACTCAACTAAAGGTGCACATGGTAGAGTTAACAGGTAGGGGCATTTTCTCCCAGTCAACCATTGGGCAAACAGAGATTATCTCTCAACCCTAGTGGGTACGATATACTGATGCTGCGACTCGTCGCGCGGTGTTCCCAATCAGCACCATTTTGTTTGATTTGCAATATATCTCGTAATTGCAATGCTATTCGGTACACACAGTATTTCGCAGTTGTTAATGTCATTTATATAAAGTGATGTAATTGATTACATCTGAACATCAACATGACATTATGATAACGTGATAAAGTAGAGTTTTTTTATTGGGGGTTTGGGCTATTGTCAGGTGCTTGGACTGCCTTTAGCACTGCGACCTGTAGAACTATTGTGATATAATTTATTACATCTGACCATCAACATGATATTATGATAGTGTGATAAAGTAGTTTTTTTTAATTTTTATTGGGGTATTTGGGCTATTGTCAGGTGCTTGGACCTGTAGCACTGCGGCCTACATATTTCTATTGTGTTTACCCTTTTTCAGAGCTACCTAGGCCCATCAGGGACAAGAAGAGAAGGATATTCTTAGGAGCGATGGTTTTTATCTTCTCAGAATAGAGTGTAGACTTTCCAAAGGAGATATTACGTTTATGCATGAGTGGGCTACAACCACATAGGAGGTGTAGTGGCATTTCCTCTTCAGTTTCGCAAAAAATCTGCAAATTTTTGTAGTGCACAAAAGTAGAATTAGTAGCAGGTAAATTCAAATGTAATAGGTTATTGAATTTACATCCTACTAATTCTTAATCTTTTTCTAGTTTGATTTTTTTAATGGAGAATAATAGAATAGTGCACCCGCCTGCACTAACGGTTTACGATGGCGGAGCGCCACACAGTGGGAACTTTGACTCATTTTCATCTCATAAATCTATAACATCTGTATTAATAAAGATATATACATGATTTTTTTTCCTGATAATCTTAAATATATATACTTTTAAATAATGTATGCTTTGTGAGTAAAAAAATATTTCTAATAGTTATAGAAAATGTAGGAATACAAGAAATATAGAATTTGTAGACTTACATTTATGTCCTAAGAAGTTTATACAGAAATAAGTAAAAGTATCTACGTAAAAAACAAAAATTCTTATAAAGATAGCTTACAAGTCACTCAAGAGCTCCTTTGCTTCATCAAAGAGTACTAAATATTTTTAATTGGAAGGTTTTCTTAAACTGTTATGTATGGGTCAGAGGTATATAAAAATGCGTGTAGAACATCTTTGTTAGAGGCCTCGAACATTGTCTTGCATGATGAAGCCTGAACTGTTTATAGTCTTTGTTCCGTGACTCTTGAGCATCTTCTGAAAGTTGCCCGAGAGGCAAGACAGAAAAGTGACGTGTCACACGTTCACATTTCATTTCATAACATAAAACAGTTTTATTAATTCCTCATCTATACCAGTGATTTTTAATGTACAATGATAATTTTGGAAAAATCTTCTGGCTGTATTGCCGTCATTAGTGTTGCTATCTAACAACTCCTCATATTTTTATACTGTGCCTTGTTCAGATCCAATTTTATGAAAATGCTAAGAGCTTAATGTTTTGAATATGCTGTTATATGTGCCGGTTCATTAATAAGATTACTCATTAAGATTGCTCATTTCATTCTAGTTTTCTGCCGGCAATGCTCGTAAAATATCAACGATGAAACCCTTAAACCCTGTATATATGAGTTCAGTATGAAGTCCACAGGTATCAAGCAATCCCTTGTTTTTCCGTTTCTTTGTCCAAACTGTCTTCGTACGTTTTAGAAGGTCTGCCTCTTTTCTCTGTCGAAGTAGGAGGTTCAGGTTCGCATGTAGTTTTTTCTAGGTTTACAGTGAAAATACCATCCTATCAATTGCTATTTTATTTAAAAACTGTTCTTTCTTTCGACCACATTTCGTATAGCGTTGACGAAACTGAGTTATGAAGGACTTCTAAATACTTGCGATAATTTTTGCTATATTGGCATCTGAAGATTCGGTAAAATTATTTCGTATATAGTTTGAGATAGAATCAACATAATTTGTATCACTTTAAATCAATAAGAGACTTAAGTCGCATCTGGTACACGAGAATTCACTCATTGGGGCGAGATGAGTAATTAACAATTGTTTAGTAATGACAAATGCTTATGAAGAACTGTAATATTTCATATGCAAATACATACACTATTTTATACTTGATAATGATCATATACGTGTGCAAAATTACTTGATAAAAAATATTTATCATTATGCGGTATAGAATAGGTCTGTATGGGAATGGGAACTATATACTGAGTGAAATAGTTGATAAAAGTAAGGCAAAAGATAAAATATAAAGTAATAATTGAGCAAAAAGTATTTTTTTGAGTATTCAGACAGTGTTTGCGCCACAACTAGTTTAAATGCACATCTCGTGTAATAGACAAGGACAGACATACTCACGATCTAGGGCCGAAAGGAGCCGAGTACGCCCGCGCCATCGCTGGAAAGAAAGATGGCGCTTCTTCTTCGTTTCCCGCTCGTGCCTGAGAAACGCCGCTCGCACATAATTACGTTTTATAATAATTGAATCACTACGATTTAATAAACTATTGAATTGTCAAGGTGTATATAGATAGTGTGCAATATTCAAGGTGTATATACACTAATTTCCGCCGCGCGTGTTGTGTGTGTGATCAGTTCATCGATCATCATCGTCGTCGATCATCGATTCCTGCACCAAGACGCCATAGCAGAAAGCCAGGTACGCTCGTAACTCCTTACTTTGCCCGTGATCTGTGACGACAGTCTTATCGAAGGAATATATCTCTCGGGATACATATCCCTAGGGAACCGCTTTAACATTTTTTGGCCCGTTGCGAACCGGATATTTTGCTATTTTTTAAATTGAGTTACATTTAATAACGTACCCCTTTTTGCTATTTATTCGCAAGGTCCTTCGTTTAATATTATTATTAAGAAACCGCTTTCAAAATTGATAATATAAAATCCGCTTATTTAGTCTTATATTACTTATTTGTTTCTCAGACATACCCGCGTAGCCATATAGGATTGCCTTGTTATTTCTTTATATTATACCGCAACCAAGCACCTATATGTGTAATAGTTTATTATTTATAAACATATTTATTATATACCGCTATAGAATACCATATGATATCCCGCATTCCTCTGTATTATCTCTTTAGATAATAAATATTTATATCACCGCATTTATAGTATAGTCTTAAAATTGTATCCTATAACTATATTATACATAATATACTTGTACATCCCGCACACCTATAATATACAAATATAAATGTCTATATCCCGCATTCCATTATATTTTATATAGTAATCTACGCAACACTTAACCGTGTTCTCGCTACATACCTACATATAATTTTATTTTCGTTACTGTCCGCTTACGCTGTCTATTGACAGGTCACTGTATAATTACCTATAGTTATATTGCGTTAAATCATTAGATATGTCACGTAAAGATAAAGATGCGCCTACCTTTTCACCTAGTCGTCAACTTATTATGTTAGAAGCTAAACGTAATGCTTTATTTCAACGAATACAAAGTATTTACGATAAGTCGAAGTCGGCTACGGAATCGGAAGAAAAAAGACGTATGTTTCTTAGTTCATGTATAACCATCGATGACGTTCGTAATAAGTTTCAAGATGTACTTGATGAATATAATAGTAGGATGCTTGATGAGAATCCTTCTGCCGTACCTAATTTTCATGTATATGACTCATTTGAAGATTTGTTTTGTTCAATTAAACAGACATTTTCTGATCTTTCTTCTGCGCCCACGGGTGGGAATTCGTGTGGGATAGATGCACCTGTATCTAGGCCCAGGCTCCCCCCCCCCCCCCCGATTAGTCTCCTTCAGCGGCAATTATCAAGATTGGAATTTATTTTACGCTAGTTACAAATCTACTGTCCATGACAACTCCTCACTTACAAACTCAGAAAAACTGTATTATTTACTGGGTAAGTTATCACCCAAAGTACAATCGGTATTTGCAGGTATTACACCCTGCGCCGAAAACTATGAAATTATTTTTAAGTCTCTGCTTGATAAGTATCAAGATATTCACGTTCTCGGTTCTAATTACTTAGACCAGATTTTAAATCTTAAATTAGGCAAAATGCCTTCCGCCGCAAGTTTTCAATTATTTATAGATAAGTATGTCACCGCCGCTATGTCATTAAAGGGCTTAGGTATAAAACAATTATCTGATTTCATTTTATTATATATTGCAAAACGTAAATTCGATTCAGAAACATTACGCGCGTTCGAATTACACTCTTCTATAACAAAATCACGTGATTTTGACGGATTTATTGATTTTATAAAAACGCAATGCCGCATATATGAAAATACACAACCCGCGCCCGCCACCAGTACAGAGTCAAATAAATACCGCCCGCCTACTAATAAATACCGCCCGCCTACTAATAAATACCGCCCGCCTGTTAAGTACCCGGACCCGCAGTCTTATGTTTCAAGTGTAACACCTATAAAATGTTCACTTTGTAATAGTAATATGCATGATCATTTTTATAAATGTAGTGCATTCGAAAAATTGTCACCTCTCGATCGTTATAAACATATTAAAGCTAACAATTCATGCGTAAATTGTTTAAGTACCAAGCATAAGTCAGGTGTTTGTAGATCAAAATCTTCGTGTCGTGCATGTCAAAAGCGCCATCATTCTTTGCTACATTTTGTTACGGATCGGGGCTCGCTGCCCGCGCGCGATGCGCCCGCGCCCCGTAGTAGCATGGCCTCACCCCCGCTCCCGTCACACAGTGGCGAGGCCGTGGCCAAGCAGAGTGGTCTGTCACTTTGCGCGCTCAGTAACAAAACTGTGCTACTAGCAACTGCATGCGTTATTGTGTATGACGCATTAGGTATTAACAACACTTAGTTCGATGTTTATTGGACAGTGCGTCCCAAAGTAATTTTATTACTGATGAATGTTGTGACCGCTTAGGTTTATTAAATGAATTAAAATATTCATCTACGATGGTAAAGGGTATCGGTGGCTCACAAAAAAACGTTAAGGGTTCAGTAGAATTTAATATATTTTCTCGTTTTAATTTTAATGTTCACTTTAATATTTCCGCGCTTGTTGTTGACCGTATTACGGACAGTTTGCCTTCCGTTCCTGTCAATACCGCCGCATTTTCACACATTAAAAACCTACCGCTGGCAGACGGCGAGTTTGCCATTCCTAGTAATATAGACGTACTTATAGGTAGTTCTATATTCCCGCACTTGCTATTGCCGGGTATTGTGCATAGCAAGCATCGTAATATTCCGCCTGCGATACAAACCGTATTAGGGTTTGTAATCATGGGTTCCGTACCCACTTTTAATTCCGCATCGCCTAATTCCGCATTATTAAATACCGCATATACAACGTCATGTTGTTCCGTGATTCATGATCGTATGGACACTCTCTTCCAAAGTTTTTGGGAATTGGAGGAGATATCCGCGCCGCCCGCTCAGAGTGCCGATGATCTCGAGTGTGAACATTATTTTCGCGCCACCACTACTCGTGATGATAGTGGTAGATATATCGTATCCCTGCCGTTTCGAGAGGACGTGTTCTCCTTAGGCGACTCTTTCGCTGCCGCACATAGACGTTATTTATGTCTAGAACGTAAGTTGGAAGCGTCACCTCATTTTCGTTTTTCTTATAACGAAGTAATTCGCGCATATATTGATAAGGGCTATTTAAGTCCAGTTAAATCGCATCAAGACAATTCACTTATACCCTCGTACTCGTACTACATTCCACATCACGGAGTGCTACGAGAGGATAAGGTCACCACTAAATTGCGCGTGGTTTTAGATGCCAGTTGTAAAACGACATCTGGTCGTTCGTTAAATGATATATTGCATAGTGGTACCAACCTACAGGGTGATTTATTTAGTATTTTAATTAACTTTCGTCTTTTTAAAGTTTGTATTTCCGCCGACTGTTTTCAAATGTTTCATCAAATAGTTGTACGCGAACCCGATCGTAGGTTTCAGCGAATTTTGTACCGCTTCAGCACCGATGATCCTGTGACTGAATATGAATTTAATTGTGTATGCTTCGGACTGAGGTCGAGTCCATTTCTCGCGCTCCGCGTTGTTCAACAACTAGTTGAAGATGAAGGGGATAAATTCCCTGCTGCTGCCGCTGTTGCTTCGTCTGCACTATATATGGATGATATCGTATCTTCTGTTATGACAGATGAACAGGCTATTACCATTAGCAACGAACTTATTGCACTTTTTAAAATGGCACAGTTTGATCTCGTAAAGTGGACGAGCAGCTCCCGCGACGTGCTTGCTCACATCCCGGATACACACAAAACCCTCAGTGACAAATCATTCGATAATTCCACCCCGCACAAGATCTTAGGTCTATTTTGGGATAACTCTAATGATTCTTTTAAGTTCAAGGTAATCACGCCAGACGCTATATGTACTAAGCGCGCTATTCTCTCCGCTGTTGCCCGTTTATGGGACATTTTAGGTTTCGTGGCTCCCGCTATTTTGTACGCCAAGCTCCTTATTAAGGAACTCTGGTTGTTGAAATGTGATTGGGATGCTCAACCCCCGCATCATATCATCGCAGCCTGGAGACAGTTCTGTTTAGAACTGCCCTCGCTTAATAGGCTTCGCATACCGCGACACTTAGGTGTGGTTGAGGATTGTCAATTGAATATTTTAGGATTTGCTGACGCTAGTGAACGTGCTTATGGCGGTGTAGTCTACCTACACATTCAGGTTGATAATAAATATTTTGTTCAATTATTATGCGCCAAGTCAAAGGTCTCGCCTGTAAAAATTGTATCCATCGCGAGATTAGAATTGTGCGCAGCCGTATTACTCGCAAAACTACTTCGTAAGGTTGTTGATACTATCGCACCACGGTATCCTGTGAATAATATATACGCCTTTAGTGATTCAAAAGTGGCTCTTTGTTGGATCCACTCTTCTCCGCACCGCTGGCAAACTTTCGTTGCCAATCGGGTAGTACAAATTATCGATAACGTCCCGGCAGACTGTTTCTATCACGTTGCTGGTTCCGATAATCCTGCAGACTGCCTGTCTCGTGGACTCACACCAGACAAGCTAGTAAACCATCCGCTATGGTACACCGGACCTTCATGGGTATTAAGTAACCCGGCCGAGTGGCCACATGCTGTTAATCACGACTTATCGAATGAAGACATTCCCGAACAACGGACTGTTATACACACATTAATTTCAAATACCTCTGAATCACTACTTTACGCGCTATCTCAACGCTTTTCTGTATATTCTAAATTATTACGGACTATTGTTTATATATATAAATTTATTAAACGCCTTCCTCGTAATACCGTTATTACGAGTGAAGACTTAGATTTTGCTGAAATAAAGTTAATCCGCGCCGTGCAAGAAGTATATTTTGCACATGAGTTTAATAATTTAAAAAATAATAAATATTGTTCTTCCGCTTTAAACAAGCTCCGACCATTTATAGACAAGGACGATGTCATCCGCGTCGGTGGTCGCTTGTCAAGTTCCGCTGAGGATTACTGCACTAAGTATCCTCTACTTTTACCGCGCCGCGATCATGTTATCGATATTCTTATCGATTTTTATCATAAGAAGCATCTTCATGCTGGACCAGAGTTACTTATGTCCTTACTCAGGCAGAAGTACTGGATCCTGTCCGCTCGCCGCTTAATACGTTATCGCATTCATAAATGTAACGCTTGTTTTAAAATAAAACCGCGCCCTACGTTTCCACTCATGGCCGATCTACCGAGCCACCGCGTCACTCAAGTTGATAAGGCATTTACGCATGTAGGCTGTGACTATGCCGGTCCCTTACAGTACACACCTATTCGTGGTCGGGGGGTTAAAAGCCGCAAAGCATGGCTATGTATTTTCACTTGTCTGACAACCCGTGCTACTCATATTGAAGTTGCTACTGATTTAAGCACGGTTAGTTTCTTATCCGCACTTAAACGATTCTTATCTCGCCGAGGCCCGATAAACTGTTTATATACGGACAATGGAACATGTTTCGTGGGTGCTCGCAAGTATCTTCGCGATTTATATAAGTTTCTTGATGAATATCGCCCGCATTTAGAATTAGAACTTTCAGAAAATCGCATTAGTATGAAATTTATTCCTCCCGCTGCTCCCCACTTCGGTGGAAGTTGGGAAAGCATCGTAAAAATAGTTAAAAATAATTTATTTAAGGTGATAGGATCACAAATTCTCTCTTATGAGGAACTTATAACAGTGCTTTCTCAGGTTGAGGCACTTATTAATTCGCGTCCACTCACAGCTAGAAGTAGTGACCCCGCTGAGCCGTCTGCTCTTACGCCGGCTCATTTTTTAAATACTGTCCCTCTTTCATCCATTCCTGCGCCAGAAGCTAACACGCACGATTTAAATCAACGCCATTCCCTTCTGGATAGCATTGTACAGTCTTTCTGGCGCCGGTGGCGAATGGAGTATCTGCATCAATTGCAGACACGCGCTAAATGGAATCTTCCATCAGTTCCCATTAAGGAGGGTACTGTTGTAATTTTAGTAATAGATAACGCACCGCCCTTTTCATGGCCATTAGCTGTCGTTGAAAAGGTACATCCTTCCAAAGACGGAACTACGCGAGTGGTCACTGTTAGGACTTCAAAGGGTAGCTACCTTCGCCCGGTAGTTCGTTTGTGCCCATTGCCGCATCAATAGTTATATATTTAATATAAGTAAAATTTAGATTTAGCTTAGTTATATATAACTTTCATTCATATATCGTATTCACATAACCTCAGATAACTTCCCGCTTATGATTAATCTTATACGCATTAATATACCGCTCATTTTATTTATATATATCTTCCGCATACTGCTATTCATTTCCCAGTGGTATATATATGTATATTTTTTTTAAAGGCAACCCTTTAAGGCCGGGGGAATGTTTGCGCCACAACTAGTTTAAATGCACATCTCGTGTAATAGACAAGGACAGACATACTCACGATCTAGGGCCGAAAGGAGCCGAGTACGCCCGCGCCATCGCTGGAAAGAAAGATGGCGCTTCTTCTTCGTTTCCCGCTCGTGTCTGAGAAACGCCGCTCGCACATAATTACGTTTTATAATAATTGAATCACTACGATTTAATAAACTATTGAATTGTCAAGGTGTATATAGATAGTGTGCAATATTCAAGGTGTATATACACTAATTTCCGCCGCGCGTGTTGTGTGTGTGATCAGTTCATCGATCATCATCGTCGTCGATCATCGATTCCTGCACCAAGACGCCATAGCAGAAAGCCAGGTACGCTCGTAACTCCTTACTTTGCCCGTGATCTGTGACGACAGTCTTATCGAAGGAATATATCTCTCGGGATACATATCCCTAGGGAACCGCTTTAACAGACAGAAAATCTCAAATAAAGAAGAAAATCTTAATATACGTACTTAGAAAAAACAAATCTCACCATGATATTATACTCGATTTAAATATTTTACGCAGTGAAACTGCAAAAAAAAATGTTATGCCATCAAATTAAATTATATTTCCTAATAAATAAAACCAAATTTAGAACTTCGGCAAGCTTCGGCAACTGTCAAATCTCCAAGTGAAAGTCTGAGAAAAGAAAATAGTACATATAACGATATATGGATTTTTAGTTAAATAATATTCGACTAAACTAAATATATTTTTATTTTATAGTAAAGTACACATTCTAAGCATTCTAAAATGGTATCACACTATATGACTTGATATTGTTTTGATACTATAAACTTGTACCAAACAAATTTAAGTTACAAAATTATTTTTGTATTTTTTTCATTCCTTGACTTTAGAGGCTCTATTCTATGAAGTATGAATAGTCAGAGATTTGAATCATATTTATAATGATAGAGTAACTCTTTGGCTACAAGTTGAGGTATTATATATGCACATCCACTGAGTTTTAGAAAAAGTATTTATGAGATGGCTTTCTTAGGTGAGTTCCCACTGTGCGCCAGTCGAGAATGATAAGATGACCATGAGATCAAGTCAGTTAACCAATCGTAATAAATTCAGTTACTCAACTAATCACGATGTTTTCTAGGGGCAATCGCATGGAAATCAACCTGACCTGGTACTTTTTAAGGTTTAGTTTTTTTTAAGGATGACAATGGAATGGTGCACCCGCTTGCGCTAACGGTTTACGCTGGCGGCACCAACGGAGGGTAAAATAAACATTTGGTCAGGTCAGTTAGCCCATCGTGTCAAATTCCCCATCACTAATCACAATGGTTTCCAGGGGGAACCACGTGGAGATCAACCTGACATGGTACTGGGTTCATTAGTGCACATAACTACCAATAAAAGAAGGCGATCTACAAGGAATCTTATTGCAATAAGATACAGAATTCCTTTTCTTTTTCCTTCTACTTCTACAGTCCCGAAATATGTATAAAAACAATTTACACACTCAAAAATTAACAAGTCAATCACAGACCGTTAGCTGTGAAACGGTTACGTGTTGGAAATTTTTAAACATCAGCGTTATTTAGTTATGCGGCGCACGGGGCGCCATTCAAAAGCGGGACGAACAGAGCCAATTATAATTTGCTGGAAAATCAAATGAAGCGACACGTTGGTGAACTTTTAACGGCATTTTTTATACTGTATAGGTAACAAACAAGGATACAATCTATCTACCTTTTACCTTTACCTGGACGCGTAAAACAAAAGGAGTTTTACGTGAAAACTATCCCACAATTTTTTTTTTATTAATAATGGGATTGCGCTTGGTCTTACCTCATCTGATGGTAAATGATGGTAAGACCTAGGAATACAACCTATCTACCTTTTACCTTTACCTGGACGCGTAAAACAAAAGGAGTTTTACGTGAAAACTACCCCACAATTATTTATTTTTATTAATAATGGGATTGCGCTTGGTCTTACCTCATCTGATGGTAAATGATGGTAAGACCTAGGAATACAACCTATCTACCTTTTACCTTTACCTGGACGCGTAAAACAAAAGGAGTTTTACGTGAAAACTATCCCACAATTTTTTTTTATTAATAATGGGATTGCGCTTGGTCTTACCTTATCTGATGGTAAATGATGGCAAGACCTAGGATGTAGCGTGGTTACCCAGAAGATATCTATTCACCATAGACTTGAAGAATCCTGGGTTGTATTTCTCCGGGAACACAAAAGCTGGAAGTGTGTTCCACTCTTTGGCAGTGCGTATTAGGAAGGACGATGCGAACCGCTCAGTGCGAATGTGCGGAATTTCCACGACGTACGGATGAAGTCCCAGTATTCGTCGTGTAGTTCGGAGGTACAGTTACTCTGTAGTAGGTAAGATAAGAGAATGCATTCCGTAAACCGTTAACGCAAACCGTACACCATCCTATACAGATGACAACATATCAGTAAATAATTAGTTTATTAGCATACAACGTTATAATTTATTTTTCTCATTGCTTTCTTGATGTAATTATTTTAGAAATATGAAAGCGTAGCGGTTTTTGTATTGATTGCCGCATGCATTCTTATGTAAATGTGCAAGTTTTGACGTGGTCTAGTGTTTTGAGTAGTCATGCTCACTAAGATGTCCAGACTTGTGGCGGCGTGGTGGGCCGGGTCATTGGGCTCCCTAAAATATGGTCGAACGCAGTGATGGCTGGCTCATCCGTCATACTCGTGAACTGGTGCTGCTTGTAGGGACTGGTCTGCTCTAATAACTATGACTGATTTCCTCTTATTAATTGTTTAACCAGTTGGTTACATATTCAATCTTTTTACTATTTAAGTATTTAATTGAATTACTGCTAATTGGTGGTTTGTATTCGCACACTTAAACTTAAAAATGTAAAGTAATAATAAAATTATTTAAAAGAGCAACACGCAAGTTTCTTTCTCGTTCTTCTTGTGATGAGACAGTTTCCGAATGAGCGGTAGATTAAAAAAATGTAATGACTATTCAAAAGTGCTTCAATGTAAGTTTATTTGAATAAATGATTTTCTATTCTATTCTCCTATTTCATTCCATAATATAAAAAACAAAATGGGTATTAATAAAATATAATTTTCACGGTTAAGTCAATCCGTTTCAATCATGATGTGATAATATTACCCACTGATTAAAACTGCATTACAGTATGGTTTTTTCTCACGGCGATCCCCCCAGTTTAATGCAAGCTTTCATTGATGGCGATAATCCCATATTGTGTAACATACACCGGTTTGTTTGTTTGATTTAATAAAAATCTTTTGTTACACTAAATAAATGGATTTATACAGTATCCCTCTCTCGACTCAGTTCTCTCTCTCTCGTTCATGCCACGTCTTTATTCTAATAAATTTTAATTTATTTTTAATAATATTTATAATAAAACCAAGAAGAATAGACAAAAAACTCTGTAATTATTTCTCTTTTAATCTAAATGTGTTTTTTTATAAATAAACTATTTATTGGTCTTCACAAGAATAATTTTAGGGTGAATAAAGGAATTACATGTCTAAAAAATACACGGATTTATGGTGTCTCTCTCTCTCTACTCGGATCTTTCTCTCTCTCTCCCGTTAAGCTACTTTTGTATTCAAAATGAGGCATAACATCAACAATATTTCTTCATGTACAGGTATATTTAACAAACAGTCATTTTTTTATTTCCTATTAGATCCAAATAATTATGTAAAAAGTTCCTTAATTTCTATAAAAAAAAGTCGATAATTGAATACGTAGTCTTTTAGTAAATCCAAAAGAAATCCGTTTGTTCGCGTGGCACGAGCCGCCAGTGCTGATTCCCTTTCAGCCGTCCTTTCCAATTACACGTTAAGAGATATAATGGAGAGAGCCCGGCGTGTGTCTCGCTTGTTTCTTTCAAGTCCACACTAGGCGATTATTACGGCTAAATGACCGCCTTAAGACGCCCGCTTCGACCGCAAGTCAGAAGCGGAAGCGTTTTTATTATTTTCTCAATAACTACTCTCATGAGTACACCGTTATATTACGTCTTATTGTTATTAACGTTGAAAAAATTAAACGCTAAAAAATAAAATATGTTATTGTTCTGTCTTTAAAAGTTTTAATACTATTTGCAATTGCTTGTCTTTCTTCTCTACTGAATCTGTATACTGAACTGGATGGTAGGGAAAAATATATAATATAAAAAAATCGACGTTTATAGGCTGCTAAAATATCCTACATGAATAAATAATTTTTGAATTTGAATTTAACAAAATATTTTTTCACACAGCGCCATCTAGGCCCAAAATAAGCAGACTTTGTGATTATTGGTATTAGACAACTGACAGAAGTACTGGATTATTAGATTTTTTTACTTTTTAGAAGTACTTGATTCTAAATATATACTTAATATATGTATGTTGTATAGTTAAAAACAAATACATAAAAAACACCCAGACCAATACAAACAATCATTCTTATGAATACACGTATTAGCATCTCGCGAGGAAGCGAATCCGAGACTATTTAAACTAAAGCGATGAGCTAAACCGCTAGATCAACAAGGCAGTCTTAATTCATGCAATTTTTTGGATGCAACCTTCATTTTCGTAAAACCTCAAAGCGTTTCTCAAAGTGTCTAATCTCTTGAATTAATTGTTCTGTGGACGATACAATAAGGAGAAATCTTTATATATAGAAATTACGTGTCAAGTTGTTTGTCCGCGATGGACTCCTAAACTACTAAACCGATTGCATATTTGATTTGCACATTGTGTCCAATTTGATGCAACTTGAAAGATAGGATAGCTTACATCTCAATTTATAGTCGCAATATTATTTAACCTTAGCCACAGCATCGCGTGGCCGGTTCTGCTAGTCTAAATATATATAACTCAAGGTGACTGACATAGTGATCTATCAACGCACAGCCCAAACCACTGGACGGATCGGGCTGAAATTTGGCATGCAGGTAGATATTATGACGTAGGCATCCGTTAAGAAAAAATTTTGATTAATTTTGCCCCCAAGGGGATAAAATAGGAGATGAAAGTTTGTATGAAACTTTAAATTTTAAACCGATCGGACTGAGACTTTGCATGCATAAAGCTACTATGACGTAGGCATCCCTTAAGAAAGGATTTTGATAAATTCCAGCCATAACTGGACAAATTAACGCGAGCGAAGCCGTGGGCAAAAGCTAGTATATAATAAAATTGTAATTTAGTGTAGGGGCAACATTTCAACCTTTTGTTAATGACAATAGAGACTCAAAGGTACCAAGTCTAACGATCCACACGTAAATTAATTTGTTAATCGCTGACTGCTTGTAACTTGCGCCACACTAGAAGGCAGGGAGACACGGAGGGTCCTGTATTGCCATCATTATAGGAACTCATCTCCTCGATATAGAGAATTGATAACTGAACCTTTCAGACGGGATGCTGCGATAGTTAAAGGAAAAAGTATCAAAAGAATGAAGTTTTATGAACTGATTGGGATCTGCCTTTGGTATTATATGAATCACGGATGGCAACTTATCAAATACAAGATCACTAGTGAAGCATCTCGGCTTTATGCGTACAGTTTACGAAGGAGAGTCATATATACATATATGGCTTCCGTGATCTAGTGATCAAGTACAGCAATTTAATGCCAATACTCGCGGGTTCGATTCCAGGGTTCGATTTCGGTGCAAGCATTTCTATTTATGAATACGTCCTTTGTATATTTATAAAAATATTATATATATGTATATTATCCAGGACTACAACGCAATCTAGATATCAATATTTAGATACATTTTACAATTTTTTTTTGCGTAATTAAATAAATTATAATCAATTCCCAAATAACTAACATATTATAAGCTGTAAGGGTGTAATTTATCTTAGCCTACGTCATAGTAGTTTTATGCAAGCAAAATCTCAGTCCGATCGGTTTAAAATAGACGAAGTTTCATACAAACTTTCATCCCCTATTTTATACCCTTGGGGATAGAATTAATCAAAATCCTTTCTTAGCGGATGCCTACGTCATAACATCTACCTGCATGCCAAATTTCAGCCCGATCCGTCCAGTGGTTTGGGCTGTACGTTGGTAGATCACTACGTCAGTCCCCTTTGAGTTGTATATTTAGATATATTGATGAAAGGTTATATTTAATACTTAAATATTCCCATAAATATTATAAAAACAAATAAATAAGATACAATTAAATAGACTAAAACATACTAGAATGTATAAATAAATGTACACGCGTTTATATAACAATATACCACTTGATTTCTTCCTTCAAATGTAAATTGCTCTACATATTAGGTATACTCCGAATTTGAGGGGCAATCCAGACATTCGCAGATCCGATTTGAATAAGAAAGCAGATTAAAATTAACATAAACCGGTATTTGTTACTTAAAGTTCTCGTTGCATTATTTGTTAGTAAGACAAACTCTGGAGACGCAGGCGAGATGTGATTACATAAATTTAAGATGTTACAGTACGAGTACACTCGTGTATGTCTGTGGGCAGTGCCTGAAAATCAGTGGATAGCTTTCTTATACCAATATGGTGAACAAGCATACGGCCCATCTCATGGTAATTGGTTACCATAGCCTATGGACGTCTGAAACACCAGGGGTGTTACGTGCGCATTGCCGCTTAAGAAACCTTCCTTAAAAACCCCATGCTGTAGTCTCGTGAGAAAATCTTGTCAAGTAGTTTATTCCACAATGTATGTAAGAAACCTTAATATACCCTCCTTAAAAAACCCCAAGCTGTAGTCTCGTGAGGTAAGAAGTCTCGGCAGGTAGTTTATTCCACAATGTATGTAAGAAACCTTAATATACCCTCCTTAAAAAACCCCAAGCTGTAGTCTCGTGAGGTAAGAAATCTCGGCAGGTAGTTTATTCCACAATGTATGTAAGAAACCTTAATATACCCTCCTTAAAAAACCCCAAGCTGTAGTCTCGTGAGGTAAGAAGTCTCGGCAGGTAGTTTATTCCACAATATAGGTACGGGAGTAACCTCCTCTGAAACCTCACTGTCCGAGACTTAGGTTCTAGCGAGTTCGGATGAATTCCCTGTCGATGGCGAGCGGTGCGATGGTAAAAGGTAGCTGTGGGCATCATGTCGATCAATTCCTCAGAACACAGTCCGCTGCTTGTATGCTGCAAACAATACACTGAGGTGCTGCATTTTTGCGTATGGGCTATACACACTACGTTACTCACGTTTTGTTTTTGTACCCGTGTTAATACTCATAGTATCATAACGCACACTCCATATCGCGCATTCAACCGGGCGCTTGCACACCGGCGCCCCCGGTCGTCCCTCCGATCGATCCCCCGTCCAATTCAAACGGGGATCGATATTACGACGGCCTGAGCCGAGGTTCGAACCCCTAGCGGTGCCCTCAGACTAAAGTCGTATCCGTCAGGCGGGAGTTGGCCTTCAGCCGCTCCATAAGTCCTTCCGCGGGTTTGGAGTACCATCTGTACTCGCTCCCTATCGTCCGGTGGAGCTGCAAAGGCCAGCTGCGGCCAATAGCATTAGAGAGTCCGAAAAAAAAAGCCATGACGCACCCGTCAATACTGCGGCTGCGCGCCGTGCAATATTCTGCATCTGTGGTGCATTACGTTTGCGCGGGAAACACTATAAAGGAAAGACAACAAAATGGCTTCTTCTGCAGACACACTGATTAATAGTTGTATTCCTGATTTTTAATTATTTTATACTATTCTACATAACTTCAAATGTCAGCAATAATATAAATACAGCCCCTTGTGACATACCTAACAACATTATTTACTAACAGTATTGTATTTTATCTGTATTGTATTGTATTTTGTTGACTGACCAATGTAATTGTGTATCTACTTTTTAATTAGACGATCTAGCACACCGCTTTACGTCCGATGGTCGCGGGTTCGATTCCTCGCACGGCAAAAACATTTGTATTCATGAGTATGATTGTTTGTATCAGTCTGGGTATTTTCTATGTATGTATGTATTAACGAAAATACGACTATAGGGAAAAAAGATTATAATGTAAAAACTTGACGTTCATAAGCGGCTAAAATGTCCTACATGAATAAATGATATCAGAATTTGAATTTGAATTTGAAAAAAAACAATCTATGTATTTGTATCAGTTATCTAGTAACCACAACACAAGCTTTAGCTAGCTTATCTTGGGTCTAGATGGCGCTGTGTGAACTGTCCTGAGATTATTATTATTATAATTTTTCTTGTTAATATTACAGTGCCTTCTGTGTCCCTTTAACGTAAATAAAAATTGTATCTATCTATCTATCTACACTGAACATCGTTTGCAGCTGTAACGAACGTAAATATTCATTAAAAAATTATAATTACACAATATTTTCTTATTGTAAATACAGTAATTTTCAGTATAAACATAAAAGGAGGTTTCTACACTGAGCAATTTCTTCCAGACAACCTCGGGGTACATTATTTAATTACGATACAAAGAACATAAGATATTACTTCTGTTATTCACAATTATGTAAAATAACAAAGATTTCACGTTCTAATGCAAATAGAAGAAAAAATTCTGTGTAGGAAGCGCGATCGTGTATTATTTTGCGCTCCGATATGCCAGAACAATGGATTTCAACTACAGATAACTAAAAGTAAAAAAAAAAATAATAATAACTTTTTATTGCGCATACATAAACATAGGACAGTGAGTACAAAACAATGAAAATAAATGTTTTACAAAAGGTCTTATCGCTATCAGTAATCTCTTACAGACAACCTGGTGTTATGGTGATTATATTTAATTCTAGCATTCGTAGATGTTACAAATATTTGAACAGATTATAAATTATAACTTATTTATCTGTATTAACGGATATTGCTTGTATGGACTGTTTAGGTTGCGAATACTAATTAGATTTCCTGTTTTTTGCAATAGCATATGCTGGCGGTCACTCTATTCTCCCAAATTTGAATTTAAATGAATCTGTATTATTGTAAACATGTACAATAAAAAATACGAGCTGAGTTTCTTGTCAGTTTTTCTCATCTCGAAATCATTCCGGACCATATTAGACCATATTGGACCGGATTCATAATAGACCTACATGAATAAAGATATTTTGAATTTGAATTGAATTTGAACGTTAGTCCCCCGATCTATAATATCTATATACATACATAAAATAAAGATATATATCATATGATGGCTAGAAAATTATGTCATGGAAAAAACAAAATTAATTCGTGATCCATATTGTACGCCTCTTGTACTCTTTTATTTCACTGTCCAATCCGAACCTTGTCATCAGACATAAATCAAGTAAACCATGACAATGTCAGAACTAACATTGACGGCCTCTATGATCTAGCGATTGAACACACCGACTTGCCGACGAAGGTAGCAGGATACCATTTTTTTTATTGTATAAATCTTGTGTTTTCAAAATAAATTAAATGATAATTGACTACCTCGGTGATCTAGGGGTTTAGCACACCACTTTACGTCCGATGGTCGCGGGTTCGATTCCTCGCACAGCACAAAAAATTGTATTCATGAGTATGATTGTTTGTATCGGTCTGGGTGTTTTCTATGTATAACATGTATGTATTTAGGAAAAAAAATCTATGTGTTTGTATCAGTTATTTAGTACCCATAACACAAGCTTTAGCTAGCTTAACTTGGGTCTAGATGACGCTGTGTCAATTGTCCTGAGATTATATTGTCATTATTATTATTTCTTTATATATATATTATATATCTCCCTTTGATGGGGTAATAGACTGATCATTGCGGGTAAAAATCACCAAACAATGATAGTATAAATGATGAATGATGAGGATGGATAATTTTTAAGTGGAAAACAATTTTTTTTATTATTATTATTAAATCAAAATATCTATTCATGTAGGTATTCTATTAATGTCTTATGACTGTTATGATATGTCAAATCTCCCTGTCAGAATCTAATGGGTGTCTATGTCGAACATTAAATGAAAATCCCGTGCATGAACAACTATTGCCATGCGCGTTTGGTTGTAAATAATCGTTAAGTAAGCTTTACTCAATAAATATGATTTAACAGTTATTTTGAATTTATTAAAAAGTAATTCCAGTATATCTTTTGTTATCTTATTATGTAATTGTACTAAAAACTATAACGTATCATAATATCATTCAAATAATCGTTAAATGGGTTCAATAAATATGACTTAACAGATGTTTTGAATTTATTAAAAGGTAATTCCAGTATATTGGAATTACCTTTTAATAAATTCAAAACATTGTTTTGTTATCTTATTGTGTAATTGTTCAAAAAACTATAACGTATCATAATATCATTCAAATAATGGTTAAGTGGGATCAATGAATGTGAATATAATAAATTTAACAGATGTTTTGAGTTTATTAAAAGGTAATTCCAGTATATCTTTTGGTATCTTATTGTGTAATCGTTCTATGAACTATAAGTTAATATTATAGTTGCTATATGTTGGGGCCGTCTGAAATAGCGAAACAGTGGGTAATCACTGAAGTTCATACAATCGACACAGTGGCAAATAATATTTGCATACGCCTCAGGCCGGGGATGTGACACTGTGTAGTGTCGACGGGGTGGTTCGTGCGAGCAAACTTTGCATGTCTATACATATAAATAAAATTGGAGTGTATGTTTGTAATACTGAAATAACCATTTTTTACTACATACATATGAATATAAATACGGTAGGTACATACACTAAAATATCATATTCACTATTTTTGTCTGCCTGTCTGTTTGTTATCTCTGAAATGGCTGCACCGATTTTGACAGGACTTTTTTTGGCTGGTAGCTGATGTAAGGAGTAACTTAGGCTACTTTTATTTTAGAAAAATTCTTTTATTTTATTAAAATAAAGTTAAATTCAACGCGGACGAAATCGCGGGTACAGCTAGTACATAATAAAATGGGAGCTCGCTTGTTGTTTTAGGCAAGATTCAAACTGATATTTCAAAGAAAGGACTAGTCAACTAAACTTTGTACGGACGTCAGCCGAATTGGATGTTACCTTTTTAGGATAAATCATCACCTGATTCCTTATCTCTTGGGGTCGGCGTAATATGTTTTTCTCTTCCATTCATCTCTATTTGCCAAGATTTCATAACCATCCACATTCATACAACACTTTCTTTAAAATTCCTGTCTTCATTTCCACACATACATGCCGAAACTTTTTAGTATAAAAATTATATAAAAAATTATCGTGTCACAATATTATTTAATAATAATCTCAGGACAATTCACACAGCGCCATCTATGTAGATCCAAGTTAAACTAGCTAAAGCTTGTGTTATGGGTACTACGTAACTGATACAAAAACAGATATTTTTTTCGTAAATACATACATAATGTACATTAAAAACACCCAAACCAATATATATACAAACAATTATACTCATGAATACAAATGTTTGTGCCGTGCGAGGAATCAAACCCGCGACCATCGGACGTAAAGTGATGTGCAAGACCGCTAGACCATGGAGGTCGTCACCAGTCATTTCATAACCATCCACACTCATATAACACTTTCTTTAAAATTACAGTCTTAATTTTACGCATTACATGCCGAAACTTTTTACTATAAATCTTGTATATAAAATTCTCGTGTCACAATGTTAGTTACATAGTAACTCCTCCAAAATTGCTTAGCCGATTTTTATGAAATTTTATATGCATATTCAGTAGGTCTGAGAATCGGCTACGATCTATTTTTCATACCCCTAAGTGATAAGTATTGTAGGAAAGTGATAACTAAGATTTTTTTTTATTTAGTAGATATTTTTTTTATTATGTGGCAATAAAAATATATACAACCCTAAATGTTCTCTCTTCTATCCCCAACCCCTATTTTTTAATAGCGATTTTATTTTATATGGCAATACAACGTTTGCGTGATCGGATAGTATATTATAAAAATACTTGTACCCCATAAAATGGCCAAGATACACTTTGTACAAAGTCGTCTGTAGAATCCATGTTTCTTCTATTTTAAGGAGGGGTGAAGGGTGAGAAAATGCTGTTCCTATTTCAAAAGAAATTGATTGAATTTACTCAACGTGTAGTTAGGCGATTTCCTACACATATTTACATCTATTTTTCAGGATTTTCGTAGGATGGTAATAGTTTTTAAGAATGTTCCTTGTAAAACACGAAAGTTCGAGATAGGTAAATTACCTGTATTAACCATAAAATTATTCGTGTTAAAAAAATCTATTTTTTTTTTGTTTTTTCTATACTTTGTGTCTTCTGTCAGTTAGATTAGAAAGAATAGCGTGTTTTTTATGGATTTTTTATTTTGTAATCAAATATATATATATATATGTTGAGAGGTACCATGGATAACATTTGTTGATATGATGTCAGTTGTGCTATTTATGTATATAGGTGACGACTACCACTTACCGTCAAGTAGCCTATATGTTTATATGGATTTTTTGGAGATACAGAAATCTTAATTATGCTAAAAATCTAGAGAAAATTAACAATACTATACTTATACTGTGTAATAAATACTATATACGAATAAGAAAACTTTCTTGGTCAATACTTTTAAAGGACCAATTTTTAGTTTTTTTTTTGTTTGTTTGTATTTAACTTTAACTTTTTGTTATCTATTTGCACAAAAGATGATAAAAGACAACTAAATTTTTTTATTTGTTTCATTTTTAACGTTAACTTTTTATTACTTATTTTTACAAGAGATGATAAAAGATAACTAAATCAATTTCAGTGAAGTGGGTCTAATATTTATGTTACATTCTTAGGTTAGAAAACGTATAACACTACATTTGGTTCGTTGGTTCACCATTTGTTTGAATATCTCATCGGACGGGACGGACAATCCGATTTGTAATGCCCGATCGAGTTTACCCTATAGGTACAACTTACTTGCAAACCTTTCGAATTCTTTACAAAATTATGATGAATATTGTAACTCAATTTATATAATGCACCCCATTTTCTAAATCCTTATTGAATACGAAAAAAATGTATCGAATATATAATTGTATTCCAGAGCTCAAACATATTTCTTTACTAGCTGTGCCCGTGGTTCCGCGAAATTTATAGCATATATTTTATTCTGATGTATAAGCTATAATACTGTGAAGTTTCATGAAAATCTGTTCAGTAGTTTTTGCGTGAAAGAGTAACAAACATCCATCCGTACTTATCCGTATTTCGCATTAAGATACTGTAACTCAATTTATACAATGCACGTCTTTTCTAAAACCTTATTGAATGCGAAGAAATGTATTAGAATGATATCGAATATATAATTATGTTCACGAGCTCAAATATATATTTTTTACTAGCTCTGTCCGTGTTTTCCGCGTGAAATTTGTAGCCTATATGTTATTCTGATGTATAAGCTATATTACTGTAAATTTTCATGAAAATCCGTTCAGTAGTTTTTGCTTGAAAGAGTAACAAACATCCATACTCACAAACTTTCGTGTTTATAATATTAGTAAGATATTGTAACTTAATTTATACAATGTACGCCATTTTCTTAATACTTAAAAATATATTCGAAATGTATACAATATATAATTGTATATAAGAGCTCAAATATATGTTTTTTATTATCAAATGTAGAGTGACTTCAGTTGTTATTGAATTTTGGAGAAGTCAAGATCAATTACGTCGAATAAATTAATCTTTTCTTAGTGAGACGTATTTCCAGATGTGGATGAAGCCTTTAAAATGAGTGTGCTTTTTTATACCACTAATATGGTAATCAAAAATTAACCATTTACCATCAGATGGGCCATATTTTTGATTACCTTAAGAAACCTTATTTATAACCATACTCCTATACTCTATAACCATTTACCATCAGATGGGCCATTAGAGTATAGGAGTATGGTTATAAATAAGGTTTCTTAAGGTTGTTTCAGGCCTATGGACGCTTGAAACACTCTTAAGAAACCTTAATATACCCTTCTTGAAAAACCCCATGCTATAGAAAAGGCAGATAATTCATACCACATATATTTTGATATTTATATTCATTTACATTGTTACAAATACCTGCGAAGTTGATATTAAAAAAACCGTTCCGGAATCTTCCTTAGCCCGTCACATTTTATTATCTATGGAGAGAAAAAAGTAAAAATATTTCTATGTCGCCATTATTTGGCGGGTTTCGCAGTCGGCTGACAAACAAAGGGTGTGTGGGCAAAAAGTTTGACAGCTCGTTACGGGAGGCTAGACGAGGGGCAGGGGCGGCCCGCGGGGCGGGGGCTACTAATTGGCTACCTGAGGGACATTTTCCAGCGATCACTGCTTGTTATCTACTTGTTTTTATTGTGCTCAAACACTCGAGATAATCAATGTCTTGACGTCACATCCGAGTCCTGCAATTGACAGGTATTGTTAAGCGGGACTTGATGATTTTATATTGCAACTGATTAATTTTGTTAAAAAGTAATATCTATTATACAGTGCTTACTTCGGGTTCACGTCACTTACTTAGGGTATAGGCAGAGAGATTAAACTAGAACGTTGTTACACATATATGTATTAAATCTTATTAATATCATAAACTTGAAAGTATTTGCGTCCATCCATACTCGTGGATGGATGTTTACTATTTAACTCGCAAAAACTACTGAACGGATTTTGATGAAACTTTACAGTAATATCGCTTATACATCAGAATAATACATACGCTATAATTTAAAAAGATATTATAGTTTGGGAAATATAATGATAAATGTCACGTGTGATATAGATGCAGTTTCGCGGGACAGCATTTTTAAACTCCAGTCATATAATAATAATAATAATAATAATAATAATGTATTTATTATCAGGCTTAATTGCCCACTTTGTTAGTATTACAGATTTCTTATAATTAATGTTAGTACGTACAGACTACAGACACAAAATACACACACAAAAATAATAATAATACAAATAATATCAAAAATTAATATTAAATTAAGTTAAAATATAAATTAAAATACATTCACATATAAATCAGTATAAAAATCACCGCTGTACCATTCCATTAGAAATAGTACAGCAGTGATTAACATATGCACAGTCCAGCCTGCCCGCAATCATGCTCAGGATGCTGTTGGTACTGGCACGTACCCTCCGCACCAGGGATGCGCATCTTTTCCGCATTGTAGCATAAAAACAATCCACACGGTACTCCGCGAACATCCCTGATGCACTGCAGTTTATAGGTACATCAGAATGACACATAGGCTATAAACATGCGGGCGAAACGCGCGGACACAGCTAGTAAGTAAGTATGTAATATAATGAAAGCATAGACATAAAGGGAATGCTATTGAACAACCTTCAATAAGACGCCGAGGTTTTAAAGTAAGTTAACAGCGCAGGTACCAACCCCAAAATACATTAAGAAAACTCCGTCGGCAGCTATTTAATCTTAGCAATTGCCCCAAAAGCTTATCAAACTTGTTTCAAAGTTTGCTTATTACAATTCAGCGTACGAGTGCTGGCAGGCCACTCATGAAATGAAATTACATCGAACCGCGCCCGCCGCGGCTTACCTCTAAACTCGGCACATTTTTAAAAAGCATTACATCATAGATTAAGTATATTTTAGTTGCGAAATTTTTACAGAACGTCACTACCAATATGAAATGAAATGGTATTTATTCTATAGATGCTCAGAAACAAAATACTCTTAATTACAATCGATTAAAAGTAAAATGAACAAAAACAATAAAACATACATAAAGTAAAACAAAAGACAAACTTACTTCTAAACTGGACACATTTTTAAAAAGTATTAGATCATAGATTAAATATGTTTTAGTTGCGAAATTATTGCAGAACGTCACTACCAATGTGAAATGAAATGAAATGGTATTTATTCTATAGATGCTCAGAAACAAAATTAATACTCAATAATTACAATCGACTTAAAGTAAAAATGAACAAAAACAATAAGACACACATAAAGTAAAACAAAAGACAAACTTACTTCTAAACTGGACACATTTTTAAAAAGTATTATATCATAGATTAAATATGTTTTAGTTGCGAAATTTTTGCAGAACGTCACAAACAATATGAAATAAAATGAAATTCGGTAAGAAAATTTTATTTCGGTAGATGCTCAGAAACACGACCCTTAATTAATTTAAAAAGTATTAGATCATATTATTCACGAAACTTATCTGCATAGTAACGTCGCTATTGTATAGATATTATTTAATTTATTTATATGTATATATGTATGTATATATATGTGTGTATGTATATTTTATATATAATGATTATTATGTAGTTATATGTATGTGTATATGATATGTAAATTGTACATCCAACAACGAATTGTTATACCTCGACCAGACACAGTCTAATCACTCCTCTCCATCCTAAGGTTGCCTGGAAGAAATCGCTATTTAGCGATAAGGCCGCCCATTGTTACCTCTATATTATAATTATTTTGTTATTATTTTCTTATTTAATGTACATATTAATTTATGTAATTACTCTTTCTGTGAGAGGAACAATAAAGTGTTTTTCATTTCATTTCATAGATCATAGATTAAATATATTTATAATAAAATAGAATGATATGATATGATTTAAAATAAAATAGAACAAAAACTATAACACACATAAAATAAAACAAAAGAGACCACCACTAAACTCGGTACATTTTTAAAAAGCATTACATCATAGAATCAATAATTTAGTTATGCAATATGTGTAGGACGTCACTAACAATATTAAATAAAATGGGATTGATTTTGTAGATACTCAGAAATAAAACGCTCACAATTACAATTGACTTAAAATAAAATACACATAATATAAAAAAAAACCCAAACTTACCTCTAAACTCGGGACATTTCTAAAAAGTATTATTACATCATAGATTAGGTATGTTTTAGTTCAAAATATGTGCAGAACGCTAAACTGCAGAAATTGTATTTATTCGGTAGGTGCTCAGAAAATCGACTCTCAATTTACATAAAATAAAAATGAACAAAAACAATAAAACACACATAAAGTAAAACAAAAGACATTACTAAGAATTTCCAAATAAGTATACATTTATATAGTACAATAGTATACAGAAATTAAAACAAAAAAAGAAGTTACATATGTTTGTACCATAATGTTTGGAGCAGTCACAACATATGCTGAGTGGCTGCTGGCTCAATTATCAACTATATAATTAAATTAATTATATTACTAATTACTAATTTTGCGCAGTATTATTGTAATTTATTTATACGTTATTAATCTACAATAAATTTCTTTTCTTCTTTCTTTAAGTCAACATCAGAAGCATTAATTGACTCGCCATGTTAGAAATAAACAGTTATATCATGATTACAATAACTTACAGATAATGGTGGTGCCGTCCGTCCGTGAGACGTTAAACCAATATTTCATTTTAAGCCAGCTGCGAAATTTTATCCGCAAAGTCCTGAGTCAACAATGTCATGATATCTATCAATATTAACGGCCCACTGCGCTTATAAAAATGTTATACTTAATTCTATGAGAAAAATTTCACAATTTTCTATATAGATGTATAGCGTAGTGGTTTAGTGGATTATGACTCCGTTTTATTGATTCCTTTACTGCTTCTCTATCTACCTACTTCTCTCCCAAAGATTGCGAGTTCGATTCTGGGTGACACATATAACTATTTGTTTCAAACTCACGACCTTGGGATCGAAACCAGGTTTTAATCAACTAGATGAGAAATTGTTAGTAAATTTGGAATTTAAAAAATAGATTGTTAGTTCAGATTTTAATTAGGACTACTGCCTCATTATAGGTATATACCCTAACAAGTAGATCTCCACGCGGTCCCCCTGGCGTTCCTTCCAGTAGTGTCCCTCCAGATAAGGGGATTGTTAGTAATGTGGACTAATAACCCCATTGTTAGCAATGTCGGGTTGACCATCACGCGGTTCACCCGTCGAGCATACAATCGTGGTAAATTGCCATTTGCAGATGAGGTAACTGCTCTGACTTCATGCTCATTTGAGCAACCTCCACTGGTGCCCCGTAAGTGTAAACCGTTAGCGTAAGCAGATGCATTCCATTGTCATCCATACAAAAAAATTGCCACTTCTATACCCTCTGCATGTATTTTATACTCTTTGCCACAGTCATGATACATATTGCAATATTGCTAAGAAGAGAAACTTTTACATTTTGCGTTCACCACACCGGATGCGGTACCTACGTCCAGTGTAAACTTTGTTTTTATACGATAATCGTGGCAAGCATACGGCCGATCTGATGGTAAACGACTACCTTTACTATAGAGGAAATACCATGTGTCCTAAATATACCCTTCTTTATAAACCCCATGCTGTAGCCTCTAGAGGAAACCTTGGCAGTTCATTCCACAATGTAAGTGTACGCGGGAGAAAACTTCTCTGAAACCGCCTATGAATAACAGTAATAATAATCTCAGAACAATTCACACAGCGCCATATAGACCTAAGTTAAGCTAGCTAATGCTTGTGTTATGGGTACTAGATAAATGATACAAATACATGGATTTCATAAGTATAATTAGTAAAAATCACGGGATCTTACCACGTTTTATATTTATTTGCTGAGTTCCTGATATTTCGGCAGTGTTTCAACCACCATGATCACGGGTAAACTGTTCATTGGTAACGGTAACGGGTAAACTGATTCTGTTGGGATCAGTTTACCCGTGTAAGATCCCGTGATTTTTACTAATTATACGTATAAATAATGACCACGTCAAGTTTAAAACAGTATATACATGGATTTCTTTTTGTATATAAATACATATTAAACATAGAAAACACCTAGACCGTCACAAACAATCGTACTCATGAATACAAATGTTTTTGCCGTGCGAGGAATCGAATCCCCGACCATAGGAAGTACGGAGGTGTGCTAAACCACTACACCAGCGAGGCCGTCGACAATAGATTAATACAATAAAAAGTCATTATCACAACTGTCATGCCTATCATTTGCGTATCGAGTACCTCCCTTGTTCCCTCTGTGTGTATTATATATATATTCTTTATTGCACAGATAATACAAACATAATATAATTTAGAGACAATGTGAGCAAAGGTGGACTTATCCCTAGAAGAGATCTCTTTCAGTCAACCTAAAACAGGATATGTGGTACTAAGTGGGTAATAACTGGTGCAAACAAAAAAAAATGTCCATACCTAGATACTAAATACAATTCAATAATTAATTGTAGAATCTATAACAAAAGTAAAATACATAAATACATAAACATAAATAATAATACAAATATATACTCTTTGCCAGTCATGATACCCCTCCGATCGATCCCCCGTCCAATTCAAACGGGGATCGAAATTACGACGGCCTGAGCCGAGGTTCGAACCCCTAGTGGTGTCCTCAGACTAAAGTCGTATCCGTCAGGCGGGAGTTGGCCTTCAGCCGCTCCATAAGTTCCTCCGCGGGTTTGGAGTGCCATCTACACTCACTCCCTAACGTCCGGTGAAGGTGTAAAGGTCAGCTGCGGCCAACAGCATTAGGGTAGTCCGAAAAAAAAAAAGTAATGATACATATTGCAATATTGCTAGGAAGGGAAACTTTGACACTTTATTTACTTACTTTATTTTTTTATTATGGTAAATTAAGTTTAATTATTTTATTTGCTCTTTTTTTTCGTTTGTTGTTTATATTGTATTTTTTACATTGCACTGAATAAAATATTTTTCTTTCTTTCTTACACTTTGCGTTCACCACACCGGATGCGGTACCTACGTTCAGTGTAAACTTTATTTTTTCCCAGAAAATTCCATGTAATGGCATTGTTAAATACAATCGATACATACCAGCTTCTTCCATTCGACCGCATTCAGAACCGAGCAGCCAGAATCATTGGTAATCAACGTCTATGTGACAGACTCGACCCATTGGCTTTGCGGCAAGATATTGCATCTCTGTGCATTATCTACCGCATATATCACGGGGAGTGTTCTGAGGAATTGTTCGGATTAATACCAGCTGTTGAGTTTCACCACCGTACCACCCGCCAGAAACTGAAATACCATCCTGATCATGCCTGATCATGCCTGCCATTGCCTCGCACAACCACATTGTGGAATCACCTTCCAGCAATGGTACTTCCGAACCGATACGATATTGAAACCTTCAAGAAAAGAGCTTATTCCTTTTTAAAAGGCCGACAACGTACTTGCAATTCCCCTGGTGTTGCGGGTGGTCATGGGCGGATCATTACCATCATTACCATCATTACAATCAGGTGAGCCGCATGCTCGTTTGTCCCCTGTGTTATAAAAAAAAAACATTAAATACATACTTAGGCAACATGGCAGATTGCCGTCGTCAGTGCCGTGACCACACAGACAGTTTCAATATTTCAATCTCTTTCATTCATTCATTATTTCAGCCCGGAAGAAATCCACTGCTGGACATAGGCCTCCCCCAAAGATCTCCACGACGATCGGTCCTGCTCTGCTCGCATCCAATGCCTTCCGGCGATCTTGACCAGATCATCCGTCCACCTTGCTGGAGGCCTTCACACGCTGCGTCTTCCGGTCCGTGGTCGCCACTCGAGGACTTTACTGCCCCAACTTTTAATATCTTAGTTTTATTATATTAATTCTTATGTATGTCAGTCTATAAGGTATTTATAATATGGGCCAAGTGGCCTGAAATAAATAGATAAATCTATCTCTGACTATTACTTGATAGCCTCTCTGGTCTAGTGGTTTAGCACATCGCCTTACTTCCGAAGGTAGCGAATTCAATTACTGGCAGGGTACGAACATTTGTATTCAGAAGTATGATGATTTATATATGTTTTCTATTTATTAAGTATTAAATAAATATTATTAGTAAAAGTCTCCATTACCATTATTTTCAAAAAATATCATCTGTCAAATGTTGCATACACGTTCATAGTTTAGGATAACAAATATTTTGTTTATTTATTTATTTCAAGTTAATATTAAAACCCCATATCACTACACAGTATAAAAAAAGTAATCGCTGTCTGTCCGTCCCTATGTATGCTTAAATCTTTAAAACTACGCAACGGATTATAAAGTGTTTTTTTTTTATGACAGAGTGATTCAAGAGGAAGGTTTATATATAATACATGTACAAGCCGGGGCGAGAAGCTGGTTTATAAAGTATAATATATACTTTATAAACCAACATGCATATGAAATAATAATAAAATATAATTAATAATATTAACTGCTTTTATAATTGAATACCTGTAAAAAAATCTGAAATTCAATAGCGTTGCAAAAAAATTAATAATTAATAAATATGTTTCAATTGGGCGCACATTCGTTTCCGCCCGACCCGTCCGGACGGTCCCGTTCAATAACACTTGCCGATCGCGCACCGTACGAAATTTAAAAAAGCAACATAGCCGAAATTCGAAATTTAAAAAAGCAAAATGGACGAACACAGCCGTTACTAATTTGACATGTGACGTCACATTTATTCTGCGGCTGTCAGGGGTGGCGTCCGCAGTCAGTAGTAAAAATTAATTGGCCATTTTACTGGACAGATATTTCTGACGTAATATAGGTATTTCAGGGTCGCCAACTCGCTCTTGACACCCCTGTTATTTCAGGCGTCTATAGGCTACGGTAACCTTTTACCATCAGATGGGCCGTATGCTTATTTGACACCTAAGTAATTAAGAAAAATATTGCTGTGCTAGCTGATTTCGCGACTTCATATAACTGTTTTGTTTATAAACCGATTAGAATAAAATATATATACATATAAATAAAATTGGTGTGTCTGTTTGTCATATTGAAATAACCGTTTTTTACTACATGCATATGATTATAAATACGGTACATACACCAAAATAACATTTTTTATAATTTTTGTCTGTCTGTCTGTCTTTTTGTCTGTATTCCGGCAATTCTCTGAAATGGCTGGACCGATTTTGACGGGACTTTTTCGACAGGTAGCTGAAGTAATGAGAAGTAACTTAGGCTACTTTTATTTTAGAAAAATAAAGTTAAATTCCACGCGGACGAAGTCGCGGATACAACTAGTAATATTATAAGAATAGTGTTAGTTACAATTTCTTAAATCTCTCTTCTTGATTGCTCAAATAATAGCATAGAATAGAAAGGTCTCTCATCAATGTGGAACAATATCGGTCTATAGGGTTGACAATTATATCCGAGCGCAGTTCAAAGGGGCTAATGGAAATTTAAATACTTGCTTCCGAACGCGTGTCACACAATGGTCCGCCGTGACAGCTAATTGTCACACTTACAGTATTTTTTTGTCACTTAACATCAAATTCGCTATTGTGTAAGTGCAATCATGTGGACAGGGCTGCCACTTACCTCCTTTCGTTTTTATCACGAACAGTGAACGGCTGGACGTGTGACATATTTGCTTTTTTAAATTCCGTCTGCAGTATTTTAGTAATTTGATCAAGTTTGCACTACATACAGACATACAAACACATACATGTTTGTAATGTATGTACTTCTAAGTATATAATATATATATATATATAAATATAGCAATATATATGCATGTATTAAAAAACGGTTATTTCAACATTACAAACAGACACTCCATATATATACATAAATGCGAATGTAACTCTGTCTGTCGTTATTTTTGAAGCTAGAACGATGAAACTTTTTTATTGGACTTTTACGGGGTTAGATTATTAAATATTTTTCATTATTTGGTCAAGGTCACTATTTTACACGAACGAAGTCGCGGGTACAGTATGGGCATGTAATGCGTAGGAATGAAGATCATATCCTAAGGACGGTGTTACATATGAATGTGGATGGTTATAAGGGTAGAGGAAGACCGATAAAGAGATGGATGGACTGTGTGAAAGGTGATATGGTGATAAAGGGAGTAAATAACGGAATGACTGCGAACAGAGATGAATGGAAGGGAAAAACATATTACGCCGACACCAAATAAATGGGATAAGTAAGAAGCAGATGATGATGATGATGAAGTCGCGGGTACAGCTAGTGGATAATAATCCGAATTAAACATTATTATTTGTCTCGTATAACATAATGGAACTTCTAATGAAACACAGGTTTTATTATATTTAAGTATTTTAATTACGACAACGTTTTACAAATTAGGTTAGTACAAAAAAAAAGGAAGTGAACTCAATAACTGACAAATGTCTATATAAGAAAAAAATAAAAATGATGCAGGTATACAAAAAACAAGTATATGTATATGCAATGCGACTATTCAGTGCATCTTCTTGTTGCTATTAAAATATATCAGGCGCTTTAGCCCTGAACATTATTATTACAACAACAACGAACAATACATGAATATTTATTTGCCTCTGTCTTAATATATCTATGTATTCTCCCAAATAGAAACAGAAATCATGTTTATTCAAACAAACTTAATATAAGCACTTTTGAATAGTCGAGTTTTTTTTTATTCTACCACTCAAATCTGAATTTAAATGAATCTGTATTATTGTCTGTAGTAAACAGGTAAAGCATTTATTTGAAAAGAATACGAGCTGAGTTTCTCATCAGTTCTTCTCATCTCGAAATCATTCCGAACTGACGGTAGATTTGACATATCATTAGAATCTGTAATAGACCTATATCAATAAAGATATTTTGAATTTGAATATATTATTTAGGTATTTACAATAAAACTTTGTGAAAAAGTGTTTGTATCAGTTGTCTAGTACCCATAACTCAAGCTCTGCTTAGCTTGGAACTAGACGGCGCTGTGTGAATTGAAGAGTATAGGAATAGATATAAAAATTTACAATAATATACCAAAGGATATATTGGAATTACCCTTAAATAAATTCAAAATATCTGTTAAATCATATTTACTGAGCAAAGCCTATTACTCACTATATGATTACTTGAATGACGAGCATGCATGGCAATAGTTGTTCATGCACTGGATTTTCATTTAATGTTAGACATAGACACCTATATAAATATATTATTTATTTATTTGTCTGTCTTTTATTATATTTTATTATTATATTATAAATAAACTGGCTTTAAAAAAAAGTAATTCAATTGAGTTTATTGCCAGTTCTTCTCAATTGGATCTATATAAAGAGCTGGACGGTAGGCAAGAAATTAAAATTATAATTAAAAAATTTGACGTTCATAAGCGGCTAAAATATCCTACATGAATAAGTTATTTTGATTTTCTGAAGTATGTATTTACTAAAAAAAATATCTTTGTATTTATATCAGTTGTCTAGTACCCATAACACAAGCTCTACTTAACTTGGTACTAGACGGCGCTGTGTGAATTGTCCTGAGATATTGTTTACCATATTGTATGTTTTGATTGTGAATTTGATACAAAAGCCTGATCATATGTACCCCGATTTACGCACAGATTGACAGATTCGTTAAAACTAATATAGGATTATGTGTATATCTGTAATAGAATCTCTTAGTAGGGGGAGAAATAGCCAAATGCTAGTTTATCTACTATCATAACATCAGAAGGGTGAATTCTACAAGTAGATTATGTACAGCCCTCTTTATTGTTTATTGATTCTTCCCTGTTTCGATAAATAAATCTTTAATTACCTATTACTATATTATATACTACTGTGCTATATATATATATATAGCAAAATTCAGGCACTGCCCAGAGACATATATATACATATATATATATATATATATATATATATGTCTCTGAGCAGTGCCTGTATATCAGTGGTTTGCTGCTTGGATGCTGCAAACAATACACTGAGGTGCTGCCATTTTGTGTATGGGCTATGCACACACACTACGTTACTCATACCGTTTTTTTTTGTGTTAACTGTATTGCATTTTATTTTGTCTGTATATATTTTTTTTTTTATACCACTTAGGTGGCAAACAAGCATACGGCCCATTGATGGTAAACGGCTACCGTAGCCTATGGACGCCTGAAACACCAGGGGTGTCACATGCGCGTTGCCGACCCTTAAGAAACCTTAATATACCCTTCTTGAAAACCCCCATGCTATAGTCTCTCGAGAAAACCTCGGCAGGTAGTTCATTCCACAATCTAAGTGTATATTTGTTATATATTGTATTTTGTTTGACTTGACTAATGTAATTGTATAACTGAATTTTTTTTTGTTCTTATTATTAAAGTGCCTTGTTTATGTGTGCCTTTAACATGAATAATATTTTTATCTATCTATCTAAAAGCGACACCTATTGCCAAACAAAGATTGTATCATTACATAGTTTAAGTCGCTGTCGCTGTCTGTCCATCCCTATGTATGCTTAATTCTTTAAAACTACGCAACAGATTTTGAAGCGGTTTTTTTAATAGATAGAGTGATTCTAGAGGAAGGTATATATATAGTATACTAGCTTTTACTCGCAGCTTCGCTCTCGTTAATTTATCCTCATAGCAGTGGAATTCATCAAAATCCTTTCTTAGGGGATGCCTACGTCATAGTAGCTTTATGCATGCAAAGTCTCAGCCCGATCGGTTTGAAATTGACAAAGTTTCATACAAACTTTCATCCCTAATTTCATCCCCTTGGGGGTAGAATTAATTAAAATCCTTTCTTAGCGGATGTCCACGTCATAACATCTACCTGCATGCCAAATTTCAGCCCGATCCGTCCAGTGGTTTGGGCTGTGTTGATAGATCACTATGTCAGTCACCTTTGAGTTATATATATTTAGATGTCGGGGCGACTAGCTAGTAGTTTATATATTTATTTAGTATATTCGTACTTCAGTATACAAGTATAATTTTCTTACCCCGTCTCATCAGTTACAGTAACCACTATTCCCGAATTATACAATTAACGCGAGAATATTCTCGTAATTGTGTTAATACACCTCAAAGTGCAGACAGACGTATTTGCGTGCTTCTCGTATTTAATCTAATGCTTAACTAATTTTAATGAAACTACATCAAAGCGTTCACACCTAAACTGCACGAGTTCGTCGATAGCAGTGAGAATGTTTGCCTTGAGCGAATCAGGGATGGCAGCTTAGTGATATTATTTTAAATTTCTGTATACATGTGTTTTCTATTTATTTCAGGCAACTTAATATTATGAAATTTCAAAAATCCAAGATGGCGACCAAGCTAGGGGAGATTTAGTTTTTGGAAAAAAATTGGGATATTTTTAATCGCGTTTTTGCTACACATGGCAATCCCATAACTAATCGCCACCTACTGACATGGGTGAGTCTCAGTAGGAAGATTTGCCAGGGCTAAAAATTTTCTCCGATTTTGGGTTGGGATTTGGGATTTGGGATTCCCATAAAGTGGGAAACTTTTTTTTTACCATTTTAAATGAAGAAGTCTTTTTGGTCTATCACAAATCGTCCCCTAACTCCCATACATCATGGGACAAATTTTTAAATTAAGGTCTAGCTTCAAAAACTGAAATTGATAGGGTACCTACGAGTGTGCTAGCTCAACGCACTGTGGGGCGTCGGATAGCCGAAGGACCCGGCCTCTAGGGAAAATTATAAAATTTTAGAAATCCAAGATGGCGGCAGAGATAGGGCAGTTTTGCTTTTCGGAGAAATTTGGGATATTTTTAAATGTAGTTAGGACACTTGGCAACCCCACAGCCAGTCGACTTCTTGGATTTCTAAAATACTAAGCTATTAATATCACTCAGCTACCATCCCTTTTAAATTTCTGTATACATATGTTTTCTATTTATTTCAGGCAACTTAATATTATTTATATAGCTCGTGTTGTTTATACCTTAAGGACTAACATACATAGAAAATAATGAAACACAAAATAAATGAAATGTGTTATTAGATTATAAGTCAGAATAACCTTTGTGTTATTCTGACTTATAATCTATATTACTGTAAAGTTTCATCTAAATCCATGCAGTAGTTTTTGCGTAAAAGAATAACAAACATCCATACTTACAAACTTTCGCATTTATCTATACATCTATACACATAAATAAAATTGGAGTGTCTGTCTGTAATATTGAAATAATTGTTTTTTACTACATGCATATGAATATAAATACGGTACATACACCGAAATAACATTTTTTACAATTTTTGTCTGTCTGTCTGTCAGTTTGTTCTGGATAATCTCTGAAATGCCTGGACCGATTTTGACAAGACTTTTTTAGGCAGGTATCTGACGTAACGTAACTGATGTAATAAGAAGTAACTTAGGTCACCTTTATATTAGAAAAATAAAGTTCCACGCGGACGAAGTCGCGGGAACAGCTAGTGATATTAATAAGATTGAACGCATTTATCAATTACGACATAATGAAATTATTTGTCGTCCAACTAAGTGGTATGAGTTCATAAATTCATAACGCGCAGTGCCTTTAATTCGCAAATGGCAATATGTAATATGTAATATTCAAGTCAGGTACGGAATGTGGATTTAACACATCATATGAGCTAATTTGTGATGCAAACGACCACCACTGGAAATCACTGATAATTGCCACGGTACGTGCCCGCCATGTTGTTATGGTGAATGAAAACATACTAATTGCATGGACTTATATTTAGCAGACAGGTTTTAGACACTAAAAATATATTCCAACTAGCACTGCTTGTTTCAAACGCTGATTTTGACGAAACTTTACACTAATATAGCTTATCTATATTACTGTAAAGTTTCATGAAAATCCGTTCAGTAATTTATACGTGAAAGAGTAACAAACATTCATCCTTACTCACAAACTTTCGTTTATAATATTACTAGCTACTCGCCCCGGCTTCGTCCGGGTGTACATGTATTATATATATAAACCTTCCTCTTGAATCACTCTATCTATTAAAAAAAACTTCAAAATCCGTTGCGTAGTTTTAAAGATTTAAGCATACATAGGGACGGACAGAGCGACAACGACTTTGTTTTATACTATAATAATAATAATAATATCTCAGGACAATTCACACAGCGCCATCTAGTCCCAAGCTAAGCAGATCTTGCCAGATCTTCTCAATTGGATCTATATCAGTATATAGACTTGACGGTAGAGAAATGTTTTAATATAAAAAAATTGACGTTATTATGCGGCTAAAATGTGCTACATGAATAAATGATTTTTTATTTTTAAATAAAATAAAATAAAACATCGTACTTCAACTACGGTTAAAAACTTACCTTCCACTACATTCTTATTTACATTCCAATTTCTATTTATATATTATGCATATTTAAGTAACTCATGGTTAAATAAAAAAGGATCTAAACAAGACCTATTTAGGGGACATCCGTAAGGTCACGAAATTCATTAACTGGATGAAAAGAACATCCCCAGGGAGCATGGGACCCTCTCTTTATGTTTAAAATCTCCATCGCCACTGAGAGTTGACCTTTTCCCGTTTTCTTGATACAATATAGGTATTTAATTTACCACCTGAATTACTGTCGAAATGATTGAGCACTTTTTGGTTATGGTTGTTTAATATTGCATAATAATAATAATAAACTAGTGGTCGCTTAAAGTCGAAACATAACATTTTATATCCTCAAACAACAGCCGGTACAAATAAATCTAACACGTCTCTTAATAACTTGATTTAAGTGGGAAAGAGAAGAAAGCATTATGTCGTCTCTAGCGCACACTGCTGGCATCATGCAGGCATTACGCTGTGAACGGCGAGTGAGAATAGTGGTATATGAGTAACCAGATAATTAGGAATACAAACAGTATATCAGAAATGAAGAGTCCTTCTAGATGCAGTTCCATTGGGCAGATTCGAATTCACAACCTTTGGTTGTCTAAATTGGAGTAATAAACTATTAGTTCTAATAATAATACCACATCCAGTTGCGTGCTGCTATACCGACCACGGCAATGTACCTGTCCCGCTTACACTATACCATCAAGGAGCAAGACAATGTCGACTATCTACGGACCAGGAGTAACCTGACATTGAGGGCGACGCAGCAGGACTAGAATCAGAACGCGAGTTTCATACCGTATGTCTCTACTGACATGCACCTTTATAAAAGAGGACTACTGGCCGAAAGGGTGGTGTATAGGCGTTACCATGGAAGATTACCATCGTCTGTGTCGTGACCATTTATATTACTTTTATATAACTTTAAGTCTATAAGGTATTTGTAATATGAGCTATTAGTAGCCTGAAATAAGTCAATGATAAAAAAACAATTACACCACGACGCACTCAGTCAAGAATATTCAGCTAACAGGGACCAAAGAAAACTGGCGCGTGGACAATAATCAGCCGTCCAGCATTGTGAACGAAAGGGTTTATCAATTCGCAAATAAATTGTCCCTCGCGAGTATGTTGACGAAATGTTTGCCCTTTCGCCTTTATTTTGCTCCCCCCAAACTAAATTGAATTTATTTCTGAACGAGCATGTTGGTCCGTTGCTTTTATATTTTATAAGATCTCGAGAACATTCTATTTTCATAGTCTCTATTATGTTGTAATAAAACAATAAATAAGTTTACGTAAAATGTATGTTTTTTACGTTTTTAGTTTATGTTAGTCGTTCGTAAAGTTTATTTTTTATTATTAAAATAAATCATATTTTGTTACTATTATATGAAAATAAATGTAGGTAATATTTTTATAGTGTAATGAAACAATAACTCAGTCTACGTAAATAATAAATTGTATTTCAGTTCAATACCTTAGTAAATGTAAATGCACTAGTGTTTTGCTCCTTACAAAAAATATTTTTTACTTTTTACCTTAGATTTAAATTTGTTTCTGATCTAACTTAATGAGTTTTGTTATTGTGAATAGACTGCGTTCTGGACACATTCCATTAAATAAACTTGCTTGTTTAATAAAAAAAAGTGACATCCCCTAATTGTTGTACTAGTGTTTTGCTCCTTAAAAAAATATTTATTTATTTTTTATCTTAGATTTAAATTTATTTCTGATCTAACTTAATGAGTTTTGTTATTGTGAATAGACTGCGTTCCGGACACATTCCATGAAATAAACTTGCTTGTTTAATGAAAAAAGTGATATCCCCTAATTGTGAAGCTTGTGGGAAAGAAGATCTACATCATATTATGATGACATGTGTTCATAATTGGTGATAATTTTGGGAATTATTTACTTTGTAGATACTTATGAATTTATTTATTGAAACAAACTTATCAGAACAAAAGAGGACATTATAGACAAAAACCGGAAGTATGGAGAGAAGGAGAAAAATCACAGTTAGTATATAAATAGAGAACATATAAAAGTTGTACATAGTAGGTTCAATATACAGTCTAAAAATATTCTAACAGTAATGCATCTAAAAGAGAATATACCATCCAAGCTTTAAAGTTAAATAGGTTAGATATAGGAGTATTCCATAAAATATTGGCAGAACCATCTTTCGATGCAGCTAAATTATTCTTCTGGATGGTATCATATTCGTTTTTTAAGTTATTTTTTATTTTAATTTAGTTATTTAGTATATGTACAATAGGATTGTTATGGTCTCACATATTGCGTACAAAAATCCTATAAAAAATAAAAAGAAAAAGAAACTTAAACAGCTTGAATACATCCAATGAATATGCTCTAAACAGGTGTTATTAGTGTGTAGTAGTGGCGTGGAATTTAACTTTATTTTTCTCAAATAAAAGTTGCCTAAGTTACTCCTTATTACATCAGCTACCTGCCAAAAAAAGTCCCGTCAAATTAAGTCCAACCACTTCAGAGATTAGCCGGAATAAACAGACAAAAGACAATAATGCAAAAAATTCCAGCTTCATAGAGTGACGTCACTAGCATTTTTTCTGTCATAGTAGCATATTCTATTTTGTACAAATAAATGTAATTGAAGTGTCTATTTATAATTTCAAATACGGCACTTACATCTAAAAATGGCTATCTGTTTGTTGTTGCTAATCTCTGTAATGACTGCTTCGATCTTGACGGGACTTTTACTCGCAGATAACTTTATTATAACTTAATAAACTTATAAGAAGTAACTTAGGCTACTTTTATTTCAGAAATTTTATAAAATAAAAACATTTCCACGCGGAGGAAGTCCCAGGTAACAGCTAATAGTATAAAATATATCTTAATAATATTATAAACGCGAAAGTTTGTTACTCGTTCACGCAAAAACTACTGAACGGATTCTGATGATACTTTACAGTAATATAGTTTATGCATCAGAATAACACATAGGCTATATTTTATATTGAAATTTAACGCGAGGAAACCGCGGGCACAGCTAGTAGTACAGAAAAGTAAATGTTACAAATCGTAATGACTATTTATTTCGAGATAAATCAACTTATTCACTGGCTAATTGCCGGTAGGGCTCCGACGGCTGGGACGCCCGGCCGGACGGTGTGACCAATCAGGGGGTGCGACACGTGTCACTTGGCACCCCTTTTTGCACGCATTCCTTTGATTTATATCCGACAAAGTTGCGTTTCGAACGACGCGTTCCAACCGTCGCGGTTTTATAATTGAATTTTAAAAATTCAATTTGACTACATCCCCAGAGTTTCATCGTAAAGGTATAAATTTATTCGATTAGATGGCAGCAATGTATAGATAATGAGGGTAAATAATTTGACTAAATAAATGGCACATCTTAGAAAACACGAGTTTCATGCTTCAAACCTTAATATATATACAATCATATTGTATTACAACTTTATTTTGTTGAAGCATTTTAAAATATATATAATAAATATAATGGATAACTGACCACACTGGTCAGTTATCCATCTGGAAATTATAATATTTTCTATGTAATCTAATTAAAAAAAATCAAAATAATATCTGCCAAACCATAGCTAATATACTTTGTGTGGTTTAGTAAGCTAGAGAAAGTGTGCATAACAACAGACAGAAGCCGGCAGCGATTTTATTTTATTATTATTCAGCGATGCGACTAACATAGCAAAGTTACTATACTGGGTTAAACCAAACTATGTCAAATTCAAATTCAAATTCAAAATATCTTTATTCATGTAGGTCTATTACAGACTCTTATGATATGTCAAATCTACCGTCAGTTCGGAATGATTTCGAGATGAGAAGAACTGACAAGAAACTCAGCTCGTATTTTTTTTTTTTAATGTTGTACATATTTATAATAATACTATTTCATTTAAATTCAAATTTGGGAGAATAGAGTGACCACCAACATATGCTATATAAAAAAAATCAAAAAAATCAAAAAATCTAATCAGTGTTCGCAACCTGAACAGACCAGTCCCCACAAGCAGCACCCGTACACGAGTATGACGGATGAGCCAGCCATCATTGCACTCAACCATATTAGAGGGAGCACATCGACCCGGCCCACCACGCCGCCACAAGTTTGAACTTTATAGCGAGCATGACTGTTTCAAGTTACTCCACTACGTCATTTATATTATTTACAGCATAAACTGTACCAATCACAGTTTTCACCTATTACAATATTTAAATTACAATATGTCATTACAATTACAATATGTGGTCAATTATATATCTGATTGACTCGCCAGTGAAAGAAACACCTATATTATGTAATATTGTATACATCTGTGTCTATATCAAACCAAAAAATAACCTGAGAGATGGCGATAAGCTTGCTTCTCGCCAGTTTGTATTCAAAATACACCAATGTGGCATATAAAGTGCTACACTTGAAAATAACTCTGCCTACCCCATCTGGGATAGATGTGACTTTATGTTTGTTTGTTTATTCAGAGATAAACATAGTGAACTGGCCGCCCGCTACACTGTGCCGCCCCATAAACCCCGTGGGACGTTACAGCGACACATTGCATCTGACGGATTAACATTCTCATTTGACACTGAATTTATTTAACTGCCACCAGGACCGCCATGTTTGTTTATAAATTGATATTTCATTTATATATCTATACACTTTTTTATAGCAAAGGGGACAAACGAGTTCGCGGCTCGCCTGATGGTAAGTGATTACCGCTACCCATGAGCACCGGCAACACCAGGGGATTTCGAGTGCGTTGTCGGCCTTTCGAGAAGGAATAAACTCCTTTAAACTAAGTTCGAATCGATACGATATTATGTAAAACCTTCAAAATATTGAATATCCTATCGGTTCGGTGATACCATTGCTGGAAGATGATTCCACAATGTGGTTGTGCGTGGCATATAAATAACTAAGATATTTCCCCGATATACAACTGACGATTCAACTGATGGTAAGTGATTACCGCCGCCCATGAGCACCCGCAACACCAGGGGAATTGCAAGTACGTTGTCGGTCTTTTAAGAAAACTGGAAACCACGTTTTGTACCATATTAATTGAATGAAAATACAGTTACGAGGTTACCACCCTATATTGATCTAACCTCAAAAAAAATTACATATGGCAACTAACACTGTGACATGAGAATTTTATATACATTGTGTAGAAAATAGAAGCTTGTACTTTATATGTCGGAATAATAAATGGGCTCTACTTATAAAAAATTAAATAAACTCGATAGCGTCTCTACTTCCGTAAAAAAACCTTTTTTTTTTGAGAGTTTTGGGCTTTTTGGAGTTTTTGGCAGGTCTTAACATCTGACAATATCAGATGTTAAGACCTGCAAGCGCTGTGACATACAGATCTATTGTGCTCGCTCTATTTCAGAGTTCTAGTTTTCGCTACCTAGGCCCGTCAGGGACAGGAATTGAAGGATATTCTTAGGAGCGATGGTTTTTATCTCCTCAGGATATAGTGTATACTTTCCAAAGGAGACATTTCGCTTATGCATGAGTGAGCTACAACAATATAGGATGTGTAGTGGCGTTTCCTCTACTGCTTAGCAAAATAAAAACTTTAACGTGAACAATAATATAAATGTATTAGTAATTTTAATCACTAGACATAATATAACACGACTCATAATTAAGCTAGGACTCCCATTGTGGGGGACAGGCTATGCTTGTGTGGGCTACAGCCACATAGGTTGTATAGTGGCGTTTCTTCTGTTGATTAGCAATATAAAAACGTCTGGTGATTAAAATTACTAAATTTTAATCACCAGACATAATATAACATGACTCATAGTTAAGCTAGGACTCCCATTGTGGGGGACAGGCTATGCATGTGTGGGCTACAACCACATAGGTTGTATAGTGGCGTTTCCTCTGTTGATTAGTAATATAAACGCGTTAACGTGAACAATAATATAAATGTATTAGTAATTTTAATCACTAGACATAATATAACATGACTCATAATTAAGCTAGGACTCCCATTGTGGGGGACAGACAAAGCGCTCTGGATTTCGCAACTCCGTCCAACAATTTAAGGCTTCATCGGGTAGAAACTAGGAACTGCATCCGCTGGCCGAAATATAGTTCTATTACATTCATTTTAAAGGCTTTGTTAATTTAATTAGTCCATAAATATGAATCAGAATATGGAAAATTGTTGGGTAATTACAACGTTGGTAGTTTTATGGTTAAGTACAAAGACTTACTTCAGATGGTTGTGGAATCGCTTCTCATACGAGACAATCATTTGTATCCATGAGTTAAATTTTTATATTGGTGTAGGTGTTTTCTATGTATATTATTACTTTGAGGGCCTTGGTGGCTTAGCGGTTTAGCACACCGTTTTAGTTCCGGTGGTCGCGGGTTCGATTCCTCGCTGGGTGCAAAGATTTGTGTTCATGGATATGTTTGTTTGTTTCGGTCTGAGTACTTTCTATGTATATTATGTATGTATTTACAAAAAAAATATCTAAATATTTATATCAGTTGTCTAGTACCCGTAACACGAGCTCTGCTTACCGTGGAACTAGATGGCGTTGTGTTAATTATCCAGGCGTTATTTGTATTTATTGTTTTAATTTATAAATACTTAGATTTATTTTTTGTAAATACCTACAAACATAATATACGTAGAACACAATCAGACCGATACAAACAATCATACAAATGAATACAAATCACGTGCGAGTAATCGAACCCGCGACGATCGAAAGCAAAGCGGTGAGCTAAACCGCTAGACAACTGAGGTCGTCGAAAAGTTTATCAAACTTAAAAATAGTTTAGTATATTGAAGGTCGTAAATTTACAATGTCTCTGGCTATCCCATCTGCAATAATCCTTAAAATATCTGTAAACTTGTTTTAATTATTTACAGACAGAAAAATAGAATCGAATTAAGAACCTCTTCCTTTTTATAATCGGTTAAATAGTCTGAATCATAATCGGTTCGTCCAAACATCAAACTGCGCATGAATGATGACACACAGCCCTCCAGAGAACGAGAGTGTAACGAGAGTCAAATGTACACTGATATAGACATTTAATTACTTTATTATCTAGACCAGTGATTCCCAAAGTGGTCTATATCGACCCCCAGGGGCCTATAACAAACTGCAAGCGGCCTACGACAGCGGTCATCTTGCTGTTTTTACATTATGTTTTTAACAATAAACTTTACTGCAGTTTACAAAATATTTTTTTTTAATTGTTAGCGCCTCACCGTAATATAATATAAATAATAACTGGTTCCTGATGCGGTGAGGCGGGGAGCGAGGCGGGCGTCGTCCAGTTTCTATGTTATGTCCATCATTCATTCCATTACACACATTTCTACAAAGCGCTGTGTTTTATTTTCGTACCGACATCATCTTTAACAGAATTTAAAGATTTTTTGTAAAGTAAATTTACATTATTATACCAGGTAAGAATGGGGGGTCTACCCAAACCCGATAAATATGTCAAGTGGTCTACGACACAAAAAGGTTTGAGAACCTCTGATCTAGACAATAAAACAGGCGAGTTTGGGATGCGCCATTTTAAAGCAGAACTAATTTATTGCACTGGTATATTCGTTAGTTTATATGCAAGTTTCGAATCTCTAGTCTCCAAAAACAGTAGACAAATTTGTCTATTGCCGAGGTTTTCTCACGAGACTACAGCATGTGGTTCTTCAAGAAGGGCATTAAGGTTTCTTAAGGGTCGGCAACGCGGACGTGACACCCCTGGTGTCTTAGGTGTCGATAGGCTACGGTAACCATTTACCATCGGATGGGCCGTATGCTTAAGTGTCACCATTGTAGTATATAAAAAAATGACTTAATTATTTTTTATCGAATTAGGTATTATTTTGCGTTTTATTTAATTTATATATATAATAATTATAATAATTATAATAATCTCAGGACAATTCACACAGCGCCATCTAGTCCCAAGTTAACCAAGCTAAAGCTTGTGTTACGGGTACCAGATAACTAATACAAGTACATAGATATTTTTTTTCGCAAATATATACATATTATACATAGAAAACACCCAGACCGATACAAACAATCATACTCATGAATACAAATGTTTGTGCCGTGCGAGGAATCGAACCCGCGACCATCGGACGTACACCAGTGTGCTAGACCACTAGACCACCGAGGTCGTCAAATATATATACATATTTAAGTCCATTTCACTACTTAATAGATAATAAACAAATGAGATACTGTGCCGACCTCAAATAATGGGATAAAGACAAAGCAATGATGATTTTTTTTAATTATTTTGTTTAATTTCACTACCATTAGCATGTGTGAGATCACGAATGTTCAGTGCGGAAACCTGACCACCGCTACTGGCAGCGTTCGACCTTCTCTATTAGTTATCAAATTCTAACAGTTATTGAGTCTATATTATAATATGGGTCTAGACTCAGTAGCAATGGTAGCGGAAATAAACAAAATTATATAAACCAATTATGTAATGTTAAATAATTATTCACAGTCATAACTGCCCCTAATTAGCCCGTAACCAATGGTAAACAAGCTGTTCCACCACCTGATGGTAAATGGTAACTTTACCATACACTTGTACCTCCAGTGAGAAAGGATTTAATTCAAAATTTCTAGGAGAGCCATAAAACGCTTTTAGCACGAATATTTGAAGTGATCAATATACTGTGTTTTTTTTAGAGTTTTAGATATATATTTCATCTAGGCATTGTTGAGTCGCAAATGTCACGTTAACTACTGCGTAAGTGAAAATGTTAAAGTTAATGGCAGATGTTTCTGTTCCCAGGCCACCACGGAGAGCCGAGATGGGGAATAATTAAACGAGATGCTGTGGAGCGGAAGAAACGACATTTTCATATTCAGGGAACTGTAATTTGACTTAAGATCATTCGTCATATTTGAGAAGTTTTTAGAATGAAATTCCTTATCCCAGAAAAAAGATTTAAATGTCAAATAAAACACTTCCTTTGCAAAAAAGCTTACTATAAAATTGAAGAATTCGTTAACGATAATAATGTTTTTGTAGAAAAATTTTAAATACATAGCACTGACAATATTATCTGATTACACTAATAATGAGTGCGTAGCGATTTCTATGTTGATTATCGCATGCCTCTTACTTGTTACACTGTAATTATTTATATAAAAGAAACATCTATTAAAAAGAGCAACACACAAGTTTCTTGCTCATTCTTCTTGTGATGAATCTGCATTCCGAATGAGTGGTAGAATCAAAATATGACTATTCAAAAGTGCTTGTAATGAGTTTATTTGAATAAAGATTATTTCTATTATTTCTATTTCTATTTCTTATCGTGGAGATAAAATCTTGAGAGCTAGTGGTAACTTGAAACCACCCTAATTTATCGACAAAGGTAGTGTGTTCGAATTTCGCCGACACAAAAAAATTGCATGAACAGCACTATCGATATCACGTTATCACGTCATGCCTGTAGAATTCATGCGTTGACAACAAATATTATTATTATTATAAACGTGAAAGTTTGTGAGTATGGATGTATAGATATTTGTTACTCTTTCACGCAAATACCGAATGAATTTTCATAAACTTTACAGTAATATAACTTATACATTAGAATTACATATAGGCTATAAATTACACCCGCGTGAAACTGCGAGCACAGTTAGTATATATTATGTTATCTGTGGTATTATAAACGCCAATGTTTGTAAGTATGGATGGATGTATGATTGTTACTATTTCACGCAAAAACTATTAAATGGTTTTCGATTAATTCTACAGTAATATGGCATATATATCAGAATAACAAATAGACTATACTTTAAGAAGATTTTATGTAAAGTAGGCTAAATATATCTATATATATATATAACTGAAAGGTGACTGACACAGCCCAAACCACGGGCTGAAATTTGGCATGAAGGTAGATGTTATGACGTATGCATCCGTTAAGAATGGATTTTGATTAATTCTATCCCTAAGGGGATAAAATAGGGGATGAAAGTTTGTACGAAACTTTGTCAATTTTAAACCGATCAGGCTGAGACTTTGCATGCATAAATCTACTATAACGTAGGAATCCCCTTAGAAAGGATTTTGATTAATTCCACCCCTAAGGGGATAAATTAATGCGAGCGAAGCCGCGGGCTAAAGCTAGTAATATTATAAACGCGAAAGTTTGTGAGTATGGATGGATGTTTGTTATTCTTTCACGCAAAAACTACTCAACGGATTTTGATGAAACTCTACAATAATATAACTTATACACCTTAATAATATATAGGCTATAAATTTCATGCGTATGAAACCGCGGGCACAGCTAGTATACAATAATAATTGTGACGTCATAAATATGTATGTAGAGTAATAAACTTAATTAATAAAATATATAAAACCCAGGGAAGTAATGACAATCAGAGCCGTAAGGACTGGGATTTAAATCTTTAATTGACGAAAGGATTTCCTTATACAAACACGCGGCGGGAGAACTTCCCAAATTAACATTTATATTAATTGAATATATTGTCTCCACGATGTCGGGGAATGTTGATACTAAGACGTACCTACACGCAGATTAAAGGTAAACTTATGGTGAAAGTTTTATACAAACTCAAATACAGAAATTATAAACTGTTTGTTTTTTAAATGGCGTTTAAAGAAGATATTCAATTGAGTTTCTCGCCAGTTCTTCGCAATTGGATCTATATACTGAACTGGATGGTAGGGAAAAAATTATAATTTAGTTTTTAAAACTTGACTTAAATAAATATTCAGTTGAGTTTCTTGCTAGTTCTTCTTAATTGGATCTATATACTGAACTGGATGGTAGGGAAAAAATTATAATTTAGTTTTTAAAACTTGACTTAAATAAATATTCAGTTGAGTTTCTTGCCAGTTCTTCTTAATTGGATCTATATACTGAACTGGATGGTAGGGAAAAAATTATAATTTAGTTTTTAAAACTTGACTTAAATAAATATTCAGTTGAGTTTTTCGCCAGTCCTTCTTAATTGGATCTATGTACTGAACTGGACGGTAGGGAATAAATTAATAATATAAAAAAATTTACGTTCATGAGCGGATAAAATGTCCTACATGAATAAATGTTTTTTCATTATAATTTGAATTAGTTAATACTCCATACGTAGCGCTCAATCAAATTAGCCATTTTTGACAATACTATAAAATAACACTATCTCTCTCAATATTTTTTTTTTCTACTATCCTTCCTTTCTACTGAATGGTCTGATTCTTAATTGCATATTGCGTAGTTACTATGTATTGATATTTCTTATAACTAGCTGTATCCGCGACTTCGTCTGCATGGAATTTAACTTTATTTTCTAAAATAAAAGTAGCCTAAGTTACTCCTTATTACATCAGCTACCTGCCAATAAAAATCCCGTCACTTTTTTTAATAGCGTTTATTACACACCTAATAACTGCATAACAAAGCAACTAAATGCAATGTAAGTGTTGATATATTATTAAACTATGTACAAGTAATTAATCTATGCAATAATTAGTGCTGGCAACACTAAAAACCATTTCGCGCGCATCGAGTGCGTGCGCTCTGACGCAGCAAATTTGATCGTGCGGTTTGGGCTTACGGATACGTTTAGTTATTGCTGTACAGGATGTGTGTAATTCAAAGTAGGTCTTATTGATTAAACTAGCGATAATATAGGCCAATATCTTAATTACTATAACAAAATTTTAGTGAAGTTCAGATCAAGAAGAAACCAATCCAATCGCTAACCTTATAAATGAATAAATGATAACAAAACAATCTATACGTATAAATAAAATTGGAGTGTCTGTTTGTAATATTGAAATAACTGTTTTTTACTACATGCATATGAATATAAATACGGTATACACACCAAAATAATTTTTTTTTTAATTTTTGTCTATTTTTCTAAGAACAATAACAAAATGGTGCATTCCCCTACACTAACGATTTACGCTAGCCAGTGGAGAATGATATAATGAGCATGAAGTCATGTCAGTTGGGTCTAACTCTACTCACTATCTACATTTCATTCAAATGGCAATTTGCCACGATGGTTTCCACAGGAAATCGCGTGGAGGCCAACTTGACAATGAGGCCAATGTACCATGGCAACATAACTCATACAATAAAATAGCTATTGTATGAGTAATGTTGGACTCAAGCTCATCGTGACAAATTCATCAGGAATTTATCACGATAGTTTCCAGGGGGAACCGCGTGGGGGTCAAACTGACAAGGTACATTGCTAGTAATGAGATCATGAGTCCACATTATTAACAATCCTCTTCCCCCAACATAACTCATACAATAAAATACTATATGAGTCATGTTGGATAATAAAACTCATACAATAAATAATAATAATAATAATCTCAGGACAATTCACTCAGCGCCATCTAGACCCAAGTTAAGCTTGTGTTATGGGTACTAGATAACTGATACATGATACATATTTTTTTTTGTAAATACATACCGATGCAAACAATCATACTCATGAATACAAATATTTGTGCCGTGCGCGGAATCGAACCCGTGATCATCGGTTGTTAAGCGGTGTGCTAGACCACCGAGGTCGTCATAAAATAGCTATTATATGAATCATGTTGGATAATCAAACTCATACAATAAAATAGCTATTGTATGAATCATGTTGGACTCAAGCTGTATAAAGCCGGGGCCATGAGTCGCGAGCAAAGAACCGTGAAATTGGTTTATTCGCTGGATCCGATGAATAATTAATATCGTAACGCGTCTCGCCGTATGTGCTGATCTAGATTAAACCGGATCAAATCTGCATTTATATACCGCGTGGGAGATGTGAGATGCATTCTATAAAAAAATCAATGGATTTCCTTAATTTAATAGACTATGCACATTTTATCAAAGAAATAATGCAAAACAAAAATGTGTTCGATATGAAATTTTCTCTTTTTATTTTTTTTTTGTTTTTTCTGTATATTTTTATGTAATCAACAATTGATCTGTTCGATATATGTTTTTTATGAGATCTGGTATGATTATGTCAAATCTACTTTACTCACTGATCTGTAATAGTAAATTAATTATTTGGCAATTCATGTGTGGACTCCCGCGATACAGGTTCGTCTAGTGCTGGGTCCAATGTATAATAAATTTTATAATATTTGTAGTTTTAAAATGAATCGTCATCTGCTACTTCCTTATCACATTTATTTGTGGTTGGCGTAATATTTTTCTCTTCCATTCATCTCTGTTCGCAGTCATGTCGTTATTTACTTCCTTTCTTACCATATCATCTTTCACATAGTCCATCCATCTTCTTTTCGGCCTTCCTCTGCCCTTATAACCATCCACATTCATATGTAACACCGTCCTTAGGATATGATCTTCATTCCTACCCATTACATGTAATGAGTAGGAATGAAGATCATGGTATGGACCACGACAGACGATTACTCTTCAACATCTCCGACACCGGCGCCACTTTCATACTTCCTCTGATGTATTCATTCTTTATCTTATCCACTCTTGTCACACCACACATCCACCTCAACATTCGCATTTCAGTTGCATGCAGTCGCCTTTACGGGGCAGCACTCTGATCCATACAAGACAGCAGGCCGGATCATGGTCTTGTAAATTTATCCAAATGAAAAAACAAATTTTTGAAAATGAATAAATGATTAAATATACTATTAAAAAGTTTTACACAGTCTAGACCTACTGAGCTAATAGACTACCTTATAGCCTAATTATTCTCCTAAATTTGAATTTAAATGAAATAGTATTATTGTAAATATGTACAACATTAAAAAAAAAATACGAGCTGAGTTTCTTGTCAGTTCTTCTCATCTCGAAATCATTCCGAACTGACGGTAGATTTGACATATCATAAAAGTCTGTAATAGACCTACATGAATAAAGTTATTATGAATTTTTAATTTTTTAATTTTTTAATTAATCATTTAATATTCTCAATAACTAAATATTTGTCTCAATAAACTCCCCTTTCATACATATAAACAAACTAATCGGCGCAGCTTTAATTAAATCATAATGACTATATTTTAATATCTACATACTATATTATTGTGATATTTTAGTACCGTGATAAACTAATAAAATTCAATTAGATGATTCCATTACCTCCCTATAATAGTCCTATTAGTGGCAACACCATCCCAAAACGTAATATCAGTGCTGCCAGCCCTAACGTTTCGATTAATGGCACAATATCTCACCTGATGGCAACATTATACAGTAATCTACACGATACAGATTAATTCGATATTACGATAAAAATAATAAATGCTCTGCGCATTGTGCGCTCATTTAATAAATACTTACTATTAATCTGATAAATGTTGCGATTTTCTGTGGGAAAATGCTGTGAAATATAAAATACATCTTTTAAAAATAATAAAAAAACAATACATTTAGCAAGTTATTATTATTATTATATCCTTCATTTAGATCAACTTGTACATTATTTTAAAACAAACAAAACTTTAAAAACTTAAAAATCGGATCTTTTTGTTAATTTCTACAGATCTATTTAATCGAATTAGCTGTTATTTTACGGAAGTCCATTTCACTACTCAATGGATTTATATTATTTTGTTTAATTCCGCTCCAATTAACATGTGTGAGACTACGAATATTTGGTGTGGAACCTGACCTTAACCAGAGCTTAAAACCCCAAGTAGCGCCCGTGACTTGTGACACGGGTGTAGGTTTAAAAGGCCCTTTTAGAATGCATTAACACTCACCTTCACTACTTGTAGTGACCACAGGCCTACTAATATATTTTTAAAATTTCTATAATATTGATGTGAACCCTAACACTCATAATTACAAATGTTTGCACCGTGCGAGGAATCGAACCCGTGACCATCAGAAGTAGAGCGGTGCCTAAACCGCTAAACCACCGCGGCCATCAAGACTAGTAATAACATTGTATAGATATTTTATAAATTAAGATTAAAATATCGATTCCAAATCGTTACTAGCACTATATACTTTAAATAAACCCCAATACGTTTTAATTTCAATAGATACAACATAAACTTCAGACACCCAAGTATTAATAAAAGGGTATTTAATATGTTTTGGAAATTTCAAAGGAGCTATAAACGTGGTTAATGCGGCCGGGTGCAATCCACGAAGGGTTCTCATTTCAGACTCGCGCTTGTAAAATAAATGTTGGCGAAGTGATTCGTCGTGATTTAAGAAATATACATATATATATGTATATATCATAAATTCTTTAAATCTACTTAAATTTATCATCGCTTTTGCAAAATATAATAATTACTAGTTTTTGCCCGCGCCATCGCTCGCGTTATTTTATTCGCTTAGGGGTGGAATTTATCAAAATCCCCTCTTAGGGGATGCCTACGTCATAATAGATTTATGCATGCAAAGTCTCAGCCCGATCGGTTTAAAATTGACAAAGTTTCATACAAACTTTCATCCCCTATTTTATCCCCTTGGGGGTAGAATTAATCAAAATCCTTTCTTAACGGATGTCTACGTCATAACACCTACCTGCATGCTAAATTTCAGCGTGATCCGTCCAGTGATTTGGGCTGTGCGTTGATAGATCACTATCTCAATAAATCACCTTTGAGTTATATATATTTAGATAAATAACTGTGTAACTGCTAGAAATAATTATTGTATGCTTAAACTATTTTGAAATTACTTTATAATGTATATAAACAGATTTTTTGTCAATATATGATATAATATATGACAGTGTGCATGTGTGCAATATAAATAAAGAAAACGAGAAAGACCGTCCGTCGCCAGCTCGCGCATTCCCGCGTTTTTCAATGGTGCCTGCTTAAGCGCCATTTTGTAATATATATCATTGCAAAATGGCGGACATCTCACTATAGAGCAAAGATACAATTATAGAGTTATTTAAATTTGAATTTTAAAGTGAGTCTGTATTATTGTAAACATGTACAACGTTTATTTGAAAAAATACAAGCTGAGTTTCTTCTCAGTCCTTCTCAACGGTAACGATATATCAAATCTAATATATCTTAAGAGTCTGTAATAGACCTATATGAATAAAGATATTTGAATTTTGAATTGATAATATACAAATCTTAAACGGATCTTTGGAAAATAAAATCTGAGGAGTAAAAAAATACATTTTAAATGAAAATGAAATGATATGAAACACGCGGTATCACGCGCAATAGAATAATCAGATCAGTCACTCAGAATTGCGAGTGCTAGTTTTTTCGGTCTAAATCGAGCGCGCTTCTAATCGTTCATAAAAGAACGTGTCGTGTAAAGGAAATTGATTCCAAGACTATGAGCGATATCCTTACAGCCTTACTAATATTATAAATGCGAAAGTAACTCTGTCTGTCTATCTGTCTGTCTCGAGTTCATGCCAAAACTATTGGACCCATTTAGTTAGACCTACAATGAGAATCACGTGCAGTTTTTATATATTCTTTTATCCATATTCAAATGAAATTAGTTACACAGATAGTGTAGACCCTGAGAAAGGACATAGACTACTTTTTAGTGCGATAAAAGGGTTGTAAGGGGTTGAAAGGGGGGATGAAAGGTTGTATGGAAGTATCGTCATTTTTAAAGCTAGAAGCTTGAAACTTATTTTTAGGTTGATTAAATATAAATAAATATGGCCATTCATTCAAAGTTCGTGAAAATTTTAGCCTTAAGGGGGTAAAATAGAATAGGGGATGAAAGATTATATGGAAAATCGTCATTTATGAGCTAGGACAGTGAAACTTTTTTGAGTTTTATTATTGATTTTTTTTATTTGATCAAGGTCACTATAACACGCTGATGAAGTAGCGGGTTAGTTCTTAATTTAGGGCTAGGATCTAGGGCTGATGATTCAGATAGTCTTATATAGGCGACGTTTTTCTAAGGAGGTAACACTTACTAAAGACATACTGTAAAAACTCATCTGCTGCAATGTTGCCACTCCAATTAAATAAAAAAATATTGCCACTCCAATCACTTTAAAAAAATGGTTAGAGAATTAAAATGAAAATTATGGTTAAGTACGTTTGATATGGAAAGAGTTATTTTTAATTAGACGAATTGAAATGTGCAAATTGTACGGAACAAGAAATTAATAAAGCGAGCCGGTACATTTTGGTAACATTTAGCGGCCATTAACGCTATCCGATGCCTTTGATTGGACTACGAACTCACTCCAATATTTTAATTAAGTTGTTTAAGAGAACCCATTGTTCCGACTTAGGGGAAATTTTCTATTGGGGCTGGCTTGCAAATTCTTGGTAATTGGATTCGAAAATGTATCTTTCAAACCCGTTTTGTTTAATGAGCTACATAAATATACACCTATATATATAGATATAAATTAAAATCTATGTCCCTTGGTCAAAGGCATCATGCACGGTCCAGCCATACGGACCGATTTCGCTTATTCTTTTCTGTTGTTTTTGTCAGAAGGTTCTTATGAAAGAATCATCGCAATTAAAACGGTATGCTAATCCGTGAGACTACCAAGACCGTCATGTTATATCAAATCATGTTAAACAAATGTTTTTTATACAGGGTTTGTTAGGATTACAAATTAGAGTCAGTACCCCGCTGTCACACTAACTTTTCTATTCTTCAAATAGTTCTTGTACTTAAATTGATATTTTCGAAATCATCGCTTTATAGTCCAAAATGGGTAATTGTAGAGACTGGTCCGATCTGGACACTATCTGTTTACCATCAAGTGGGCCGTATATACCATCGTAGTATAATAAACGTAATGCTCGCTTTATTTTGTTTCCTCAAGTAACTGTTAGTTTTTGTTGCTGTAATAGGTGTGTTTTTATATGTTTTTTAAATGTATATTGAGATGTAAAGAAGAGAAGATTCGAAATATCATAAGAGTCTGCAGTCTGCATTTTGTATTTGAATTTGATTCAATAATAAAAATTCAATGGAAAAGATATTAACATATACATAAAAGTCAATGAAATCGTACCACTTTTTCGTGTGACATACATATACATAGTGGCTGTGAGCCGCCACTGAGGTGACAATATTATTCGAGCCAAAATTGGGGATCCCGCATTTATTAAAGTGAAAACCAACAACAAAGGGCTGATATTGAATTGTAAGGAAAGAGCACAGAGTTATGAATAACTAAAATTAACTGAATGCGGTAGTAGAAGCGATTACCTAAAAGATATTTACAAAACAAGGTGCATGATATCTTTGATGACCTCGGTGGTCTAATAATAATAATAATAATACTTTATTTGCCAAATGTAGGTAAACAATAAGGTGTTATAAATATGTTGTTGAGATCCGTACATTAACCTCGTAAGAGGTGTGCAAAATTACAAATTGTAGGTACAATTAATGTTTAATGAAATAAAATTACTGTACTACGTCATCATACCGATAGTCATTAATCAATTGTCTTTACGTCAATGTATCAGTCAGGAAATCACCAACCGTGTAGTAAGTTTTACCAATCAGTATATTTCTAAGAGCAGTTTTAAATTGATGGATACTACCAATAGATTTTAATGCCCTTGGAAGATTATTGTATATATATCTAGCGGTCCAGCACACCGCTTTACGTCCGATGGTCGCGGGTTCGATTCCTCGCACGGCACAAACATTTGTATTCATGAGTATGATTGTTTGTAGCGGTCTGGGTGTTTTCTGTGTATAATATGTATGTATTTACGAAAAAAAAAATATCTATGTACTTGTATCAGTTATCTAGTACCCGTAACACAAGCTTTAAATAGCTTAAATTGGGATTAGATGGCGCTGTGTGGATTGTCCTGAGATTATTATTATTTAACGGCCCCGGTGGTTTACCGGTTGAACACACCCCTTTACTTCCGATGGTTGCGAGTTTGATTCCTGACACGGTTAAACATTTGCATTCATGAGAATACTTGTTTGTTTTGGTCTTGTTATTGGACTGGGTGTAATTTATATATATTATGTATGTATTTACAAAAAATAATTAAGTATTTATATCAGTTGTCTAGTACCCATAATACAAACTATTACCGTGTGACTAGATGACGCTGTGTGAATTGTCCGTAGTAAAAAAATATTCTAAACATACTTATATATACTCATATAAAATAGGACACATTACAACTTTGATAAATTTTAGATTGTTTCAAGTAAAGTAATTTTTTCTATCTCTTTACTTCTTTATGTGAAGGAGTCAGAATACTAGATGCTTGAAGGACTCCGGTGCAAGCTGATACGATGACATCAATCAGTCAGTCAGCCTGACATGACATGATGACAATCGTAGTCCAGAAACCTAGTCTCATTCAGGTAACCGGACACTAACCTACTGTATACCAGCAGCCTACTGTACTACGCCCTTTTCCCCCCTACCCCCTACCTCTGCTCCCTTTGCTATTTCTTTGATGCCACATCAATAATTATATTGGTGTGGGGGGAAAGGAGATTGATAGTAATGTGGATTGATGACTTCATTGCTATCAATGGGGGAACCACATGGAGGTCAACCTGATATGGTACATATCAGGTCGACCTCCATGCAGTTCTCCCTGGAACCCATCGTGATAAATTCTTGGCGAATTTGTCACGATGGGCTAACTAACCTGACCTCATGCTCATCTGGTACCGTTAGCGCGGGCGGGAGCACTATTCCATTATCATCCGTATAAAAAAATGTATATCGGCAACCCTTAATACCTACATATTATGTAGGTAAGAAATATAAAGAGCATAAAGACAAATTCGCCCTTCCTCTCCCAACCTCTGTCTTTTTGTAATGCCACATCAATATAACGATTCCTATCTCAATGTGAGAGATCACAGTACGTTCAGAGGGTCGGGCGGTAGGTGACACGCACAAAGAAGCTCCAACTTCTTTCATTGTAGATTAAATTCTTTGCTTCCCGCACACCTAGTTCCGAGACCGACGCGTACTGGAAGCTATGCGAACATTTCGGTTTATTCTATCCTAACGAACCACACGATGGAAACCGTGAATTATCAACACATAAAGAATGTTTCGGTTATTACTTTTTATCTTGTCGGATCACCCGATGGAAACTGACAATTTTCGACCCATGAATAGCACCAGATATTGTCATACAACTGTGACGATCGTGGTAACCCTCGCTCTGTCATTCCTGAGGATTTTGATGATGGTGTTATAACATTATACGGTGCCGAAACGTGGACACTGATGATACGACTGGTCCATCGACTCAAAGTCGCTCAACGAGCTATGGAAAGAGCTATGCTTGGAGTTTCTCTGAGAGATCAAATCCGTAACGAAGTAATTCGCCAGAGAACTGGGGTCACCGACATAGCTCTTCGTATTTGCAAGTTGAAGTGGCAGTGGGCTGGTCACATCTGTCGTAGAACCGATGCTCGCTGGAGTAGGCGTGTTCTAGAGTGGAGACCGCGAATTGGCAAACGTAGTGTAGGACGCCCCGCAGCTAGGTGGAGCGACGACATACGTAGGGTTGCGAGTAAAAAATGGAAGAGAAGGGCTGAAGATCGTGCCCAGTGGCGTGCCTTGGAAGAGGCCTATGTCCAGCAGTGGACTGCAGTGGGCTGATGATGATGATGTTATAATATTGTATCTAACGAATGTAGGATACAGTTTCAGGCAAGAGCAAAATTATTTCAAATAATAGACCCAAGAGTCTAATTATAAAAATGGAGGAAGAAAGATTCATGCAAGTTTGTAAGTATTTTTTATCCAGTTCATATAGAAATTAAACATTAATAAAATAATGCTAATACAATTAAACAAGAACTTTAAAAATGCTATATTTTTTAAATTTTTGTATAATCTACATTAACTTCATATCAAGACTTAGGTTACTAATATACAGTCGGTTACTCATTAGGTAGCCATACGCGCCCATTGTAGACCATCAGATAGTCATATCAATCATTAACTGCAAATGAGCTACATGTCGAATAACCAACTGTATATCAGCAGCCCTATAGATCTCAATATATTTTTATAATTCTAATATAATATAGATAATTTTTACGTTAACCGCAAACGAGCTACATGTCCAATAACCGACTGTATATAAGCAGCCCGAAAGACCTAAATATATTTTCATATAATTCAAATATAATATTTCTATAGCATAGCATATCTGCCGGTGGGGAGCGTTCCTCGTTAATATTCGATCCTCCTTAGCAGCTTAATCTCTGTGGCCGCAGATTTAATACATATTTCATTGGGATATTTCACGAGGTCTTACTTCCTGTTGGTTAAATACAGTTTATTAGGTGGCGTTTTCTTTGAACCAGATATTGTTTGGGAATTTTGCATTTTATATAAAAGATCTGTGATAACAGAGCGCTGAATAACATTTACCCCGGAATCGTAATAGATTTTATTATGTAGATTGGACTGAGTTTTATTGCTTTTGCTTACAATTTTAATAAAAAAAACATTAATAATACTTGGTAGCTTCAATTGTCATTGCATTCATTTCATTCATCTACAGAACATGTTTAGGAAGGAAAAATGAAGGCAGAAAAGATTATAAGTACGTAGTAACTATGAACATAGAACCATCTCACGCACGACCACATTGTGGAATCACCTTCCAGCAATGGTATTTCCGAACCGATACGATTTCAAACCTTCAAGAAATAGCTTATTCCTTTTTAAAAGGCCGATAATATACTTGCAATTCCCCTGGTGTTGCGGGTGCTCATGGGCGGCGGTAATCACTTACCATTAGTTGCGCCGCATGCTCGTTTGTCCCATGTGTTATAAAAAAACAATCTTCATACTAGAAAGACATGAAGCATATTTAAGTCAGTACATTTTTGTCTATTATCATGTAGTTTTTTTTTTAAATTTAAATGTTATTTGTCATTGCTTTTAAATAAAGACGACAATCTCTCTGGCGGTATCGAACCACTTTGAGGCGAGACTTCGTTTCGGTTTGTGTGTTCTACAGCATATACAACGGACTGTATCCTGAAGAATTGTTAAAGAAGACTATGATGCCTACGTCTACCTTTTACCATCACACCGCTCACCATCGACAGGAATTCATCCCCACACGTTGGAACCTAAGTGGTCTCGGATATTGCCTTTTCAGAGGAGCTTCATCCTGCCTACACTTAGATTGTGAAATGAACTGATACTAAGGTTTTGTCGAGATACTGCAGCATGGGGTTTTTCAAGAAGGGTTCTTAAAGGTCGGCAACGGGCTCGTGACCTCTGGCATTTCAGGCGTCCATAGGCTACGGTAACCTTTTACCATCAGATGGACCGTATGCTTGTTTACCACCATAGTAGTATAAAAAAAGTGCGTTTTCAGAGGAGCTTCCTCCTGCGAATAGTTAGATTGTGGAATTAATGAATGAACTTTTCTCCAGAGACTACAGCATGGGGTTTTTCAAGAAGGGTATATTCAAGTTTTTTAAGAGTAAGCAACGCGCTCGTGATACTCCTGGCTACGGTAACCGTTTACCATCAGATGGGCCGTATGTTTGCTTGCCGTATATTTACGGCGTAGTATAAAAAAAATTATAAGAAACAAATCCAATTATGATTTTTAGAAAGTCCATCCCTCTCTTAACTAAAATATAACAAAAGATATATTATATACACACAAATTACAATAAACTTTCTTCAAGAATACGAAGATACCATCGCTGATTACAACACAATTCCATAGGTAGTGATCTTAATATAAGGGGGTTGGGGGGTGGTAGCTCGATAGGGTGGGTCGTGCTCGTAAACACAATTGTTGCGACTTTAAATCAAACAGTTCATGAGAGTCATTAGGGGCACGTGCGCCTCGCTACTCCGATGGAAGTTGATTGCGGATTTCCGTGAACATCCGTCATACGATATCAATGTAGACATAATTTAATGAACTTAAAAAGAAAGGGTTCAAATTTTACATACAGGTATCATATAACATACAAAAAACCGTAAAATGCCAAACTGTATAGATTATATTTTTGTTTATAGATGAAAATAATTTTTTTTGTATAATCATAAACAGTATTTTATACAATTCATCTTTAAAAAAATACTTGAAGAGTGTATTTGGCTTGTTTTTCTCCATCTAAGATAGTGAGGTGCTCCCTTGAAGTCCCGAATGTTATTTAAATTGAATTAGTCTAAATTAATGAAAGACAGCTTATTTATTATATTTGTTTATTGTGTTTTATAAAATAAGATATGTATGTGTAATAAAAAATAACAATTTGATGTTACATATACGATATACACTAATTATTAACGTAACTTACAATATACCTATAATTTATCTATAGCTATCTGTATAAATCCAAACAATATAATGTCTTACAGCTTCACCAAATTCAAAATACGAACAGAACATTCTTCGTTATTTCCGGAAGCCACATAAAAACCGTATCAGTTAATAAAGAGTTCTCGGTGTACAACGGAAACGCGCACCAAGAATAATGAAAGTACAAGTGAATGGACACCCCAGTGTTGTAACTTGTAATTATCCAAAGAAAGTTTGTTGTTGCTCTTAATTTATCGTCTCTGATTTATAACTCACCTTGGCAAAGTTCTGAGATGCTAAACAGATACGGGTTGCTGTTCAACTCTTGATACATTTCTCATAAAATGGCAATTACTTTTTGGGAGTGACAAAATAAATAGCTTTCTCCAATGTTACGTATTTATTAAGTAGCTCGGCCTGTGACTTCTTAACCGTAATATTTTGAACAATAATAGCTTTTTTATAGACATAGATATTTTATATTTAACTAGCTAGTATGCGAGTAGTTACTCGCTCCAGTTTCGCAGGGGTGTACATGTATTATATATATAAACCTTCCTCTAGAATCACTCTATCTATTAAAAATAACCGCTTCAAAATCCGTTGTGTACTTTTAAAGATTTAAGCATACATAGGACGGACAGACAGCGACAGCGACCTTGTTTTATACTATGTAATCATGATGTTCTTTTTTTTTATTAAGTGCATTATTAAGTTAGTCCATATTATAGTTGGCTGACGAAACTATATTGAACCTATGACTTATGTTCTGGATACAAAGAATATTATTATATTCTTAACAATTACGTGAAACGAAAACTTTGTTACCCCTTTTGATAAATTCTCCTCAGTCTGCGCTGACTTAAAGCGGAGAAGAATTAAAATTACAAAGAAGTAGTGTTTGTTTATTTAGATATTCAGGATAGTCTCCGGTACCGTTAAATTTAATTTGAAAATTCAACAAATAAAGTTGTATTTATATACATACATATATAGTATAATATTATGTATACAAGGAAAAACTTAGATAGTTTCAAGAAACTTAAAGACTGTACAAGTAGAAACTTACGCAATAAAAATAAGTTAATTTTACCTAAATGCCGTCTACACAAAGTTAGTAATTCATTTTATGGTAATTGCGTAAGATTCTATAATAAACTGCCAGAATCTACGCTAAATCTGACAGAGAGGCAATTCAAATTTTATATTAAACAAATGTTATGTAAAAAAGCCTATTATAGGATAGATGAATTTATAGATGATAGCAATATATAGCAAGTATAAGTTTATTTGCGGACAATGTTATAATTTATTTTTCATACTGCTTTCTTGATATATGATAGCGTAGAGGCTTTTGTATTGATTGCCGCATGCATCCTCATGTAAAGTGCGAATACTCTAACTACCATATAGTAATTTTTGTAGCTGTGACGTGGTCATTGGGCATTGGGCTCCCTAAAATATGGTCGAGCGCAGTGATGGCTGGCTCATCCGTCATACTCGTGAACGAGTGCTGCTTGTAGGGACTGGTCTGCTCTTATCATTACGACTGATTTAATCTTATTGTGTTTTTATATTTGAGCCTAAATAAAATAGTGCTGGTTGGTAGTTTGTATTCACACGTTTCGACTTGTAAAATGTGAACTTACAAGGATTGTTTAAAAGAGCAACACACAAGTTTCTTGCTTATTCTTCTTGTGATGAGACAGCTTTCCGAATAAGCGGTAGATTTAAAAAAAATGTTGTCTATTCAAAAGTGCTTAAATTAAGTTTATTTGAATAAATAATCTTCTATTCTATTCTATTCTAGTAGATAGGCAGAGAGCCGGCGGTCGCAAATCGTATTTAATGTGGCGTCGCAAACGCTCGCGTTACGTTCTGCTTTCTATACGTCTGACGTACTCGCATCAGTCACGTGATGGACGCGTGGTGGCTAATTAAAGGCTTTGCTAATATACCGACAATTAATCTAATAAACAGTAGAATATTTGGACGGCCTCTGTGATGTAGCGGTTTAGCGCACCGCTTTACTTCCGATAATCACGGGTTCGATCCCTCGCACAGTGTAAACATTTGTAGTCATGAGTATGATTGTTGTATGGGTCTGGGTGTTTTCTATGTATATTATGTATGTACATATGAAAAAAAGTATGTAAGTATATCAGTTGGCTAGTACCCATGACACAAGCTCTGCTTACCGTGGAACGAGATGGTGCTGTGTTAATTGTCCAGAGGGTTATTTAATTTTTATTTATATTATTTTAAATTTAAAACAGATAAATATAATCTAGACCATTATATTAAAAGGGACAATAACAGGCCCATATTCCATAAGTAAAATACAGTCCTCTACATCGGGGCTGCTTTGAAGCCAAAGAAACGACCGCTCATATAATCCTGGAGTGCTTGCAGTGGCCACACAATGAACACAAATCCTCGTAACGGTGATGTCGATACGTGAAGTCTGTGAAGACACCAGAAGGCTTCTGCACTTCTGGGAGGAGCTTCGCTGACTTCTTTAGTAGTCTCCGCTCTACAGGCATATAACCCAAGTCCAGATGATAGGCTACTCAGCCTCTCATATGAGCTTGCAGAGAATAGACTCCAACTTACATTTACTTAGTAGTAAGATTATGTTTTTAGCACAATTTAAATTGACATTATTACTCAATAGATATATAGATAAATAAAAGATTTTTTTTTATTAATTTTTTTGTGTACTCCAATCTGTCACAACTGAACATTAAGTAGTATGTTTGTCGGGTTATCTCCTCATGACAGGCTCGGTATGTGTTATACACATCCTACTTTACTGTTTACTAGCTCTCGTTAATTTATCCCCTTACGGGTGGAATTTATCAAAATTCTTTCTAAGGGGATGCCTACGTCATAGTAGCTTTATGCATGAAAAGTCTCAGCCCAATCGGTTTAAAATTGACAAAGTTTCATACAAACTTTCATCCCCTATTTTATCCCGTTGGGGGTAGAATTAATCAAAATCCTTTCTTAGCGAATGCCTACGTCATAACATCTACCTGCATGTCAAATTTCAGCCCGATCCGTCCAGTGGTTTGGGCTGTGCGTTGATAGATCACTACGTCAGTCACCTTTGAGTTATATATATTTAGATTTGATAAGGTCCTGAGGCATTTTGCGTTTTAGTCTGTGACTAGAAAAGAAGGTGACTTTATGTGTTCCTAAGAGGAATAAGCAACCAACTTAGCATAGACAAAAAGTATAATCTATTATAAATATAATATTTACGAACTTTTTCTATTCTATATTAGCGGTGCCTGCGGTTTTACCCACATTAAATTTCAATAGAAAATATAGCCTACGTATTATTAAGATACATAAGCTATATTACTGTAAAGTTTCATCAAAATCAGTTCAGTAGTTTTTGCATGAAAAAATAACAAACATCCGTACTTACAAACTTTCGCATTTATAAATAACATGAATTAAGATTTAAACTCTAATTTGGCCATTTGTATGTGTACAGAATTTATTAATAAATAATATTATCTACAAATAAATTGATACTACAAAATCTTTAGAATTCAAATTCAAATTCAGAATATCTTTATTCCTGTAGGTCTATTACAGATGCTTAAGATATGTCAAATCTACCGTCAGTTCGGAATGATTTCGAGATGAGAAGGACTGACAAGAAACTCAGCTCGTATCTTTTTTTAATCTATAATCTAAATACTGTTTGGAATTTAAAAAACACGTCACTTATTCCGCTTCTCAATGCTGCAGCGTCGGGGCCGTGTAAGCTGCACCGGACACCAATGGATTTATCGTCTGAGGTTTAGACACGGAAAAGCGGCTTTGTCTTTGACACAACAAACGTACGTGAGCTCCTAGACTATTTACAAATATTACAAATAAAGGATTTATTTTCTCAATTCACTTTAACCCGTGGATATCTGTATTGGTTTTACTATTATTAATTCATATCTATGTACTTATGTAAATACATACTACATTGTGAAACTGTTTGTATCCCAAATAAAATAAATATGTTATTTATATAGTAACTAGCAGGCCCGCAAACGTTGTTTTGACATATAAATTAAAATCGCTATTAAAAAATTGGGGTTCATGTTAGAATTTCCGTATAATTTCCACCATATTTGATTGAAGAATAAACATATTTTCTTTTTATGACTACATGCAACAGAATACTCATATACAGCCTAAACATTTATTGTCAATGGTACAGTGAGCTGAATCAAAATTACACGGTTACTTTTTTTCTAAACTAACTAACTAGCTGTCCCGGCAAACGTGTTCTGCCGTATAAATTAAAGTCGCTATTAAAGATAGGGGTTGTTGCTAGAAGGGTGAAAATTTAGGGTTGTATGTATTTTTCAATCTTAAATAATAATAAAATGAAAATTAAATATTATGTCGAAGAAATAAAAAATATATATTTAGGGGTGGATATCCCTTACCACTTAGGGGTAGGAAAATAGATAGTAGCCGATTCTCAGATCTATTGAATATGCATATAAAATTTCATAAATGATCACCCCGTTTGGGAGGAGTATGGTAACTAGTGTGGTTGTAGCCCACTCATGCATAAACGAAATATCTCCTTTGGAAAGTTTACACTCTTTCCCGAGGAGATAAAAACGATCGCTCCTAAGAATATCCTTCAATTCTTGTCCCTGACGGGTCTAGGTAGCGAACTCTGAAAAGGGCGAGCACAATAGATCTATGTAGGTCGCAGTGCTACAGGTGCTACACATCTGACAATAGCCCAAACAATCCAATAAAAAAATAAAAAATGGTAACTAACATTGTGACACGAGAATTTTATATATAATATAAAGGTACTCGCTTACGTTGGCATTAAATTATTGCTAATTGTTAGTGCTAGTAAATAATCTTCGCTATATAGCCCCATTAAAATTATACTTTTCATTTTAAAATCACCGTACATATATAATGCACACCGACCACAGCTATGTACCTGTCCTGTTTAAAATACGCCATAGGACATTGTGGATCAGGGACATACGGGGGCCTCGTCGAAGGGGGCGCCATCACGAGATTCGGATATATACTATAATTTTATTTGTTGGCCTGCGGCAAGAGAACGCATGGATGACTTTCAAGACAATATATAACCTTTCAGTATTTCCATGTAGTCCTGGCTTCTGAACTAGCATTAACCGTATGACAGAAGCCAGTTCGTTTCCAATACATGAACTTAGATGAATTATAGATTGATATATAATGATATATATATAAACGATATTTTACCTAAAGAAAGTTATACTATATATGTATAAATTATTCTATTATGCTGAAGCTGAAAATGCAAACAATTCATTTATCAAATTCAAATTCAAAAATCATTTATTCATGTAAGACATTTTAGCCGCTTATGAACGTCAAGTTTTTACATTATATTTTTTTTTCCCTGCCGTCCAGTTCGGTATATAGATCCAATTGAGAAGAACTGGCAAGAAACTCAATTGAATTACATTTTATATTATGTACGTTCATTGGAATATAAACTGGAAACTATGGAGCGGAATTCCCGGTCGTGCTGTGTGGAGATTAAAAATATTCCCGTGCAGAAACCAGAAACTAAACAAGACTTAGCCAATTTAACTACTAGAATTGGTACTGCTCTCAATATTCCCATTCAAATTACAGATATAAGGGATGTGTATCGTGTAAACTCCAAAAGTAACGACTCCAAACCCATAGTAGTAGAATTCACGAGTGTCCTGACGCGAAACAACGTGATCAAAAATGCTAAAAAATATAATAAAGAACACAGAGATGCCATGTTTAATACGAGCAATCTACAGCTAAGCGGACCGAGTAAACCTATATATATATCAGAAAGCCTAACATATAAAGACAAAAGACTATACTTCTTGGCTAGAGATTTTGTAAAAACAAACAATTATGCATTTTGCTGGATTAACCATGGCCGTATTTTTGTGAAACAAGCCGAAGGTACACAACCAAAACAAATTAAGTGCGAAGATGATTTTAATAAATTGATTAATAAGTGTTAAGCTTTCATAACATCATTACATTAATTTTTAAATATTATTATAATGTTATTTTATAAAAGTCTGTTTTCAATTATACCTACTTGTCTATTTTTTATCTATTTTTGTTATGTAATTAATCTCTGTTATAATAAAAATATACATAGTTGTCCAAAACAACACACAAAAAACACACAAACCTTACTTCTAATAAAATTAACAAATAGTCCCACTTGTTATAAATATACACGAAAACACAACATACACATTTCATACTTACTGAATATACATATATACATACAAAAATTCCTATATTTGTCAGAAATACAATCATACAAAAATAGCACAATAAAAGAAATTAGTCTGTTCATGTATACCAGCTTGATATTTCATTTGATAATACCCACTTTAAGTTTAATATTTTTTCTGCCCTCAATACTATACAATTTAAACATAGTCATTACTATGCTTAGTATTACCATGACTATGAAAATGGAAGTGATTTTGTTGGTTTACAAAAAATGGCAAATGAACTCGTATGAATACCAATACATTCACTTTTAATTCCGCAAGCACATCCGTACTATCTGACATCGATAGTACGTATGAAATATCATGCACTAATCTCCACGACCCAACAAAGTGCTCCACTGTGCTAGTACCCAGCTCAAATACTAAGAAGTCACTATCTATTTTAAGCTGTAATATACGCAGCATTAATCGTAACTTAGACTCATTTCTAGTATTCGCCGCAAGCATTGATATTTCTATAGATGTAATGGTACTCACTGAATGCTGGACAAACGAAAATTTTGTACCACAGGGTGTTACAAATTATAATATGTTCTACACTAAAAATAGTCTAAATCAAAACGACGGAGTGGTTATATATGTGCATGATAGTTTAAATATTTTGTCTGTCGTGGAACCAAATATATGCGATGGGAATTGTCTCCTACTTAATTTAAAAGATTATGTTTTAATTTGTTCATATCGGCCACCGTGTATTTATAACCCAACAAATTATATCAACTCATTAAATAATGTTCTCAAAAATATCAACTCAAAAAATAATATAATATTTACAGGAGATATTAATATTGATATTATGCCAGAAAACGTAAACATTTTTACAAACGATTATATTAACCTTATGGCTTCATATGGTCTGTTTCAGGGTATAAACCGACCCACTAGAATAAAAACATGTATCGATCATTTTTTTATAAAAACTAGAAATAAATGGCAAACAGTAGTGTTTGATGAACTAACTGATCATTCTCCGATTCTATTAAACATAGCCGAACCAAACATAATGTTGAATAGGAAAACTGAATATTATAAAAATATAATTGATTATAGTACTATTGATAAAATATTAAAACAGGAAACATGGCATACATTTTATGAAATGACTGATGTTAATATTGCTGCTGAATATCTAGTAAATAAAATTCAATCATTAATAACAGATAATTCGAGTACTAAAATTATTTCTAAGAAAAAACGCCCTTTAAAACCATGGATTACAGTAGGAATCGTCATTTCTATACGCAAACGTGATAAATTATATAAACAAACAAAAAAACATATTAATAACACAGAACTACACCAAAGATATATACAATATAGAAATACATGCAATAAAATTATTAAAATGGCTAAGAAGTTGTACTATGAAACAGAACTAAAAAAATATAGTGGAAATGGTAGGGAAACATGGAAAATAGTCAAGGAAGTATGTAATTTAAAGATAGCAAATGAATCTTGTACAGATCTCTTAAAGATCAAAACTAATCCGGTGGAGTCTCTGGATAGGGTAAATGAATACTTTACAAATATAGGCAAGACTTTAGCAGATAAGACTCTGAGGAAACTTAGAGTTACAGATAATGAATTAGCCAACATAGCAAAAATAGACAATCCCCCTTTAGATTCGTTAGCTTTATTTTATACAGATCCTATAGAAATAAAAGGCATCATTAACAGTCTTAAGTCTAAAAGTGCCCCTGGATGGGATACTATATCGTCATCTTTTCTTGAAAAATTTGCTACTGTCTTAGCTGAACCGATTTCATTCATATGTAATCTCAGTTTTGGTAGTGGAATATTTCCAGACATATTCAAGAAAGCAATTGTTTGTCCCATTTTTAAGGCTGGTGATGGTATGAATCCCTCTAACTATCGCCCAATTTCACTGCTGACTGCCATGTCGAAAGTAATTGAGAAAGCGGTTAATAAAAGGCTGATGAATTACCTCGAGAAAAAACACATTATTTCAGATAATCAGTTTGGATTTCGAGAGGGCAAGTCAACAGATGATGCTGTACTTAAACTTACTACATTAATTTCTACCTACTTAGATAGTGGACAGAAGTGTATTGGTGTATTTCTGGACCTCCAGAAGGCATTCGATACCGTCTCAATTCCAATATTGTTAGTCAGACTTGAGAATTGTGGTATTCGTGGTGCAGCACTGTCTTGGTTTAAAAATTATCTTAATAATAGACAGCAAATTATCAAAGTTGATAAATACGAAAGCCACAGTACGGTCTGCAACTACGGAATCCCTCAGGGTAGTATTTTAGCTCCTAGTCTATTCTTGGTCTACATTAACGAGCTCAGTAAACTCATGATACAAAATGCGGATATTCTAGCCTTTGCAGATGATACTGTTGTACTCTTTCATGCAAACACATGGGACGTAGCTAGAGACATGGCAGAACGCGGACTCACAAAAGTGATCAGATGGCTGGAAGATAGTCTTTTAACATTGAATATAACAAAAACTAAATTTATATGTTTCAATATTACAGCTACAAACGCCCCTAGACATAACTTTAACTTAATCATTCATACATTTCCTTGCAATCGTGATACTCAAAAATGTCAAAATTGTACTCGAATGCAAAGAGTCGACAATATAAAATACCTTGGTGTTATGGTAGATGAGCGACTGAAATGGGACCCACATATAATGTTAATTACTAAAAGAATTAGAAAACTAATATACGTATTTAAAAATCTTAGAGAGGTTGCACATAAAACTCTTATAATCCAGGTTTATAAAGCACTCTGTGAGTCTATAATTAACTACTGTATTTGCTCATGGGGTGGAGCAAGTAAAACCTATCTCATTATAGCAGAACGTGCACAACGAGTAGTATTGAAAGTTATGCTTCGTCAATCATTCCAATTTTCTACCTACAAACTGTACCGGGATGCCAAAGTTCTAAGCGTTAGAAAGTTGTATATCGTTAATTGTATAATGAAGTACCACAGAGAAACTATACCAAACTTAACTATAGTAGAAAACAAAAGAATTGAGAGCTGCCCAGTACCTTTTGCCAAAACAAGCTTTGCCCAGAGACACTATAATTTCCATGCGCCTTACTTATATAATAAAGTAAATAAATTATATAGCATAAAAAAGATGAAAAAAACTGTGCTAAAAAACATACTAAAAACCTGGTTAGAAAGTCTAGACTATGACCAAACAGAAAATGTATTAAAAATTTAACTGAGGTAATTGCATACATATATAGTTAAAGAATGACTATATAAACTATATAAATAACACACACACACACACATACATATACACACACACACACATACATATACACACACACTTACCCACATACCCATACTCCTAATCAAACACATGGACACCATAATTTTTATTCTTTTTTTGTTTTCCTCATTTTTCTTGTATAAGTACTTATTGCTTTGATTTTTTTTTTTTTTACTCAGTACACTGTGTTAAATAAAGGTTCAGTACAATCTAGTATGTCAAAAAGAATAGCGTCTCTAGTTACCATGGCGTAACGCCTGGTAAATTGCTGTGCGTGGCACAATAAGCTGACACCGCTACCAGGAACAGCAAATTACCACGAATCGGCACCTAACACCAATTATTAATTGTTATATTTTTACAGCAGTCTTGTTCGATCATTAGACATAATTATACATTTTGTACCTTAAATAATTTCATTTGTTTTAATTAAATAAAATATATTTTTTAAAAGGCAAATATCGCCCGCCGTAACATAAGTGGCGCAGTCGGTAGGATCGCGGCACTCTAGGACTTTGCAAATAGAAGTCCTCGCGCGAATAGACTCTTCGTGTGTTGAGAACTAGAGTGAACGGTGCTAATCGTAACTATCCGCGATCTCATAATAAGAACTATAACGGCGGCATATTGAAGACTTGCGGGAATCCGGAAAATTGGAGACCTGTGATCGACGAGACCCGAAACGGAGATGCAGAAGATGCTGTGTTGGTGAGTACTCTATTACTTTCCAAGTACATCCTATGCTCTATTTCCTTTCGTATTTAATTATAAGTGAACTTTAATGTGTATCTGTCTATAGGCTCGTATCGCTATAGATTTCACAAGTCAATTTAAAATCAATTGAATTCTGTGTGTATACACGTATTAATAGTAGTATAGTTATTATCATAAATATAAAATATTATTAAAATGGAGTTCGCAGCCGACTATAAGATGATTACTGACCTCATGCCCAAATACGATGGGAACCCTAAAAGATTAAACTTTTATTTAAGAGAAGTTGATAATTTAATGGGACTTATCCACCCAACAGCGGATGCAGGCTCTCTAGCTATAGTTTGTCTTATAAAAAGTCGCCTTAGTGGTGCGGCGATTGACGCGATAGCTTATGAGGAGTCATTAAACAGTTGGCCCGATATAAAACGCGTTCTACTAACACGTCTAGGAGAACCTAGGAACGAGATTCAAGTTATGCAAGAGCTCACACGTATCCGTCGGAATAAAAACGAGGATGCGGAATCCTTCGGTAAAAGGATTAGGGACCTTTTAGATACTCTGTATATGGTTGGGCAACACACCGACAAATCGTACTATGAGAAAATGGCTATTGAGCAATATATCAGTCAATTGGACTTCCATATATCAATAGGCGTAAGAATTATGATGCCAGGTACATTGGAACTTGCAATAGTAACCGCACGACAGGAGGAGACGAAATCAGTTACTTATAAGAATAATTCTAGTTTTAATTCCCAAAACCAACAGCAAAAAGCTACAAAAATAGATAATTATAAACCTAATAATTTTCCACGTCAATTTCATGGTCAAGTAGGTACACCATTCAATTTTTCAACGCAGCCACATTTTTCACGACAAATGCCATTTAATCAATATGTACCTCAACAAAATAATCTCAGCCCGGAACAACGGCAACAGTTAGTTAATTCATTATTACCCTGGAAGAATAGACCAACCCCCGGTACTTTTAAGCAAAACTCAGGCAACTTTAGGAGTAACAATAACCATCAAAGACAGCCGAACGTCCCACAGCAACAGGTAAGTCCGACTCAACTTACATCTGACGTCACTATGCGATCGGTTAACAAACCGACACCTCCACAATATGCATATGAGGAATTATTCTACACTCCGTACGAAGGTAAGTCCGACACACCTCAGTATTATTGCAACCCGTTAGATTATTATTCCCCTCATGACGAACAGCATAACAATTACTACCCTAACACTAACTTAATAGAAGAACAAATTGAAACATCTCAGGATTTTTCCGAAACTCAGGACGAAGACGACCAGAGTTGATAAAACTAAACCACCAAGATAAAGATCATCTCCCGTACATAATAATCCCCGAGTTTAATGGAAAGTTTCTCATTGATACTGGCGCCTCACGTTCTATGATATCGCCCGATGTCATTCAATACGCGAAACTCGAACAATGCATCGATTACGAACCATTCGAGGTAAAGACAGCTCACGCGGTGACGCAACATGCATATGTCGCTCATTTGCCCCTACCATCAGTCTTTAACTCGAACATCACTCACAAATTTCTCATTTTCGAGTTTGACAATAAATATAAAGGATTAATTGGATTAGACCTATTAAAATCACTCTCGAGTAATATTGATTTAAAAAATAAAATACTTCGCACCCATACTACTGACATACCAATTTATTTCGATTACCCCAAAAAGAATATTCGATTAGAACCGATGTGCCAAAAAATAATTAAAATTAAATGTAACTACACAGACGGACAGTATATCCATGACGAATACAGTTGGACACCCGGTTTAGTATCTCCCGCGGCGATAGTTAAGGTTCATAATGGGACATTCCTAACATCAATCATTAATTCAAATACAGAAAAGAAAATTATTACAAACAAATCCCCAATCGAATTACAACCATATAAGCAAAATGAAAAACCGATTCATTATTCATATTCAATGCAAAGTAATATAAATATTGATAAAGAACTATGTGAAAATTTAAAGAAAATTCGATCTAGCCATATGAACGAAGAAGAGGAACGCGAGATAACTAAATTGTGCTATCAGTATAGAGATCTATTTTATTCCGAAAACATCCCTTTAACCTTCACTCACGCTGTTAAACACGAACTAAGATTAACTGACGACACCCCGATTTTTGTACGTAGTTATAGACAAGCCCCACAACAAAGATTAGAAATTAAATCCCAAATCGATAACCTTATGAAACAAGGCATTATCCGCGAAAGTATATCACCATGGTCATGCCCTGTTCACATAGTCCCTAAGAAGCCTGACGCTTCTGGCAAAGTCAAGTGGCGATTAGTCATTGACTATAGGCGACTTAATGATAGGATTATTGAAGACAAATATCCTTTGCCGAACATTAGCGATATACTCGATAGACTAGGACGTGCACAGTACTTCAGTACAATAGATCTAGCAAGTGGGTACCACCAGGTAGAAATGCACCCTCGTGATATTGAGAAAACAGCATTCTCAACAGAAAGGGGACATTTCGAATTTTTAAGAATGCCGTTTGGTCTCAAAAATGCTCCAAGTACATTCCAGAGACTAATGGATCATATTTTACGTGGACTCGATAACGTCTTTACATATTTAGATGACGTTATAATAGCTTCTACGTCACTACAAGAGCACATGAATAAATTAAAACAAGTATTTGATCGTTTAAAAACTCATAATCTCAAAATTCAACTCGATAAATCAGAATTTTTACAGAAACATGTACAATTCTTAGGACATGAACTAACAGCCGACGGACTTAAACCTAATAAAGATAAAATAAAAGCTGTTTTAAATTTCCCTATCCCAAAAACACAGAAGGACATTAAGTCTTTCCTCGGTTTAGTTGGTTATTATAGAAAGTTCATTAAAGATTTTGCTAAATTAACAAAGCCTATGACTATTTGTTTAAAAAAAAATCACAAAGTTACACATACACCTGAGTTCATAGATGCTTTTAATAAATGTAAACAAATACTAACCAACGACCCACTCTTGCAATTCCCCGACTTTGACAAGGACTTTATACTTACCACAGACGCATCAGACTTTGCTCTCGGAGCAGTCCTCTCTCAAGGCCCGTTAGGTTCAGACAAACCTATTGCATATGCATCTAGGACACTTTCTGAAACAGAAACCCGCTATTCAACTATTGAAAAAGAGTTGCTAGCTATAGTATGGGCGGTAAAATACTTCCGACCATATTTATACGGCCGTAAATTTACTATCTATACAGATCATCGACCATTAACATGGCTGATGTCCCTCAAAGACCCAAATTCAAAATTAACAAGATGGAGGTTAAAATTAGCTGAGTATGATTATAAAGTTATATACAAAAAGGGTAAACAGAACACTAATGCGGATGCTTTATCCAGAGCAAAAATATTTCATAATAGCATTGAATCCCTGTTAGTAAATTTCGATGACAACGATGACGACGAAATTATCCCACGTATATTTGAAAACGCACGTAGGGAACTTGAATCTGAAGCTGCTGAAGCTGATCCCCCTGAAAACCAAGTAAACCCTTTAAATGTACAGCCTACAATAAACCCACCTACAGTACAAACACATACATCAACCGATAGTATGAGTACAACTTCATTTGAGCCAGGTCACCTCATATCTACCAAACACACCCAACCAGATAACGACAATATAGGAATTCCAATTATAGAAGACGCTATAGAAAGACAGCAAAAACAATTCTACATAAGGTCCACTCCAGGATCTGTATATAGAGTAGAGGATAGGTCCACAAATTCTAAAACAACAATTAAAGATGTATTTATACCAATTAACAATACTGAACGCGAAATAATAAAATTTCTAAAAGAGCATACTGTAGCAGATAGAGTTTTTCACTGTTACTTTCTCGACGAAAACCTTTATTTAGAATTTTCAAAAATATACACCACAGTCTTTAATGAAAGAGGCCCAAAGTTATTTAGGTGTACAACCCGTGTCACATTAGTAGAAAATAAGACAGAACAACAAAATCTTATAAAAAAATATCACGAAGGTAAAAATATACATCGCGGTATTCAGGAAACGTATAAACATCTACGTAGAAATTATCACTGGCCGAACATGCTCCTATCAATTCAGGCTTTTGTAAATAAATGTGACATTTGTTTAAAAGGTAAATACGAACGCAATCCTTTAAGACCAACATTGATGAAAACGGAAACACCTACTAAACCTATGCAACACTTATTCATGGATCTATATTCTACTGGCGGAGGAACGTTTCTCACTATCATTGACAATTTCTCGAAGTTTGCGCAAGCTGTGCCCTTACAAGCCTCCAGCAGCGTACACGTTGCAGATGGCCTACTACAGATATTTGCTATACTAGGTTTGCCCCTAAAGATAACGACGGACTCAGACACTAAATTCGACAACGACATATTAAAAGAAATCTGTGCATCACATAATATAGACATACACTTCACTACCCCATATAACCCCAACTCAAATTCCCCTATAGAAAGATTCCATTCAACAATCGGCGAAATTATACGCATTCAACGCATGACTAACAAAGATGACACTATACAAACACTTATGAGATATGCAGTTATCGCATATAACAATTCCATTCATTCCACAACAGGTTATACTCCACACGAATTACTTTATGGACATACAGCGGCTAGAAACCCATTAGAACTCTACTATAACAAAGAGTTTTACCAAGACTTTGTACTTACACATAGGACAAATGCAGAAGCAGTGCAGCAGTCTGTGGCAGCCAATCTGTCTAAAAATAAAGAACAGGTAATAAACAAGCGAAACCAGGAAGCAGAGGAAATACGTCTGAAGGTAGGTGAAACCGTTTATAAGCAGGTGGCAAAAACAGCGAGAAACGACAAAACAAAACCAGTTTTTAAAGGCCCATATAAAATTATTCATTTACACCCTAACAATGTGGCTGAAATAATAGGTAACCACCCTAATTCCAAATCTATAAGAGTACATTTCAAGTTATTACGAAGACCCCACCTTGTTCCAGGACGATCATCTCCGGAGCCCTCATGCTCACATCAGCAACCACCGTGAAAATCACTCCCATTGATAACTCTAATGGTATACTTTTGCTAAAGCAGGGGTCAGTCCTTAGACAAATAGATACTTTTAACTTAGTATGTGCCTACAACATTAGTTATTTATATACAACTACATTAAAGCTGAGTTCTCTATATGCAAGTACCAAGTTTTATGATGATAAGATAATTCCAGGAGAGTTGCATAAATCATATACAGATCAAATAGAGTATAAAATACAGATGATACAAAGCAAAATAATAGCTATTATACCCCATAGTAGAGTACGACGCGGAATTTTTAACGGATTAGGTTCTTTAGTAAAAACAGTTACAGGCAATCTAGATTACGATGATGCAGTAAAAATAGAGCAACAAATTTCTAATCTCAATAATAAAATACATTCTATACAAGAAAAATCTATTGTAATAGCTCAAAAGACTATTGCAGAATTTGCGAATCAATTAGATAAGATAAATCAGAATCAAAATAGGTTAAGTTTAACTATACAAAATATAACGCAGCATTCTAATATAGTATTTAGGCAGTTTAGTTTATTACAAGTTCATATACAAATAGATTTTAGTTTACAGTTAATATTAGATAAGCTAATGATCTTAGAAGACGCTATGGCATTCGCACAAATAGGTATCATGCACCCCAGTGTAATAAATACTAAAAACTTAATTATTGAAATGTTAGATATGAAACGTAAATATAGCTTCAATCCCGTGGCACCGATCTATCTAGAAAATATTCACGAAATAGAAAAGTCTATAGAGGTTAAAGCTTATAGTACAGAACAATCATTAAATTTCATTTTAGAAATACCCTCAGTAGAAACAGCTACCTATGACCTTATCCATATGTATTCTATTCCTAACAAAGACAACCTTACCATTATTCCCAAATCCAAATACCTAGTACTTGGAAAGGGAGAGTACACGTACATAGATGAAGATTGTCGCAGCATCACCGAAGAAGTACACATCTGCAAGCAGTTGTTACTGAAATCCTTACAAGACGCTGGAGATTGTATCACAGCAACAATAGAACATAAAATCAACCACGAATCCTGTCCATACGCAAAAATGATGATAAAGAAGGGAAAGTTACAAAATATTAGTCCTAGTAGCTGGCTTCTTATCACCAACACTCAAGAGGTCCTGAAAGCAACATGTGGTACTGAAATAACGTATCACACCCTCAACGGAGTACATCTCATCGCAATCCCCAACGAGTGTTACGTGCAAGTTTTAAATAAAACTCTACAAACTCATAGCAATACTGTAACCATTGAAGACATTATTCCATTACCAAAGCAGGAGGCAATAAGAACAGATGAAATTCAAGCAAAAATACAACTAGAAGACATCTCCTTAGACAATATACATGAACTCATAAAAACAGCGCATTATATACAAGATGATGTGGATAATAATGAGACTTTCATATCACTAAAACCAAGTTGGACTACCATCGCCCTATACCTCCTTGGGTTAGGCTATTTGAGCTGGAAATTAATTACATATATAACTACCCGAAGGAAGAAGATGGCCGCAGACCAGATTGCTAGACCATCCCCGCAGAAGAACAGCGAGACGCGGTTCTATCTAAAGGAGGGAGGAGTTACCATGGCGTAACGCCTGGTAAATTGCTGTGCGTGGCACAATAAGCTGACACCGCTACCAGGAACAGCAAATTACCACGAATCGGCACCTAACACCAATTATTAATTGTTATATTTTTACAGCAGTCTTGTTCGATCATTAGACATAATTATACATTTTGTACCTTAAATAATTTCATTTGTTTTAATTAAATAAAATATATTTTTTAAAAGGCAAATATCGCCCGCCGTAACATAAGTCTCTTTATACTTTTTTTTTTTTTTTTTGTATTCAAAAGTATTTAACTTTTTTTTTTTTTTTGTATTCCTTTATGTACACAACTGCAGATGTACCAAAAATGTTTACAGAATGTTGGAGGGAACTGGCTTTCGTGACACAGGTTTCACCTAAATCGAAAGCCAGGGCTAACTATATTTAATTGTACCGTGCATTTATGAATAAAGTTTATTATTATTATTATTATTATTATTATTTTTTTTTTTTTAAAGTCCAGTTTATTTACAATGCATAGGTATTTATATAGGTGTCTATGTCTAACATTAAATGAAAATCCCGAACATGAAAACTATTGCTATGCACGCTCTTCATTCAAGTAATCGTTTAGTGAGTAATAGGCCTTGCTCAGTAAATATGATTTAACAGATGTTTTGAATTTATTTAAGGGTAATTCCAATATATCCTTTTAAATTATCAATGAAATCCAACAAAAACTATTGCAACGGTACGCACCAGTTGAGAAAATGTGTCAGTGGCGCGTCCCTTTACAACTAAAAGGTATTGTTTAATAGCAAAAATCAACATGGCCGACTGTGATGGACACAAACACAATTAGGAAGGGCCGACAATCAAAGGGCGTGGAATTGTCAAACGGTAATAGCATTATTATGAATTTCCAATGCAAATAAATGACCGAACGCCATAATAGCAAAGAATAAATTTACAGACATCTTACTTTTATCTTATATATAAAATTCTCGTGTTATTATGTTAGTTAACATACTCCTCCGAAACGGCTTGATAGTTTTTATACAATTTTATATGCATATTCAGTAAATCTGAGGATCGGCTACTATCTATTTTTCATACCCCTAAGTGGTAAGGGAAATCCACCCCTAAATATGTTTTTTTAATTTTTTCGACATAGGTAATATTTTATTTTCATTTTATTATTATTTAGGATGGAAAAATACATACAACCCTAAATTTTCACCCTTCTAGCATCAACCCATATTTTTAATAGCGATTTTAATTTATACGGCAGAACACGTTTGCCGGGACAGCTAGTTAGTTAGTTTAGAAAAAAAGTAACCGTGTAATTATGATTCAGCTCACTGTACCATTGACAATAAATGTTTAGGCTGTATATGAGTATTCTGTTGCATGTAATTCTAAAAATAAAATATGTTTATTCTTCAATCAAATATGGTGGAAATTACATGGAAATTTTACTGTCAATTTATATATTTTTCTTCCATTCAACCTCGGCCGTTTCAATAAATATACCAAGCATTTAAAATAAATAAATATTACGAACTAATAAACGAATTAACTAGAAATTGCCATATGGTTAATTAAGATTTGGTCGAAATGGGAGCTAGAGTTATCCCAGAGAAATCTCTCTACTTAACATGAAATCATCTAAAAGATCTTTGCCTGTATTGAACTGCTATTTGCTACTTGAACGTGTATTTAAATCTTTGTATTCTTAAGTATAATTTTTTGAAGCCATCTGACGTTATCTATATAAAAATAGAAATAATCTTTATTCAAATAAACTCATTACATTTGAATAGTCGTATTTTGATTCTACCACTCATTCGGAATGCAGATTCATCACAAGAAGAATGAGCAAGAAACTTGTGTGTTGCTCTTTTGAATAGATATTTTTTTATATAATAATTACTAACTACTGATTTTTTTTTTAGTAAAATCCCAAAATAGAATTGTATTTATTTCTTTTTTTTTCTGTATCTGTTGCAATGAAGCGTACAAATAAATAAATATATACATACTCCCTTGTCTATATATAATTTAACTATATTCTGTAGCATAGAATTAGGCTCTCATCAATCAATTGAAAAAGGGTTATCTGAACATTATTAATCTATAATATTATGGAAACAAAATGGCCAGTTGGTTGTCCGTTGTTAGAACGTGATTGTACTATTACTGTGTGCCTTTTCAATAAACTACGATAATTCTTGGGGTCCCTCGGGTCTTATCATCGGACCGAAGTAGAGACGGCTCCGCAAATATTTGCCCCGTCCACACCCCCAGATATTGGAGACGACTGTGTTTATTTTCGAATAGCATTTTGTTATTTTTTATGTGTTGACGTGACGGGATGAAAAATAAAAAATATTACACAGCTTTCAGAAGGGTGGGCCTGAAAAAATATATGCACATTTATTTATTAGTTATGAAAGAAATGGCATATGTGACAACTATTATGTTTGAACATTTCATCTGTTTATTAACATATTAATCTTAATATTATTATAAACACGAAAGTTTCTAAATATGGATGTTTGTTACTTATGGGCCACAGTTAGTTAGTAAGACAAATTCAATATTGTCTACTAAGCACTGCCGTGTCTAAACTGTGTCACCCCACCTTACATTTTCCTATTGTTATTAAGTATATAAGATCATTATTTCTATGTACATATTGTCAGTCTATTATCATCTGTAATATACATCGTCTCGACCAATAACATCGTATAATTTACCCTCTTTCACGCAAAATATAATGATAAATGTCATATAAGTGTGATGCGATGAAGTTACGCGGGTCAGCTAGAACTATATATGCTACTATATATACTATAAATGCAGGAAACATTCAGCGAACACAACACATAAATAGAAATAGTTTGAAATTGAAAATATAATAATCACAACAGAAGACTACAATAGAAGAGAACAGCGCTGTTTTGATTTGTGTCTCGCTTTGCAGCCTGGTCACGTGCACATTTCGTCGCCAAACCAAAAATTGCAGCGAACTCCACTCGCTGCCAAGTCGGTTCATTAGGAAAAACTCGCTGTACTTGCTTACAGTGAACAAATAGTTGCAGTTTAGTGATGTAACTGCTCAGTATTTTTAATTAGAAGAATCAAGATGTTCGTTAGCAAATTTGTTTAGTACATTCCAGAATTTCAAGCGTATTCATTAGCTGCTTTACTAGTGTGAAAAGTAGAAGTTACAGAATAATAATATATAAAATATATTAATATATATATACCATTTTTTATGATGAATCTAAAAAACATAACAAAAAAACACAAATATATTTTTGGGGTGGTAGAAAAAGGATCTAAAACTGGTACACGTGTATAAAAATTCAGAAAATTGAGAAGCATCTCTTATGGATAATAAAAAAATAAAGTAAAAAGTTGTATACAAAAAATAAAAAAAAACAAAAAGTTTAAAAAATCTGGAAATTGAGATGCATCTGTTTTTGAAATTTGTATTTTTTTTAATTGCAATATATTAAAGTAACAAGAACACAGATGTTGATTTTGAGACACAAAAGCATGTCATATGCAATTGTATTCATTATATACAGTGGCATAGATATGGTTTTAGACTGTATTCAGATCCAGACTGTTTACTGACATTCGTGGACTTTTTGAACAATTCTCATTTATACCCGTTCATGCCCGCGGGGCTCATCGGATTTCTTTCAACTTTTGAACTGTAATCAAAGGATAAAACCTTCTGTACCAGAGTCAAGTGGCTGCATAAAGGGAAAATTCACTTACTGCTCTAGCGGACGCCGTTCCAAACATTGAGAATGGTGTGTAATCGCATTAAGGTCATTGTAATACATACAAGTCATATTAGATACCATGTATTACCTGGTTACCCAAAAAAGTTATAATAAACTAGCTTTTGCCCGCGGCTTCACTCACGTAAGTATTATTATTAATTAGGTGTAGTTTTTGCGGCTTTACTTTTGTTTAGTATGTAAAAAATAAGAGATTACAAAATCTAAGAAGATTTATACAAACTTTCATCTCCTATTTTATCCCCTTAAGGGTGGAATTTATCAAAATCCTTTCTTAGGGGATACCTACGTCATAGTTTGTCATATAATAAGCGTGGCAGTATACACTCAAACGTTGTATCTATCATTGGCCTAACAAACACCACCCTTGTAATAACACATATATAATGTGATTTTTTTGTGTAGATACACATGCATTGCATGCATGTCACGTGTGTATCCGTATGGATATTATAATTTTTTATTTTATTATGATATGGTTATCTAGCACGTGTGATTGGGTACGCCTGCGTAGGTACAAACTGAAAACCAGCGGTGGACGCCCATCAGTCCAACAATAGCTGAGTTTGTACCTATTGCCAATCATATTAAACATGTATAAATGTGTAACTATACTGATATTGGCAATAAATGGATTTATTATTATTATTATATATTATTTTACTTTTAAAAGAACTTTCAAACACAATTCTTTCTACCAATTTTGATTTTATATTGAAATGGATCGAATATAATATTCTTACCGCGACTGATTTCCTTTATATAAAGCCATAGTTGGTTCAGCGAGCGAATTTGCATAGGAATGGCTGATTACAGAGTTATACCATAGGCGGCCTGGACCTAGGTTTAGTCAGGTATTCCACCGAATGGCCTCTTCAACTAGATTTTAAGTTGGCGAGGACGCGCTGCTTCCATATAACTACATTATGTTTGTTTTCGTTTAACGTTGTAGATATATATTCATCTTTATACTACATGTAATAATAATCTCAGGACAATTCACACACATTGCCGTCTAGACCCAAGATAAGCTAGCTAAAGTTATGGGGCCTAGATAACTGATACAAATACATAGATTTTATACATAGGAAACACCCAGACCGATACAAATAATCATACTATGAATACAAATGTTTGTACCGTACCAGGAATCGAACCCGCGACAATTGGAAGTAAGGTGGTGTGCGAAACCGCTAGAGCACCGATAGCGTCTATATACATATATATATATATATATTTCTAGTGTGTTCAGATAGCCCACTAACCATTGTAGTTTCATTAACATGGTACATTGCTAGCAATGAAGAATTGCTGAGAAGAATGTGCAGAATGCATTTTTTTAATTAGGCATAAAAAATACCATTTTTTTATAAATGCGTGACAATTAAAATATCAAAATTCCATCTCCATATTCTTTTAGCTTACACACTTGTAAAAGTGTATATTACATACAAATTCTCATTGATTACCAGTTATAAAATTTACCTTTCAAATTAGGTAATTACCATAGAAGTTAAATAAGAGCCTTTTTATATTTATTTGAACGGCAACTGTGTATTGATTCCAATTAGCTAATAACAATCGTAAACACCGATGTACAGGCAAACATAAAGTGTGAAAGTTCAAAGAGCTACGGTCTTTTGATCAGCGTTCATTTCAAATAGAGTATCTATAAATACACAATCATCTATATTTTAATCAAGAAATTACCAGTGGTCAAGCGAAGGGTTGAAACTGATGAGGGGTTGAATTAAAAAAGGTTTTTTGAAAATACAGATTATTAAATTGGTGTAGTATGTAGTTAAATCTGTTTTTACAATATCATCTAATGATACATATGTATAGAATAGAATAGAATAGAATAATATTTCTTACATCACACATCTCAACACAATAAAAACGATGCTGACAGCTGCATATAAATTATTATATAAGATAAACGTAAATAAAAAACAATTCATTAAATTAGAGACGAAATCATTATATACATGTATACATGTAGAAATCGTAATGTTTGTATGTTTTGTGCCTATACTTATAATATTTTTTTCTACATTTGACGACCTCGGTGGACTAGCTTTCAAGCACACCACTTTACGACCGATGGTCGCGGGTTCGATTCCTCGCACGGCTCAAACATTTGTATTCTTTAGTATGATTGTTTGTATCGGTCTGGATGTTTTCTAAGTATAATATGTATGTATTTACAAAAAAAAATCTATGTATATATGTATCAGTTATATAGTACCCATAACACAAGCTTAACTTGGGTCTAGATGGCTCTGTGTGAATTGTCCTGAGATTATTATTATTATTTTTTTTCCAAAAATTCTCATCTCCCCTATTAAGGAGAGGAGATGGCAACATACCCCCGTCAGAAGCACAGTCGGTCGGGGTTCAGGACCCCAGGGAGAGAAACCGGCATACAATGCGGGCAGAATCTAAGAGCACTGCTTTCTGCATCTTTCCCGGGAGTGACCCGCCCCGGAATCCCAACCGTCTGAGATGTTGTTCCAGACTGGTTGGGATAAGACCGTTCACTGACATACGATTGGAATGATTTCGGTGGACATCACCCCCCACATTTCGGTCACCTCGTGAGCCAGGTCGAGATATTTTCGAGCTTATTATTATTATTATTATTATATTTCTGTCAACACTCGAGAGCCTTTCGTTAGTACCTCTTCAGTACAATATAGAGTACAATTGTGTAGACACATTTTTTTTTGTAATATTTAATATACATACGCGGCTCGTTTACAATTTCGTTATATGTATGATTATATAACACCAATCTACATAAATTTTGCTGTCAAGCAGCACACAAACATTTGATGTAGGCGCCTGATTACAATTTGAGTCGCGCATGTTTGCATTTCGTTGCTGACACTGATTGTCTAGGCGTTAGTTTGTTTCAAAATACTACATACAATGCTGTTTATACGGCATCAAAATGTTACTCTCATATCTATATATATATTGTATATCCCAATATATTTATATGGATAGTTCACTTGATAGAAACCATTTACCTTGGATTAGAGGTTTTTAAATACTTATTATCGAAAAAAATTTAGACTAAATTATGACCAAATTAGATAAATAAAAAAAATAATTTTTAGTTTATTTTTTACTTACTGATCATCATTTATAGTACGTTTATAAAATCATAATCATCATAGTATTGTAATTAGCTTCTGCCGAACTGAAACCATAGTGTACTTGTGTTGTTGCAAATAAAACAAGTGAGTGGTGTCACTTGATTTGTTAGAAAATATAACATTATGAATAACATATATTTATTTTATTCAGTGATTAAATATTATTAAATATAATTCTTCTAACTACTATACATCCACTGATGCCCATTCAGCGAATACCGTTAGTGAGATCATTTCATTATCATCCATCAAAACTCAATACTCATAGGTGTCTATAAAACTAAAAAAAAAGAATTTATTAAAAATACTTTCTTTTTTTATAACTTACAGGACAAACAAGCTTGCGGCTCACCTCATGGTAAATGATCACCGCCGCCTATGAGCACCCGTAACACAAGAGAAATTGCAAATGCTATGCCAACCTTTTAAGAAGGAATAATCTCTTCTCTTGAATGTTTCGATATCGTATCGGTTCGTAAATACCATTACTGTAAGATGATTCCGCAATGTGGTTGTGCGTGGCAAAGTTTCTAGAAAACCGCACTGTGGAGGACCGCCATTCATCCAGATGATCAGGATGGTATTTCAGTTTCTGGCGGGTGATACGGTGATGAAATCAGTAGCTGGTATTATTCCAAACAATTCCTCAGAACACTCACCTTGATATGTGGGATAGAAAATGCACAGAGATGCAATATCTCGCCGCAAAGACAATGAATCGAGTCTGTCACAAAGACGTTGATTACCGATGATTCTGGCTGTTCGTTTCTGAGATGAGAACAGTATTCCATAGTCCTATAAACGATAATGCAACAAAACAGTTTACAGAAAGCACTCGTATAACTACCTAAAACCTGAAATGCTTTACCTTACAATTCAATTCCGAATATTAAGTTCCGATACCTATGAAGTTTTATTTTCTCTTTGGACGGAGAAAACTCTGTTAGTTCGCAACACAGTTTAAAAATAACTTCGAAATGTATTTTATATATCATATAAATTGTTACGATCGGTATCAAATATTTATTTTTATAACAAACTGACCCCGTGAACTTCATTCCGCCTCAGAATTAATTAATATGTCATGGATTTTTTTAAGTTTATTAAAGTAATAAATTACTGAACGAACTCTCTTTTAAATATAATTGTTGTTTACTATTTTACATGCAAATTCTTCATATTTTATCACCGTTTAAAACTTCCCTGGACTTTCACGAATATTTCAACACTAAAAACCTAAAATTAAGAAGCTTAAAAAATATAATATAATAACGAAAATATATTATTAAAAGGGGTCCCTTTAGGCAAAGTTCCGAAGATACTGGCAGCGTTCCCTCTTTGAATAGCTAGACTAATTCTTTGTCCAAGGTTGCTGCCAGCTCTTCGGTCTTCATGACTAAAATAAATTATGTATATATTAAAATTAAAAAGCAGACAAACCCGCAGGTAACAGCTACTAACGTATTAGATACTATTCGTTATTTACATACCAATATAAACCCTGATAGGTAGTTAAGATACGGAAAAGAATCCGTTTGTTTTTGTCCTTAGAGCAAAGGAGAATCGTTCATTTGCGTTCGCTAGCCGGAGACTTTTTTCACGCTAAGTTGAACTTTAATTAAAAAACATGACAAGCACGAGACGTGTTTAGGAATTTACTGTTCCGTAGGTATATCTTCGAAGTTGTTTGGGATATTAGTTGGTGCTAAAGAGACCTGTAGCAATGAGACCTGCACAGATCTAATCTGCACCTTGCATTTGAAACAGCTTAAAGAGCAAGCTGTTTGACGACTAAAGAAGGTAAGACTGAGGCACCCAAGCTATCTGTATTAAATTTATTTTTGTCTCAAACAGAAATAATATGAATGTGTATGAATAACATAAAATTTGGAACAATAGTATGTATATATAAGCTTTTTATACATGTTTTTACTACAAGAAATAGAAGTTTTGGTATATGTACCGTATATATATTCATATGTATGTAGTAAAGAACTGTTAATACAATATTACAAACAGACACTCCAATTTTATTTGTATAGATTATATCTAGCACACTCAATACACCATATTTGTTCTGACAACATAGACAAGAGATTTTTCCTTTTATTATAATCATAGACACTAATACAGAGTTAACATAGATTACACTACGTACAGACTATAAATTTTTTTAATATTATAAACTCGGAAATAAAATTTATTTATATGTATAGATAACACTAAAACAATATTGTTGCCATTAATCAGAGACAATATAGTAGAGAACTCTTTATATTTTAACAAAACGTATAAGTCGTTTTTCTGATTAACGTACGGAACACTAACAAATTTATCTATAAACAAGTGTACCTTTACATAGAAGTTATTACACTTGAGGACAAAATTATTGGATGCCCAAGATACGTAGATATTTATTTCGACTCCCAGTATTGCATAGATGGAAATAATGGAGTATTCTAATAGTCCCAGATACCAGTAAATTATTTAAATTTAAATTATTATTTAAGATCTCAATAATTTTTTTTTTGGTATTTTAAATATAATAAATTTATATGTATCTGCATATCTGTATGTAAAAAACCCGCATCTTAGTTTTTTTTTAATGAGTAATGGTGGCTGCCTGTAAATCAGCGCTGTATAGGTGCACCACATTAAGGTTGTGCTTATATCAGCAACAGCTGAGGCAGCTCCTATTGACAACTTTCTATGTTATTATTTATTTCTCATTTTGTGTCAGTTTACAATAAAACTGTATTATTTGTGTTATGTTGGCAATAAATCAATTATCTATCTATCTAAATATTCACTTTCTTATTTTTAGGTAATTTCCTCCAACAAAACCAATATATATATATATATATATATATATATATATATATATATAGATATATATATATATATATATATATATATATATATATAAGACAATAGTGAATACAATATTTGTGACTATATCGGTGCCTCTTTTTGTTCTCATGGCATTACATATTAGTCTTGGATCTCCTTCCTTTATAACTATTTATAATGAAGCAGTGCTTTCATTGTTTAGAAACGTTTAAAGATAATTTTATATTTGGAGAATTATATAATAAGAAATGTAGAGATAATATAATTTTAAAGAGATATATAAGTTACTATGTAAGACATAATATGTTTATAAGTGTATCGACCAATGGCTCAGTCGGTATACGTGGGCGACTGTATTACCGGTTTCAATAATGCAATCGACTTCTAGGAATTAAGATTATAGTAATTAACATTTGAAGAATTAATTAAAATAATAAAATCTAGGACAATTAACTCATCCCTATCTAATCCCAAACTGAGCAGAGCTTGTACTATGGGCATTAAAAAACTAACTAAAGAAATACTTGAATTCATATTGTATGTATTTACATAAAATATTTTGAATACCTCGATGTTCTAGCGGTTTAGCTCGGTCCCCGCGACCGAGCTAAACCGCTAGAACATCGATTGCTCTCAAGGTACAAAAATTTGTATTCATGAGCATGATTGCTTGTATCGGTTTGAGTGTTTACTATGTAATTATATTATGTATGTATTTACGAAAAAAAATGGATCTACTTATCTATCAGTTGTCTAGTATCCATAACACAAGATCTGATTAGATTGAGATTAGATGGCGTTGTGTGAACTGTCTGAAGATATTATTTTATATTAATATAATATACCTAGAATATACATAGACTAACAAAAATACTACTGAATACAAATGTTTATATCGAGCGAGAATCGAACCAGTTACCATAGAAAGTAAGGCGATTGTGGCGAAGGCTGCTAAACCGCTAGACTACTGGCATAAGTATACATTGTAATAATTAATAGTGCAGTATTAGTACATCTTATTATATATATTGAACTAGAATACACACCATGGCTTGCACCATACTCGCTTTTACAACTGCAGACATTAATAATGTGTGTGCTAAGTTGCGTGTGCGTCGGATTCCCAGGAAAATGCACTTGGTTTTCACATAAATAACATTACGATACACTGAACTAGTTTTCAACCAAATGAGAAAACTTTTTTAACGGTATTGTATTTGGTATTTTGCTAGGCACTCCGTAAAGGGTACGCTAAAACTGAAGGTTTATTCAAGATTTCTTTCTCTAGTCCATAAGGCAATGTATACGTTTAGGTAATGGATGATACATACGCATACATACATACAAACTAAAAGCTTTTCATTACACATTCACGAATATTCAACTTCAATCGTGAATATACTACATGCATAGAGCTAAAGAGTTTGTTTGTTTGGTTGGTTGAACGCTCTTAGGAACTAATAGAGAGAATTTTAAAATTCTTTTAATATTGGATAGCTCATTTATCGGTTAAGAATATGAGCTATATAACATCACGCTACAACTAACAGAGGCGGAGCAAGAATGAAAAATGTTGGATAAATGGGAAAATAATTTTGAGAATTTCCGTTGCTTCTTCCTCACGTGATGCAGACAAGTTAGCGCAGGTCATCTAGCATTAATATTGATTTAGAATTTGCAAGATATCGATATCTTAATATACACATTAAAAAAAACAATAGAGTTTCGAATCCTTTACTGTTGAAAGTCAGACTAAAAGTTCAATTCGAACGTCATTAATCATATCATTCTTCGGCGTCACGCTTTCAAATGGAATCAATTACACAGGTTAAATATTCCCGGGAATACTCATAGACTTATAGTCCAGTTATGTCAAGGGCCACAACACCAAATGTCAATCGTCAAAACTGGGTCGGGTTCACACTGACAGGGATGGGAACCTCACAATCTTACTTTCATCGCCTGACCTCACGATGTGACCTGGAGTATTAGCTTTGCCTTCGTTACGACACAGACTTTAGGATACAACCTTAAATATTCTATTGTTGTGGTACCGAAGAGGGTCGTTCGTTTTAAAAAGTCGACAGGACTGTGGTTAATTGTGTAGATATTCATATTCCCGCGCTTGTGTTACTATTTCTAATCGAATGATGACGCTCGGTCGATTATAAACTAAACATTTAAATATCGCCATTAGTTGTTAGTATTATAAAAAAAATAACTAATTAAATAAATTGGAAAATGAGTATTTCATGACGGTGTATTTGTGTATTAGTGTACAAACAATATGTTTGTGATACTGATGGTTTAGCACACCGCTTTACTTACTTACTTGATCACGGGGATCGATTCCATGCATGATACAAACATTTGTATTCATGGTTACGTTGTTTTCTATATAAGATCACGCTACGACTAACAGAGGCGGAGCAAGAATGAAAAATGTTGGATAAACGGGAAAATAATTTTGAGAATTTCCGTTGTTATGTCAAAGGCCACAACACCAAATGTCAATCGTCAAAAATTACGTCGTTTTCTATATGAATGTATTTACAAAAAAAATTGTGAGACTACTTTTTTAGTGTTTTTTGTCATCACCTATACCCATTAGTACAAGCTCTGGTAGTATCGGAATAGATGGTGCTGTATGAATTGTCCTGGGTTATAAAGTTTTATTCCCATATATCAAGATACAACTCCATGAGATTATATGAATATTTATTATATGTAGTTTAATTTTATATTTTATTTATATGTAATCCATAAACTTATATATTTTATATTGGTTTATTAGTATTTTTATATATTTGCATATGTATATATATAATATTTTTCTGTATCTATCCGTTATAATAATTGATTTTTTTTTCTTTTAATTAATTATTAAAGTGCACCGCCTTGTTATCTCTGATCAACGCGACGGTTGACTGGTAGAGAATGCCATCAGACATTAAGTTATGTATACATTTTTGTGCAAAAGAATAAATAAATAAATATATTCATATAAATAAGGATGTATACATCCAGATATATACATTCTCATTTAGTATTTATAAAAACAGCGTTTTGTTACACAAATTGTGTATATACGGCATTGGAATGAGTGAACTAAGTATGCGTGGGTTTTACTGAAGCAATAAAACCTTAAACAAAATCTTGTACAATATTTTAAGGAATATAGTTCTTGGCTTTCAATGCAATTGGAAAGGTGTTGTTTGTGGTTTTGTCCATATTTTAATTCTGTTCTTTTTATTTATTTAAGAGTTTTAATTAAAGTTGATTTAGTTTTATTTCTTGTCTGTTTCTGTATCTTTTCTAATTTTATATCTATACTAACTAAAACTACCTCGCTTTAAACCCAAGAGGTTTTTGGTTCTGGCCGGCACCTAAAAACTTTGAGAAGAATATAAATTCTCGATTTCTTTAAGTTACGTTATCGTCGTTCTCTCTCTAATAGAAGAATTCCTAAGGAATTTTCGAGTCGAACAAGATGGTAGGCTTCTCTTTAAGGAAAGGAGTCGGGAAAAAAGTCTACATATACGTGACTGTGCTCTGAAACTTTACTCCGGTGGACTCGTTCTCTGCTACGTTGCAATTAAATACATATACTCAGTGAAATGTGGGCAAGAGTTAAGTTATCTACAATATAGACAGTTGACAATGCCTCTAACTACCCATGTTTTTTTATAGATAATAAAATATCCCTAAGTATCTTTACAACCTGTTCAAATATATTGACCGTGGATCTATGGTTAAATATTCTAAACTGACAACACTGTATTATTAAAAACAGACCAGAAATGTTCGCCATTTCCACATGTTTAAGATTCTATACGTATACATAAAGAATTTACTTACGATTGTATTCGTAAGGTGACTGCCCCCAACAAGTACCTGGAAAAAAACATAAAAGGTTAAGTTACAAATTTAATCACGTTTTTGTAACAATTTGTATGTACCCAACGTGCGTAGGTTCACATTAAAATAATTAATAATGTATAACTTTTATATCGTGACTTTTATATTAAAATTCGCACAGGTGCAGTAACGAAGAAAATATATTTTTTTTCGGACTACTCTAATGCTGTTGGCCGCAGCTGGGCTTTACAGCTCCACCGGACGATAGTGGGCGAGTGCAGATGGCACTCTAACCCGCGGAAGGACTTATGAAGCGGCATAAGGCCAACTCCCACCTGACGGATACGACTTTAGTCTGAGGGCACCGCTAGTGGTTCGAACCTCAGCTCAGGCCGTCGTATTTTAGATCCACGTTTGAATTGGACGGGGATCGAACGAAGGGGAAGAAAATGAAAACAAATGTTCCCTTTATATTACTATGAATTGAGATTTTCTATAGGTACCAATCTTTTTTGCCGTTCTGAATTTAGCATTTGATTTAACAATTATAGGTTGAAACAATATTAAATAAAGATGTTGAGGATCCTCGCAACCGATGTATGAATGTAGTCGGATCAAAATATTCATGTAAGGTAAGAATAAAGGCCTTTGGTTTTTTTAACTTGCACAGGCGACAGTAGCTTTATTTGCAAGTTCCGTCCCGGCTTGAAGCGTTATATACGAGTATTATATAGATACGACGGTATAAATAGGTCTATTGATATGGCAACAAATAAAAGGTAAAGCCCTTAAATATCTTGTGTATTATGTACATTAAATGTGGCAGTAGATTGGTATGAAAGTATAACGTCTTAGTTCTTTGGGATGGCAACGCATTAATATCATGAGGTTATAGTGTATTTGACCCAAAATTGTGTTCGAGTGCCACGGCTTTTGCATACTCGTATAGGCGATGGTAACCCTTTGTATCTTTTCTCAAGACCATCAGCTTCCAAATGCATAAAAAATTAAACATTTCACAGTATTTCTGAGTCATTAAAAACGCCAACGTAATAAAAAACCACCTACCTTTCTTAACTAAGGACGAGAACAACAAAAAAAAGACAAATAAGCAAGAACTGTATAAATAATCAATAGCCATTATATTCCTTATTACAAACTCAATACAACCAAATGAATACATTGAAACTCATTCCCAAACAGCGCCATGAATGAATGCCTACGTCACGGATGAATATGGTCACAGAAGGTCTTATAAGTGTGCCGAGGTTGTGCTGAGTAACGTCTAGAATATTAATACAAGTTTAAACTTTATTGCTATCGATTCATTTACTTACGCATTGTAAATATATATCAGCATATACAAGCGAGATGAAGTTCAGAAGTAATTGTGATAGAGATTGGTTTAGTTAATTGGAATAGCAAACAAGCTGACAGCTCATTTGAATGAATGAATGGATGATTTATTTAACGTGGAAATGCGGTAAATACGTATATATTTTTGCAAAGAACAATCGTGCGCAAAAATCTGACATGCAAAATTAACGGTCTTGATTGATTCTCCGTCCAATTCAAACGGGGATCGAAATTACGACGGCTTGAGCCAAGGTTCGAACTCCTAGCGGTGCTCTCAGACTAAAGTCGTATCCGTCAGGCGGAATTGGCCTTTAGTCGCTTTTTAAGTGATTCCGCGGTTTTGAGCGCCATCTGTTCTCGCCCCCTATCGTCCGTTGAGGCGAAAAGCGTTAGAATAAACCGAAAAAAAAAGAATGACAGCTGTCGGTTAATACCTACATAAATAACATCACGGAAATTAAGTCATTATGTGATCAAAAAAGTACTTTTTAGTGATGAAAATATTATGCAATGTAATTTAAAATGCTATTTAAGCGAACGTCTTCATCATAGTAGCTCCAATCTTTAGTTTCAGTTCAATCAGTCGAAAATCTTAAAGATTTATGAGTGTAGGTATAGGGTGGAATTTATCAAAATCCTTTCTTAGGGGATGCCTACGTCATAGCAGCTTTATGTATGCACAGTCTCAGCCCGATCGGTTTAAAATTGACAAAGTTTCATACAAACTTTCATCCCCCATTTTATCCCCTTGGGGGTAGAATTAATCAAAATCCTTTCTTAGTGGATGCCTACGTCATAACATCTACCTGCATACCAAATTTCAGCCTGATCCGTCCAGTGGTTTGGGCTGTGCTTTGATAGATCACTATGTCAGTCACCTTTGAGTTATATATATTTAGATATGAATGTCTTCGTGAAATTTTTAAATGAAGTATAAATTTATCTTCCTATACCGTCTTCTCTGTATTTAAAATTAACATAGGTTATCGTTTATCTCATAAAAACAGGAAAAGTCGCGGCAAATAGTTATACAAAAACGAAGTAAATTATACGTAGTTACGTATAATGAAGTTTTATATTACACGAGAAGATACAAGTCACACAATATAACAATCAGGAACAGCAATTGCGGCACAGCCTAGTTGGTTATCCTTTTGCGGTCGTCGACGCACTGGCGTTACGCAATAGCGTTTCGCATGCAAATTTTTTACGTACCTACCTATCCGCACTTTCTCCGTACACCTAATTTCTCTTTCGACTGTACACTATTGCAATGTTTCTGTTATTCATTATACGCATATACTTTCTGTAATATACTTCATACTAATACTGTTAGAGCACAAAACTCTACTGCAAAAATGTATCTATTTATTTATTATTTTTGCACAATTTAATTGTAGTGAATTTTTCGTGTCGTTTCGTCTATGTTTACACTATTTATTATTATTATTTATTAATACAATCAGTGTTAATTATAATCTCAAGACAATTCACACAGCGCCATCTAGACCCAAGTTAAGCTAGCTAAAGCTTGTGTTATTGGGGTACTAGACAACTGATACAAATACATAGATATATATTTTTTTTCGTAAATACATCCATATTATACATAGAAAACACCCAGACCGACACAAACAATCATACTCATGAATACAAATGTTTGTGCCGTGCGAGGAATCGAACCCGCTACCATCGGACGTAAAGCGGTGTGCTAAACCACTAGACCACCGAGGTCGTCAAAAAGTGTTAGTTGCCATACTTCTCCAAAACCGCTTTCTCTCTTTACTTTACTCTCGGTAGGACCGAGAATAGGTTGTTATCTATTGTTTATACCTCTAAATGATAATGGTGGCCCAATCCAATATATATCTTTTTTTTTTGGCGGGTAGTTGCACTGTGCAGTCAATAAAATATTCCATCCTCATTATTAATTTATATTATTATCAAAATTTACATATTATTACTTTTATATCAATAATTCCTGTATATTATACACTGAATTTCACCTACCAGCGTTTGTAGCCACCTACATGCATTTATAGTTAAATTATTTTGCACTAACCCGCCTGCCACTGCAACTTATTTCTCAAATTCACTACTTTGGAACAATTCACAAGTTATTCACCATACCACCGGATACAATGGCCAGTGTTGCTGATGTAGCTTCCATTCAGAAGTCCATGGAGGCTGTCTTACTCAAGAAGATGTCAGAGCTCGAGAGTCAGCTGAAGATTGCATCATCTCCGAGTCCAACCATCACTCAGATGCAGCAACAGTTCAGTGAGTTTAAGGAGCTCATGCTCACTATTTTCACTCTACTAAGACAACAAATCACTGAACTCATTATTTCCAATGATGACATTGAGATGCGTCACCGTCGCAAACACCTTATTCTGAGTGGTGTTCCTGAGAGCAATGATGTCAAGCTAACCACTGCTGTAACTAAAATACTACAGGATCATATTGGTGTTACAGTCAGTGAAGCTGATATAGTTGACTGTTATCGGATGGGAGCCATCACGGAGGGGCGATATAGGCCAATTGTTTTTAGACCCTGCAATCCCACTCTTAAGCAAGACATATGGTCGAAAAAATCTCAGTTGAAGGGTACCCAGTTTGTTCTTGCCGAGTTTTTGACCAGACGCAGACAACTCTTATTTATTGAAGCTCGAAGACGGCTTGGTATTACAAAGGTTTGGACATTCAACGGTAGCATTTATGCCAAGACTGCTTCTGGAGGACGTCAGCGTATCTCAAGTTTTGAGAATCTCGAAGCCATTTCAACAGTGTCAAGTTTGCCTGCATCGGTAGTTGCTGATACTGTCAAGCCAGCACACGCAGCTAATGCGCGCTCTAAGCGCACCGTGAGGTCAAAACAGTAGTTTTACTCTGTTATTACGGTGATTATTAATCTTTTATTTTGTTTTTGTCTCACCCACTTTATTTTTGTTTTGTATTCACATAAAAGTAGTTAATTTAAATATTTTATGTCATGAAGACAATGACCACAGATCAGTGACAGTGACGCTTAGTTACAACTTGTCATTTTATGTCAGCAGCACGCTGTCACTTGTGATTGATACCCAATAATGTCGTAATTCTTTTGGTGTTTGGATACCCACACTTTTGAGACTCACTGACTGTATTTTATTAATTTATTATTATTTAAATTTTAGTGTAATGTAGCTTAAAGTTTTCTATGAATATTTAATTCATGTGGGCTTTCTGTATGTAATTTTTAAGACGTTTCTCAGTTATTGTAAATTGTTTTTTATATTGCAGTTGGCCGGCGGTTAGTGCAAGGTATGAGTGTTGGTGCAACGCGTTCTTTTTATCTTTACTTATTTTTGTTTTATATAGTGTAATAATATTATTTTTATTTTATTAAGTATTTATATATATATACATATATTTCTAATTTATTTACATTTACATATTTTAATGTCTGACAATGAATCCTTTTACTCGGCCCACAGTTCTAATGAATCTTTTGAGTCTCTTGATATGTCCCTGTTAGATGCATCTCTTTCTACAAATATTTGCAATGAATTAGTAAACACACACCGTAATCTAAACATTTGTCATATTAATGCTCAAAGTTTACCCCAACATCATAGTGAATTGATGAATACCTTTAATATGAATACTGTCGACGCGATCTTGGTTTCTGAAACGTGGTTAAAACCCTCTGTGATGTCCACTTCTATTAGTCTACCGGGGTATTTCCTTATACGGAACGATCGTATTGACAGGCGAGGTGGAGGGGTTGCTATTTACTTACGCAGTGGCTTCTCTTATAAAACTTTAGCTACCTCTGCCGCGCCCGGTGGTGCTGAATATTTATTCGTGGCGGTTGATGTTAGGGGAAGTAAGATTGTTCTCGGTGTTATATATTGTCCCCCTTCCACTGATTACTTCCATGACGTCGAGTCTATTTTCGAGAACATTATGGCGGAGCACGCACATCATGTTATCATGGGTGACTTCAACACTGATTTGCTCAAAGACACTCACAGATCTCGTAAGCTACGCGATATTGTGCAGTCGGTGGGCCTTTCAGTGTTACCCCTTAGTGCTACCCACACTAACAATGACTCCCATGACACCTGGCTTGATCATATTTATGTGTCCTCACCTGAGTTCATATTAAAACATGGTCAATTTCCTGCTCCTGGATTCTCCAGACACGATCTCATTTACATCTCCTACAACATAAAAACCTTCAAGCCCAAGCCTACCGTCGTTCGTCTGCGTAGTTTTGCTAAAGTTGACACGGTTAGGGAAGGAAGTGACTGATTTAGATTGGTCATGCGTACTGTCCGCCTCTTCAATAAACGATAAGGTGTTCGTTTTTAACCAATATATACTCCAAATCTTTGACAAGCATGCTCCGGTTCACCTTGTCAGAGCTAAAAAACAGCCAGCTCCCTGGATAACTACGGGAGTGCGCATGGCTTTGAGAAAGCGTAATCGTGCATTTAGAGTTTACAAAAGGGATCGTTGTGAAGAGAACTGGAAGGCTTTCAAAATTGCGCGCAATCGTTGCAACTATATGGTAAGAGCTGCTAAACGCCGTCATATCCACTCGAACATTCTAAATACCTCTTCGGCCAATACCTGGAAGTTTCTAAAGTCACTTGGGCTGTGCAAACAGTCTGATGATTTTTCCTCATCTATCTCATTAAATGACCTAAATAGGCACTTTTCCTCAGTTCCCACATTGAATGATTTTCAGAAATCTATTTCTTTAGCTGAAATAACTTCATGGCCTAAACGTCCTATTGATGAATTTTTATTTTCGCCAGTTACTGATGATGAAGTCCACAAGATAATCTCCTCAATTAAATCCAATTGTATTGGTTTTGATGATGTGAGTAGGATTATGATTATTCTCTTACTCGAACATTTGTTACCTATCATTACTCACATCATCAATTCTTCTCTACATTCCTCCGAATTTCCTACATCCTGGCTTAAAGCATTTGTGCTTCCCCTTCCTAAAGTTTCCTCCCCACAACTCCCTAAGGACTTTAGACCTATTTCAATCCTGCCCTTCCTCTCAAAAATTTTAGAAGCTGTTGTCCACAAACAATTATCTGCTTTTGTATTGACTAACAAACTGTTGAGTCCTTACCAATCAGGTTTTCGTCCTGGACACAGCACTACTACTGCTCTACTGAAAATCACTGAGGATGTGAGGGAGGGCATGGAACAATCCAAATTAACTGTTCTGGTCTTGGTTGATTTTTCCAACGCATTTAACACGGTTGATCACGACATCCTACTCGCCATCCTTGCACATCTTGGGATTTCATCATCAGTCGTGAAATGGTTTGCCTCTTATCTTCGTGGTCGTCAGCAAGCAGTCCGTGTAAACCAGTCTTTTTCTGACTGGTGCGAGCTTGTCGCTGGCGTTCCGCAAGGCGGAATTTTGTCTCCTTTACTTTTTTCTATCTTTATTGATTTTATCACTACAAATCTCAAATGCTCTTACCATCTATATGCGGATGATCTTCAGGTATACTCTCAAGCTGTAGCTTCTGAGCTTGGTGAGGCCATCGATCATCTGAATATTGATCTCGATCATATTCTCAAATGGTCCAAAAAGTTTGGTGTTTCTATTAATCCTTCCAAGTGTCAGGCTATAATCCTTGGAAACAAACAACAACTTAGCAAAATTGAGTTTGGCACTTTGCCTCCAGTTCTCTTCGGCAATCAAACTATTACCTACAATGCGCATGTTAAAAATCTAGGATTGTTGATGGACAGTACTCTTAGCTGGAACAAACAAGTTAACGAGATCAGTCGTAAAACTACAGTGATACTACGTAACTTATACAGGCTTAAAAATTTCCTCCCCATAAGTACCAAAATCCTGCTTATCCAATCCTTAGTCCTTCCCACCATTGATTACGCCGATGTGTGTTGCTCTGACATGAATGTAGATCTTTTAAACAAATTGGATCGTCTTATCAACAACTCTATCCGGTTTATTTTTAATCTCCGCAAATTCGATCATATCTCTTCTTATCGTTCTCAGCTTAAATGGCTACCTATCCGCTATCGTAGGAATGTCCGTATGCTTTGTACCCTCTATTCCATTCTATACGATCCAAATTCTCCTGATTATATTAAGAATAAATTTCATTTCCATGGGGACAACACCAATCACTGTATTCGTACATCCAGAAAATTTTTACTTCATATCCCGGCTCATTTGTCCGGTTTCGTCCACTATTCTTTCGCCATTCAGGCAATCAAACTTTGGAATGACTTACCTCCTGATATCAAAACTGCTACGAATAAATTGTCTTTTAAACGTAAACTACGGGAATATTATTTGAATATATAACTTTCTCTCTTCTCTGAATTCACTTTTTTTTCCATTTAACTCTCTTTAGTTCTGTGACTGTCAGACTTTTGGTATATATTTAAGTTTATTGCATATATATGTATGTATTTATGTGTATATAGGTATCATATTTGTATATATTTATGTTATTATATATATTATTGTATCTCTTAAGTAATATATATATATATATATATTGTATATATATATATATTTTGTTGCTTTTTGTTTATGTTTATAATTTTGCACCGCCAACAATTATTCTCTGCACCACCGATGGTTGACTGGTAGAAAATGCCGCATGGTGTTAAGTCCGCCAAATGTACTATACTATATATTATATTGTGTGCATTAAAGTTAAATAAATAAATAAATAAATATATATATATATTTGTATATATTATACAAAACAAGCTATGAAAGCGGGTGGACAGACTTATATTCTCGGAATAATCGTTTATAATTCTGTTAGTCAACCCTTAACCAACGGAATATCGGGAGCTTATTAATAACCTAATCGCGATAAATAACCTATTTATATAACATTTACAATTGTATTTTCTAATTGGTTTTACCTAAATCTCAGAGGATCGGTTACTGTTGAGTCTAGAAATTGTAGTACTTTCTAGGTAGACAAAAGACTGCATAAGTTGGCAGTAACGGGCAAAAACTAGTACATGAAGCTGGGATGTGCCCTCAGGTATTTCATTGTCTAGTTTCTTATACAGTACAGGATAGCCTACTTAGAGTGTTACAAGATCGGTGAGATTAAATGGTATATATTTATATGTATAGAAATTCTATAAGCAGTATAATGGTAGTAAAGTAGGTGAAGAGATTGTTAGTATGAAGTCCTTATTGACTCCAATGTACTATTATAGGTCGAAATCCACGCGGCCCCCTGGAGCCATTAGCAATTAAGTTCACCAGGATTGACCTTGTGCTCGTCCTATTATCTTCCACTGGCCAGCGTATATCCAGGTGTATTATTTATTAACGCAGGTTTCATATTAATTTTTAATTTTATATCATCTCTAGCTGTCCCGGCAAACGTTGTTTTGCCTTAAAATAAAAAAAAAAATTAGGGATGGACTACCCCTAACATTTAGGGGGATGAAAAATAGATGTTGGCCGATTCTCAGACGTACTCAATACGCTCACAAAATTTCATGAGAATCGGTCAAGCCTTTTCGGAGGAGTATGGGAACGAAAACTGTGACACGAGAATTTTATATATAAAATATATGTATATAGGGGAGGGTGGGGCAAGACGGGGTAGCGAGGTAAGACGGGGTACCCCCCTTACAGAGAAAACCAAATGAACCTCAGTCAAAACAATAATACCAGTAATTAGCTATTACTTGATCCCCTCGGTCGCCTGAGAACCACCGCAGTGAGACGTCGCGTTTAGATGTTTGAGCGAAAAAACTAGTTTTGACCAGTTTACTTATTATTTTCAATTGTTGTTAACTACATGAAAAAAATATTAAATTGATGAGTGGTTGCTGTTATTGCTATTTTTTTGGAAGAGTAAAAAAGCATAAAGTAAGGTGAAAATATTTCGACCGCTTAAATTTATTATTTCTATTTTTTATTATTTTTTTATAAAATTAATACCCGAAGGGGCAAGATGGTATATAGGATACCCCATCTTGCCCCGTCCGAGTCTAATTTTGTATTTTTGAAGAATGGGATGGACCTACGTGCGGAAAACCAGTAGGGTGAGTTGGTCAGAGCAGGCAAATGGCACTTCGAAATTTCAATTAGAACACCGGAGAATACTTCAGCGGCAAGAGCTGCAGGACTTAATAAAATAACTGTAGATAGATGTTTAATTTGTTAGGCTGAACCCTCGACCTCAAGAAAATTTCTCCTGACAGAATATATAACACAGACGAGACTGGGGTATCCATCGTTCCTAAAAGTAAATATAAAATTATCGCCAGAACAGGGAATAAACAAGTTGGATCTTTATCTTCAGCTAAAAGGGGAGCTACTATCACTGTAGTGTTTAGTTTCAGTTCATTTGGGTACTACATGCTACCAATGATACTATTTCCTTATAAAATGATGAAGCCAGAACTGATGATAAATGCTCCCCAAGGTACGTGGGGTGTTTGCAGTGAGGTAGGCTGGATCACAACAGAGCTATCCTTGCAGTTCATCCCCGTAGTAGTTTAGTCCATTACTTATAATCGTATTAAACTTGAGACTGTTTTGTTATATTTTAAAACCATTTGTTTTTAGTTTCTAACTGTATTTACCGTAGCAGCTATTGTTATTTTACGTACATCGTCGTGCCCTATAGGGTACCCCGTCTTACCCCAGGTATGGGGCAAGATGGGGCAAAGTGACCTTTTCGCTTTAACTATTGATTGTGAGAAAAATAATAAGCTAATTTTAGTCTATTGTTATTTAAACAATAAACCGATTACCAAAGTTTGTAAAACTAAAGAAAATATGGTTGTCCCTATTTAAATGTGAGTTTTATTCAGTGTCAAACCTTAACTACCCCGTCTTGCCCCACCCTCCCCTAATACATGTACACCCGTGCGTAGCCGCGGCGAGTCGTCTATAAATGAAATAAATGATCACTTATTCATATAGGACATTTTAGTCGCTTATGAACGTCAAGTTTTTTGTATTAATATTTTTTCCCTATAATCCAGTTTAGAATACACAATAGAAACAGACTCAATTGAGAAGAACTAGCAAAAAACTGAGCTGAATTTCTTTTTTTTATAGCCAGTTTTTAACATTGTTTAGGTACTTATGTAGGCATCGATGACTATCACATCACGTGCATGAACAACTACTGCCTTGTCATTATTTTGTTTGTTAAATTGTTAAACTATTAACATTTATCAAGTATTTTCAGAGTTAAGTTATAAACCGATACGATATTGAAACCTTCAAGAAAAGAGCTTATTCCTTTTTAAAAGGCCGACAACGTACTTGCAATTCCCTGGTGTTGCGGGTGCTCATGGGCGGCGGTAATCACTTACCATCAGGTGAGCCGCATGCTCGTTTGTCCCCCGTGTTATAAAAAAAAAATTAAGTTGATAAGCTTGTGTTCATGCCGTCGAAATATTTCACTCTCTCACTACCCAACTGAGATAACTCAGCGAAGGTATATCATTATGTTACTAAAGTGCCAGTTTATCCATTTATTCATTGTAAAGTTGGAACTAGTCAGAATGCAATTAATAATATTACGAGTATACAGACGGACAGATTGCAAATATTCCGGAAAGCGTGGGTGTTGTTGCCTTGAGATTTTAAACTTATATGGGTGGGAGAGTAGCGTGTATAATAAACTACTTAAATGTCATACAATAAATAACATAATTTGTTATATATATGAAACAATTAATAGCTTTATAGGAGCTGTGATATTTTTTTTCAATACTAGCTGACCCGGCACACGTTGTCTTGCCATATATATCGCTATTAAGAAATAGGCGTTGATCGTAGAATGGTATGAATTTTAGGTTGAATTTGTTAATGCATAATCGAAAAATACAAAAATAATTACCCTTATCACTTCGAGGTATGAAAAATAGTTTATGTCCTATGCTCAGACACAACACAAAATTTCAAGGTATCGGTCAAGGCGTTTCAAAGCAGTTTTGTTGTAAACAATATTTGCATTTATTTCTATGTACAGTAAAGAATAAGTGTTCAAGAACATTTTACGTTTAATATATTATTAAAATTTTAAAGCTTATTTTGATAAATATTCTTGATCGAGTAAAGACTGGATTCAAACCACTTACGGTAAGTATATTTCTTAAATAAATACCTTCAGCGTATTTGATATGACCAATTGGAATTATATCGATATTGAGAATAGATTCCAAAGTGCATTTGCCGGTTAGGAAGGTACTTTAAACTACAATTACACTACGAAGTTGCAAATGCCGCCCGTCCAATTCAACGGGGATCGATGTTACGTTGGCCTGAGCCGAGGTTCGAACCCCTAGTGGTGCCCTCAGACTAAAGTCGTATCCGTCAGGCGAGAGTTGGCCTTCAGCCGCTCCTTAAGTCCTTCCGCGGGTTTGGAGTGCCATCTGCACTTGCCTCTATCGTCCGGTGAAGCTGTAAAGGCCATCTGCGGCCAACAGTATTAGAGCACTCCGAAAAAAAAAAACTGTATGTCACAGCACGAGTACAAACTGACTTATCTAATTCCTTCCACACGATACTAAACCAACGACGCGACGCGACGTGTAAAGATATTATACTAACCATGTTATCTTATATATAAAATGCTCGTGTCACAATGTTAGTTACCATGATGTTCCGAAACGGCTTGACCTATTTTTATGAAATTTTATCTCCAAATCGGGTATATCTGAGAATCGGCCAACATCCATTTTTCATACTCCTCAATGATAAAGCTGACCCACCCCTAAATATAAAAAAAATAGCAAATTTTATTTTATTATCATTTAGCATTGAAATATACATACAACTTCAAATTTTCAAACTTTTACGATCAATCCCTGTTTTTTATAGGGATATTAGTTTTTCAATTTTTATGGCAAAACAGCGACGGTCAGGTAATCTTTTTATAATTTAAATATTTTCGAATTCCTATTCACATGTTATCCTCTAGAAATTTCGATTTTTAAATGCACTATGAAGTTTTTCCATACAAATAGTTCGGGTTCTATCGTGTGCATGTACTATTTGCAAAATGACTCACGTAATTCCTTCCGCACGACACTAACCAACGCGTCACCGTGTGACATTAGGTTATACATCGGATTTCTAGAATTATTGATTTTTTCTGGAATTAAGATTATGGGTTGTTTGCAAATATTAGGATAAAATGTATGATCTAGCTAGATAGCTATCTATCTATAGATAGATACGATAGATAGATCTAGTAGATACGAGTACCAAGTTTCATCCGTATTATCTAGTTCCTTCTGTGTGTTAAAATAATTAACATTTAAACGTCTCTTCAATTTTTACTCTCTACTAGAGTCTTATCAATAATGGGCTGGACATGCAAGTCCAGTTTCATTTCCAACACAATACCACTCATACATAGGGACAGACATTCCGGAGGTCTAAGATGTCACAGCGACAGCGACTTTGTTTTATACTATGTAATGCCTCTTCATTACATAGTATAAAACAAAGTCGCTGTCGCTGTGACATCTTAGACCTCCGGAATGTCTGTCCCTATGTATGATTAAATTTTTAAAACTACGCAACAGATTCTGAATCTTTTTTTTAATAGATAACCTGTGACGATAATTTCATAGAGTTTACATAGCTTGTTATTTAATAAAGTTTGTCTTTATACAGTTATTACTAATATATTATACTTCACGCCTGAGTGATTCAACAGGAAGGTTTATATATACATAATACACGTACACCCGTGCGAAGCCGGGGCGAGTACCTATAATATCACCTTTCAACCGAAATACAGTTTACAAAGCAAAGAGATTGGCGGAGGTCTCTACGATGATTTTATTAATATTATAAACACGAAAATTTGTGATGCTGGATGTTTATTACTCTTTCAGTCTTTCACGCAAAAACTACTGAACGGATTTTGATGAAACCTTACAAAAATGTAGCTTATATATCAGAGTAACACATAATTTAATGATAAATATCAAGTAAGTGTGATGCAGACAAAGTTTCGCGAGTCAGCTAGTATTTTATAAAATTGACTTCAACAATAATCTTCTAGAATATGGAAGACTAGGATGTAGTGCAATGCATTAAATAGTACATTCTAGAAAATTCGATTTCACGTCATTTATAGAAATAAACTGTAAATAAAATATTACATTCTAGAAATTTCTAGTGACATTCAACTGACATCGAATTCACACGCTACTAGTGACGTCATATGAGTCATTCACGCGGCCCTTGCACACGACACGGGCGGAGCGCAATTGTTTTGCGCACGGTATCATTATCAAATGAATATAAACGGCCCCGGGCATTATCACTATCAGTGTACAACCTGCTTATCATTCGAACGACACGGACCAGCGTATCAGAATACGTAAGTAATTGTTATACTATGTTTAGATTTTGTGTTGTTAGCGCTTATCTCTTATAGATTTGTTTATTTTATTTACTCAATTCAGGCGATGTTATCGGTCTGATTGTGTTTTTTGTATTACGTTATTAGGGGATTTCTCTGTTTTTTTTTTTAGATAAAATAGTACATGTTTCTTTTGCTGTTACAGTTTCATTTCAAGTCAAATATCATTAAGATTCGTTTAAGTCGTGTAAGGGTACAAACAGACACACTTTCGCTTCTATAATAACTCTTGAACCCTTCTTCACAAACTTCACATGATTATTTTTAAATAAAAATATAGCCCATATCCGTGCTCATTGTTTAATCTATCATTATGTCAAATTTAATTAAGATCCGTTTAGTCGTTTAGACTTGAAAAGGTATCAGAGTTTATCAGACTGACAGCCACCCTTTGCATTTATAATACTACTATGTTCATTTTTGTATGTTATGTATATACTATACATTAGATAGTATAATAGCCTCTCTCGATAAATGATTTTAGTGTGAATAACACTAAAATAACTTTCATAATCGGTTCAATACATCCAGACATTACCTCCTACAACATCACAAATTCTTACTTTACCTCTTTATAATGGCACAGATGGCTCGAATGTTTAAGTTTTTATTATTTACCATTTGATAAATCAATAGTAACGATTTGTAGATATATAACTTACAATATAAATTACTATATACGTATGTATTGTATTTTTATTCTTTTTTTTAATTTAGGGAGTTTTGTACTGTACTTGTATACATATAGTAATTTATATTGCAAAGATACTTGTAAGTATATGGTAACAATAATAAGTTATGAGCAAATATTTTATTATTGTCAACAGATTCTTCAAGATGCCGTGCTGCAACGTAACTGTCGAAAAGAACCGTCTCTGTGACATGAAGTGTGACAAGGCTGGATGCGTCTGCATTCCCACTGATGGGAGATCTTGCATCTGTGTGTGCCAAAATGAAGAAGGGAAGTTCATTCGCTGCGATGACTGTAAATGCACAAAGAGTCAAGATTGTAATTGCAAATGTGACAACTCTAATTGCGTTTGCATTACAACCAAAGGAGCTGCCTGCATTTGTGTTTGCCGCGACGAGAAAGGAAACATAACATCCTGTGATGACTGCACTTGTTACTCTGAGAAGAGTGACATAGCTACGGGTTGTGACAAGAAGTGTGACAAGGCTGGATGCGTCTGTATTTCGACAGGTGGAAAATCCTGTATTTGCGTATGCCAAAATGAAGAGGGTAAGTTTATTCGCTGCGATGACTGTAAATGCACAAAGACTCAAGACTGTAATTGCGAATGTGATAACTCGAAGTGCGTTTGCATTGCAACCAAAGGAGCTGCCTGCATTTGTGTTTGCCGCGACGAGAAAGGAAACATAACATCCTGTGATGACTGCACCTGTTACACTGAGAAGAGTGACGTAGCTACGGGTTGTGACAAGAAATGTGACAAGGCTGGGTGCGTCTGCATTCCGACAGGTGGAAAATCCTGTATTTGCGTGTGCCAAAATGAAGAAGGGAAGTTCATTCGCTGCGATAACTGTAAATGCACAAAGAGTCAAGACTGTAATTGCGAATGTGATAACTCGAAGTGCGGTTGCATTGCAACCAAAGGAGCTGCCTGCATTTGCGTTTGTCGCGATGAAAAAGGAAACATAATATCCTGTGATGACTGCACTTGTTACTCTGAGAAGAGTGACATAGCTACGGGTTGTGACAAGAAGTGTGACAAGGCTGGATGCGTCTGTATTCCGACAGGTGAAAAATCCTGTATTTGCGTATGCCAAAATGAAGAGGGTAAGTTTATTCGCTGCGATGACTGTAAATGCACAAAGACTCAAGACTGTAATTGCAAATGTGATAACTCGAAGTGCGTTTGCATTGCAACCAAAGGAGCTACCTGCATTTGTGTTTGCCGCGACGAGAAAGGAAACATAACATCCTGTGATGACTGCACTTGTTACTCTGAGAAGAGTGACATAGCTACGGGTTGTGACAAGAAATGTGACAAGGCTGGGTGCGTCTGCATTCCGACAGGTGGAAAATCCTGTATTTGCGTGTGCCAAAATGAAGAAGGGAAGTTCATTCGCTGCGATGACTGTAAATGCACAAAGAATCAAGACTGTAATTGCAAATGTGACAACTCGAAGTGTGTTTGCATTGCAACCAAAGGAGCTGCTTGCATTTGTGTTTGCCGCGATGATAAAGGTAATATAATATCCTGCGATGACTGTACTTGTTACTCTGATAAGAGAGACGCAGCTACATGCTGTGACAAGAAATGTGACAAGGCTGGATGCGTTTGTATTCCAACAGATGGAAAGTCTTGTATCTGTGTGTGCCAAAATGAAGAAGGGAAGTTCATTCGCTGCGATGACTGTAAATGCACAAAGACTCAAGACTGTAATTGCAAATGTGACAACTCGAAGTGCGTTTGCATTGCAACTGGTGGGAAATCATGTGTTTGCATCTGCAAGAATGAGAAAGGAGATATTGTAAGTTGTGCTGACTGCAACTGTGCCAGCGCTGCCTGCGCAAGCACATCGAAAAATTAAAAAATATATCAACTAATATGTAATTTTTCAATAAATGTAATGCAAACTATGCAAACATTATTAGTAATATAAATAATACAATATGTTATATTATTAATAATGTATGCATAATTGTATTTTCAGTTTTGACATAACAAAATATAATATTGTAATATTTAATGGAACTTTTGGATCGGGTAGGAATAAGATTTTTCTTCAAACTAGCACACTGTTAATTGTATTTATTATTATAACTATTCATATTCTTCAACTTATATAATTTAATGTAAAACTATAAGGAAGAAACTATATATTGTTTATTTAATAATAGAACATCCACATTGTTTAATTTACGTTTTTTGTAATTTATATCACCAATTATATAGCAATAAAGTTATTCACAATATTCCTCTTGTATAATTTCACAACCTACACACTGGGAAGTTGGAGTAAACTTTTCAACACTTATATTTCCGAATGGATTTACCGAGTTTCCCAAGATGGCGGAAATAATAAGTACCGCTCGGAAAAAAAACCAGGGAATCAGTTACGGCTTGAACAGTATAAAATATACGATTGAATGATTTCATATTAGTTTCACTGTCAATTACTTATTTTTACAGCATAATTGTATGTGTTTATGTTAGTGTTATATATATATATATATATATATATATATATATATATATATATATATATATATATATATATCATAATAATAACAACCTAGGACAATTTATACAGCGCTATCTAGTCCCAAACTAAACTGATTCTGTGTATAAGTAATAACTGCTGTAAATACCAAAAACTTTTTGTATGTATTCTAAAAAACGTATCTCTTTTATTTGATCGCATCACCGCAAAGGTAATCAGTTGCATTAGATTAGATAGAGTTAGATACTAATACAAAACACTTGACGATCATAATTGGCTAAAATGTCCTATATATAAATAAATTAGTTTTGATTTGATTAGATTTGATTTCACACAATTTTAAATATTAATTTTCAAGGTACGCACTTTTTTTGTCCCGCATCACAAACAATCTCGTTCGGCTCCTGGGGAACACTTTATCTATCGGCGGCACTCGGTCTTCTAATCTCAGAGGAGACGACTATCCAGATACAACCCAGTCACCTACAGCATCCAATAACTTTATATACCACAGTGATTGCAATATACACCTAATGAAAAACAATTTTTTTTTATAGTAGCTGTATCTTCTCTTTTTTTTTCTTTAATTATCTGTGGAATTAACAATTCGTCCCAGTTCCGTAAGGGTGTTTTAATTAATTTACATAAATTAAAATTAACGAATTATAACCTTTTTCAGAAGTTAGTCTGTTGATGGATGATAACCGCATTAAAACCTATTCAGTAGTTTTTGAGATTATCACAAACACAAAGCCGTGGCAAGGATTTTTGTTTTATAATATGTTTAATTAGAAAGTATGGTTAATGTTGAAGTTATAAAATATAAGTGTTAAGTATAAATACATACATTTAGCATTTTTATATTAGTAGTAATTGGCAACTATAATTGTTGTCTATGATTGGTTCTATATTGTTAACTCTCTGGTTTATTTTTTTTTTTTATTCTTACATTTATTTAGGGACTTTTATCATAATATGATAATGCCAGTCCCATCGTATCTTATTACTAATCTTATCTTCTACTGCACAATGAATATAAAAATTTTGCTGGCGATGATACAGGATCAGATAGTATACCGTGGTACATACCAACATCAAGCCGATTCAGTCCAAATTTTTTCAAAAACAATTCCCTTTTAACAGCGTCTCGGACACACTCCATTAATATGTGATGCAGATCTTCTATAGTATTGCATGTTTCGCAGTTGAGGGAATTCGATTTATACATTAAAAAGGCAAATGAATTTAATGGATAATGTCCGGAACGCAGCCTTAATGCTGTGACAATTAATTTTCTGGTTTATAAAGTGTGAAACAGTAATGTCATGTTCGCAAGAAACAATTAAATATAAATATGAAAATGATCGTTTTATTATAAAATTATAAGTATTAACAATAAGAAAGTATTAAATTCCAATAAAAAATATAGCCTATGTGTAATTCTGATACATAAGCCTTATTACCGTAAAATTTCATCAATATTCGTTCATTAGTTTTTGCGAGAAAGAATAACAAACATCCATACTCATAAACTTCAACTTAAGATTTAATCTCAATCTTATCTATTAGAATATTATAAACGCGAAAGTTTGTAAATATGTATACATCAAAATTTTAATTAGAATAATTATTGTTCTGTTTGTTCTTGCTAATCTCAAAAATGGCTAGATCGATTTTAGAAGCTTTTTTTTATTATCTAACATCTACTCGTGGTTATTTTTTATTCCTTGTACATGTGATCAAGATAAGATTAAACAATCATATTATAATCAAATTCAAAATCACTGTAAAAACAATTATTGAAATTTATCTTATTTATTAAAACTTATACCCATAAAACACCTCGACTGCTTTTTCCTCTCTCTTCAAAGTCGGTTACAAAACGAGTACATAAATAAAAAAAAACGTACTAATTTCCATCAACATTTCCAAACGACGCTCTTAGCCCGAGCAGACAATTCAAAGCGTAGTTATATACACAATGGACGGACGAAATGAATACAACAAAAAGCATTGGTACGGTACGACCGACCGAAATTACAAAACATCACCTATGTCCAGTAGTTGTCATAAAATTCACGCCAATTTAGATTCCCCGTCCAAAATGTCGCTTTAGCAAAACGTCGCTGTGCACGGAGTTAAATTTCACGGAACGGACAAACGTTTTTTTTATCTATACTAATCAACACATAGTACACATATAAAACATAGTCGCGGACGCTGTCTGTCCGTCCCTATGTATGCTTAAAAGATTTTGAAGCGGTTTCTTTTATAATAGATAGAATGATTCAAGAGGAAGGTTTGTGTATATAATACACTAGCTTTTACCCGCGGCTTCGCTCGCGTTAATTTATCGCCTTAGGGGTGGAATTTATCAAAATATTTTCTTAGGGGATGCCTCGTCATAGTAGCTTTATGCATGCAAAATTTCAACCCGATCAGTTTAAAATTGACAAAGTTTCATACAAACTTTCATTCCACATTTTATCCCTTTGGGGATAGAATTAATCAAAATCCTTTCTTAGTGGATGCCTACTTCATAACATCTACCTGCGCTAACGACTGACGATCCTATTACTAGCAATGTACCTTGTCAGGCTGACCTCCACGCGGTTCCTCCCGGAAACAATCATAATAAATTCCTAGCAAATTTGTTAGGAGATAAATTTTTTAAATAGGCTAAGGTGCTAGGAAGGTTGAAAAACACAGATCTAGACAAAGTTAACCTTACTACGCCTAAACGGCACTTCTACCGCATATCGTCTTTACCTCCATATAATAACACGGTAAAGCATGTGTTTTACGAGACGAGTCACCCCCACCCCGGCGCACCCCGCGTTGTCTGCCACGCGTTTCTCTATGAGTTGATTGTCGCACGTGCCAATGTTGAAAATGAGATTGCACTCCGTAATGCACTTAGCGTGTCTCATTTTAGGTTATTCACTTTTTATTGTGCTTTGTAAATAGAATTCATTTTTGCATAGACAATGATATGTTGACGTTTATTTTTTTATTTTTATCAAATTGTGATACCTGTGTTTTTAGCATAGCATTTTTTATTTTTTTATGCTACGATGGTGGCAAACAAGAGGCCTATCTGATGGTAACCGGTTACCGTAGCCTATGGACGTCTGAAACACCAGGGGTGTCACGTGTGCATTGCCGACCCTTAAGAAACCTTAATATACCCTTTTTGAAAAACCATACATGTAGTTTTTTTTTATGTATTCTCGTTAATTCAACGACCTCGGTGTCTAGCGGTCTAGCACACCGCTTTATGTCCGATGGTCGCAGGTTCGTTTCCTCGCACGGTACAAACATTTGTATTCATGAGTATGATTGTTTGTATCATTCTGGGTGTTTTCTATGTATAATATGTATGTATTTTCGAAAAAAAATCTAAGTACTTGTATCAGTTATTTAGTATCCGTAACACAAGCTTTACCTAGCTTAACTTGGGACTAGATGGCGCTGTGTGAATTATCCTGAGATTATTATTATTATTATTATTATTATATATATTATATATATAATTGTAAATAAAGGCACTTACGCATCTTTGGATGTTGTGACTAGCTTGCACTAAAGGTCACGAGTTACTGGAGTATATTTCTATTGGGGAGTTTGGACTTGTTATATTAGGTGCTAAGAACTGTAACACTGCGACCTGTACAGATCTATTGTGCTCGCCCTTATTCAAAATTCGCTACCTAGACCCGTGAGGGACAAGAATTGATGGATATTAATATACTAACTGGAGTAAAAGTGATGTTAATAGCATTTAACTAACAACTTTAATAACGTGTAGTTAACACAAGAGTTTAATAAAAATAATATTGTTTTTATTAAACTCTTGTGGTTGTACTGCTTAATCCAGTCATAAGTAAATAATGAATTCAAATTCAAATTCAAAATATCTTTATTCATGTAGGTCTATTACAGATTCTTATGATATGTCAAATCTACCGTCAGTTCGGAATGAATTCAATATGAGAAGAACTGACAACAAACTCAGCTCGTATTCTTTTCAAATTAATATTATATATGTTTACAATAATATAGATTAATTTTTAAATTCAAACTTGAGAGAATAGAGTGACCACCAGCATATGCTATTGCAAAAGCAAATAGTCTAATCAGTGTTCGCAACCCAAACAGACCAGTCCCTACAAGCAGCACCCGTTCACGAGTATGACGGATGAACCAGCCATCATTGCACTCAACCATGCACATCGACCGATGACAGTCGACATCGACATGAAGTGCTTCTATTATGGGTATAAACAACATACACATCTATGAATACAAATGTATGCACCTTCCGAGGAATCGAACACACAACTATCAGAAATAGAGATGCGCTAAATCACTAGACCACCGAGGCCGTTTAAAAATAACAAAGTAGTGGAGCACCTAAAATGGTACGTTGGAAGCGCATACACGCCCCACCAATTCTATTACTTGGAACGTCTCAAAAAGCATTTTATTGTAACACCTTAATATCTCAACCCATTATGGATCGCAGTAACCATACGGAGTATGGGCCTGGGCTATAGGCGTTTATCACTAAAATCGAGGCGCCAATTCCAGAAACAATTGCTCGTCCACACACCCCACCAAATTACATTTCCAATTCATGAAGGCAGTTATGCCCTCCTTTCTTGCCCTTACACAGTGCCGGATTATGTTTTAGTGGAATAGGGACCGCTGAGGGCTCTGTGTAGTTAATTTTTCTGTAACGGAAGTGGTATAGTAACTACACCATTATATAAGTTGTCAATAATCAAATTGATCATCTGTATATATAGGTATATAACTCAAAGGTGACTGACATAGTGATCTATCAACGCACAGCACAAACCACTGGACGGATCGGGCTGAAATTTGGCATGCAGGTAGCTGTTATGACGTAGGCATCCGCTAAGAAATGATTTTGATTAATTCTACCCCCAAGGGGATAAAATAGGGGATGAAAATTTGTATGAAACTTTGTCAATTTTAAACCGATCGGGCTGAGACTTTGCATGCATAAAGCTACTATGACGTAGGCATCCCCTAAGAAAGGATTTTGATAAATTCCACCCCTAGGGGATAAATTAACGCCAAAATATAAATTTGTAGCGCGATATCGCGAGGTTATCACCACACCACTGTAGCGTTATGTATGATGTTATGAGGTGTCGCTACATAATTTATTTGTTTATTGTAGTATTTAGGTAGTGAGTATACCGGTTAAATAATTGTATTCTATATTGTACTGAAGAGGTACTAACGAAAGGCTCTCGAGTGTTGTCGGAAATATAATAATAATAATAATAATAGTCGGAATAGTCAGAAAATTTCTATCTTCATCACATAACTCATCCATGCTTGGCTAAGGCCCGCGTGTTTGAATATATTACCCCCGTAAAAAGGGAGATATAATAAATATATATATATATATGTAATAATAATAATAATAAGCTCGAAAATATCTCGACCTGGCTCACGAGGTGACAGAAATGTGGGGGGTGATATCCACCGAAATCATTCCAATCGTTATGTCGGTGAACGGCCTTACCCCAACCAGTCTGGAACAACATCTCAGACGGTTGGGATTCCGGGGCGGCTCACTCCCGGGAAAGATGCAGAAAGCAGTGCCCTTAGATTCTGCCCGTATTGTACGCCAGTTTCTCTCCCTGGGGCCCTGAACCCCGGCCGACTGTGCTTCTGCCCGGGGTATGTTGCCATCTTCTCTCCTTAAGAGGGGAGATGAGAATTTTTGGAAAAAAAATAATAATAATAATTTTGTTTCAGACAACACGATCCATTGTGTTAGTAACAGCTTAGTGACATAACTTATCCTATGTTAGTAATAAAATATAAAATAAAAATGTAACTTTTAACATATTACCTGTCCAGCCCAGTGTCTTAGAATGGGACAATCTACTTTACAAGCAATTGCCTTCAGGACACTGTTGGAACTCGCCCGCACTCTGCCTTATAGGGACGTTATTATGACGAATGAATTAATGTGAATTTTTTATAGCAATTCCTCGGCTTGTTACATAAAATAAATAAACATAGGAATATTCTGAATCCGTCCCTGAGTTTCCGTCCTTATCCGCCCATCCTACTTCGCACCTCGATCTTTTTCTATGAATAATTTTTCGCCGAAACTTGTTGACTTAATTTTATATCGGTTTCCAACCTTTTTTTAATGCGGGAAAACGTTTTGTTGTGCGATTGTTGAGTGTGTGGTGGCAGTGTGTATAATTTGTAAGAAGTGTAGCAATCCACATATAACCATTGCAGCTATACATACCTAGGTAGCTTTTTAGAAAATTCAATATCATATTTTAAGGTTAAATATTGTACCATTTTTTTCTAAACCCTGGACAATAACACAGCGCCATCTAGTCCCACGGTAAGCAGAGCTTGTGTTATTGGTACTAGACAACTGATATAAATAGTTAAGTTTTTTTGTAAGTACATAGAATACACCCAGACCTATACAAACAATCATACTTATGAATACAAATATTTGCATCGTGCGAGGAATCGAACCCGCCATCACAAGTAAAGCGGTGAGCTAAACTGCTAGACCACCGAGGATAGGAATGCAGATATATATAATACTAGTTGTGCCCGTGACTTTGTCCATATGGAACTTAACCTTTTTTTTAATTCCTTTATTTTATAAAGGGAAATCGGTCCAGCCATTTCAGGGATTAGCCTGAACAAACAGACAGACAAAAATTGCAAAAAATGTTATTTTGGTATATGTACCGTATTTATATTCATATGTATGTAGTAAAAAACGGTTATTTCAATATTACAAACAGACACTCCAATTTTATTTATATGTATAGATATACACATGTCGCTTGGCTTCTTAAAATAATATCATCCTACATTGATAGATAAAGTTAAACCAACGTTTTAGTTCTTCAATATCAAAAGCTGATAAATTTTCGAGCTCTCGACTAATGAAACCTCATTTTTTTAGCCAACGTAGACCCTCGTCGAATCTCTCGTGAATCCTTGAGAGGAGTTCTCAAGGATTGGATTCTCAATCTCCTGGACCGCTTTTGAAACTAAGTAAACTCTCAGTTCCCAAATGGTCCAAAAGAATTATCAGGGATTCACAAGACATTCGATAATACGAAAATATAATAAAACTAATGTGACTAAAATATCCTACATGATACTTTTATTACTCTAGCTATTCAAAGAGGGAACGCTGCCAGTATCTTCGGAACGTCATCTAGTTCCATGATAAACAGAATTTTGATGATGATGTGTTATGGATACTTGAACTGACAGAACGACTTAAATATTTTTTATGTAAATATTGTAAAATACATGGAAAACATCCAGATCAAACATTTATATTAATAAATACATCTTTGATTACGCGAATCGAACTCGTTACCATTGGACGTAAGGCCGTATGCTAAACTGCTGGACTACCGAGGCCGTCAATTTCAGATTTTATTTTATTAAACTAAGAACAATATTTTTTATAATAGTTTTTTTATAACTTGATGACTTGTCTTGTATAGCTAGCTATTCAAAGTGGGAACGCTGCCAGTATCTTCGGAACGTTGCCTAAAGAGACCCCTTTTAATCATATATTTTAGTCATCATATTATATATTTTTTTTAGTTTTTTAATTTTAGGTTCTTAGTTGTACAATTAGGTTATGTAAATACTATGTTATATATATTCATATTTCGATTTTGATATGAAGATTCTACTTTATATATCAAAAGTAAGCTTAAATAGCTAGTTAACCGGTAGAAGGGGATTGTTAGTAATGTGCACTGATGATTCTTTTTCTAGCGACGTACCATGTCAGATTGACCTCCACGGAAACCATCGTGAATTCTTGATGAATTTGTCACGATGGGCTAACTGACTTGACCTCATGCTCATCGTATCGTCCCCCACTGGTGCCCCGCGTAAACTGTTAACCCAGGCGAGTGCACCATTCCATTATCATCCAAAAAAAAATAGCTAGTTAAGTTATATTTTATAACGAGCCGGATATTCGTATCAGTAACAGTCATACGAGTGAGATTGGGCGCTGCCTTCTGAATTTTCCAACCAATTACCTGCTGGCAGCGTAACTCCAACACTCAACATGTGGCTGTACAAACAGGACTACCTCACAATTTTATGGAACATTTCTTTATTCAATGTCACACATGGTCCCGGATATCACCTTCCTGCTGAAGTTTTCTCAGGAGACTACAGCACGGGTTTTTTCAAGAAGGGTATATTAAGGGGGTCAGCAACGCGCATGACACCCCCATGGTCCCGGATATCACCTTCCTGCTGAAGTTTTCTCAGCATGGGTTTTTTCAAGAAGGGTATATTACAGTTTCTTAAGGGTCGGCAACGCGCTTGACACCCCCTGGTGTCTCAGGCGTCCATAGGCTACGGTGCCCATTTACCATCAGATGGGCTGCATGCTTGTTTGCCACCATCGTGGTATAAAAAAAATAATTTCCAGGCTTTTTACTAGTTGTTTATTTACTATTTTTACTATTTACGCGACTCTTAACAATCCTACTTAACAATTTTCCTTAACATTCAAACTAAATTCTTGGTGTATTTATTTTATTTGTTTTAAAGTTTTATTAATTTTATTACATATAGACATTTTTCACAGCTTATATTTAGTATCTTATTCTATTTTTATTATTTACTATATTTAGGTGTTGTTTCACTTGGAGATCTCACAATTTTTAGTATTTTTATTTACTTATTTCGGGCAGGCAGAGCTGAGTTTCTTGTCAGTTCTTCTTAGCTCGAAGGCACTCCGAACTGACGGTAGATTTGACATATGATAAGAGTCTGTAATAAACCTACGTAAATAAAGATATTTTGAATTTGAAATTACAAACAGACATTTAAATTTTATCTATTTGTATAGATTTCTCGTCTCCTAATGTGAACACGTCTGCAGTGCAATACAAGAGCGACCACTAGACGCGTTGCAACTTCGAGGATCCAACGGTTCCGTATTTACATGGCGCACTTTACGCAGTAATATGTTGTATTTATAAATCTCGCAGTATGGTCTGAACTATAAACATGTGATGCTCTTTCACGCAAAAACACGAAATTGAATTCAATTTGGTAAATACTTAGATATTTCCTATTACATAGATACTTTATTCTCAAATACATGAAGGCACTGCTTCAGGTAATAGTAGACCTGAAAACATTCGACGATTTTCTAGAAATTTCTAGATTCACTGATCTGACTTTATTCTCATACAGTTCCGACAACCAGTGGGCTAATTATGTAACTTCGATCGATTTTCGTATGTAACGTACTGAAAATTACGTCATCTGTCAATAATGATTATTGACGCCATTTGACGCTGTCAACTAGCATTGCAACGTAAACGCAATTTTACATATCGATAAAAAATATTTCTATCGAATGTCGATTAGGTAACGTCATTGCAATGTCATATAATCGCTATTTTGCCGAAATGACAGCTTGGCATTGAAACGGTTTTTACAATATGAGAAACAATTCAGAAAAGTTTTGAATGGCAATCGACAATTCAACGCTTTTATATAAAGTTATGAGAAACAATTCAGAAGACAGAAAAGTTTTGAATGGCTATGGACAATTCAATGATTTTATATAAATTTCTGGATTTGACTTTATTCTCGTCCTGTTCCGCCAACCAGCGTATACCATCAGCTCAGGCGGTAACATCATTTCACCATCATTGAAATTACCTACATAATAAAAATTACTTTTGAATGACGATCGACGATTCAACGATTTTGTATAATTTTTTAAACTAACTGATCTGACTTTATTCTCGTCATGTTCCGCCAACCAGCGTGTATCATCAGCAGGCGGCAGAAGTATTTTCTAGAAATTAATAAATTGACTGTTGTAATTGGCTAATCAGAAATGTATTATTTATTCTATATTTTTGTATTTAAATTAATTTGATAGTTTTAGATATTCCTTCTTTTATACATCAAAGTTCTGTCTTGTCAATAGTTTCGCAATTTCATGTCTTTTTCTATAGTTTTCGTTTTAACCTATACACGTATAAAATAAAACTAAAACACTGTCTGATCTGACCTTATTCGCGGCTTGTTCCACCAACCAGCGTTTAACAACCTATTTGGGAGGGAGGAAGTGGATTGTTAGTGATGATCCCATTGCTAGCAATGTACCATGTCAGGTTGACCTCCACGCGGCTCCCCCTGGAAACCATCGTGATACATTCCCGGTGAATTTGTCACGATGGGCTAACTGATCTGATTTCATGATCATCCTCCACTGGTGCACCACCAGCGTAAACCAATAGCGCAGGCAGGTGCACCATTCCATTATCATCCACAAAAAAAAACCTATTTGGGAGGGCGGGAAAGTGGATTGTTAGTAATGTGGACTGATGATCTCATTGCTAGCAATGTACCATGTCAGGTTGACCTCCACGCGGTTCCCCTGGAAACTATCGTGATAAATTATTGTTGAATTTGTTATGATGGGCTAACTGACCTGACCTTATACTCATCTTATCATCCTCCACTGGTGCCCCGCCAGCGTAAACCGTTAGCGCAGGCGGGTGCACCATTCCATTATCATACGTAAATAAAAAAACCTATTTGAGAGCATCATTCCATCATCATCCATACAAAATGACTATCATTTTAATTCCTGTGCCAAATTACATTCAATCACGGTACATAATTTACTCACATATCGTATTATACCCGGAACAAAAATGTCCAATCCGACAGACATTGGACATCGGACAATTAATGAACCGAAAACTTTTAATCTGACAATTGTATTTACCGGCATTGTTTAATCTGCGCAGCGGATTATGTATTTAAATACTCCGATTGGTGATTCAAGCTCAGCTATTTGTACCAACCGTGTAGGGTTATAGGTTTATGCTTTCTCTTCATTTAAAAGTTATATCTATGTATTTGTATCGGTTGTCTAGTACCCATAACACAAGCTCTAGCTAGCTTAACTTGAGTCTAGATGGCGCTGTGTGAATTGTCCAAAAATACATAAAAAGGTTTATGTATTTTTCTTGACATTTTATTATAGATATATATATAATCTCTTTTTTTCTTGATAATATGAAAATATTTTTTATTTTATTCATTTTAATATCAGGACATTTTGCTTATTTTTTTAGTAATAATAACAAAATCAGGCCGAATCTATGCATATAAATAAAATTTGATTGTCTGTTTGTAATATTAAAATAAGCGTTTTTTTACTACTGCATATTAATATAAATACGGTACATACACCAAAATAACATTTTTTTTTCAATTTTTGTCTGTCCGTCTGTCTGTCTGTTTATTCCGAGTAATCTCTGAAATAGGACTGATTTTGACGGGACTTTTATTGCCAAATAGCTGATCTAATAAGGGGTAACTTAGGCTTTTAGTTTAGAAAAATAAAGTTAAATTCCACGCGAACGAAGTCGCGGGTGCAGCATTATTTATGTAGCAGTCATTAATATGTAGATATAAAAGTTGCCAAGCGTGACTATGCCCAAATTTCAAACTTGTCTATGTACTCATGCAGTTAATTGGTTTAATACAATACACATACAAACACCGTACATAGCAGTATAATAATTGATGCGAAAACATTGTCCTTATTCAAATTTAAATCTGCTAAGAAGGATTTCAGTGTATCTCGGAAATAATGATTAAATTACGGTACGCAGTCATTAACAACTGAGTTCTTGCGTTGATCACGCAAGGAAATATATTTTTAATAGATCATAGATTAATAATCTATATTTAGGTACTTAAATTTAATTACAATTCAATATATAGACATATAAACGTCTTTCTTCTTTATGCTTTTTTATATGACTTTTTTAATTTTTTTGCGGACATGGAAGCAAGCAACTTTAGGATTCTTTTTTCAAAACTTTCCGTAGTATACAACCGCTATGTACTGATACTGACAACAGACGTAATATAACCTCTTTTATTTATTATTAATGGCCACTAATCGACTGGTTTTTTAGATATTTGTCTATTTTATAATACTGCATTACGTAAAATGTGATTTCATTGTTGAATTTTAACGAATGGTTTCTACTGTGCATATTAATTTTATGTAAAGATAATTATGGCCGCTGGCGGTAAAGACTATTGCAAGTGTTGTGACAATATAAAACAGTTTTAAAAAATACAACAAGCTTAAAAAGGAAAGTTTGTTTTTCACAGACAGTGTTTTTAAAACACTGTACACAAAATCTATATACTATAAAATATAGTATACGTAAAAAAAATAATTTCCGTCATAGACTTTCCCGCCAATTTCTTTGCGTTTAATTACATATAGCATAAATCTAATAATTATTGTATGAAATAAATTATGTTGAACTAATTACGAAACATTTAAAATTCGAACACTTATAAGAATTATGATACAGTTAAATAGGTGCATTTAAATTTGTAAATTTTGAAATACATAATAACGACTTACGTACACATAAAACGCAAAATGAAATATCAACTTTAGGATATTTTAATTGATGATGAATCTAAATAAATTACCGAACAATAAAATGTCACAGAGTAGAAGCCATGTCCCTTGGTGTCAATTAAATGGCACAGAGTAGATCTGTGTGAGTACAGGATAATCATAACGTTACATTAATACAACACACGTCCGCAGCGCGGCATTTCAACAACTCGTCGCTTTATTTGCATATTATTCCTTTATTACACTCTCTGAATTCATATGCTAATGTTAACTGCTGATATTTTTGATCCCCACGGAACCCTTTGGGCTCACTATGATGTGACCCTAAAGATTTCAGTACGATTTATCTACCTGTTTTATGCTTCCCTTTTATTTTATTTTTAATATATATCTATGTTTAAAAAAAAATACACATATTAATAAATGACAATGAACCTAAAAATAAAAACCTTAAAAAATATAATACAATAACTAAAATATATTATTAAAAGTAGTCACTTTAGGCAAGGTTCCGAAAATACTGGCAGCATTCCCACTTGGAATAGTTAGCTATACAAGTCAAGTCATCAAGTTATAAAAAACTATTATGAAAAATATTGCTCTTAGTTTAATAAATTAAAATCTGAATTTGACGACCTCGGTAGTCCAGCAGTTTAGCATACGGCCTTACGTCCAATGGTAACGAGTTCGATTCGCGTAATCAAAGATGTATTTATTAATATAAATGTTTGATCTGGATGTTTTCCATGTATTTTACAATATTTACATAAAAAGTATTTAAGTCGTTATGTCAGTTCAAGTATCCATAACACATCATCATCAAAATTCTGTTTATCATGGAACTAGATGACGGAATGCAGAGCTTGTGTTATGGGAACCAACTGGTATAAACTGTAAAAAAACAATTTTGTACATAATATACATAGAAAAACTCAAACCGATACAAACAATCATACTCATGAATACAAATGTTTGTGCTGTGCGAGGAATCGAACCCGCGACCATCAGACGTAAAGCGGTGTGCTAAACCGCTATACCACCGAGGCCGTCGATGCCAATGCCAATTATATGTATGGAATTTGAATGTGTATGTATGTATACTCCATCGTACCCCCTCCGATCGATCCCCCATCCAATTCAAACGGGGATCGATATTACGACGGCCTGAGCCGAGGTTCGAACCCCTAGCGGTGCCCTCAGACTAAAGTCGTTCTGTCAAGCGGGAGTTGGCCTTCAGCCGCTCCATAAGTCCTTCCGCGGGTTTGGAGTGCCATCTGCACTCGCCCCCTAACGTCCAGTGCTGCTGTAAAGGCCATTTGCGGCCAACAGCATTAGACTAGTCCGAAAAAAAATCCATCACATTTTATACGGAACGTAGGTATATAATAGAGTTGAATTATGACTCATAAATAAGCAATTGTGGAAGTGACCACTCGAAAGTGCTAAATTAACAAAGTTTGATGGATTTTTTTACAAAAACGTGTAACCATTAATCAGCGAGCGGCGAGGCTTTTGTCGAACGTTCTGTTATTGTTTTCGCCAGCTGTTAAAAGCAGTTAAAATAATTATAGCTGAGTAGTGAAGTGCAACCAGGTAGGTATAATAGGCAAGAATAAAGAGAGGAGATTATCAGTAATGGAAAAAATTTCACTTATTTATTTAAAAGTTATCCCGAAAGTGGTACAATGGTGTAGGTTACCTTTAAAATTTGTCATACACATTTCATCATTAGTCATCATATATTAACATATTAAATGTCTATATATATTACTAATTAGTTATGTTAAAGGAAAGGTATAATACTATATATATTATCATTTCAGGCAACTGAATATTAAAAATATACATATTACGTAAATAAATAATAAATTATTATTAAATTAAATTAATAATTAACACAGCGCCATCTAGTTTCAAGGCAAGATAACTGATATAAATACTGAGATATTGTTTTTGCAAATACATACATAATAAACATAGAAAACACCCAGACTGATACAAACAATCATATTCATGAATACAAATGTTTGCACCGTGCGAGGAATCGAACTCGCGACCATCGGAAATAAAGCGGTGTGCTAAAACACTGGGCCACCGAGGCCGGCAAATTGCAATGTGCTATAATCATCACTAAATGTAAACATCTCATGTGCTGCGTTTCCCATGATATGCACATAGAACTATACTTCTGACTACCGTAACATCGATAACATATGCGAGAATAGATATGGCATAGATTGATATAATAAAAGATAATAATAACGTACTAATTCAGTTAAGATATCTTTTCAACTAAAGTAGCCTTCTAAAATAAAGTATATGATTAAAAATGATGATAAAAAAATTGATCTAGTCAACTGTATAATAGCATTGGCCCCATTGAAATAGCACTATAGTAGACACAGCTATCACAACTCTTTCAAGCCCTGTAATCTATGATAAGTATACCCGGGCAAAAGAACTCACAATCTAGTACCATCAGTGTTGCCACTATACAGGTTTTTCCACCAAAATTGGTAGATTAGTATTGTGGGCAAAATTTGATACTGAAGACTGAAGGAGTTTTTTTTATACTACTATGGTGGTAAACAGGTATACGGTCCATTTGATGGTAAATGGTTACCGTAGGCTATGGACACCTGAAACACCTGAAACACCTGAAACACGTACGCGTTGCCGACTCTTAAGAAATCTTAATATACCCTTCTTGAAAAACCCCACGCTGTAGTCTCGTCAGAAAACCTCGGCAGGAAGTTCATTCCACAACCTAAGTGTACGCGGGAGGAAGCTCCTCTGAAACCGCACTGTTCGAGACCACTTAGGTTCCAGCGTGTCGGAATGAATTCCCTGTCGATGGCGAGCGGTGCGATGGTAAAAGGTGGCCGTAGGCATCATGTCGAACGATTCCTTAGAACACAGTCCGTGGTATAATCGGTAGGACACACAAAGCGAAGCGAAGTCTCGCCTCAAACTAAGTGGTTCGATACCGCTAGAGAGATTGTGATCATCGACAATTCTCATAGTACGTCTCTGAACCGAGTCAAAAGTTTCAGTAGCCTTGGAACCCAAAGAATATAATTATTTCAAACTAGCTATTAGTCGCGACTACATCCACATGGAATTTAGCTTTTTTTTAATAAAAGTGGCCTATGTTACTCCTTATAAAATTAGCTATCTGCAAGTAATAGTCCCGTCAAGATCAGTCCAGCCGATTCAGAGATTAGCAACAACAGACAGACAGGCAAAAGAAATTAATTCTTTTTTTATGTAAGTACCGTATATACTTTTATTATTATTAAGTTGAAATTACAAACTGACACATCAATTTTATTGACACAGTTTTCATTACTTTGAATTAAAAACATATGTGTATAAGTGTTTATAATGCAAAATTGTATTTTTAAGGACTTTTTCCTTCCTTTCATACAAAATGAAAATCAAATTTAGTAATTTCGATAATCATTTTTTTATTCTATATTCACGTTAAGTATTTACTATAATCAAAGGGTGATTTAAGACAGAAACATTCTAAAGTTCAGAAATAAATTAAAAATAAAAACAATTTTGGACATTTATTTACAAAACTTAATTGTACAACTAATAAAATAAAAATAAAAAACCTAATTTTACATGGCTAATTTTGATTTGTAATTATGTTTGTTTTACAAAATTGATTGTTTTTCATTTCATCTTCATTATATAGTATAAAACAAAGTCGCTGTCGCTGTCTGTCTGTCCCTATGTATGCTTAAATCTTTAAAACATTAAATTTTTAAATTAAATTGCAACAGATTTTGACGCGGTTTTCTTTTATATGTATAATAATACATGTACATCCGGCCGAAGTCGGGACGTGAAGCTAGTAAACTTTAATTTCATTTTATTCGAAGTAGTAGTAGTAGTGGACATAGTGATACCACTACTTCGAATAAATAAGAAAATAGTGGTTTTAAACGTTCAGTTTTTCAGTGGACTTGTTTATACTTAATCTGGCAACACCGACTCGGGGGAACATTGCCTTAACCGTGCTATTTAATATCCGGGTATACTCGTACATACAGCGGGCATTGATGCGTGAAATTGGGCAGCTCCGGCCGCGTGGCGTTAGCTCGCCCGCCTCATAAAATATAACTGACAGATAATGATGTATGGCGACAATACACCACTGACGTCCATTCTAACAGTAACAGTAGAAAATAAACAAACACGACTGCGTGAACGTCAAGTCCAGTATCGGGCGAGCTGACCATCTATGGGTGTACCTATAGATTTTTTTAATGGTTGGTAATGGAGTTTATTTATTTTATAAATTGTATTTAATTTCCTAGCTGGTATGCGTAACTTCGTCTGTATCATACTTACATGATATTTATTTCGCTAAATTTACATAAATCTGCCACTGAATACCGCGACGATGATGGCTTCGTCGTGGTACAAAAGAAGAGCACAAACAGGGTCAATTTTGCGGCACTGCACTCACTGGGCCCAATTTCCTGCTGCGTGCTGCTACACCGACCACGGAAAGAAAGAAAACTATTTTATTCAGTGCAATGTAAAAAATACAATATAAACAACAAACGAAAAAAAAGAGCAAATAAAATGTACATGTAATTAAACTTAATTTACATTGTAGATAATTAAATATAATCATTTTTTCATCCAAAAATGCACTGAAATGGCTCCACTCAGCTTTAATGTATGTCCTAGGTGAACATACAGCTGGTTTTCAGTGGCACCAAAAATATATATATACATAAGGGGGAGAGAGAGAGGGCACTATTTAAAAGATTAATGATAATAATTAAAACAAAATTACAACTAATAAATACAAACCAATTACATATACTAAAAAGAACAAAATAGAATAAACTAACATTAATAAAAATAAACATTAAACATATAGATACAACTACTTTAACCACGGCAATGTACCTGTCCCGTCTACATTACGCCACTAAGGAATAGGACATTGTCGATTATATTCGTACCAAGAGTAACCTGACATTGAGGGTGACGCAGCTGGAGTTGAGTTACAACGAGAGTTTGAAGGCGTTTGTAGCCCGGGTCCCCACCAACATGCTGCCCACCTTCATGAAGGAGGACTACTGGCCGAAGGGTGTGGTGTATCGGCGCTACCGTGGCAGATTGCCGCCGTCAGTGCCGTGATCACACAGACAATTTCAATTTTATATTATTTCATATGTATGTTAGTCTATAAGGTATTTATTATATGGGCCTAGCAGCCTGATATAAATAAATAATCATATCCTATAATTTATTCTGATGGATAAGCTATATTAGTGTATAGTTTCATCACAATCCGTTTTTATCGTCCAGACAACGATAGTGTTATCGTTGTCTGGACGATAAAAACGGATTAGAATTAGATATAGGTTAGAATTATTTAATGCTCAAGCAACAATTTTCATGAAGAACATTGTCTTGATGGACTAAAAAAGGGTCTCCATTAAAGGAAGATTTTACTGCGATCGTCTCACCGCGTCCCGGACGGAAGTTAGTTCGTTTGCATGTTTATTACCTTTTAATTTTATCGTGGGATAACAAACATAAAATTCCAGTGTCTCACTCCGTCATTTCACAGACTGTAATTAAAAATTTCGGTTCGGTTGCTTCCAAATTAAAGTGGCTTTGTTAAATTGTCTGATGACGTCGTACATATTTTATGGAGCAACCGGTGTATTACAACGTTGCACGTTTCAATGTATATATATCAATAATTTGTGGTTGAGAATATCAACGTTTCCTGATGTTTTTTTTAATATTTACGGTATTTGGAGACTCAGCTTAATGAGAACATCAGATCTTTATTTTTTTTCAATATTTATTGTTACGACACTTGGCTCAATGTCTATCTAATATTTATTTACGGTCTCGGTAGTCTAGCGGTTTAACACACCAATTCACTTTCGATGGTTCCGGGTTCGATACCTCGCACGGTACAAACATTTATATTCATGAGTATAATTGTTTGTATCGATCTGGTTGTTTTCTATGTATAATATGTATGTATGTATTTAGAAAAAAATATATCTATGTATTTGTATCAGTTGTCTAGTACCCATAACACAAGTTTTAGCTAGCTTAACTTGGGTCTAGATGGCGCTGTGTAAATTGTCCTGAGATTATCTTATATATAAAATTCTCGTGTCACAGTTTTCGTTCCCATACTCCTCCGAAACGGCTTGACCGATTCTCATGAAATTTTGTGAGCGTATTGAGTAGGTCTGAGAATCGGCCAACATCTATTTTCATCCCCCTAAATATTAGGGGTAGTCCACCCCTAAATTTTTTTTTTATTTTTAAACAAAATTTTTAGTTTCTATTTTTTTATGATACAACATACAAAAATACATACAATCCTAAATTTTCACCCTTCTATCATCAACCCCTACTTTTTTAAAGCGTTATTAATTTATATGGCAAAACAACGTTTGCCGGGACAGCTAGTTATTATATAGAATTACATCTTTATATTCCGTTGCTACATTTGGAACTAGAAGTTGAATGCTTTCTTATTTCTATAAATAGATAGTAAAACATATTACTAAGTTAATCTAACGCTACATACTCTTGCCTCCAGTATTTGTTTAGAGATACTATTAGTCTTCATTACATCTCCACGATAAGGTTTTTCATTTGTCTTCTAACTTCATTCGTATCGGTTGCAACCATTTCTCTCTCTCTCATTTATTATTGGAGTTTCAAACACATTTCCTATTGTAGAGAATCTAATTCTCTATGGACATATGTAATAAATAAATAACCCTGGACAATTAACACAGCGCCATCTAGTTCCAAGCTAAGCTGAGCTTATGTTATGGGTACTAGACTACTGATATAAATACATAGATTTTAGATATAGAAAACACCAAAACCGATACTTACAAATACAAATGTTTGTACCCTGGGAAGAATCGAATCCGCGACCTTTCAGACTAAACTTAAATCAAATCACTTTGGAATGGTCATACCCAATTTTTTTAGTTCAACACTCATCACAAAAGGAACGAGCAGGAATCTTGTGTGTTGCCCTTTAAAATAATTGTTGTAACTTTACATTTCTAAATTGAATATGTGAATACAAACTACCAATTTGCACTAATTCATTACAGTTAAAAGATCAAAACCGGTTAAATATTTACTTATTGCTAATAATAATAATAATAATAATCTCAGGACAATTCACACAGCGCCATCTAGACCCAAGTTAAGCTACCTAAAGCTTGTGTTATGGGTCCTAGACAACTGATACAAATACATAGATGTTTTTTTTTTCGTAAATACATACATATTATACATAGAAAATACCCAGACCGATACAAACAATCATACTCATGAATACAAATGTTTGTGCCGTGCGAGGAATCGAACCCGCGACCATCGGTCGTAAAGCGGTAGACTAGACCGCTAGACCACCGAGGTCGTCTAATAAGTTCTCATTTTAATAAATCTCCCAGATTTCATCTCTCAGCTCCCTTACAAGCAAATGTATGCATTAGCATAGTCACTCGAGACGGGTGGTGGGTTCGATCCCTGCAAGTTTGCATACTGTACAGACGAGTGGCCCACTCAGGCGGGGTACGAGGGCACTAATGCGTTTGGGATTGCATAGCTATTGAAGTAATGTGACCACTGGACATTTTAATACTTGTAGGAGTACCTACGAAGTTGGTGTACCTATGTGTGGTCACGAAATTTCAGTAGCGGTAGTGTAGCAAGTGTAGATAAGCCCTCTAAAGTACTAGTTTTTATTAAATTTTATACGATGCAGTCTAAAGTCTAGCAAACCATCAATCAAGATATCTTTATTCATATAGGTCTATAAAGTGTGGTTACAAAATTTCTAAAACCTAATAAAGTGGCTCAATCAAATCAAAATATCTTTATTCATATAGATGTAGTAAGTGCGTTTACAAAATTTCACTAGCGACAGTGTTGCCAATCTTCAGACAATTATAGGTATATTAGTCCCCCAAAATATTAGATTTTTTAATTTCATACGATGTCGAGGTCTAAAATCTAACAAACTGTCTCAATCAAATCAAAATATCTTTATTCATGTAGGTCTATTAGGTGTGATCACGAATTTTCACTAGCGCCAGTGTTGCCAATCTTAAAACAATTTTAGACTAGTCACCTAAAATACTATATTTGTTTATATCATACTATAAAGTCTAAAATCTAATACTGTCTCAATCAAATCAATATGAAAATACAATATTAATCGAATCGAATCGAAATGTACCTGTAGCTTTATACTGAGTTGGTTGCCTCTTCATCTTTGCGACACATAAAGCCAATTTGTACAATTTATATCTCTGTATCTCATGTATGTTTAACGTTACCTGACGTCCCGTTTTAAACGGGACTGTCCCTTTTTATAATTATGTGTCCCGGTGTCCCCAATATGAACTCTGAAGCGCAAAATTGTCCCGTTTTTTTTAACACCGCGAAAATTTGCGTAGTCGAGCGGGCCGGTTGTGATGTTGATTATTGTTGGTAAATAAGGTGAATATAAAAAAATGTACCAGTTTCAGCTTACTTAAAAGCTTTATTAAAGCAAATGTCTTCATCCGATAATACAGCTAACTTATTCTGAATAACGCTTAAATATTTTTTTTTATTGACTGTCTATTAATTGATATAAATATAACCAATGTCCCGTTTTGAGTTAAAGAATATCAGTCACGTTATGTATGCTATGTTTTGTAATTAATGAATAAAGTATTTATCTATCTATCTATATAAAAATTCTTGTCCATTTTCTCCCGAAGATTGCAACCAAAATCGCGTATATAGGTATTTCTTCCCGTTTAGGGTAACCGAGCCGAGCCAACTGAGGGCATATATTCTGATAAAGTTAATTTGTCTGTCAACTTTAAAAAGGTGAACAATATACCGGGATAATCAAAAGTTTCTGCACCCTGTTATTGTATTGTGGGGGTTCTAATCAAGTGTAACGAGGTGGTGAATAAGGGTGAGTATACATAACTTCCAATGAATTTCTTATAACATTTGTATTCGCACATTTCAACTTAAAAATGGAAAGTTACAACACTCAATTTCTTACGCGTTCTTCTTGTTATGAGACAGCATTCATAATTACGACACCGGTAAATTAAAAAAAAATGAGTATAATAATAATAATAATAATAATCTCAGGACAATTCACACAGCGCCATCTAGACCCAAGTTAAGCTAGCTAAAGCTTGTGTTATGGGTACTAGACAACTGATACATATACATACATATTTTTTTTTTGTAAATACATACATATTATACATAGAAAACACCCAGACCGATACAAACAATCATACTCATGAATACAATTGTTTGTGCCATGCGAGGAATCGAACCCGCGACCATCGGTCGTAAAGCGGTGTACTAGACCACTAGACCACCGAGGTCGTCAGTAAGTATGACTATTTAATAGTGCTTAAATTTAAGTTTAATTGAATAAAATATTTTCTATTCTATTCTATTATGATTTAACAAGATAAGTGCTACATTTTTTAGCCTCTCTTCGAATATCTTGTTGTATTTACTATAAGGAATTAATTTAATGGTCGCTGGTAACTTTTCACTAAATGCCTATGAAAGTACTTTCATCAAAAATATAATATATTTCTTTTTGTTTGTCTATCTGTCTCGGCCGTTTCACAGATTAGTTAGAACAAGACGTCTGTTTGCTAATCTGTAAATTGGCTGGATCTATTTTCACGGACCTTTCAATCGGAGATAGCTAATGTTACAAGGAGCAAATTAGGCTACTTTTATTTTAGAAACTTTATTTAATTCCACGTAAATGAAGTCGCGGATAACAAGTAGTCTATAGATAAGTGTGTAATCCTCATAATATTATAATATAAACATTTTTTAACAAGAAACAGACATTTCTTTTTGCGAATATCTGAAACGGCTGGTTCTATTGTGACGGGATTTTGACTCGCAGATAGCTAATGTTATATAAGGAGTAACTTAAGACTACTTTCATTTTAGATATTTAAACTAATTTCACATAGACGAAGTCGAGGATAACGGCTAGTCCCTGAATAAGTGTGTAATCCTCATAAAACACAAGCAATAAATTACAATCTCGTGAAGTTTGATTTCTCGAAATCCGACCACAGATTAGTTCTTGAATTTAAGAGAACAACTTTTGAAACGTTATTACCGAAGACCCGCTATTTGTGACACTTGGTTTTCAAGTTAGCCTCGTGGCTCAGTGGTTACACAACCTAACTTGGCCCTCCGTTCGATCCCTCGTCCAATTCAAACTGGGATCGATATTACGACGGCCTGAGCCGAGGTTCGAAACCCTAGCCGTGCCTTCAGACTAAAGTCGTATCCGTCAGGCGGGAGTTGGCCTTCAGCCGCTCCATAAGTCCTTCCGAGGGTTTGGAGTGCCATCTGCCCTCGCCCTCTATCGTCCGGTGAAGCTGTAAAGTCTGCGGCCAACAGCATTAGATTTGTCCGAAAAAATAGCAATCAAAAGGTATCTATGTATATTATTTATGTATTTACAAAAATAAAACATATTTGTACAGGTTGTTTAGTACCCATAACACCAACTCTGTTTAGCTGAAAACTAGATAGCGCTGCGCGAGTTAGCTTGAGTTAGCTTAATTTAGAATAGAATAAAGTTGTTTCCGATGTCTGTTCGCTTAGATCTTTTAAACTACACAACGGATTGTTTGCAACGAATGCAGTTTTTAGCAGTACATAGAGTAGTTCATGAAGGTTTGTATTATAAGTATAATACATGTACACTAGTGTAAAACCGAGGCTAGCTCTTACATAAAAAGAATTCACAAATTCAACAACCCATAAATTATAATAAGTAACCCCATCCATTTCAATGTGGCTAATTTGATAGTGGCACAGAATTGAGACAACGATAAAAATGCGAAATCCTCTTGCAACGAATGGAATTGCGTATTGGGGCTCAGACAGGGTGTAATCTGCCTGCCTACGGAACCCAAACGGTCCCGAGAGTTCCGCGCTTCGAGCACTCTGCACTTACTGTCATAGATTAGTTGGATACCTGAAACAGATGGTACACTTCTATATTCTTCACTTATAATAGCAGACTCGGCCACGCGTTGCTGTGGCTAAGGTTCTTGAATAAAATAATATTTCGACTATAAATTAAGATGTAAGCTATCCTATCTTTCAAGTTGGATCAAATTTCACACAATGTGCAAATCAAATTTGCAATCGGTTCAGCAGTTTAGGAGTCCATCGCGGACAAACAACGTGACATGTAATTTTTATATGTAAAGATTAAAAAAAGAAATAGAAGTATTAATTAATTAGAAGTAGCTTAAAACCTTTTTTGCTTTAATGTGTGGAACTTTACAAAACCATCCCCTGGCAGGAGAAGCGATGAGAGTGTATGTGGGATTCTTACCCAATATAAAACCACATGGTGTGACTACGACCATTTCAGAAGTCCCCAGGTCGCGTTAGCATAACTGCTGCGGCTACTGTGTCAACCCGCTCAGTAGATGATGTAGGGCAGGCACTCATCTCGCTGGAGAGATGACGAGGGATTATGTGGGATTCTTACCAACTAAACCATGTGGTTTAGTTGGTAAGAATCCCGTTAATAATCGTGTTACTACGAGCGCTATTGCAGGAGTCCCAAGGTCGCGTTAGCATAACTGGTGCGGCTACATCGTGAGCCCGCTCTGTAGATAGTGTAGGGTAGAGCCCATCTGAAATTATGTATGTGTGTGTAAGTATATTTGTCTTATATAATATATGTATCTTAATTATGTGTTTGTATATGTATATCAATAACGATTGTTTATAAATGTTTTTTATTTCTTTCTTTCTTTTACTTCCATCCAACTGAACTTGAGTAAACCTAACCAATCTGGAATCAATATCAATGCAATCAATGTTAGAATATTTTCGCCCGCTTTCAAGTTGATTGGACCATTATTAACAGACTTATACTGTACAAACTTTCAAGCCTTTTGCCGCCATCAAAAGTGAAAAGTTTTTCACTTTAGAAACAAAGAGCATTTTAACAATCTCTCAAATTCATTCATGTTGCTTACCTACAATGGTTTCATTTAGAAAATCGCTAAAACACGAGTTAACCTAAACACTTGATTAATATTTTCAAATTAACGTTGTATTCATACTAATTTAAAAATTATGTATGTCCTTCTAAATAACTAAACGGCTGAGCTTAACGAAATTTGAAGTGTAGATTAAATTCTATCACGAGAATGAACATAAAATATAAATAAGCTTTATTAAAATAAGCTTAATATAAGCACTTTTGAATAGCCATATTTTCTTTATTTTACCAGTCATTCGAAACGCAGATGCGTTACAAAAAGAATGAGCAATAAACTCGGTTGTTGCACACTTAAATAATTGTTTTTTTAAGTAAATACACATTAACTATCTATAACTTTTTTTTGTTTTATTTTATTGTATATTTACCATGTAATTATTAATGTAATTAATTATAAACTATTATTTAAACATTAATATATTTTTATTTATTCAAAAAATAAAAAGAAATTCTTAATATTTCAACTGTATCTACTTTTCCCATGTTTGACACTTTTTTTTAAGAATTTGGAAAATTGACTAAGTAATACAATCGCCAAAGTTTTTTAGACATTTAATGACTACCAAATAATGGGATAAAGGCAAGGCAATGATGATGACGCGTTAACTAGGAGGAGGCTTAAGACAATCGACATTGAAACCGCTACGCACTGAATCTAGACGAGCTAGGAGACATCAGGGACGAATCATTTGTAGCTCAGAGTCTTAGCCACCGACGCAAAGCCGCTTGTCTATAGATATCCTATAGGCCTATTTCGGCGAATGTGCTCAGGACCTCCACAACCATGAGGTAGTGGAGTTCCTGAGCAATTTGTGAAGTGAGCAGTTGGTGAAATGGTGCTGCAGGAATGATCCTCCAGCACCATTTCACCAACGTACAACAAGACTTAAAAAGCGGCTCCACCTATATATTGTTGACATCACTGCTGCTTCTACCAACCAATTTGCATCATCGTTCCTTATAAAAGCAGCTAAGGAACTCTGTTCCAGTGTTTGTTTCCTGCTTCTTACAATATTGGGTCCTTCAAGTCGAGAGTGAATAGGCACTATTTAAGCTTGCTTGTAACAGATCAATCCGCATCATCACTTAACATCAGGTGAGATGGAGGTCAATCGCGAACAAATTTAGAATTAAAAAAAAACAGTGTTTTTTGGCTGGTTTTTTTAATGATGCACGCGCCTGCGCTAACGGTTTACGCTGGTAGGGCACCAGTGGAGGACGATAAGATGAATATGAGGTCAGGTCAGTTAGCCCATCGCAACAAATTCACCAGGAATTTATCACGATGGTTTCCCGGGAGAACTGCGTGGACGTCAACCTCAATGGGGTCATGAGTCCACATTACTGGCAATCCCCTTCCCCCCTAAAAACAGTGTTTAATAAATCGGAATTAGTAACATTCACAACTGGTTGCTAACTATGGGCCCCATCAACAAGCTCAGAGTCACTCAGAGGGCTATGGAGAGGGCTATGCTCGGAGTTACTCTGCGTGATCGAATCAGAAATGAGGAGATCCGCAGAAGAACCAGAGTGACCGACATAGCCCGAAGAATTGCGACTCTGAAGTGGCAATGGGCAGGGCACATAGCTCGTAGGACAGATGGCCGTTGGGGCAGTAAAGTCCTCGAGTAGCGACCACGAACCGGAAGACGCAGCGTGGGAAGGCCTCCAGCAAGGTGGACAGACGATCTGGTCAAGATCGCTGGAAAGCATTGGATGCGAGCAGCGCAGGACCGATCGTCGTGGAGATCTTTGGGGGAGACCTATGTCCAGCAGTGGACGTCTTCCGGGCTGCGATGATGATGATGATGATGAGTAACATTCACATATACATATATCCGTAAAATAACGATCAATAATGCAAATAATACATTTTGATAGGTATTTAATAAATAAAGAAGTTGAATATCTGCCACGACCTGCAATTTCTAATCTGTGGCCAGTGCATGGAATCGCGCCAGAACTAAATGAAATTGAAATTAGCTTTCTCTCCCTAGAGCCATTCGCGGAATTTTCCAAAAATAAAAGCGTATTATATTTTAAAATACGATTCCGTTCGCTTCAGTAAGGAAAACTGAAAAGATTTAACTCTTTTGTTTATACTTAACCGATTCTATATAAGTATATTAGCGTCTAGACCTTAAGGTATATATTTTTTTAAATCAAATGCATACAATCAAAAAGGTTGTACATTTGGCGGACTTAACACCATGCGACATTTTCTACCAGTCAACTATACTGCAAAGAATAATTGTTAGCAGTGTTTTATAGATTAATTATGGAGTACATATTAGTTTGCTGCTATATACTTTACTGTCAGGATCTTTTGAAAGAGAGAATTATTGAAATACAGGTTGATCCCTTTTTTTTATATTTCGAGAGAGACTACTCTAATCCTATTGGCCGCAGCTGGCCTTTACAGCTTCACCGGCGAGTGCAGATGGCACCCCAAACCCGCGGAAGGACTTATGGAGCGGCTGAAGGCCAACTCCGAAAGATACGACTTTAGTCTGAGAGCACCTGTAGGGGTTCGAACCTCGGCTCAGGCCGTCGTAACATCGGTCCCTGTTTGAATTGGACGGGGGATCGATCGGATGGGTAAGGTTGACCCCGTCGTTGTATGAAGTCTCGTAAAATTTAGAGGTCTTTGTTAAATAGGTACTGGCGGTGTAGTCATAGGGATCGCGATGTATGTTTTTCTAGAATAAAAAATGTAACTTTTTAGATGTAATATTGATAGAATGTAAACTTAGATTTAGGATGTTATACCAAACTACAATAAATATTAAATGTTAATACAAAATGCAAGAAAAAATAAACACAACGCAAAATATATACCTAAGGAATACAATAATACATTACATAAATATATAGAAATAGTCTGACAATCATAGAAAGTAAAATAGAAAAATGTAAGAAAGAGAGAATTGAGAGAGGAAAAGTTACACATTCAGACAAATTTCCCGTAATTAGTATTCAAAAGATTTATTCGTAGCGGTTACAATAATAATAATAAAGTAGCAATCCATAAATTTTCAAATGGTAACATTGCTGAGTTCTGTCATACATGAAAACTAACTAACTAAAAGACTAATGGCCCCTTTTGCCAGGTTGACGTCTATGCGGTTTCTCCCTGAAAACTATCGATAAATTGCTTGCGAATTCGCCACGATGCGGTAACTGACCTGATCTCATGCTCATGTTATCGTCCTCCACTGGTACCACGCCAGCGTAAACCGTCAGATGCAATCAAATCATCCATTAAAAACAGTTCTCTAATACCCATAGTACCAGTTCAGTATACGACTAGATCTACCAAGGTTTTCTTTTTTGCCTGCGCTAACAGTATACGCTGGCGGGACACTAGTGGAGGATGATAAATTGAGTATGAGTTAAGGTAAGTTAACCCATTTTGATAGATGGTAATTAACACGATGATTTCCAGGGGGAACTGTGCGGAGATCCACCTGATAAATAACCCCATTGATAGCAATGTACCAGACATTGCTAGCAATGGGGATATTTATCTATATTACTAACAATCCCATACAAATGTCATCTGTAGCGGGATTAGAACTCGTACTATATAGTCCTCGATTATTCACACCACCATTGCTCTAATATTGGCCCTAATCTTATTGTTATACTAACTATTCTCGCGAATTCGTCGGCGTAGAATATAACTTTATTATTCTAAAGTAAAAACCTAAGTTACTCCTTATTACATCAGTTACCTGCCAATAAAAGTCCCGTCAAAATCGGTCCAACCAATTCAGAGATTAGGCGGAACAAACAGACAGACTGATAAAATTGTAAATGTTATTTCACTGTATATACCTACTATATTTATATTCATATGCATGTAGTAAAAAACGGTTATTCTAATATTACAAACAGATACTCAAATTTTATTTATATGTATAGATGTAGAGCGTATTAGCAAATTAATCATTTTATACTCCTTCCATTTTAAACCTGTCTACCTTCATGTCCTTAGATAGAATTATCTGTCTACCTGTAACCCCCCCCCCCTCCCTACCCCTCCGCTCCAGTACCCCAGGGATTTATAGTTTAATGTGAATGACGTTATCATTCAAGGAATAGGTATGAAAAGCGTAGATTTATCGTATAATCAGATGCTTCTGAATTGAAAATGGTCCAACCGGTGTCGGATACAAATTTTCACAAATACATATTTGATGAGCTAAACTGTTGCGCCGCTCGTGATTGATGGTTCACACCAAACCACTTTAAGATCTTTGAATTACTACTATACTATGTTTATCTGCTCACGAAATATTTATAAATCTAATACATAATTGACTCCGCTAACGTTTTGATATCATATAAATAAATTCTAAAATAGACGTTGGTGATAGAAGAGTGAAAATTTTGAGTTATTATAATAATAATAATAATAAAGCCTTTCAAAGTCCAACCCCGCGTCCGAGCTGATCATCTAGCTCACGTGAAAGGCGGTCACGCGTATATATAAAAGCCTTTCAAAGTCCAACCCCGCGTCCGAGCTGATCATCTAGCTCACGTGAAAGGCGGTCACGCGTATATATAAAACCTACGCGGCCAAAGGGGCCATGGCAATTATAAAGATGGCTAGTGTAAATAAAGAAAACGGAATAGGGTCGCTGCCCGGGGGCCGCCGGGGCACGTCTACAACTGGCGGTAGGCGTGACAGAATGCAAGCCAGCCGACCGGCCACACCACCTGGCCGGTCCGACCCCTTGCCATCGACATCAGCTGGCTTGGCACCGGCAGGGCCGTCACAGGCCCAGCAATCGGCGCCCGCCACTGGTGGTACACGTCGCATGAGATGGTCGAGAGCCATGAATGAAGACCTCATGCGAGCGTTCTACAGGGCTACAGGGACGGAAACAGGCAGAACAGGATACAGGGCAGTAATGCACCGCGAGTTTCTGCGTCTTTTACCGGAGCTAATCGTCTCGGAACAGAACCTAGCCGATAGAGTTCGGTACATACAGCGCTCTGGTATGTTTAGCGCGACCGAACTCGAACGATTGCGAAGTGAAGTTGTTCCAGAAGCAGACCCCACGACCGTGGAGCAACCCATCTCAGACGTGCTACCTAACGTAGAGATGGTTGCCGAAAGGCCTTCAGAACCGAATGCGGACGGAACAACTTCCCAGGATATAGAGCATATGAGGAGCATACTAGAAGGGGCGATTCTAGAGATCCGAAGAACTCCCCTTGAAGAGAGACCGAAGCTTCCCCGGCTACATCCAAATGTGGCGACGCGGGATGCCATTGAGGCCGCAAATGGACTGCTGCCTCAATACCTTGAGGGCAGCGGTGACCTGGGAGAGACGAGTTCAATCCTCTTTGCCGCTGCATTGGCAGTATGCCGATATACTAGCGCAAAAATGCCCCGGGCTGGACGTAATATCCAAAGGGATAATGCGAAACCAGCCTGGAAAAGAAGGATTGAGCGACGGATCACCCAGGCCAGGGTCCTCATTGGCAGACTGCTCTGCTTCAGGGAGGGCAATACACGCCCGAGAATTATGCGCTCCGTAAAAAAGGCCTTTGCTGGGACAGGTGTACGTCTGTTCCAGCCGGACTTCGGACAAAAACTTACGGAGCGTATAGACGACCTGAAGCAAAAGGTCGCTGCATGGGGGAAGCGACTCCGACGGTACTCTGAGAGGGTCGAGAGGTATCAACAGAATCGTCTCTTTATGAGTGATCAACGGAAGTTTTATAGAAACTTGGAGCGCCCAAAACTACAGCCCACAGGACAAAGACCCGAAACAGCCAATTTCGTCGCCTTCTGGCGACAGCTGTGGTCTGAACCTGTGGAACATGAGGAGGGCGCATGGATGCACGGTGTTGAGGAAGCATGTGCTCGAATAACACCGATGAACGTCATTGCCATTACGCAGGAGGACGTGGTTGCTGCGATCCGTCGGGCTCCGAACTGGAAAAGTCCGGGAATCGACGGATTGCAACACTACTGGTTAAAGGCGTTCTCGGCCAGCCATGCAACCTTAGCTGTGCAATTCCAGAGTGCCCTCGAAAACAGGGCGCTCCCGAACTTCCTTACAACCGGGATCACTCATTTAGCTCCTAAGACGGACGATACCGCGGATCCATCTAAATATCGCCCCATAACTTGTCTTACGACAATATATAAGACGTTAACATCTGTTCTGAGCGCTAAGATCTCTCGTCATGTGTACGAAAACAAGATCCTATCTAGCGCTCAGAACGGATGCAGGGGCGGTAGCCGCGGATCGAAGGAGCTTCTCCTCATTGATGCTGTCGCTGGCCAAGTGGTTAAGCGGAACCGTCGGAATTTCTCCGCTGCTTGGATAGACTATAAAAAGGCGTTCGATTCCGTGCCCCACTCATGGCTTCGGAGGATACTCGAGCTGTACAAGATCGACGGTACGGTTCGGGTGTTCCTGGAGACATGCATGGGGCAATGGACGACGATCCTGTCTATCCAGGGCGAGCGATTAACGGATACCGCTGACCGGATTGAGATTAAGAGGGGAATATTCCAGGGCGATTGTTTGAGTCCACTTTGGTTTTGCCTGTCCCTGAATCCTCTCAGTACTTTACTGGAGAATTCGGGGACTGGATTTCAGTATCGGAGAGGAGGTACACGAGTGTCTCACCTTCTGTACATGGATGACTTGAAACTACTAGCTCCAAGTGTCGAACGCCTGACGGAGCTATTAAATATTGTAAACGATTATAGTAGCTCTGTTAGGATGGCACTCGGAATAGACAAGTGCGCGGTTCTCCATGTGCAGAGGGGACGGGTCAATCAAACTGAAGGGATCGTTACAGATCCCTCCAACATCAAAACCCTCTCCGACGCTGAAACATACCGGTATCTGGGCATGTCACAAAACATCGGTGTGAGGGAGACGGATATGAAACAGTCAATCCGTGAGGAATTTTTTGCGCGCCTTACAAGAGTACTGAAAAGTTCCTTGTCGGGTGCCAATAAGATCCGAGCATATAACGGCTGGGTCATACCCGTACTCCTTTACACTTTTGGCGTGCTCAGATGGTCTCAAACCGAACTCGAAGCCCTGGATCGGAAAGTCCGCACAACTATGACCCTCCATAGAATGCATCACCCGAAATCGTCAGTCATGAGGCTGTACATCCCGCGGAAGGCTGGTGGTCGAGGCTTGTTAAGCGTTAAGACCATGCACAACCGCGAGATTGACAGCCTCAGGACATATTTTCTGGAGAAAAGAGACGAGGGTTTGCATAGAGAGGTCATAGAATGTGACAAAGGATTCACCCCTCTTTCTCTGGCTAAAGAGGACTGGCGAAAACCCGAAGTCCTGGGTACCTCTCAGCGGGAGGCCGTGTGGAAAGAGAAGGAGTTGCACGGAAGGTTCTTCAAAGCCCTTCACGGGCCGTACGTCAACACGAAGACCTCCGTGCACTGGCTACAGTTCGGTGATCTCTTCGGAGAGACCGAGGGTTTTGTCTGTGCAATACAGGATCAGGTGGTTAAGACGAACAATTACCGAAAGCACATTCTGAAGGATGGCACTGAGGACATCTGTCGGGCATGTCGCCATCCCGGAGAGTCACTCAGACATGTGCTTTCGGGTTGTTCAGCTCTTGCCAACACTGAGTACTTGCACAGGCACAACCAGGTAGCCAAAATACTCCATCAAGAACTAGCTCTGAAGTACGGCCTCGCGAATGAGAGGTTGCCGTACTATAAGTACGAGCCCCAGCCGGTCCTCGAAAGCGGCAGCGTCAAGCTCTACTGGGACCGATCCATCATCACGGACAGGACTGTTCTTGCGAACAAACCTGATATCGTGGTGATGGATCGGGCACTTTCGAGGGTGTTTTTGGTGGACATCACCATACCGCATGACGAGAACCTCGTGAAAGCCGAAACTGAGAAAAAGAGAAAGTACCTCGACCTGGCTCACGAGGTGACCGAAATGTGGGGGGTGATGTCCACCGAAATCATTCCAATCGTTATGTCGGTGAACGGTCTTATCCCAACCAGTCTGGAACAACATCTCAGACGGTTGGGATTCCGGGGCGGTTCACTCCCGGGAAAGATGCAGAAAGCGGTGCTGTTAGATTCTGCCCGCATTGTACGCCGGTTTCTGTCCCTGGGGCCCTGAACCCCGGCCGACTGTGCTTCTGCCGGGGGTATGTTGCCATCTCCTCTCCTTAAGAGGGGAGATGAGAATTTTTGGGAAAAAAAAAAATAATAATAATAATAATCTTTATTAAATTCAGAAGGATCGTTACAATATTATTTATACAATAGGTACACATTCCAGACAATATCAATCCTTTCAGTATTTATGTGTAGTCCTGGCTTCTGAACTAGCATTAGCCGTATGACAGAAGCCAGTTCCTTCCCAATACATGTACTTTTATTATAGAAGGATGAAAATTATTATAACATGATATATATAAACAATATTTTATCAATAGATACATATTGTTGTATGTTATGTATGTTTTTTAATGCCACATTATAAAAAATGTTAGGGGTGGACAAGTTTTCTCTCTTAGAAGTATGAAAAATAGATAGCCGATTCTTAGACCTACTGAATATGCACGTAAAATTTTATAAAAATCAGTCAAGCCCTTTCGAAGGATAGTAACTAACATTTTGACACGAGAATACTCCAGTCAGCTCGTGTCCACGGCTAATCGGCAGCCAAGTCGAAACGACGACAGAGGTAAATGCCTTTATTTGCCATAATTGTCAATATTTGCTAAATACAGAGACGATCTTCTTAGCATTCCATAGATTCACAGTGCGGGTGCCGGGTCCATCGTGTGCCAGAGAGAACTCCGAGCAGATCTTGTGACCCGGGTACAGCAACACCCACCTTCGCGGCTCGTAATTTTCTCCCTGCCTAGCCAAATCTGGTAAGAACCTGCTAGTACAGTTTTAGATACACGTTCTAATATAGAGCCCAATGTAGTTCTAGACAGGCCAAGATATTCTAGAAGAATGTAGAGAGGTTTCGTCTTCCTCTCACTCCCACTTCGACTGCGTATAAATTAACCACATAGCAATTTTTAGTTTATATGTTTGTTAGTTCGTAATATAATAATATAATATAGTAATATATTTCTAGATTATTGATATTATTGTAATTTGTATAGTTGCAGTTTTTATTTTTTATTATTTTAATTTTTTTCTTTTTTTTATGACCTTATTGTTATCACTGGTATTAATATTAATGTATGTATTGCATACGTTTTATTCCTTGGTGAGTGCATTGGTATTGTACTGTAATACTCCCTGAGAGCATGTAATTTTATAAATAAATTACTTATTTATTATCCTTGAGAGGAACAATAAAGCATTTGCATCAATTTATTAAAGGTATCAACGAGAGACGTGTACTCTAAACTGAAATGGAAATATTTTCGAAAATCCCAATAAAATACGCATTGTAACGGCTTACAGGGACATGTTTGCGTGAGGGTACACGCCGCTCAAAATTCAGCAGCGCGCATACATGATGAGCAACGGTGGGAACTGGCACAACGTGCTCTGATTCTATACATATATGTATATATATATATATATATGTGTACACGTGACTTCATCCCCGTGGAATGTAACTTCATTTTTCTTAAATAAAAGTAGCCTAAGTTACTCCTTATTACATCAGCTACCTAGCAAAAAAAGTCCCGTCAAAATCGGTCCAGCCATTTCAGAGATTAGCCGGAATAAACAGACAGGCAGATAGAAATTGTAAAAAATGTTATTTTGGTGTATATACCGTTGGAGTTGGTTATTTCAATATTACACACAGACACTCCAATTTTATTTATATGTATAGATATATAACAGACTAGCTGTTCCCGTGACTTCGTCCGCGTGGGATTTAACTTTATTTGTCTAAAATAAATGTAGCCTAAATTACTCCTTATTACATCAGCTACCTGCCAAAAAAAGTCCCGTCAAAATCGGTCCAGCCATTTCAGAGATTAGCCGGAATAAACAGACAGGCAGATAGAAATTGTAAAAAATGTTATTTTGGTGTATATACTGTATTTACATTCATATGCAAGTAGTAAAAAAAAAGGTTATTTCAATATTACAAACAGACACTCCAATTTTATTTGTATGTATACATATATAATAGATATGTTACTATTACTATACTATTTTTATCCCTTCAAAGATATATCATTAGAATGTACCCGTCTAATGGTATAATTAAAACGAAAATGCTTATAGCCGTATTTCAATCGTGCATTGTTGAGTCGATTCCTCGCACGGTGCAAACATTTGTATTCATGAGTATGGTTGTTTGTATCGGTCTGGGTTTTTTCTATGAATGTTATGTATGCAGTAACAAAAAAAAATTTTTTTTTTTTGCTTTATTGACCACTAGAATTGGTACAAAAGGTGGAGTTAATGCTATAGCATTCTCTCCCAGCCAACCTTAGGGATGTGTAGAGATACAGGAATGCGTATAATAGAGTTATAATAAAAAAAATACACATAAATACGTACATACGTTAATAGAATTTACCTACTTTTTAATACAATAATCAAACACACTATTATAAACACTAATTAGTACTAATTACAAAAGAAAAATAAGATCTAATGTTATTTTCCATACTACATAAATAATCTATTGCCATCCTACGAAACTCCAGTAAATTAAATAAATAACACAACAATAAAACATGTAAAGTAAATTACAATAAAATATTTAAAAAGCCAAAGAAAGATTCACTGTTCTAGCTTCAAAAATGACGAATTTCCATACAAACTTTCATTCCTATTTATTTCAAAGTTAATAAACATTTTGCCTTATGGATAAAATTTTCACTTCGATGTTCACTAACTTTCAATGTTATATTTTTTTAAATAATAAGTACCCTAAAAACTATGTTTCCAACTTCTAGCTTTAAAAATGAGGACTTCCATACAACCTTTCATCTTGCCATTCAACCCCTTTTTTCGCATTAAAAAGTAGCCTATGTTTAGATTAGTGTTTCCCAAATCCTTTACTGCGATGCCCCACTTTAGCCTTTCTAAAATTCATATGCCCCTCTAATTATAAATTATGTATGTTCATGTTAATGTTAATTAAAAATTTAAATTCCATATAATTTTAATAAAAATCAATTTTCGAATTGCCCCCCCCCCCTCTTAACAAACAAATTGCCCCCTATGGGGCGTGGGCCCCACACTGATTTAGACTATCTGTGTACCAAATTTCATTTAAATCGATTCTGTAGTTTCGAAAGCGCGACAGACAGACAGAGTTACTTCCGCATTTAAAATATTACTACCTACTCTCCCCTGCTTCGCACGGGTGTACATGTATGATACATATAAACCTTCCTCTTGAATCACTTTATCTATTAAAAAAAACCGATTCAAAATCCGTTGCGTAGTTTTAAAGATTTAACCATACATAGAGACGGATAGGCAGCGACAGCGACTTTATTTTATACTATGTAATGATTTAGGATTATCTACCTGTAGTATCGTATGTGAAGTTAGATTAAAAGCTAGAGTAAGGAGGAACCTTACTCTCCGATTTGTATAGAGGGCGCGTTATCTTCGCACGAGCGCTCAAAAAGCCGGCCGCCAACCAAACAAACGCCATTCGCTGACCCACGTATGGTCCATCCAAACAATACAATACAATACAATATCCTAACTATTATTTTACAATTGGATACGGTATATATTAAGGCCATCCTAATAATATTTTACAGCATCCAAACAATACAATACTGTGATGTCAGGAGCGGTGGTGAGAGTAAACACACGCAGTAGGGTGTAACTTGTATACTAACTGTTACATAGTTAATTTTAAGCTTTCGTGTTTAATATACATTATTTAAATTATTAACCGGGTCTTAACACGAACTAATTTTGGCAAATAAAGGTATTTACCTCTCTGTACGTTTCGACTAGGTTGCACTAGCCGTGGTCACGAGCTGACTGGAGTAACAGCGATGTCAATGTAGATAGGTGGCAGCAGTTTTTTCTTCATCTACCGTCACTAGATTGTTTAACGAAAGTTCGCGACACACAGGAGGTAAATACCTTTATTTGCCATAAAATTATTCGTGTTAAGACCCGGTTAATAATTTAAATAACTGTTACATCTTGAATTACTCTACCTTACACTAATTACATAAACTATATATATGAGCAACTGCGTGACATACGTGTCGTTAGATAAAACGCATACTGCCACAATCTTCTATTGAACGTGTTGATTTCCACGTACTATAATCACAATACAATATTATAGCTATTATTTTAAAATTGGATACCGTATATGTTAAGGTCTTACTAATGATATAACCGCGAAAGTATGTAAGTATGGAGACGAATAATTTGGAATAAAATAATATTGCGACCATACGCAATATTATTTTATTCCAAAATTATTTGTCTAGTCTGCTAGTAGTTTATACAGAAGAGTGTAAAATATGTAAGCGTTACTAATAAACCGTGTAGCTCACTGCCAATAAACTTAATAATGTACAATAAATCGTGCAATCATTTTACCAGTATACTCACTACCTACATACTACAACAAATAATATATTATGTAGCGCCATCACAACATATATATCGCTACAGTGATGATGATAACCATCGCGCTACATTAGTAACAAATGTTAGTTGTAACTCCATTTATAGTATGGGTTCAGTCATTACGAGAGTGCTTTAAACAATCAAGTATCCTCACCGTTGCTTCTCAATATATTTATGAAAATATCATGTATGCCAGGAAGAATATACAATTTCAAAAGAGTTAGTGATTACACTAATAAAAGCTTACGTAACAATAACAAACTAATTTTACCTAAATGTCGTTTAATTAAAGTTAGTAATTCGTTTTATGGCAATTGCGTAAGGTTTTACAACAAAATACCAGAGTATGTTATAAATCTGCCTGAAAAAAGATTTAAATGTCATATAAAACACTTCCATTGCAAAATGGCTTACTATATATAAAATTGAAGAGTTCGTTAACGATAGTAATGTTTTTATAGAAAAACTTAAAATCCGTAGCGCGGGCAATATTATCTGATTACACTAATAATGAGTGCGTAGCGATTTCTGCATTGATTATCGCATGCCTTTTACTTGTTATACTGTAATTATTATATAAAAAATCTATTCTATTCAAAAGAACAACACACAAGTTTCTTGCTCATTCTTCTTGTGATGAATCTGCATTCCGAATGAGTGGTAGAATCAAAATATGACTATTCAAAAGTGCTTGTAATGAGTTTAACAAAATCAAACTAGATACCACATCCAACGTGTTTCCTTCGTTATTTCCCACATCACAAGTCAGTAGATAAATTAGTTGGGTGCCTACATTTCTGTATTCAATGCGGGATGTGTTGGTTTTTTCGCTCCCACAAAACTGAGCGGCCGTGCGTACTAGACGCGGAATTGTATATTTTGGTAGACCTTTTAGGACTGCTAAATGAATAAATAGCTGTGTGTATTAACCTTGACGGTGTAATGGTTAGTTTGTTGTCTAACTTTCCGATGGTGGCGGGTTCAATTCTCGCGTAATGTGATTTTTTTCAGCTTTTTCTTTTGTGTATTCTGTAGTATTTATCGATTTCTGTATCTGTGGTATGTTGTTTTAATGATGATGGAATAATAATTAGAATTAAAATACACAAAAGAGATAATATTCATATATTTTTTCTTTATAATATAATTTGGTAGTCCACACAGCGTCGAAAGACGGTGGCTACACTTGACATGCCGACATGGCAGAAAATGTAAAAATTGATTTCAATAATACAATGTATCTAATTATATCAGTTGTCTAGTATATCATAACACAAGTTCTACTTACCGTGGGACTAGATGGCGCTGTGTTAATTGTCCAGAGTTATTATTATACGTCAAACAACGTTGCGTCGTCCAGACTCTGGACTCCAGAGTGTGACAGTAGACTCGTAAATTGTTATGGTTATTGAAAAAGTAATGTTTTTGTAGATTTTTGGTGCTATAGCGAATCGATGTGGTTTGCAAAGACTCAAAAGACAAACAGCATTATCCTGACTAATATTATAAATGCAAATCTGTCTGTCTGTACCGCTTTTATGCCAAACCTACTGCACCGATTTAAATTAAATTTGGTACACATGCAGTCTAGAGCCTAAGAAAGGACAAGCACTTTCTAATGCAAAATAAGGGTTCTTGGAAGAGTAGATAAATGGCTGTATAGAAGTATGGTAATTTTTAAAGCAAGAACGTTGAACGTTTTTTGGCTATTAATTAAATATAAATAAATATGACATTCAGTTTACAATAATATCGTCCTTAAGCGGGTAAATATAACTGAAGTTGAGAAGAACTGACAAGAAACTCAGCTCGTATTTTTTTTTTAATGTTGTACGTATTTAAAAAAAAATACGAGCTGAGTTTCTTGTCAGTTCTGCTCATCTCGAAATCATTCCGAACTGACGGCAGATTTGACATAACATAAGAGTCTGTAATAGACCTACATGAATTAAGATATTTTGAATTTGAATTTGTATTTGATGAAAGTTTGTATGAAAATTCGTTATTCGATATATATACCACGCGAACCAAATCGCAAGCATAGCTAGTTATTAATAAATTTAAAATCTTTATTCATGTAGGTCTATTACAGACTCTTATGATATGTCAAATCTACCGTCAGTTCGGAATGATTTCGAGATGAGAAGAACTGACAAGAAATTCAGCTCGTATTCTTTTCAAATAAATGTTGTACATGTTTACAATAATACATTTCTTTTTTATTCATTTTTAATTCAAATTTGGGAGAATAGAGTAATAAAACAATTAACATATAAACGATTTTTATTTACAATTTCTTTTTCATATTGACTTTCTATTATTCTAAAACAATATGTATGGTGTTTTTTAAAACATGATTACACAGCTGGCAGAAATTATTTTTCCGAAAAAAAATCACAGCAAACTTTCCAAATGACTACAAATCATGTATGATTATTTGGAATATTTTTTCCTAACTGCTCTAATATTGTCAACTTTATTGAACAAAAGTCGTTACTGCAGATAGCACTCTAAACCAAAGGAAGGACTTATGGAGCGGCTGAAGGCGAACTCCCGATTGAGGGATACGACTTTAGTCTTCAGTCTGAAGGCACCTCTAAAGGTTTGACTCAGTTCACCGCCTGATGGATACAACTTTAGTGTGAAGGCACCTGTAACGGTTCGAACCTCGCCTCAGGCCGTCGTAATTTCGATGCCCGTTTGAATTGAACGGGAGATCGATCAGAGATGCTAATGGTATACGCTGGCACAGCACCAGTGGAGGATAACAGAATTGGAATGAAGTAAAGTTAATGCGCACATCGTGACAATTTCACCAAGAATCAATCATGATTGCTTCCGGAGGAAGCTGTCAGAATGTCAATCTGACCTAGTCCGCCTGACTTTTATACCTTTGTGGGGTCTAGTGAACTCCAATAGCAACAATGTATGGTACATTACCAGCATTGGGGGTCACTAGACCTGATCACAAACAATTCCGTCTCACTTCTTTACATAGTTATAAAACTCGTTTCAATATAACTACTAGTCAACATAATATTTATAATATCTAAGTCTTCAAAGTAGAACTCTTACGGGGTAGGCAGAAAGATTCGAGTGCGATCAGCTTCTAAACTCACAAACCTTGGTTGAATCACATTACATTTAATGTAAAATTTTGTCACCGCGATATAGATTTTTTTTTATAACACAGGGGACAAACGAGCATGCGGCTCACCTCAACCTCAACACCAGGGGAATTGCAAGTACGTTGTAAGCCTTTTAAAAAGGAATAAGCACTTTTCTTGAAGGTTTCAATATCGTATCGGTTCGGAAATACCATTGCTGAAAGTGATTCCACAATGTGGTTATGCAAGGCAGAAAGTTTCTAGAAAACCGCACTGTGGAAGACCGCCATTCATCCAGATGATCAGGACGGTATTTCAGTTTCTGGTGGGTGGTACTCAAACTCAGCAGCTGGTATTAATCCGAACAAAAATACACAGCACTCGTTCTCAAGTATGACGGAAGCCAGTCATCATTGCGTTGAATTATAACTAAAGTTATAAATGGGAAAATGAGTCTATTTTTGTATCTATTTTTTTCTTATGGATGAGCTAACAGTATACGCTGGCGGGGCTCCAGTGGAGGATGACAAGATGAGTATGACGTCAGGTCAGTTAGCCCATCGTGGTAAATTCACCATGAATTTCACGACGATTTAAGATGAGCATGACGTCAAGTCAGTTAGCCCATCGTGGTAAATTCCCCATGAATTTCACGACGATTTAAGATGAGCATGACGTCAGGTCAGTTAGCCCATCGTGGTAAATTCCCCATGAATTTCACGACGATTTAAGATGAGCATGACGTCAAGTCAGTTAGCCCATCCTGGTAAATTCCCCATGAATTTCACGACGGTTTAAGATGAGCATGACGTCAGGTCAGTTAGCCCATCCTGGTAAATTCCCCATGAATTTCACGACGATTTAAGATGAGCATGACGTCAAGTCAGTTAGCCCATCGTGGTAAATTCCCCATGAATTTCACGACGATTTAAGATGAGCATGACGTCAAGTCAGTTAGCCCATCCTGGTAAATTCCCCATGAATTTCACGACGATTTAAGATGAGCATGACGTCAGGTCAGTTAGCCCATCGTGGTAAATTCCCCATGAATTTCACGACGATTTAAGATGAGCATGACGTCAAGTCAGTTAGCCCATCCTGGTAAATTCCCCATGAATTTCACGACGGATTCCAGGGGAACCACGTGGAGGTCAACCTGACATGGTACATTGGTAACAATGGGGTTATTAGTCCACATTACTGACAACCCCCTTCCCCCCCTAGTACTATTGTCACAAAATAAAATGATTGATATATTATTATGTCACGGCCGCCTCAGGCTTGTGTCACTAGGAACAGAATTATTGTTTCTGTTTATATAATTGTTATTACAAGCAATGTTTTGTATATATTCATTCGAAGGTTCCACACATGCTCAAGTACAATTCGAAATTCTACAATAACACTTATTATATAATACGAGATATTTACACTGATATTATATTGACAGCGTCCTGACTTAGTGGTTAGGTCTACCAGGTAATGACTTCAAATCTGACACAAAAAATTAATTATATTTCCGACGGACTCTCCGGTACAGCAAAACCAAATGTGAATCCTAGGCAGGTTCGACCCCTGCCCCGTTGAATTCAAAGAAAAAAGTCTGTTTGTTCTTATTAATATCTGAAAACGGATAAACTGATTTTGGCGGGACTTTCACTCGCAGATAGCTAATGTTAGGAGTAACTTAGACTACTTTATTTTGGAAATTTTATTTATTCTAATAGTAATAATCTTTATTCAAATAAACTTAATATAAGCTCTTTTGAATCGTCATACTCTACCAAACTCATGACAAAAAAATAAGCATGAAACTTGCGTGTTGCTAAAATTATTAAAAAAAAGTTTAATTTCAGGCGAACAAAGTCACGTGTCACAGCCAGTAAACTAATATAGTTTCACGGTAAATATCTCATATATATAATCTATGTCGAAAATACAAGTTTTTATTGTTTATTGAGATACCCTCGCAGCATTTGAACAAATTGCTGCATGCAACCCAATATGCCCATATTCGTGGACCGCAGACCGTTGATAGCATCCGCAACGCGTTCTTCAGCAGCCGTTCGCCTCTCTTCAGCTGCGATTCGCCTCTCCTCGGTTGCGATTCGGCGCTCCTCGGCCGCGATTCGTCGTTCATCTGTCGCGATTCGCCTCTCTTCTAAATCGTACGCCCACCGCGGCAAATTGCTACTGTAATCTATATATAGGAATCGTAAATTTTATATCTCTCCGTATCGGTACTTTTTTTTTATTTCTTTTTTTTATGGCTGTGAGTTCAAAGCAGGTGTATACAAAGACTATATTAATTTATAAGTCAAAGATTTTCTGTAACTGTTCAGTGATAAAAAACAGAATTATCATTAGATTCTAATATGTTCATATAATTGTCAACTTGTCAGGTGTTGCTTTCAACTCGACATCGGCAATGTTGAAATAGCTTTGACTTCAATAATAGTCGTTATGAATGCAAAATAACAATATATAATGTTACTATCTACTCGCCCCGGCTTCGCACGGGTGTACATGTATTATATATATAACCCTCTTGAATCACTCTATCTATTTAAAAAAACGCTTCAAAATCCGTTGTGCAGTTTTAAAGATTTAAGCATACATAGAGACAGATAGACAGCAACAGTAACTTTGTTTTATACTATGTAATGATGATAATGATTTTGCCGAAAAAATTTATCGGGTGGCATGATCCAATAGACATCGATATGGAATATGTACGTATGCGCGTGCGTGCGTGCGTGCATGCGTGCGTGCGTGCTTGCGTATGCGTGTGCATATCTTTATTAAATAGTATAAAATAAAGTCTTCGTCGCCGCTACCTCTTTGCTTGTATCTTTTATATTACGCAACGGATTTTAATGCAGTTTTCAGCAATAAATACAGTTTGTTTGTTTTGTTTGTTTGTAACACTTTATTGCACAATAAATACATTTAAATTAACTAAAGATACAACGATCTTAAAATATATATATATAAGATGTACAATGGTGGACTTATCCCAAATAAGGGATTTCTTCCAGTCAACCTTTGAATGACTGAAAGGAATTGTACAGTGGTGGAACTATATATATATACATGACAATAACAACAAAGGAAAAAGAAGCAAACGCATTATATAACTATAATATATAACAACTAGAATATTAAATAAATATTTAAGTATAATATATAAATACATATTCCTACATAACAATAATAATAATAATAATCTCAGGATAATGCACATAGCGCCATCTAGACCCAAGTTAAGCTAGCTAAAGCTTGTGTTATGGGTACTAGATAACTGATACAAATACATAGATATTTCTTTTTGTAAATACATACATATTATACATATCACAAAATTAACAAAAGCACAATTGCATTCTATCAATGCAGGAAAATGCTTGGTAATAAATGGGGTGTCTCCCCGAAAATAACTCTCTGGCTATACACATCAGTAATAAGACCAATGCTGGTATATGGGGCCTTGGTTTGGTGGACAAGGTCGAAACTTACGACCACAGTCAACAAACTAAGATCTTTCCAAAGACTTGCATGCTCCTCAGTTACTGGATGTATGAAAACAACCCCAACAATGGCAATGGAAATAGCCCTTAACATTACACCCCTTGACCTATACATACAGCAAGAAGCAGCTATAGCTGCCGGAAGATTATACCATCTTGGTCTATGGGGCAAAAACCATTACAGTTCTCACACAACCATCCTGAACCAAGCAATCGAATATGAACCTTTGATTGCCGCTCCGTGTGACAGAACTCAAGCATACCACTCGTTTAACAGGAAATACCAAATACAATTGAAGGAGGAGGAAAGGGACCAATCTGCAGTAAATGAACTACGCATCTACACAGATGGCTCCAAAACACAGAACGGTTCAGGAGCTGGGGCACATTCCCTTGACCTCAACATGAACATATCTATACCGCTCGGCAAACACAGTTCGATCTTTCAGTGCGAATGTGTTGCCCTGACCGAGGCAGCAAAAGCTGTATACAGGTTAGGGGTCAACAATTTCAACATTAAATTCATATCGGACAGTGCAGCCGTGCTTAAAGCACTACAGAACAGAAAATCCAACAACAAACTAATAATCGAGTGCCACATCGCCCTGGAAAAAATTGCAACGCATAACGGAGTAATTATCCAGTGGATAAAGGGGCACAGCGGATCATATGGCAATGACGCCGCGGACGAACTAGCGAGAGTAGGATCCGGCATGGTGGTTGCAGGCCCCCTCCCGCTCATGCCAATACCATTCTCGCAATTTCGCACCTGGATTCGCCAGAGATCCACCGAAATACAAAACCACAGATGGAACCTAACCACTGATTGCAAACAATCTAAAGTGGCAATTCCAAAAACGAACCATCGGTTAACAACACGTCTACTTAATCTAGATAGACAAAACCTAAAAATAATGATAGGGACAATAACGGGCCATTGTTTCTTAAACAAACACTTATACAAAATTGATGCTACAGACAGCCCCCTCTGTCGGGGCTGCTTTGAAGCTGAAGAAACGGCGGCTCACGTAATCCTGGAGTGCACGGCAGTGGCCGAACAACGAAAACAAATCCTCGGAACGGTGAGGTCGCTCCGTGAAGCCTGCGAAGACACCAGGAGTCTTCTGCGCTTTTGGGAGGAGCTTGGCTGGCTACGTTAGTAGTCTGGCTCTACACGCACAACGGCCCGAATGTGAGGCTAATTGCGGAGAATGGAGTCTAACATACCATACCATACCATATACATAGAAAACACCCAGACCGATACAAACAATCATACTCATGAATACAAATGTTTGTGCCGTGCGAGGAATCGAACCCGCGACCATCGGTCGTAAAGCGGTGTGCTAGACCGCTAGACCACTGAGGTCGTCGAATATACATACATTTTTATATAAAATAATAATAATAATGATAAAATATAAAATGTATAAATAGTAACAGCAGAAATATATAAAAAACAATACTACTATATAAAAAAAATATGAAGAATACTAAAACAGCGCATCTGCAGTGTGACTCTAAAGTTTTTTGAGGCAGTGATTCAAGAGGAAGGTTTATATGCATAATACTTGCGTGTTACAGAACAAGCAGAGAAATTTAAGTATTTGTAAACATCTATGCGAAGCCGGGACGGGTCGCTAGTAATGATATATGTGACAGCAGTATCAAAGATTTGTTATAAACACATACGTCGTTTATGCCTGGACTTCCATACAGATTCATTTCGGGATCGTGGACGGCTACACTCGAGTGGGTCTTCTGTAAAAGGAAACAAATACAAACATTATTATATTCTGTATAACTGGAATGACAAAATAAAAAACTATAAATTGTAACCATTACCAAGAAACCACAGGTAAGATAATATGCAAGAAATATAAAGAGTGCCGTGTCAACATAGACTACACCAATATATTAATTCTTATGTAAGTCTATAAGTGTTAGAGTTCACATAATTATTGTAGAAAAAATCCAATATTTTAAAAATATATTAAAAGAAGGTAGTTTGTGTTTAGTACTAATGAACTATCCAATGTAAAGATTATTACAAATATTGTAAATAGCGCCATCTAGTATTTATAGACCGATCTACTACACTAACTTTGGTCTATAAATACGGAGGTCGGTAGTTGAATAATCCTCTTTCGTTGAGTAAGCCGCGGCATTCAGTCGACGAGCGCAGAGCGTGCGGTTGTGTTTTGGATACTAAAGTAATTGTATTAGAAATGGGTTTATCCCGGTCTTAGTTGGGCCTGGGGGGAAACTGCAAGTAGTGAAGGTGAGTGTTAATGCATTCTAAAATGGCCTTTTAAACCTACACCCGTGTCACAAGTCACGGGCGCTACTTGGGGTTTCCCATGCGGTAGCCGGCTTCAAAGCCTAAGTCGTCATCATTCATTAGTGCTTCATACATAAAGTATTTATATAATATGGGCGTAGTTGCGTGGAATAAATAAATAAAATAAAATAAACAGCAATTTTCTACAAGTAGACTTTATACGAAGTCATCTGAGTATCTCTCTCATTTAAATAACCATTCAGGCAGACGTGGTGGGACGGGTCATCGGGGTCCCTGAAATATGATTAAGCATAGTGATGGCTAGCTCTCTCGTCATACTCGTGAACGAGTGCTGTTTGTAGGGACTGGTCTACTCTGACTGATTTATTTGGTTAATTAAGTAGTTATTTGTTTCTTTATGTCACTTTGCTATTTGGCAGTTTGTATTCACACAAAATTCATATAAAAAAAGCAACACGCAAGTTCCTTGCGCATTCTTCTTGTGATGAGTCTGCGTTCCGCATGAGTGGTAGAATAAAAAGATATGACTATACAAAAGTTTTCTTAATAAAGATTACTTCCATTTCTACACGTGCAAGAAAATTTGTAAAGTAAGATTATTAATTCCAGTCAGTAAAATGACATTTCCAGTGTTGCAAGTTTTTACCCCCAAATAAATAGTGATATGGTACAATGGAGTTTTAACAATTAAAAGTTAGTCGAGACTAGATTTTTTTTATTCAATATCAAATTGCCTTTAAATAAATAAAAATTCTAGTGTTAATTCCTCTGAATCTCTTTATACATTTTTTCCCAGCATTTGTAATAATGTTACAGTGAGAAATTTTAATATGCTGGTAAGGTCCATATTTCTAAAATCGTAATTTTTAATATGGTATGTATTTAATATTTAACAATAAAAAAAAACGCTTTGATACCTAATAAAATAAAGCATGACTAAATGTCTAAGTCTATTGATTGCCGAGCATCACTATTGTAGCGGGCCACCCTTTTTTGTATCAGTGACAGTTGCACTTGTCATTTTACTGACTGGAATTAATAACCGTACTTTAGTCATTATTTACCTTGTGGAGTGGAAGATACAGGTTCTGTAATCGGCGGGGGTTGTTGCTCTGGTGGACTATCTAAAAAGTAAATGTTATTTTTTTATAGCATAGGGGACAAACGAGCTTACGGCTCACTTCACGGTAAGTGATTACCGCCGCCCATGAACACCCAAATCAAGAAAAGAAAGGAGTTTCAACATTGCATCGTATTCTTAAACATTAACAAAACATACTCTTAAACTTTCGCGTCTAATGTAGTTTATTTTTAAGATAAACCGGTTTAACAGTCAGCTCGTGTCCACGGTTAGTGCAAGACAAAGTGATTACGTTTATTTAGCATAAAAATTTAAAAAAATGAAAATTTTAAAATTCAAAAATTATTTATTCATGTAGGACATTTTAGCCGCTTATGAACGTCAAGTTTTTACATTATATATTTTTTTTACCTACCGGTACCTAAAATTATTGGTGTTAAACTATATTAATAATAACGAAACATATGTCGTATATTTAACAAAAAACAAATTTCTGCTTATTGACCTAAGCTACAATCGATCTGTGTACCAAAATCACTCATCCATTCCATGATCCAGCCAATAGTTTTTGCGTTAGAGAATAACAAATATACAAACAACCAACTGTCCTCACAAACTTCTAAATATATATAACTCAAAGATGACTGACATAGTGATCTATCAACGCACAGCACAAACCACTGGACGGATGGGGCTGAAATTTGCCATGCAGGTAGATGTTATGACGTAGGCACCCGCTAAGAAAGGATTTTGATAAATTCTATACCCCCAAAGGGATAAAATAGGGGATGAAAGTTTATATGAAACTTTGTCAATTTTAAACCGATCGGGCTGAGACTTTGCATGCATAAAACTACTATGACGTAGGCATCCCCTAAGAAAGGATTTTGATAAATTCCACCCCTAAGGGGATAAATTAACGCGAGCGAAGCCCCAAGCAAAAGCTATGCTCACACTGTTATGCAGCTCACACTGTTATTCTGATGTATAAGCTGTATCACTGTAAAGTTTAATCAAAATCCGTTCAGTAGTATTTGCGTGAAAGAGTAACAAACATCCATACATACTCACAAACTTTCGCATTTAAAATATTAGTAAGAATATAACGTAGTAAATATATATATATTTTTTTTTTTTATTTTTAAATACATTTTTCCACAGACATATTCGTCCGTGCGTTTACGTAGTAAATATTATAAATTATAATTTACCTGGCGACGTGAGAGACACCGCTTCTATACTCTGCTCGGGCTCTGCTTGACTCTGCTCCTGCTCCACGGGACTGACTAAAATAATATTTCACTATTAACCCAAGGAAAGAAAGTTCTAGAAAATATTGAATCTATCCTATATACTAGCTGTGCTACCCGCTGAGCTACCCGCATGAAATTTATAACCTACATGTTATTGTTTCATCAAAATCCGTTCAGTAGTTTTTGTATGATAGAGTAACAAACATCCATCCATACTGACAAACTTTCGGGTTTATAATATTAATAAGATTTATAGTCCGTACATAGAGTAATCTATGTTAACTATGTATTAGTGTCTATGATTATAAGAAAAGTAAAAACTCTCTTGTCTATGTTGTCAGAACAAATATGGCGTGTATTGAGTGTGCTGGTTATAATATATTTAATAAATTGGTTAGCAGCTTCAGCTTTTATCAAATATTCTAAAAAATACAACCTTTTACATTTTTAAACTACTCAATCATGAAATATTTTTATCACCTGGGTAACTCGGCCTTATCAAATTCAGCCACTCGTTTTGTAAACCGTGTTTAGGTTGTAAGGTGCGATTAAGCAGTGAAATTACAGGGTAAGAGCATGAAATCTATTTTATGTACTTGCCACATGATAGAATAATATGGATATTCCCCGTGATATCACCGGCTATACTGATATACTGGCCCCGTGATATACTGGAGCAAAGGGCGCTCGGTAATACTGGCCACATATAAAAACATGTGGCCACTTAAACTTCAAAAAAAGAATAATAAAACAATTGAAAATAAAAACTGGAATTAAAAGGACGCTCTGTATTTTTATCTATATAAAACAAGATAATTAAGGAATTATTTAACACAATATATGTAATTGTTTTTGATGAATGTATACACTCTAGAGTGCGTGGCCACTAAACAGTACTACACATCGGGACGTTTCTGAGCAAAGGTGAGTAAGTTTGGTGTTACATTGCTTACTTTGGGGTGTTCGGAGTGTGGAAGACGTTCTTCCAGGTCGAAATCGTATTTTTACTTCCTTTTCCATTAATTATTTTCTTTTCAATAAATACAGTCCACTCTCTCTTTTATATATTAATTTATAAGGATTCGTAATCCAACATCCCGAATCCCAGGATTTGTTTTTAAGTAGCAAAATAATAGAAGCAATTTACGGCTTGGGGAAAATACTGCTAATGCGTAAATAGCACTCTGAGAACAGAAGTAATCGAGTCACTCTAGTCACAGTAACATTACCTGTATGTGTGAGCAAGATCGCATTATTATCGATATCCCAACGAGTGCCAACAAGGCGGCAACATCGCACGTTGATCCATATTAACATCAATGTTTGAGGTCAATGATCCTAAATAGCTCTACCTACTCCAATCATATATAGACGACCTCGGTGGTATAGCGGTCGAGCACACCGCATCGAGGGTTCGATTCCTCGCACGGCACAAACATTTGTATTGACGAGTATGATTGTATCGGTCTGGGTGTTTTCTATGTATAATATGTATGTATTCACAAAAAAATATATCTATGTATTTGTTTTTTGCTTTATTGACCACTAAAGTTGGTACAAAAGGTGGACTTAATATGTATGTATTCACAAAAAAATATATCTATGTATTTGTATCAGTTATCTAGTACCCATAACACAATCTTTAACTAGCTTAACTTGGGTCTAGATGGCGCTGTGTGAATTGTCCTGAGATTATTATTATTATTATATATGGGACAAGTTACCTAGATACATCAATAGTATTATATTGATGTATCTAAGTAACTTTTAGCTTTTAGCTTGTGTTATGGGTACTAGATAACCGATACAAATACATAGATATTTTTTTAGCAAATAGCAATTAATTATGGCTAGTAACACAAACTCAATATTATCTGCTAAGCACTGCCGTGTCTAAACTGTGTCACCCCACCTCAGGGGCGGAACGAGAATTTGTCGGGCCCTGAGCTAAATCTACTTAGGGACCTACTTAATTTACATTCAAACAAATTCCCCGTTCCTTTCGAGACGCGCAGTCGCATGGGTTTATTGATCTGAGGGTTGCCAGCCTTATGATAAGTTTTTAAACATTCTAGATTAAATTCTAAATATCGTTTCAGTGGGACTGGAGGACCCTCTGTGTCCTCGGGGCCCTGGGCTGCAGCCCTTTAGGTAAATACGCCCCTGCCCCACCTTACATTTTCCTATTGTCATTTAGTATATAAGATCAATATGTTTATGTACATATTGTCAGTCAATTATCATTTATAATATACATCGTCTCAACCGACAACATCGTATTATTGCCCCGCAACAGTAATCATAAGTTACTTACATGGTTCTAGGTATTCACATTCAGTGGTCTCAACCTCCAACTTGACTTCCATCTCCTGACATTCAGGCTCCAACTCCACGGCTGTGACGGACAAACAAACACATCTTTTGTTGAGAAAACTCTTTTGATATTAATATATTTAAAGGTTTTTTCTATTCTATAATGAAAAATATAAAAAAAGAAATTATTATATTGTGTCATCTTCTCTATCTACCATAACATTAAAATACAATTTTCAGTCATAAATAGTTTTATTACATATTTATACAACATCTTTAGGACTGTTATCTTGGATAGATCTATGGACGATGATATTAACAATATGATTAAAGCACGACAAGTTCTTTCACGCGTGACTCCTGATCACACTTGATCTAGCCACGAGAAAGACAGCGGGCGCTATTTTGTCGTACTATTCTAATGCTGTTCAAATCACCAAACAATGACAACTATTAAAGAATTTATTATTTTTAGTGTTTTGAAATTATTATTTTCCATAGACACGTTTAAGGCTTATAAATTCTCAATAGCTATATAATTATGTCTTTGCTCCACAGCCAGGTATCCGCCATTTTGTTAACAAATTCAAATTCAAATAATTTTTTCCCTACCGTCCAGTTCGGTATATAGATCCAACTGAGAAGAACTGGCAAGAACATTCCAAATACATAAATCTATAGACATTGTTTTAGGTGATACGAATGGTAAACATAACATTTATATAGTGAGTATCTGTATAGTTATCTTCGAATGGTAAATACTTACTTGAAATTGCAACTGTTGTCTGGTCTTCAGGCCATGCATTAGGACTGGTCTTTTTCTCTGTTTCTTTGAATAGCTGTAATACATTGTACATCTTTTTATTATATGTATCAGTACAAACATTTGTATTCATGAGTATGATTGTTTGTATCTGAGTAAAAACAACACAAAGTGAACAAATCAAATGAAATAAGAAATCATTTATTCATGTAGGACATTTTAGTTGCTTATGAACGTTTAGTTTTTTTATTTTAATATTTTCCCCTACACTCCAATTCAATTATACAGATTCTATTGAGGAGAACAAATTGTAGGACAGCCTCAATGGTATAGCAGTTTAGCAAATCGTTTTACTTCCGATGGTCGCGGGTTCAATCACGGTACAAACATTTGTATTCATGAGTATAATTGTTAGTATCAGTCTGGGTGTTTTCTCTGTATATTGTATATTTATAAAAAAAATATCGATGTATTTATATCAGTTGTCTAGTACACATAACACAAGCTCTACTTAACGCGGGACTAGGTTATGTGACTTGTGAGAATGATCCAGGAGTATTCTTATTAAGCTATTACCCTGGACTTCCCTGCGTTTTTAAATAAAAGATATATTATGTCTGGGCAACGTAATCCATCTTTTAGTCCACGTCTAGAGTCTATTAGTCTAGTCCCTTGATGTCAAAATTTCATAAAAACCAGTTGAGAGTATTGTATTCAAATTCAAAATATCTTTATTCGTGTAGGTCTATTACAGACTCTTATAATATGTCAAATCTACCGTCAGTTCAGAATGATTTCGAGATGAGAGGAACTGAAAAGAAACTCAGCTCGTATTCTTTTCAAATAAATGTTGTACATATTATGTTGTAATGATCGTTGGGCTCCATTTACCATAATCAGCATCTCATCTGGCCTGTTATGCGTGTAGAGCCTAGACTACTAGAGTAGCCAGCCAAACTCCTCTCAAAAGCGCAGAAGTCTACTGTTGTCTTCACAGGTTTCATGAGTACCAGTTGAGAGTTTAATCATAAAAACGTAACAAACAGACAGACATACTGCCACATTTATAATATTACTATGATAGTACAGATTGAAAAGTATACTGACATCCGCTTCAGGGAATTCAACCGCAGCCTTTCGAAGTATAGAAATTATCTTCTTCTCCAATTCAGACAGTGGGAACGGTTTGCTGCCACCGCCAAAGTCCTTTTGATTCCTCCTGATGTCTGCAGCTTTCGCCTTCGTACGGCACTTCAGCAGGTGCCAGTACTGTAAATTAAAAAAAACAAAATATTTTATTTAAAAGTGCCATCAATTGATGAATAGCAAAGGACAACAATAAATAAAACAAACTACAACAATACCATAAATAAAACATTTAATGTATCTAGTATTACTTTATTGAAAACTGAAATGAGATGAGAATGTTGAGGTGGATGTGTGGTGTGACAAGAATGGATTAGATAAAGAATGAATACATTAGAGGAAGTATGAAAGTGGCACCAGTGTCAGAGAGGTTGAAGAGTAATCGTCTATCATGGTATGGACATGTAATGCGTAGGAATGAGGATAATATTTTAAGAAAGGTGTTACATATGAAAGTGGATGGTTATAAGGGCAGAGGAAGGCCGAAAAAGAGATGGATGGACTGTGTGAAAGATGATATGGTGAGAAAGGGAGTAAATAACAAGATGACTGCGAACAGTGATGAATGGAAGAGAAAAACATATTACACCGACCCCAAATAAATGGGATAAGGAAGAAGCAGATGATGATATAACTTTATTGAAAATATTTGGCACTGTCTATTATTTTGTTAGAAACGAATTATTACAATAATAGGTGACATTGACACTGTTCATAAAAATAATGATTTCATACTTAGCTTTTGTAGCCCATATTTGTACTGATATTTAACATTGGTGACAATTTCATATTTTAGGGAAATTTTTTTAGCTTCTTTGCCTATATTTATACCCAAAATTTAACATTGGTGATGGTTACCATCAAATGAGCCATCAGTTTGTTTGTCATTACAGTTACATTAAAACAACAAAAATTTAAAAAGCAAATGTTTAACGAATAGTTAAACAGTGAAATTGTAGACTCCAGTATACCACAATTAAGTATTGTCAATAACATTGTTACATAATTATAGAGTTCTGGTATGTAATTCTATGGTATGTAGTCTATTGCTAATCATAATTTGTAACAAATTTAAATAGGCAGCGTCACAATTAGGTATGAAGGATTTGATTATCAACCTTATAGCAAAGGTGGTGTGCAACTGAAACTATCAAATGGTTCATACATAATCAGAGTGGTGCAGTCCACCTAATGGTAAGTGGCAACTGTTGCAATACATGAACAGCACTATTGGCATCAAATCATTATGAGAAACCCATAGTACCTCAAAGGGTATGATGTCATGACTCTGTATGCTGTAATATCACTGCTTTATCTCAACTTTCAACCCAAAGTCTGCTTGCTAAGCAAACTACTTAATAGATGATATAGTGGGAACAAAAATGCATTAGCAGATATCAAAGTTTATCTTGGATATACCACGGTTTCAAACATTTCAACATGTTTCAATAGTAGTTTTACGAACAAAGCAACAGATTACTCAATATATTTATATTATTTAATATAATTTGTATATATGAAGTATAATTTAAGAAATTATTTATATAGTTAAACAGGTTGAAACATTAATAATTTTGTGGCAAATAAAGGTATGTATGGTATATAAAATTTGCCTCTCTCGACCACAAAAATTATTTATGTTAAAATGTATTTAACTATAGGAATAATAATGTAAGAGTTGTAATCATTTCCTATTTTAAACTAACTAACTGAATGTTTTATTGTATAATAGTAGTGCAGCAGACTGTTCCAAGGGCATAAATACTTATATGAATCAATTGACAGTTGCAGTTGTGACACAAACTACATAATTTGTACGTATGTTACATAATCAAAACTCTGTTAGTAATTGAATTATATAATTATACTGAAAAAAAACACTTTTATTGTTCTATTTTACATTATAGAGGTATTAAATCTATGATTATATTACTTTTAAAATTGCACACATAGACCTGTTTACCATAATTCCATAGTTTTCAAACTTTTTAATTATTCAAATTGGTTGAGTGTTCTGTGGAATCTGTCTTGTCAGGATTAATGTTCTAAATTTGAATATTTAAAAGAATTATTAAATATAACGTTCTTTTAAATGTGGCTATTTAAAATAACTTTGTCCTTTCATAACTATTTATTAATCAATTTGTTAGGAGTCAAAACTACTTACACGCTTCCATTTTTCAGGGGTTTTACTGAGTCCTCCGTCTACATCGTTTAGTGTCTTAGATATTATATCCCATGCCTCAAACGACACTCGCTGCCCGTATGGGCTTTTACCATTGGTAGCCAAAATAATTTTTCTGTTTGCATCCACAAAATCCACCATCAGTTCGAGCTGACGGTCGCTAACTTGGCGAGTAGGCGGCATATCTAGGTCTGGAAGTTTTAACACAATATTCGTAAGATGTATAAAATGGTAAGAAAAAGTCTAAACATTGCAATAGCACTCACTTTTAATTAACTACGATTTATTATTCCAAAACCACTCAAATTAGGCCGTCAAAATAAAAAATAAATTGTACTATGTTAAAATTAAGCATAATTTTGATAATCTATTTTTGACAATCAGTATGTAGATCAAGAAAAGAAAGAGAAATTAGAGAGAAATTAATTTCAAAACAAAAACGAGTTGCAATATGCCGACTATTTTGAAATGTTCTCTTACAATTTGCTGTTGTATGGCAATATGCTTACTTCTTAAATTGATTGCATTATATGAATGCGAATGTCAGAGGAAGATCATGTTGCCAATCACATTGATGGTATAACGATTATATATTATTTTTTCAGTATCTATTATATATGAAATTGAAGAATACAGTATTGGGTATGTATTTTTTAATTATCTCCTTTTCTGTCTGTTATATTATTATTTTCTAACCACTGTTAATAAATTTAAAAGTACTTTTTTGACACGTAGAAACTATTATAGAAACCATCACATCACAGACTATATAAAGAACTACGTTCTGAGACTTAAACGTGAAAGTTCAAAGTTGTCATAGAAAGTTTACTTTCTCTTTGAAATGCATTTATACGTACCCTACCTATAAGGTGGTATTTTTATGTATACTTTACAACATATATTAATTGGTTACGAAGCTTGTTCCAATAAAACCATAAACTATAAAGTACCATGGTTTTTTTTAATCTTTACCTAGTATAACACAAAGTCGTCGTCGCTATCTTCTATATTTTAAATTACGTAACGTATTTTAATGATTTTTTTAGTTACATAGTGTGATTCAAGAGTAAGGTTATTATTTCCTATGCTATGGAATGGTGCTCCCGCCTGTGGTAACAGTTTACGCTGGCGGGGCGCCCGTGGAGGAAGATAAGATATGATATTTGGTCAATCAGCCCATCGTGGTCATATAACGAATATGTTACGAGTGTCCAAAGAGATTTTTTTTTTTTTCATATTCGTCCATCTCCTTTTCAGTGATGGAACAGGCAAAGATCCTTAGACCGTACAGCCTAGTCTACTTTTAAACTTCTTCATATTTGAACAAGTGATGAGGCCAAAGGCCAATTCTTATGTATATTTATTTATTATGTTTTCATTCGTGTTTAAAATTTAAGTCTTATCCGTAGTCCATATCCTTGTATCAATTATTTAAAGTTTCATCGATATCGAGGTAACGTATAAATATATAGGTATATATGTTTCAAAATTAGTTAGCATGTCTTGGGTGTCCAAAGAGAACCGCATGGATGTCAACCTGACATAGTACATTGCTTACAACGGAGTTATTGGTCCACATTACCCAAATATTACATTTATTATAAATAGATAATTAAACACAAAATATGTGAGATCAAGACTGTAATGTTTTTTAGGATTTCGAAAAGAAGTAACAACAAAGAACAAAAGCTATTTTAAAAAAATATTTTATTTGTTTACTGCTGTTTTTTAATAGCTTCTTTGAATTTCAAAGTAAAAGGAATCATATTTATGGACAAATACTATACAAATATATATACTATATACAGAAACTAAAGGGTAACTTTGGAATAAAAAATAGCCAAGCAAATACAAACAGGATGTAGGTAGCTACAAATGTTTTGAAATGTACAGGAATTGAACTCGTGACCATCTAAAAATGACGCAATATTCCAAATCGCTGCTCCAAAACATAAATAGAAAAGGTTGCCAGAATAAAACACAACATTTTAAACATCTCTTATATTTTGTACAGGTTCATAACAATAACATAAAATAACAATTTTTTAATAAATTTAATGAGGTAACAACACTATTTGACTTTATAAGGACAAGGAATACAATTTGACTAGTAGCGAGTTATTAATTGGCTATGTAGATATAGTCAGTTTTCTAAAGTTGTTAATTTCTACCCGCAAATTCATCTGTGGGACAAGATTAAAGAAGATAAAAATAGGCCGTTTTTCTCTGGCCCCTTTCATAATTATTGATACAAGCCAAGGCGTGAAAACATAATAAATAGCCTAGCTAACAAGGAAACTATCTTTTCAATGTTATTTTTTTAATTTGTAGTATTTACTTCCGTATTACTGCCACCCTCTTGACCCAACGTTCGGTAAATTTATTCCAGATTAAACTATAGTCCCAATTACATGAACCACAGATAAAATAATATTACTTACATGAATGAAGTCATGGGTATAAAACACTGTTTATAACTAGACCATCTGAGACCCGTGGCAAAAGCGCAGGATGCCTTTACATAGAAATACTAAGTTATTGTTTCTTAAATTGATCCAATCTTTTAGTACGTTATGTATCAATATATTAAAAAACGTTAGATTCCTGTGCTCACAATATCTCGGGACCGGGAGTGCATGTTATTTTGCCACGTCTAGGTCTTAACAAAAATAAGAGTGTAGTGTGAAGTAAGAAGGAAACATTTATATGGTATGTGCTTTAGTACTCATGTCAAATTAACAATTATTATAGTGTTATGAGCGAATACATTTCGAAGGACATATTAAAAATATTTATGAGTCAAAATAAAAGCCTATGTGCGGAAATGATAGAGTGACTAACTAATATACCCTCTAATTAGTTTTAAATATTTTAGAACAATTTAATATCTTTTATCACGTCATTATAATTATTAAATTATCTACATTTGTACACGATCATTAAGTTTTTATTAATATTTAAAAATAAATTAAATTGTATTTGTTTATACCGAAGAATATTTGCAAAGGTGCTGTTAAAACGAATGAATACTTTCTTGTTATTTTCATTCAATTATATTTATTAAAAATGTACCGAAAGTTATAAAAGATTTTCGCAATATTTTGTCCTTGCGTTTATTACATACTGAGAGTATTTATGACTTCTTTACATTACTCGATATTATTGCAATTTTTTTGTGTTCTTGCTTTATTTATTCCATGTAGACACACCGAAATATTACACATTTTGTACAACAAACTAATTTTAATTGTATTTCAACAACAACATACAACTAAATTGTATGACATATGGCGTTTTTGAACTTATAATAAATAACAATATTTTTCTAAACAATGCTATAAACAGCGCCATCTTGGAGTGAAGCTCGTCGACTCGGTACACAATAACACTTGAATACAATTTACATAAATAACATAAAAGAGATTACTATACAATATCGGATTGTTATTGGATCGCATTTTGCCGATCAGTCTATTCTCTTTGTACTATCTAGCTCCACCTTAGTGCTCCGAAGTAAAAATTTATAAATAGCGCCATCTGTGGAGAGAAATTGAAACTAAAATAACTAAACAACGCCATCTATCGGTCACAAGCTTTTCGCCTTCCTGTCACGTAGGAGGCTGGATATGAAGAACTCTCCGGCTCTGTATGACGAGCGAACTAGAGGCCCACTTGCAGTGTACAAGAAGCCTAGTTCGTTTCCTTTGTCCTCCCATTGTTTGAATTTCGCCGGCGTGACGTATTCGAACACTTTGAGATGACGCTTCGTGGGTTGCATGTACTGGCCGAGAGTCACGCAGTCTACACCTGCTGTGCGGAGATCTGTAAAACACATATAAGATATATATAAACACACATATACACATATTTTCTTCTAACCAACACGAAGTGGGCCGTCGACTATGTTAATTTTTTGTTATCTGGGATACACTATCCCCGTTGAATAATGTTGATTTTTTTTTTAAAAACTCTAACATACCATATAATACTAGCTCCCGTGACTTCGTCCTCGTGGAATAGACGACGAATGAGGAATATCCATTTCATCCCCTATTTTATTTTCGTCTTTTAAGAGTAAAATTTATATAAACTTTGAATGTTAAATTTATTTACATTTGACGATAATTCCATACAACCTTTCATCTTTCCTTTCAACCCTTTTTTCACTTTAAAAATAGCCTATGTCCTTTCTCAGGGTCTAAACTATCTGTGTACTAAATTTCATTTAAATCGTTTCAGTAGTTTTAGCGTTAAAGCAAGACAGACAGAGTTACTTTCACATTTATAATATTATATATTAGTAAGGAAGTAAGGAAGTAAGGATTTTATATTAGTAATGCTGTACCTTTCATAGTCTGCTCCACTTGCTGGTCAGATTCTCCCAGCCCCAGCATAATTGAGGATTTCGTGATTAGATCAGGATTAACTTCCTTCGCCGTTTCTAATACTTTCAATGTTTGTCGATAGCTAAAACAATTTTAATATCATTAATTATCTGTGGTTAGAGATCCATTCAGACTTTATCAGTATCAACAATCTTTCTGAGAATAATATTATTCAAACTGGGATAAAGTATGGCCCATTTGCTTTTTAGAGTTACTAGTTTTGTTTTGACAGCCTTGGTGGTCTAGCGGTGTAACACACCGTTTTACTTCCAATGGTCGTGGGTTTGATTTCTCGCGTAGTACAAACATTTGTATTCATGAGTATGATTACTGGGTATTTTCTATGTATATTATGAATGTATTTACACAATATAATGTAGAATAGAATAGAATAGAAAATCATTTATTCAAATAAACTTAATTTAAGCACTTTTGAATAGTCATAACAATTTGTTTTTTATCTACCACTCGTTCGGAAAGCTGTTGTATAAGTATTATTTCAGTTGTCTAGTACCCATAACACAGGCTCTGCTTAGCTTGGGACTAGACTGCACTGTGTGAAATAGAAAATCATTTATTCAAATAAACTTACATTGAAGCACTTTTGAATAGTCATTACATTTTTTTAATCTACCGCTCGTTCAGAAAGCTGTCTCATCACAAGAAGAACGAGCAAGAAACTTGCGTGTTGCTCTTTTAAATAATTTTATTATTACTTTACATTTTTAAGTTTAAGTGTGTGAATACAAACCACCAATTAGCACTAATTCAATTAAATACTCAAATAGAAAAAATATTGAATATATAACCAACTGGTTAAACAATTAATAAGAGGAAATCAGTCATAGTGATTAGAGCAGACCAGTCCCTATAAGCAGTGAATTGTCCAAAGGTATTATTATATTATATACTAGCGACCCATCCCAACTTCGCACGGATGTATTATAAATCTTTGAATTTCTTCTTGGTCTATAGTATAACATGCATGTATTATACATATAAACCTTGCTGATGAATTACTCTATCTATTGCTGATTCTGTTACGTAATATAAAAGATATAAGCGATTAGACAGCAGCGATGTTTTATACTATGTGAATCTGTCACAATCTTTATTCCTTTATTCGACACTAAGGTTTCATATACAAAAAATATATAAAACAATATGGCCAGTACGTTAGCTAGCAGTAACTATGTAAAGATTTTTTTTCGGTGATGTTACTCACCCAGCACGTGGGTCCCTGACGAACGGAGTCAACCGCTCCACGGTCTCGATGTTATGTGCAAACACGTCCAGCCCGCAGTTGGCTATTGTCTCGATAGATTCTCTATTGGCGCGAAAATCTGGTACTAGACACTCCACTAAGATATCTTTGTTCCTGTTTATCAAAATATAAGAAAAATGCTTTGTTTTAACATTTTATTTCTTTCTTTTCTTCCTTATTTCTGTTTAATTAAACTAATGTAATAAAGAGAAAAGAATTAATATTTTTTTGTAATAGTAAAGATAGATAGATACTGAAACAATTTAAAAGTTCGATATTGTCTCGTTAGATTCTCGATTGGCGCGAAAATCTGGTACTAGACACTCCACTAGGATATCTTTGTTCCTGTTTTTAAAAATACAAAATAAATGCTTTTTTTTATCATTCTATTTTTGTTTCCTTATTTCTTTTTAATTAAACTAATGTAATAAAGAGAAAAGATTTAATATTTTTTTGTAATGGTAACGATAGATAGATACTGAAACTATTTAAAAGTTCGCTAGTCTCGATAGATTCTCGATTGGCGCGAAAATCTGGTACTAGACACTCCACTAGGATATCTTTGTTCCTGTTTATAAAAATACGAAATAAATGCTTTTTCTTAACAATCTATTTATTTATTTTTTTCTTTATTTCTTTTTAATTAAACTAATGTAATAATGAGGAAAGATTTAATATTTTTTTGTAATAGTACACTCAAAGGATCTAGGAAACTATTTAAAAATCTTTCAGGTATAGAACGGTATATATATATATAGCTACATCTATATAAATTAAAGTACTAAAGTAGGTATATTTCATTTAATATTTAAGTTTAAAAAATGGATGTTATATAAGATAGTTGCAGGGAGCGAAACTACCGGACAAAAGTCCCTGGAGTAATTATACACTGTTAAAATGATCAAGTCTCAGTCTAACTATTGACTATAAAAGTCGAAACTGTGACTATCGCAATGTGAAGATGCTATACCACCAATAATCTTATAATATGGACTCTACTTACTGTCGTTTTATTTCTCTGACTGTTTCAGCAAAATGCCCAGAGCCGCCATCAGGCAAATCTGTAAAGCATTCATCAACATGCTTAATAACAAACTAAATTGTATAAAAAAAAATGAAAAAAAAAATTTGGTCACTGACTTTAATGTATAATTACAGCTTATTTCCCAATTTTGGTTAGAGATGGGACTTTGCAATGTGCAAAAGACAAAGTTGACTTTAATTGCAATTTGCAGATTTAATAAGAAATGCAAAGAAGTTGTATAAACAACTATAGATTGATGGATCCTGGAAAACAACAAGAGCTTCACCGACAAGTGCCCGGCTCTTAAGTTATAAATGAATGAATAAGAAATTGTACCATATTGTTACTGTTATTTTTTTCCCCTTGACAATTGACACAGCAATCTAGTAATAAATAGAGCTTGTGTTATGAGTAGGTACTAGACAACTGTTATTAGGTGTTTTTTTTTAATACATGTACACATAATACATATAGAAAACAACCAAACCAATACCAAACACAGAATACAAAAGTTTGAGTGGTGAATTGAACACGCAAATATCTGAAGTACGGTGGTCTGCTAAACCGCTGGACATCACATCCATATTTTTTTTTTATAACACAGGGGACAAACGTGCATGCGGCTCACCTGATGGTAAGTGATTACCGCCGCCCATGAGCACCCGCAACACCAGGGGAATTGCAAGTACGTTGTCGGCCTTTTAAAAAGGAATAAGCTCTTTTCTTGAAGGTTTCAATATCATATCGGTTTGGAAATACCATTGCTGGAAGGTGATTCCACAATGTGGTTGTGCGAGGCAAAAAGTTTCTAGAAAACCGCACTGTGGAAGACCGCCATTCATCCAGATGATCAGGATGGTATTTCAGTTTCTGGAGGATGGTACGGTGGTGAAACTCAGCAGCTGGTATTATATATTTGAAATACTAAGCACAATCAAAAGGATAGACTTATATATAACTTGAATATGGTCTAAGGACAGATAGATATACTTATAATAATATAGTTTATTACCATCTCGATCCACTGAGGTGAGTACAATATACCCGAGACCCCATTGGCTGATAGCGTATGCTGTGTTGTACGGCTCCTCTGGATCCAGTGGGGGTGGCGTTCGGGATGTCTTCACTGAACAGAACATACAACCTCGGGTACACGTGTCGCCCATTAACTGCAAATAAAACAATAATTTCATAATATACCAATACAATTCACACAATATCACCTAGTCCCACGGTAAGCAGAACTTGTGTTATGGGTACTAGACAAGTAATTCAATTGAGTTTCTTGCCAGTTCTCTTTAATTGGATCTATATACTGAACTGGACTGTTAGACTGTTAGAGGGCGAAAGTTAATGTTCAAAAGTGGCTATAATGTCGTACATGAATAAATTATTTTTTATTTGAATTTTGATATAAATAGTGAATATATACACAATTTTTTGTAAATACAAACATAATATGCATAGAAAACACCCAGACCGATACAAACAATCACAGTCAATTTTGAGATTTAATTGCACTGTATAAACAATTGAGTTTATGAGTATAACTGCATGTCTGTGTGTTTTCTATGTATAATAATATATATGTATTTAAACAAAAAAAATATCCGTGTATTTGTATTAGTTGTCTAGTATCCATAACACAAGCTCTACTTAGCTCGGGACTAGATGGCGTTGTGTGAATTGTCCTGAGATTATTATGATTATCTCATCATTTAAACCTATACATTTTTAACTAGAATATATGAACACTATAGTTTACCATAATAGTAGCAGTTGATGTGCCCTGTTTGCCGCCACTCCAGCATTCTCCAATGTTAGGACACCTGGCTTCCTCACACACTGTACTCAGTTTTAGTGTCCGTAATTGTTTTTTCAGCTCACTGAACTTTGAACCTAGAAAGACATGACACTATAACTTAATATAAATAATTTTAGGACTAATTGTAATAAATGGTAGATTAAGTATGGATTATGTGAGTATAGAATAGAATAGAAATAGAATAGAATAGAAAATCATTTATTCAAATAAATTTAATTTAAGCACATTTTAAGAATAGTCAACTATTTTTTTTATAACTATTCAAAAGTTAAGCACTTTTGAATAGTTATAAAAAAAAATAGTTATGATATGATTACCATATATTATATTTTTATCTACCGCTCGTTCGGAAAGCTGTCTCATCACAAGAAGAACGAGCAAGAAACTTGTGTTGCTCTTTTGTGTGAGGGTAATGAAAATAAAGTTGGATATATTGAACACTAGTCCTTGTATTTATCTTGCTTCCCATAAAATAACACACTACTAAAGTTATATCCTGGTAAATAGACGTGGCGGCGGCACAAATAGCGACTGCTGTTAGTGCCATGTAGAAGAACCAATTTGGTTAATGAAGTATCAATAATACTAAAGAAACTTATCCTAAATTTAGTAATGACATATTGTAATTTAAATAATGTAATGTAAATTAAATATTGTAATGGGTGAAAACTGTGATTGGTACAGTTTATGCTGTAAATAATATAATGACGTAGTGGAGTAACTTGAAACAGTCATGCTCGCTATAAAGTTCAAACTTGTGGCGGCGTGATCGGCCGAGTCGACGTGCTCCCTCTAATATGGTTGAGTGCAATGATGGCTGGCTCATCCGTCATACTCGTGTACGGGTGCTGCTTGTGGGGACTGGTCTGTTCAGGTTACGAACACTGATTAGATTTTTAATTTTTTTGAGTTTTTTTATATAGCATATGCTGATGGTCACTCAATTCTCCCAAATTTGAATTTAAATGAAATAGTAGTATTGTAAATATGTACAACATTAAAAAAAATATGATCTGAGTTTCTTGTCAGTTCTTCTCATCTCGAAATCATTCCGAACTGACGGTAGATTTGACATATCATAAGAGTCTGTAATAGACCTACATGAATAAAGATATTTTGAATTTGAATTTGAATTTGAACATGCTTTGAAACTTTAAATTTCGTTGCAAAATCACATATGATGTTATGCTTTGAGTGGATTCATAAAAATGATATTATATGTCATTGTGTACATTTTATAACTAATTTATATTGTATATATAAATTAGTTATAAAATATAATTAATAGTTGTTTTATCTAAAGAGTAACCAATATCTGTATTACTTAAATGAAATATGTCAAAAAGAGGTAGTATTTCTTCTCGCTATATAAAAAACAGGAATATTGTTACAAACCTCTTTTGAGGATAGTTCTCTTAAGATTGTTGTGAGTTCTGTTTTTAACATTAAATTGGACACTCTCACTCTGGAGTTTTTATTTGTTGAAACCAACTCATAGGATTAGCCAATAATATTATTACCTGTAGGTATTGTAGTTTTCAGCCATGGCGGAAGTCTGAGTCTTTCCCTTTCACCTTTCTCCCTCTTCAACTTTCCTTCATAGTCATCCCAGTCTTTGGGGCGATCGTCAGAGATGAAGTCCTTTAAACTAGGCCCTTCTCTAAGTTTCTCTCGTATTGCGTCAAGTTTGCTCATGTGCCTGCATCCTGGGAGCTATAAATAAGAAAGACTATAAAATAACAACTTCAAATAAATGATATTTATTCAGTACTAGCTACCCACCCCAGATGCACATGGGTGTACATGTATTATACATATAAACATTCCTGTTGAATCACTTTATTTATTGCTGGTTGATAAAAATTTATCTATTTCTTACCAACTTGCAATATGTTACTATCCTACATCCTACTTGTTGTGGTGGGGTTCTATTGGGTTGAGATGGTATGCAAGATGATGTCTTAAATAATCACAAATAGTATAGAACCTGAGAAAGATCATAGGCTACTTTTTAATCTAATAAAACGGTTGGAAGGAGTGGAAAGGGGAGATGAAAGCTTATATGGAAGTATCTACAATTTACGCGGATGAAGTCGCAGGCACATCTAGTTTTCTATATATCTATACATATAAATAAAATTGGAGTGTCTGTTTGTAATATTGAAATAACCGTTTTTACTACATGCATATGAATATAAATACGGTACATATACCGAAATAACAATTTTTACAATTTTTGTTTGTCTGTCTGTGTGTTCAGGCTAATCTCTGAAATAGCTGGGCCGATTTTACAGTGACTTTTATTGGCAGGTATCTGATGTAATAAGGAGTAACTTAGACCACTTTTTTTTAGAAAAATAAAGTTTAATTCTACGCGGGCGAAGTCGCGGGAACAGCTAGTAATGAATAAAAAAACTTTTATATTGTAATGAAAAACATTACTCGTAATATAATATCTCACTGTTAAAAGAGTTTACACTAAATTAATTTATATCTGTTGTTTAAGACGCAATTGACGTATTCAAAAATACCACACGATTGCGCGCAAAAGTCAACCTGACGAAACTTTATGGCGTATTACAGGTGCGACGATTTGCGTTGCCCGGTGGATAATAGATGGATATTAAATAAAACTATATCTCGTTTACTCTTTGATTCAATAAAAGTTATAAAGACCCAAGAAATTTACCTAAAAGGATTCGACACGCTGAAGGTCACATAAGACTGTACTCACCTCAATGTTTTTGGCAAAACACAATTTCAAGTTAGTCCGAAACATATTGCGTGGATATCTAAAACATTGTATACTAAAACATATATTATAGCTATTTGTTTTAAATATTAAAAAACAATAAATTATGTAAAAACAATTTGAAGAAGTTTGTTTTCATGTGGTTTACAGATCAAACGATAATAGGCTCACAGTACTCTGTGCAGATGACAGACAGCTGACGATGACATATGTGCGATATACATTTCAGTTTTAGTTTTGCTGAAATAAGGATTTCTATTTAAATACTCGGAAAAATAATCGTGTATTGAAAGAAATAATTAAAAATCTCTTTATGAAGTAGCCAAAACGGACAATTATTATAGTTGCCTAGTTTTCAGGAGGCAAGTGCATGGGGTATTCCAAACATGCTTAAGACCGAAGGACTTAAGGAGCGGCAAAATATAACTTATACCTGACGGAGACGAATTTGGTGATGTCGAACCACGGCTCAGGAACCATTGTAATTTCGATTTTGGGGTCGATCGGAGAACATTGATCGGTCAATGCCGTAAATCAAAAGCATCTGTGTATCGTACATGTCAAGTGTAGCTTCTAGTTACGTAGTATACGGAAATTCTACCGAAAACATGATATAAAAAAAACAAAAAATCCTACCAATTCAACAAATTCTACTAATTACTAAAGAAAATTCTTTGTTAAAACGAAACTTATTTAAATTCATGTTAAGTATTATTATCAATCTTTAGCGATAATCGTAAAGTATTAAATTGTTCGTGTAAATGTAGATAATGGACTTGTAGTAATTATAAACAAATAGTGACCTTGAATGGAGCAGCTGTCAAGTGAACCTAACCAACTAAACGATGAAATAAACACATCTTATTCATTGAACTCTTCATCATGAGATACGTGGATTCGCAACTTGTAGACAAAATGGATGAGGCAGTTACACACTACATGAATTCCCATCAATCCAGTGAGGTACTTACATGACCAATGGCTTTGTTATCACATTATTCACATAAAATATTAGTGTTGTACCCGTAATGTTTATCAGCGTTCTTTTTTCAAAAACTGACCAGAAGGAAACGATGTAAATCTAGTATTAATGATCATAAATGGTTTATTACGTGAAATGCTTATGCTTATACATTTTAAAAAGTTAATCTAGTAAATCTTTTGATGAAACCGAAAGTTAGAGCTGCTGATTTAAAAGCTAATCTTGTTTATTTATGAGTGATGTATTGAGTTGATTTTAAAACATTTACATACTTAACTGTCTGACAAAAAATTATTTAAAAAAAAATCAATTATGATGATGACTCTACGTACAATAAATTTCAGAATGTTCATGTTGATGCCAATGGTCTATCCCTCAATGTCCAAGATGATGGGGGAGGAAGAGTGGTCACGGTCATGCATTCACAGAATTTGCCATCATCACAAATGTGCAGGTAATTTTAACTGTTACTGTTTTTTTTTTAATTTTAATGGGAATGGGTACTTGGAATTTCACATAGAACGCAATGTAAATTATTTATTATTTTTAATTTTAAAACATGTGCAATTTGAAATATATAAAATACAGTTCACTGAGAGTAAATCTCTAATAGCACACACTTATCAAATTTTTGATTATTACATTTGATTGAGTATAGATAAGACCACTGCCATCTTAAACTAGGCTGGGGCCCTTGGGCACACAAGAATTCGGGGCTCATTTGATAAGTGAAAAAAAAGTTCATTAGGTATAAGAAAATGTGAAAAAAATATTTTTAGAACAAATGTGTGAGAATAATTTAGGCCCCCTGAGAACGGGGGCCCTGTACTATAATGGTAAAAGCATAAAAATGTATAATATATGGACTATTTAACTACAGATAATACACATTATATATCTCTTGGTCCTTATTGCCAACTTTTTTTTATTTGAAACAAAACTGCTTATCAAATTTTTACTTATTACATATGATTGTAGTATAGATAAGACAAGTAAGAATTAAAAAGGTATTAGTATCTAACTACAGATAATACATTATACCTCATGTTTATTATTGCCAACTATTTTTTATACCACATTGATTATGGCAATAATCATTGTGGTATAAGAAATTGTTGGCAAATGCAATGCAAGTCAAAGTCAGGTAGAAAAAAATGGATGGATTGTATGAAAGATGATATGGCAAGAAAGAAAGTTAATTACAATATGATTGGAAACCCAAAAATGAATGGAAGAGGAAAACATATTACACCTCTTGTACCTACTTCAGCTCCTAAGTATGCTGATTCATTGATTGCCATTTGCCATCAGCTCCTTTACTATAATTTCATTACATAGTATAAAACAAAGTCACTGTCGCTGTCTGTCCTTCCCGCACTATGTATGTTTATTCTTTAAAACTACTAATCTACTCATATTTTGTGCCCGACTGTAAAATATAACTGTGAGTAAGATGTATGGAATAAATACCATTAACCTACATCCCCTCTAACAATGTGTAGGTTGTTTTTATGATAACATTATCAGTTGATGTTAGTTATAAAACATATATATATCTCTTTGGAGTGAACATTATGAAAATGGGTTCTTCATTTTACAATAATTAGGTTAATATACAGACACAGTTGTTGACAATTAGTGTAATCACTGCCAAATTAATAACAGATATTTAAGCATATCTTTACACAGTATAAAACAAAGTTGCTGTCTCTCTGCCCATCCCTATGTATCCTTAAATCTTTAAAACTAGGCTACTGATTTTGAAGCGGTTTTCTTAAATGAATAGAGTGATTTGAGAGGAAGATTTATATATATAATACATGTATGTGTGAAGCCAGGGCGAGTAGCTAGTGTAATATATATTATGTTATAATACCGGCTGCTTTCAGCCACAGCGACTGTCATCAACTCCGGTTTTGCTGTTAATGTGCTCGCATGTGACTTATGTGAGCAATTTTCTTTGTAAAACTCCTCGCACGGAGCATTAGAGCACACTGTTCACATAATTATAGCTGATAGCCGCAGGTGCTCGGGCTTTCAGCTCGTCGCATCTGACATCCAGCTCAAGGAGCTGCCGCGCCGGTTTTGGTATATATTATACTATTCTAATGCAACATTTTTGGCGCAGGCAAGTGTCTGTGGGGGAACAAGTGGGTGATGGGCCATGGGGTGAAGAGCTGCTGGACACGGATGGAAGGTTGGCAGCACTTGTGGCACATCTGGCGCAGCACTCAAAGGTGCCACACTACCAGACATCCCATCACAAGGTATGTTGAATATTGAAAGTAGTATTGGTAACAAAGATGAACGAGCCAAGAGACTATGACATGTTTTAGAGTCCTCAAAATTTTTATTTACTGTTTTTAATTCCTACTTAATTGTAAACTGCTGTAAACATTATTCAGTTTATAAGATAATAATGTCCCTGGACAATTTTCATAGCTCCATCTAGTCCCAAGCTAAGCAGACCTTGTGCTATGGGCACTAGGCAACTGATACAAATACATACATTTCTTTTGTAATATATGTAAAGAAAACAGCCAGATTGGTACAAACAATCATACTGATGAATACAAATGTTTATACCATGCTAAGAATCGAACCCGCGACTATCGGAAGTAAGGCGGTGTGTTTAGCATCGACGGTCGCCGCTATTTATTCGAGATAATATATCGATTTAGAAAAACAGTTTCATGAGTATCTGGCTATTTTTTTTTATAATTGTAATATCTCAGGACAATTGACACAGCGCCATCTAGATCCAAGTTAACCTAGCTGACGCTTGTGTTATGGGTACTAGATAACTGATACATATACATAGATATTTTTTTTAGTAAATACATATTATACATAGAAAACACCCAGATCGATACAAACAATCATACCATTTGTGCCGTGCGAGGAACCCGCGACCATCGGTCGTAAAGCGGTGCGCTGGACCGCTGGACCACCGAGGTCGTCAAATGTAATGGCTAACAAGCTGAGGAGGAGTAACGATCTTCTATATACATGAACAGAACTACGGTCATCACGTAATCACGTGACACCTGCTATAGTACTACGCATGTACCATTTCAGATGATTAAGATATAACGCCTCTTATCCTGTATTTTAGCTTTTCGTCTAATCCTTATCCTTACTAATATTATAAATATGAAAATAACTCTGTCTGTCTGTCTGCCTTGCTTTTACGCCAAAACTGCTGAACCGATATAAATTCAATTTGGCACACAGATAGTCTAGATCTTGAGAAAGGACATAGGCTACATCTTGTAGTGTAAGAGGAGATCCTCTTTGAACCCCTTACAACCCTTTTTTACCCCCTTACAATCTTTCATCTGAAAGATAGTATGGAAGTATCGTCATTTTTAGAAGCTTGAAAATTCTGTTCTGATCTGTTGATTAAATGTAAGTAAATATGTAAAACAAAATTTGTAAAATTATACTATACCCTTAAATAAAATAGGTGATGAAAATTTGTATGAAAATTCATCAGTTTTGCAGCTAGAATGATGAAACTTTTGTCTTTAGTTTTTTTGGGTTAGATTATGAAAAATTTTTTGGCTAGGGTCACTATTTCTCGCGGACGAAGTCGCGGGCACAGCTAGTCCTTGATAAATGACCCTGTATTTGCTATTTCTGTGTTACATTCAGGTACCTTCAGTACGGGATATGGAAGCTTCTGTGATCCTAGATGCCCCCATAAGGCTGTTCAATGGACAAACCTTAGTAAGTATTTTCTTGTGTAGTTTAAATCTTAATGACATATAATGGTCATGAGTTTTTTTTATGGATGATAATGTAATGATACACTTCCTTGCGCTAATGGTTTACGAAAACGGGGCACCAGCGGAGGATGATAAGTTAAAATTCAAATTCAAAATATCTTTATTCATATAGGTCTATTACAGACTCTTGTGATATGTAAAATCTACCGTCAGTTCGGAATGATTTCGAGATGAGAAGAACTGACAAGGAACTCAGCTCGTATTATTTAAAAAAAAAATGTTGTACATGTTTACAATAATACACAGTCATTTAAATTCAGATTTGGGAGAATAGAGTGACCACCAGCTTATGCTATTGCAAAAAAGAAGAAATGTAATCAGTGAGTAAGAGCATCAGGTCAGGTCAGTGAGCACATCATGTCAAATTCACCACAAATTTAGCATGACTGTTTACAGGGGTGAAGATCAACCTGACATGGTACATTGCCAAGTGTGGGGTCCTTAGTCCACATTGTTAACAATCCCCTGTATGGAAGACTATTAAGCCATTCCAGCCTATGGGCGTTTAGGTTGTTTGCCATTGCAGTTATAAAAAAATCAACAGGATCAACAGAACGAGGCGATAGTGGTGGATGTCCCTCAGTTGGATCCGCTGCCGCCTCTCCGGGAGATGAAGAGGTGCCCGGAAACTGATTGGTTCAATAATAAAACGAAGAATATCCTGAAAGTATGTTTGTGTATTTTTTACAAGCAAGTTGCAATGTAACAATATTTGAAAGGGCTTGCTGAGAATGACTAGTAAAATAATGTGATGTCGCTCTGAATCCAATATCTCGTATATCCGTCTTAAGATGGTGGACTAAGTTTCTTACTTAGAATACTTTACTAAGAAGTACCTATAACTAAAAAGTAAAAAATAATATAGATTAATAAGAATAATAATCTCAGGACAATTCACACAGCGCCATCTAGCCCCTAGTTAAGCTAATTAAAGCTTGTGTTATGGGTACTAGACAACTGATACAAATACATAGATTTTTTTGTTCGTAAATACATACATATTATACAGTGAAAACACCCAGACCGATACAAACAATCATACTCATGAATACAAATGTTTGTGCCGTGCGAGGAATCGAACCTGCGATCATCGGACGTAAAGCGGACTAGACCGCTAGACCACCGAGGTCGTCGTAAGAGACGAGAGATTAAAAAAAATAAAAAAAAACTTATGTTTAAATGTTCTACAAAGAATAAAATGAACTTTTCCTTTAATTCTTTTAGCATTAACTCATTACACAATTTATATGATATAAAAGCTTGTCGGTAAATTAGCTTAATAAACGAGTATTTATTTTTCTATTTTAATTTAGATAAAAAATTATCCTAAGTAAATACAAGTACTTAAGTCCGGCATACTACATACATAATACACTTACTACATACATACATAATATACATAGAAAACACCCAGATCAATGCAAATAATCGTATTCATGAATACAAATGTTTGCACCGTGCGAGGAATCAAATCCGCGACCATCGGAAAGTAAGGTGTGCTAAACCGCTAGACCACAGAGGCTTTCAAAACAGGTTTCTTTAAATATAAAAAATGTGATTTGAGTTATATAAAAGAAGTTTCAACATATTTCATAGGATGACAACACAATGCTGACTGACTCGGACGGACCAGTGTTGGAGATGGCAGGAGCTTCACCCGCCCAGCACAAGCAGCAGAACAAGAAGAGTCTACCGCACAAGAAGAGGATATCTAGGAAACTGAAGAGGAACACCGGGAGCAGCACGCCGCAGCAGGTATGTTTTTCTTCAAATATGAACCGTCTACCCATCTGCGCTAATGTCTTACGCTGGCGGGGCACCAGTAGAGGATGATAAGATGAACTTGAGGTCAAGTCAATTAGGGCATCGTGACAAATTCTCCAGGAATATTCAAGATGGTTTCCAGGGTCAAACATGGTACTTTGCTAGCAATGGAGCCAACAGTCCACATTACTAACAATCCCATATTGTTTGCGATTTAGCGCGGGAAAACCACCACGCAGTAACAATCCCCTCCGATCGATCCCCCGTCCAATTCAAACGGGGATCGATATTACGACGGCCTGAGCCGAAGTTCGAACCCCTAGCGGTGCCGTTAGACTAAAGTCGCATCCGTCAAGCGAGAGTTGGCCTTCAGCCGCTCCATAAGTCCTTCCGCAGGTTTGGAGTGCCATCTGCACTCGCTCCCTATCGTCCGGTGAAGCTGTAAAGGCCAGCTGCGGTCAACAGCATTAGAGTAGTCCGAAAAAAAACAAAATAACAATGTTTTACTTTAATGTCTATCTCTGTTGTGCAGGATATAGTGCTGATAAACTGCAGTGAAGAGGTGCCACAGGAGGAGATACTGCCAGATAACTTCGTGTCTGCCGTACAGCATCAGGAACACTTGCCCGAGGACACGCATCACATCTCCCACGAGGTAATATTGTGACCTGTGCTTAAAAATGTACTAGTCACTTTTCTAGAATGATGATTTTAAATAGTTGTAACTTTTTTGTTTCAAATCATTAAAATGTTAATTATGATTTGAGTAAATGAAAATTAAATTAATTCAAATGTCATATAAAACCCTTACTTTAAAAAAAGGCCTATTATAAAATTGAAGATTTTATAAATGATAATAATGTTTTTGTAGAAAAAAAAAATACTTAAAATTTATAGCGATCATTCAAATGAAAATCAATTCATTTAGATGTCGTATAAAACACTTTTTTTTTTTTTTGCAAAAAAGCGTATTATAAAATTGATGAGTTTTTAAATACTATTAATGATTTAGTAGCAAAAATTAAATAAAATTCATAATGCTGACAATATTATTTGATGGCACAAAGAATGAGCATTAGCATAGCGGTTTATATGTTGATTGTCGCATGCTTTCTACTTGTTAAAACAAAATTTATCTAAAAGAGTAACACGCAAGTTTCTTGCTCATTCTTTTTATCATGAGTCTGAGTTTTGAATGAGTGGTAGAATTAAAAAATATGACTACTCAAAAGTGCTTTTTAAGTTCATTTGAATAAAGATTATTTCTATTTCTAACCTGATTTTATAATCATATATTGTTTCCCAGGTTCGTCCCATATTCCTCTGCCAGTTGTGTGGCGAGTTCTACGGAGATGATCAGCTCAAGTTCTTCCAGCATTTGAAGCAGCACTACGAACCCCATACAACTATCATAATCGAAAACCCTGTACCTGATATGGGCATTGAAAAGGTATGCACACGAAAGTTTCTTGCTCGTTCTTCTTGTGATGAGACAGCTTTCCGAATGAGCGGTTGATTAAAAAAATGTAATGACTATTCAAAAGTGCTTGAATGTAAGTTTATTTGAATAAATGATTTTCTATTCTATTCTATTATATGTATTTTAATAGTCTTACTTACTACATCTTTAATTATCTGGAGGTGTTTTTTTTCAAGATTTTTTTTAGTTGTAGGTGCTCCTAAAAACAGGTTATTAATTAACCTGTTTTTAGGACTGTAGTATGCCTGTTCATCTACCCTCATTATTGTTTCCTATTTTTATATCACATCCATTTTTTAAATCTATATAAAAATGTGTTTTACAACTTAATATGTCCTCAAGATATAGTATTAGAAATAAATCGTGCTATGTAGCTTGTATCACTTTATGTAAAGAACATATTGTACCTACCAACGTTAATACACTTTATTAATCAACAAAGTATAAAACGAAGTACCCTCATCTATATATATGACACAAGTTATATACAAAAAATGAAATTTAATTTCCCTCTCTAATTAGAATAGAATAGAAAATCATTTATTCAAATAAACTTACATTGAAGCACTTCTGAATAGTCATTACATTTTTTTTAATCTACCGCTAATTAGAAATAGAAATAATCTTTATTCAAAGAAACTCATTATAAACACTTTTGAATAGTCATATTTTGATTCTACCACTCATTCGGAATGCAGATTCATCACAAGAAGAATGAGCAAGAAACTTGTGTGTTGCTCTTTTTAATAGATGTTTTTTTATATAAATAATTACGGTAATTATATCAAGTAAGAGGCATGCGATAATTAACATAGAAATCACTACGCACTCATTATTAGTGTAATCAAATAATATTGTCAGTGCTATGGATTTAAAGTTTTTCTATAAAAACATTGTTATCGTTAACGAATTCTTCAATTTTATAGTAAGCTTTTTTGCAAAGGAAGTATTTTATTTGACATTCAAATCTTTTTTCTGGCAGATTTATAACAGACTCTGGTATTTTGTTTTAAAACCTTACGCAATTGTCATAAAACGAATTACTAACTTTAGCCAAACGACATTTAGGTAAAATCAGTTTGTTATTGTTACGTATGCTTTTATTGGTGCAATCAATAACTCTTTTGAAACTGTCTATATTCTTCCTGGCATACATGATATATTCATAAATATATTGAGAAGCAACGGTGAGCAATTGGGAGCAACATTTATATTTCCATTCTATTCTTTAACTTCAGTATAGTATGAACACTGTACATATTCAAATTCAAATTGAAGAAATATTTTTTCATATTGGACATTTTAGCCGCTTATGAACTTCAAATTTTTTATATTATAATTTTTTCCCTACTATCCAGTTCAGTATACAGCAAGAAACTCAATTGAATTTTTTTTTTTAATCAGTTTATTTACAATGTGTATGTATATAGGTGTCTATGTCTAACATTAAATGAAAATCCCGTGCATGAACAACTATTGCCATGCATGCATGCCTCATTCCCATAATCAAGTAATCATTTAGTGACTAATATTGAAATTTCGATGAATTTTTTGAACTCACATTTTTACAGAATTTAGATCGATTCGTTTAGGATTATTAAGAAAGTTTTAATTAGAACAGATTCAGCTATTTCCGATTTTTTTTTAATCTATACAACATGTAATTCCAGATGACCAACACATGTATAGTTGATAATGTAGCCACGCTGCCTGACTCTATTGTGGAACTTTCACTCGAGAACACAGTCCCAAAAACTATATACCAGCCAATGGACAAACATATTCTCTACACTTCAAGCGATAAGACGCTCAACTACTCAAGCAATAAGCTACAATATTCCATGGCGAGTATGGACAAGGAGCCTGTTCACCCATCAGAAGCAGATAAGAGTGATTTGTATGATACACTGGAGTTGTATCGCTTGAAGAGCCACAAGTCTTATAAGAAGCAGAAACCGGAGAATCATATCAAAGAAACAAATAATAGTGCCAAGGTAAGCATTAATCCTTCGAACCTTTTGACACAAATCTGTGCATTTCGATCTTATTTCGTTTTAAATAGAGACTAAATTGATTAAAAAGAAGTTACGGTTTTGCGGCCACAGATCTGTGACAAGACGGTAATACGGCTTAAGAGGGGTGCCTCTTTTTAATCAATTTAGTCTCTATTTAAAACGAAATAAGATCGAAATGCATTTGAAAAAATACACTGTCAAGTTCAGCTCGTTCGTTCCTTAAATTATAAAAAAAATAATTGTGTGAATGGATATGTCGCCTATATCGGTAGTCAAGCAGCTTGCTTTGTAAGTTGTATTTCAGTTGAAAAGGTACTGTTGTTGGAGTTGAAAGGTATCATGCATATAATAACTTATAGAGTGCAAAGGCATGACACTTTTCTACTCCAACGCCCCTAGATCACCAATGCTGACTGCTGGTGCCTCGACAGCATTTTTTCCAGCATTTTATTTAATCTTATGTTGTATTATGTATTGTCTATTCTTATGAATATGTTGTGTGTGATTAGTTACAAATAAATAAACGATATATTTATCTATCTATCTATTTAATTATACCATAGGCGGGCTTAATGCATAAATTTTGAACTGTTGAATGTTTCTTGTTTCTACCGTTTCGAGATAAAAAAATAAGCTATACCTTTTCTCGTGACACATGCTATCTTCGCAATAAAAGATGCAGACAGAGACATTTTCGTATTGTATTAATTAGTTTAATTGTTAATTTGATGTGTATATTATCCAGTTGGATGACATGGGTGAGTTCAGCGAGCCCGAGGACCTGATGGAGGGCATCCACGTATCGGTGGAGGATGGCGGCGACCACTACGACCACATCATGCCGCACCTCACCGTCGACAACGGACATGTGCATCAGGAACACGTGCGACACTGGTGCGTACTCACACGATCCCACACTGCCTACAATCTGTAACTCATATGCTTTCAAATGTCGATAACGGACACGTGCACTAAGAACACGTTCGACACTGGTGCGTACTCACACGATCCCACACTGCCTACAATCTGTAACTCATATGCTTTCAAATGTCGATAACGGACACGTGCACTAAGAACACGTTCGACACTGGTGTGTACTCACACCATCCCACACTCACTACAATGTGTAACTCATATGCTTTCAAATGTCGATAAACGGATACGTGCATTAGGAACATGTTCGATACTGGTGCGTACTGACACGATCCCACACTCACTACAATTTGTAACTCATATGCTTTCTAATGTCGATAACGGACATGTGCACTAGGAACACGTCCGACACTGGTGTGTACTCACACCATCCCACACTCACTACAATGTGTAACTCATATGCTTTCAAATGTCGATAAACGGATACGTGCATTAGGAACATGTTCGATACTGGTGCGTACTGACACGATCCCACACTGCCTACAATCTGTAACTCATTGTTTTCAAATATCGATAACGCACACGTGCACTAGGAACACGTTCGACACTGGTGTGTACTCACACTAACTCATACTCGTGTTCTAATGCTATCTTCTCATCGAAACAACTCATTAACAATAATAATAATAATACAAGATTATTCACAGAGTATCATTTAGTCTCTAGTTATGTAGAGAGAGTAGTATTTGTGACGGTATTATAAGAGTTTTAGTAGATCTACATGAACATTTTTTTTATTTATTTAGTAGCATTTGCAAAATAATAAAAAACATTTACTTTTTGATTTGAGTGCTACTAACAAAATGGAATGTTAAAAGTATTTTTTATGATATAATAGGTATATGAGAAGTGGGAGCGGGTCTCATAGCGGCGGTCCCCCGTCGCCCGCGGGCCCCGCCCCCGCCCCCGCCGCCCCTCCTCCCGCCGCCGCCGCCGCCGCCAGTACCGCGGGTCCCGCGGGTCCCCCGGGCGCCGGCTACTGCGACGCGTGCCCGGCCACCGCTCGGGACCCACTCTACTTGGCAGACACACACCCACCGGAGCCCCATCATCTTAAGGGTGAGTCAAGTTTTGGTACGAACCGAGTTGAACTTCAATACATATAGTCGTTAGTTATGTCCTATACTTTACATATCTGTTAAGATTAAAAGTAACAGTATTTTTAATCGTGAAAAAATAATTATAAATACCTAATCGGATGCTAAAAAAAGGTAAGATTAATTTAATGTTTTAAATAAGAAATTCCATGATCTCTTAAGAGCATGGCCTGTTTAGAACTGCAGAAGCTCTATACTAGGACATGTGTCTAAAGCTGCACTAGCAGGCTCCTACGAGATTTGGCTGAACAGAGAGAAAAAAACATGCTTGTTTAGCTAAATGACGTCATATGAATTGTTCAATATGTATAGTATCCATAACAAACTCTGCTTAGCTAGGGACTAGATGAGGCCGTGTGAATTGTCCAATGTCTATAGTGCCCATAACACAAACTCTGCTTATCTAGGGACTATATGACTTATTAATTGTCCAATTGTAATATGAATGTGGATGGTTGTAAAGGCAGAGGAATGTTGAAAAAGAGATGGATAGACTGTGTGAAACATGATATGGTAAGAAAGGGAGTTAACGAGATGACTGCGAACAGGGATGAATGGAAGAGGAAAATATCTTACGCAGATTCCATGTAAATGGGATAAGGAAGAAGCCAATGATGATGATTATACAAATATTACTTTTAAACTTTCGTGTATAATATACATTATTTAAATTATTAACCGGGTCTTAACACAAAAAAAATTATGGCAAATAAAGGTATTTACCTCTCTCGACGTTTCGACTAGGTTGCACTAGCCGTGGTCACAAGCTGACTGTCTGCTCGTTAGGAGAAAATGGTGCAGTCATTTTCTACTAATACCTACTGTCCTAAATGAATTACAGATGAGATATTAAAGCGTATCCTCGAAGTGGACGTGCCAACGGTGAGCACGAACTACACCAATCACATGTTAGAGGAGAACGAAGTACAGGAGCCCGAGCAGCCGCCTCTGGAGGCCGACACGAAGGCTCCGCAGAAGGCCGACAAGAAGACGAAGACGTTTGTGTGCGTGCAATGCGGACGCGTGTTCCAGCACAAGAACAGTCTGCTGTACCACATGCTGTCTCATAGTGATAGGCAGCAGGTCTGTAGGGAGTGCGGCAAGAGTTTCTACACTGCTACCGCTTTGAAGGTGAGGCTCTTAGTTTATGTGACTAGAATGGTAAATAATAATAATCTTTATCTTACTGCTCACAAGGAATCTTACAATGTAAATAAATTATATTTATAATAAACTAGCTGTGGCCGCGGTTTCACCCGCGTTCAATTTCAATATAAAATATATACTATGTGTTATTCAGAAACATAAGCTATGTTCAAAATCTACCCTGTATCATCGTAAGCACAGATTATTATATTAGAGTCCGTTCGTTTTCTGTTCCCGCGCTTTCACTTCCCCTCCCTTACCTAGTAACAAACGGACCGTACAGCGGCCTTGACGCGCGCGCGCATTTGTTGTGAATTAAAATAAATTAGAACTGTGAAACCTACTGTGAAACTGGAAAGCTAGCGAAGATACCTTCGAGACCCTGAAGCCCAAGAAATCCGCAGAACCATACAGGTACGTGACTGACGCTTCCAACTATATATATACATAGTAAATTCCCTAACATTTTGGTAGCAGAGAGTATTTTCCCTAACTGTAAAATATATTATTGTAAAATTCATCAAAATCCGTTCGGTAGTTTTTGCAAGAAATAGTAATAAAACATCTATATATTACAAACTTTCGCATTTATAATATTAATAATATATTTGACGGCATCGGTGATTTAGCGGTTTAGTGTAAACCAGTAGCGGGTTCGATTCCTCGTACGGTGCAAACTATTGTATTCTAGGGTATTATTGTTTTTAATGTTCTGAGTATTTTCTATATGTATTTACAAAAAAAATTAAGTATTTATATCAGTTGTCTAGTACCCATAACACAACTTAGCAAGATAAGACTAGATGGCGCTGTGCCTATTGTCCTGTGATTATTATTATTAATCAAGAATCATTGTAAAGAGGTTGTATTTTTCTCAATGATTACTTCTATTGTAACTTATATATGATGTGTTAAGGTACACAAGCGTGTTCACAACGACGACCGTCCGTACAAATGTGACGAGTGCGGCCGCGGCTTCAGGCAGTGGAGCGTGCTCAAGTACCACAAGAGCTCCATACATTCCAACCAAGTGAGTCTCATACATATTTGTATTTATTCACGATGCAAACAGGTTGGTACAAGCAGCAGTGTGAAATGTAGACATGTCGAAACGTGTTAACGGCATAATCCAACAGGAGACCAATGCTGAATAATAGGCTGAGAATGAAGACTTCAATTTGTCCGTCCTGCAAATCCATGAATCCACTTGCATTCTACAATTCAAGTGGATTCATGGAATTACCAGGTGATTACAGGAGCATAGTGGTGGGCTGTTGTAATGAATTTAGGATCGTCGTAATACAAGTCTGTGACATTTCGGTGTTTCGGCCCTATAGGGTCTTTGAGTTGAGGACCAAATTGCTACTCGTGTCTGATACTGGTCTTGTTACTGAGATGTTTAGAGAATACCCAGTGAATTTAATGAGGTTCATTTTAGAATATATTGCTAAGAGATCAAGTGATCCTATTAGGATCTCAATAACTCACTCTCTCAATCACAAGATCACTTGATCTCGTTGCTAACAACCTTTTCTTCCCAGAGTCGAGGTAGTAAACACTGTGCTCGCGCTTTCATCTGCATGAATTTTATAAGATACTGGGATAAATAATAGTGCACAGTTATTCTGATGTATAAGCTATATCACTGTAAAGTTTCAACAAAATCCGTTCAGTAGTTTCTGTACGAAAGAGTAAGAAACATCCATCCATACTCACAAAGTTTCGCGTTTAGAATATTAATAAGATTAAGATTCCCAAACGGTATTTATTGAGTGCAAGTTTATGGCATGTATTGTTGTGTTATTATATAGAAACACTTCAAGTGCGAGTTCTGCATGAAGGAGTTCGCGCGCAAGTACTCCCTGAGCCTGCATCGGCGGATCCACACCGGCGAGAGGAACTACAAGTGCGAGTATTGCAACAAGAGCTTCCGCGCCTCGCATTACCGACTCAGCCACATGCGCACGCACACAGGTAACGAGCACACACGCACACATACAGTCACACACAAACACACACGCAGCTCAAGAGATTGTTAGTTAGTGACAGGCAGAGAATAGAGATAGAGAGTTTTTTGGGACTACTCTGATGAGATATGGCACTTTAATTTTAGGAGAGCAATACACCTTAGTCCAGAACGGCATCGCATGAAACTTCATATAATGATGTAGGTACTTTTCTTCGGACTACTCTAATGCTGTTGGCCGCAGCTGGCCTTTACAGCTTCACCGGGCGATAGGGGGCGAGTGCAGATGGCACTCCAAACCCAAAAAGAATTTATGAAACGGCTTTAGGCCAATTCTTACCTGATGTATACGACTTTAGTCTGAGGCCACCGCTGCGGTTTCGAAGCTCGGCTAGGGCCTTCGCAATTTCTATTTCCGTTTGAATTGGACAAGGGATGACGGGACGGCGGGACGGTGGCACACTAACACATCGTTTATGAATGTAGCAGGTAATTGCGATGTAATAATCAAGACTTCATAACATAACATATTTTTCAGGTGTCAAGCCATACAAATGCACCCAATGTGACAAATCCTTCCGAGTCACCGGCGATCTTCGGCGGCATCTGCTGACCCACGAGAAAATGCGCAATCGCCTCGAAGAACAGAAGAACAAGAAAGAACCAAAAGAAAAGAAGGCATCAGCGAGCAAAGTCGACGTCAAAGTTGAAGCTCCTATCGCAAATGACGGGAACAATGAGCAGACGCTGAAGGTCGTAAGGAAAGTCGCAGTAGCATCTACAACTAGAGGTCCAATTTTGAGGAACGTGGATAAGAAGGCGAAACCGACAAAGAAGAATCAAGGTAAAAAGGAAGGTGCCCCTAACGTTACCATTGGTCAAAGAGCAGAGAACATACAATACAAAACAGAATATACAAATATTAACGCAGGTGCATACGATACAAGGCAAGATGGTGACTACCATAAGTTTAAAGAAGTTTACAACGACAATGTTGAGTATAGTAAAGAAGATGGACTTGTTAGTTACAAAGTTAAAGAACATTATAACGGACAGATAGTTGGGTATAAAGAGACGGGTATAGGTATGAGCGAGACGAGAGACTTTGCTATACTACGGCCTATGTTTAAGAATGATCACGACAACGCAGCAGAGAAACAAGTGTACACAAGACCGGAGAATACAGATGGTAAGATGCAGGTTTTTACACACGTGGAGAAAGGTAAGGACTACAACGGACCAATAGTAGCTAATTCGGCGTCTTTAGGAGATATGAGGCATTTAGATAGAGAGACAGGTAGAGATTCAAGAAACGATACGTTGCATGGAGAGACGATTGAGAACGGTTTCCTAGAGAGACTGGCTGGGCTCTACAACATACCGGCTTTATGAAAATAGTAATTATTACTGATTACATTCAGTAATTTTTTCCTCGTAATAATATACATAGTTTTATTTAATGTCGCTTATATTCTAGGATGTGAATAGTATCTGCCTTTACACCTACGTTCTTTCACGCGTGAATTATGCGTGTTCTTTCACGCAGGAAAGAATAAGCATGTCAATGTAAAAAAAGAACCAGAAAGATCGCGCCCGCCGCCATCTTCAATCGTGCGTGTTTTAGCGCCTTTTTGTCGTAATTATCATTGCAAAATGGCGGACATTTGACTATGGACCAAAGACAATTATAGAGTTATGTGATAATTTATATATCTTATAATAATTATTATTTATATATTTGCTTGCTACATAGTACAGTTTTGGACCTTATTAAAAAAAGAAGTACATGATATACAGCAACCCGTAGGGTATGCAAATATTGAAATTAAATCAATATACAATTTTGTCATTACATTTATAAATGGCGCTATCCCACAAATACATGCATTTTAATATTTATATTAATTAATTAATGTCAGCTTATTAATAACATCCATTTTGCATGATTAAGTAAAAACATTTATCAGCCATTTCATTTAATTTGTCTTTGAACATTTTAAACAGATTTGTAACTGTAGAGGTAATTTATTATAGATATTTATGCAGCAGGTAGGGGGCCGTTCAAGTATTACGTAAGCACGGGGGGGGGGGGGAGGTGTTTGCTTTGCTTATTTTGGATGGCATGGGGTGTAGGGGAGTACAGACGATGATTACGTCATCGGTAGGTATTTACTTTTTTAAATAAACGTAATAATACTGCTTACGTAATACTTGAACGTTACTATAACGCAAAAGGTGTCTTTGGAAAATATGTGTTATAAAAAGTTACTTTTAAAGTTTACTACTCTAAAAGAAAGTGAAGTGACATGAAATATGCGCGCGAAGGAACGTACACAAAAAATAGTTAAATGCAATCACTCAGGATTGCGCGCGATGTCCTTATCGCGCTAAATCGCGCGTGAATGAATGTCGTGTAAAGGTACCCAAAGGGTTGATTATGTAACGTTGCGTTCGTTTACTATATTAAACAGATTGAGGTACACTTTGTACAAAGTCGTTTACGTGGGTACATCTGTCGCGCTTTTTTCAGCAGTCAAGCAGCTTTGAGGTACACTTTGAACAAAGTGATCTTGCTGGCTCTGCTTGGGGACATTTCTGTTCTCGGCAGTCAATCAGATTTTTTTGTAACCTGTGTTTAGGTTGGAACCCCTTCTATCCCCATAGAGCAGTGATTTTTTAATAACCCTGGACAATGAACAGCGCCATCTAGTCCCACGTTAAGCAGAGTTTGTGTTATGGGTACTAGAAAACTTATATAAATAGATACATTGTATGTATTTACAAAAATTAATATCTATGTATTTATATCAACTGTCTAGTACCCATAACGCAAGTTCTACTTACCGTGCGACTAGATGGCGCTGGGTCCAGGGTTATTAAATAAAAAATAGCTTTTTAAATACATACATAATATACGTAGTAAACACCCAGACCGATACAAACAATCATATTCATGTATTCAAATGATTGCACCGTGCGAGGAATCGAATCCGCGACAATCGGAAGTAAAGCGGTGAGCTAAACCGCTAAATAACCGAAACCGAGAATTATTGCAACTGTTTCATAACAGTTGCAATAATTTTATAATATAATCGCTATATGTGTTCAATCTGTTTGAAATAAGGAACGATTGCAATTGCGTAACATAATGCCCCAAATTTTCCAGTCCCACCTACCATTCTTATTATGTTTAATTATATATGTATAAATATATAAAATATGGGGAAACTTACGATATAAAAATCATTAAAAAGGATTACTTTGACCATACGTTAATTGATATAATATTTAGTTTTTATTATTAAAATGTTAATTACGGGATACATTATGTTATTATTTGTTAATTTTGAAAACTCGTTTTTTAATATTAACCTTTTGAAAATAAATACCTCGGAATATCCTACAGCGCCATCTAGTCCCAAAACTTATATTATGGGACAACAAATAAAAGTACTTAAATACAATACATACATACCATACAACACATCCAGACAAATACAAACCGATATATGTACACATAAATATATAAATACAAATGTAAAACTTGTTATTATTGAACTTTGGGTTTTTAATACACATTTTTAATATTATTAATCGGATCTTAACATGAATAATTTTACTGATATACACATAAATCTAAATGTAAAACTGGTTATTATTGAACTTTCGTTTTTAATACGCATTTTTAATATTATTAACCGGATCTTAACACGAATATTTTATGGAACACTAGCTGCTCGTCCCGGCTTCTCTCGGGTGTACGATTAATATCATCTTTATAAAAACACCTTAGCAAATAATACCTTATTTTAGAAGATATTTGTTTACCATACAAGATTATAATCTCTTAACCTTCAAAGATAGAGATGTGTAGTCGCGGACTTTTTTTTTGATTGAGAGCAATTTCGTCATACATATTTTTTTGCCATATTTTCGTTTCTGCTCCGCTTCTATTGGTCGTATCGTGATATTTTAAAACCTATAGGTCTTGGGGATGATGTACCTTTCTAAGAGAGAAAGATTTTTTAAATCAGATCAGCAGAACCGGAGATTACCCCGAACAAACAATCATACAAACTTTACCTCTTGATAATATTAGTATAAATAAATGTATTTACCTATCTCAACGTTTCGACTATGTTGCACTAGGCGTGGTCACGAGCTGACTGGAGTAACATCAAGAGAGATACCGTTATCTTAATACTATAAACGCGAAAGTAAATATAGATGTTTGTTACTTTTTCACGCAAATTACTGAACGGATTTTGATGAAACTTTACAGCAGTGATTCCCAAAGTGGTCTATATCGACCCCCAGGGGTCTATGACAAACTGCAAGGGGTCTACGACAGCGGTCATCTTGTTTTTACTTTATGTTTTTAACACTAAACTTTACTACAATTAGAAATTTACAGATATCACCAGGTAAGAATGGGGGTCTACTCAAAACCGAAAAATATGGGAAGGGGTCTATCTCACAAAAAAGTTTGGGAACCTCTGCTTTACGTTATAATTTTTTACAGAAATGTATATAAACCGCGGACACAACTAGTTTACCACAAAATTATTCGTGTTAAGACCCGGTTAACAACAGAAATAAAATATAAAACTAAATAATGTGTTTAAGACTTTATTGTTAAAACTTTAAAGTCGAATATCCAATGTTTTTTTTATAAGAGAATACAGTTTATTATAGAATAATCAGAATAGAGAGAGAGAGGCTGGACTGTAGCCGTATAAACAACTTAATAGAAAATAATTAATTTGTATATTTAAGGAAGGTTTTGTCTATAAATATCATAACTTGTTACTTATAGTACCTACGTTAGAGTTTAAGATGCGAAAGATCGTTGAATTGTCATGAATTGAACAATAATACTTATATATAGTGATTTTTAAAATAAGAAAACATTTATTGCCTTGACAAATACGAGTTTTAAACTTCTCTCCATTCTTTCTGAATGAATTTTATCAATTATTATTGCTTCATTATTAATAAATTGTCTTTTTTTTTTATAATAATCAAAACCTATTACCGTTTTAAAAAATATGAAAGAAAAAAGAAATTTATTGTTAACTAATAACATGAATTTATAAAATTACAATAAAATAAAATAATGGTCGCTACAAGCAGTTGGTCACTTAAACCGGAGTCGCAATAAACGGTTGTATGTAAGTTATTCCTGACTATGAAACCTAACTTGAGTAAACATTACATTTAACGTCGTTAAAAATGGTATATGAATTTATAAAATATAATAATGGTCGCTATAAGCAGTTGGTCGCTTAAACCGGAGTCGCAATAAACGGTTGTATTTAAGTGCATCAGCATATACTAACAGCTTACTCTCACCGCACTGTTCTGTGTAGACCATAAATGGCCAATAATCGGCCGAAGACCACTTGTTAAAAAATTACAATAAAATATATACAGTTAACTTAGATGAAGGTAGTCTGGGGATATTTTTATCTAAAATTGTGTTAACAATTATATAAAAAAAAAAAATTGATGCATTCTTTTTGGTGACACTATATTACAGGTTGCCTCTAAAATGCTTTCTTCGAATAAATAACAGGTTGAGGTGGGGTAGGGAGGGGAAAGGGGGTGGGGCAGACTGTTTGGTGCATAGTTAGGTAGCAATGTTGTATTATATCGTTTGAAATTATACGCGGTTATTATTTACGTACAATTAAGAAAAAATTACGTTACAATAATAATAATCTAGCAATAGAATTGAAGAAACAATGGAAAGCACACACCATCTACATAGTACCCATAGTTTTGTCATCCACAGGAGTTATACCAAAAAGTCTGAACAAATACCTAGACACGTTGCATATCCCCTCCTCTACAATAGACCTATTACAAAAAGCCGTCATACTAAACACATGCCGAATAGTCAGAAAATTTCTATCTTCATCACATAACTCATCCACGCTTGGCTAAGGCCCGCGTGTTTGAATATATTACCCCCGTAAAAAGGGAGATATAATAAATATATATATATATATATATATATATATATATATGTAATAATAATAATAGTAATTTTATTAATTTACTAAAACTGTAATAATTATGAAATAATTTAATTTATTTGCGAAATATTGGTACAGTATATATGATGTTACATGAAATTGATTGTTCAGCAATATTAACCATGTAGGCATGCAAATTATATGAAAGTGTTCGTGTTATTTAAATATTCTTGGACACTAAAAATTACCAAGTGACAGCCAAGCAGTTGTATGTTTATATTATTTTATTTATTTATTTAATTCAGGCTACATGGCCCATATTATAAATACCTTATAGACTAACATACATAAGAAATAATAATCAAATATGTAAAATAAAATTGTCTCTATGGTCACGGCACTGACGACGGCAATCTGCCACGGTAGCGCCGATAGACCACCCCCTTCATGAAGGTGGGCACGAACGCTTTGAAGCTCGCGTTGTGGCTCGATTCCAACTGCGTCACCCTCAATGTCCGGTTGCTTTTAGTCCGGATGTAGTCAACAATGTCCTGTTCCTTGGTAGCGTAGTGTAGGCGGGATAGGTACATTGCCGTGGTCGGTGTTGCGGCACGTAACAAGAAGTTGGGCCCTGTCAGTGCTGTGCCACAATGGTTTAGATTGACAATATATTAGCATAGGTAGCATAGGCTGGGCCTGTCCTGTAGGAACCAGAAAACGAATTTTACAATATATTTATGTCTTGAAACTAATAAACCAAAATATGTAATACTAACCCCATACCAATACCAACAAAAGTAATAGAATAGTGAGTGGGGAGGCATGTGTAGGTTGTCTGTGTGTGTGGGTGGTATATGAATATGATTGGTCATTTTAGACATCTCCTATTTTAAACCTCTCTAACTTAATGCATCTGAACACATTTAGTTCAGGCATCCATAGTCTACGATAACCTTATACCATCACATGGGCCGTAAGCTTGTATGCAACCATTTTGTTATAAAAAAAAACTAAATATTGAAATATATTTGTATGTTTACACGTTTACACTATCGCATAGAGATGTACTATCTCGTTCTTTCTCATGTAATAGTTAATGTCTGAAAGTATAATACATTGGTTTCTTAACTCTATAGGAATATTAAAAAACAACATTGATTTTTTTATAATTATTCATAATTTTATATTTTTTTTCAATATTTCTAAGGGAGTAAGAAGCCGAGTTAATTAATATTAGTTTTAAATTATGTTTCATGTACATAGAAGTTATTTGGGTAAACATTTAATGAAAAACTGTCACTTGGTATTATTTTTTTAATTCCATGGTTAATACAGACATTATATTTAAAAATCCTACTGATTATCATAGAACAAAAGCTTTATGTATGCTTTATAATGTTAATTAAATAATATTTATACATAATGTTATATGTAAATGAAGCCTTGCTCGATCCTAAAAGAGTCCTCGGCGGTCTAGCAGTTTAGCATACCGCCTCTCTTCCGATGGTCGCGGGTTCGATCGATTTTACTAATTCTGTGAAAACGATTGTTTACTTAGAACTGAGTATGAATATCAAGTAATCATTTGCAAGGATCGGGCACTGTTTTCTTACATATGGTACCTCCGCTCAAGCAGTGTCGCAACACAGTTACCGAAATGTATAAGATTTTTTTAAATGGATGATTATGGAATGATGCATACGCCTACGTGATGGTTTATGCTGTCCGGGCATCAGTGGAGGTGTGAAGGATGGAGATCAAGATGACGAGCAAAAAGTAAAACGGCACCGTTGTAGTTGATAGAATATTTTTTGTATTAAATTGACTTATGTCATATAAAAACAATATAATATTATAAAAAATCAAACAATAAAAAAGGTATAAAAATAGTTTGCAACATAGTCCCACCCGTGTAGCATTTTGCTACACAATTATGTCCTCATGGAGTAGGGCCTTTTTGTCCAGCACGGGTTTCCTCAGCGTGCCCCCTTTGGAGGCCACATCAGCTACTCGCACAAGTCCATCGTTGCCCGGGAAAAACAATGTATTTCTACGTATCTATGAGGGCATAGGCCATATGTCAAGCGGTAAATCGGGTGGTACAAATTTCCAGTCATAGTGCATAGCATCAGCAAAATCTCTCACGAGCTGGTAATGGAACACGGCTAACTTCAGGCTTTCACTATCGAACTGTCTCAATTTTGGTATGCTTCTGTCTAATATAAAGCCTCGTAAATTTTTTATTCTGCAATCAGTTGAAGAATTTTCGACGATTTGTAGAGAAGTTTCATAGGTCTTCATGCACATAAATAAACGAAAATGTGACATTCGGTGTGACACCGTCTTTGAAACATCCATTTTATTTTCTAAGTTCTTAGGCAATGTATTTGAAAACTCTTTGTTATCGTTCAATGTAGGTTGTCTAGAGAAACGAACATTATTTGACGTTGACCGAAATAAATTATTATTAGTCGATTTTGATGTAATTTGACATGTCAAAGGTTGTTCATTGTCAACATATTGCAAATATTCATATTTTTTAGCATTATCAGAAGAAAATATAGTCGGAATATTACGGTTGATAGGTTCCGAAATATGATGAGATGAATTACTCACATAATTCTGATCGACATAGTTAGTCTCCGGAATTGAACCTGGTAAAAAATGAGCGTTATCTTTTTGTTTAGGATTCATTACGGGCTCATTGATGTCTATATTTGGACAGGTAAAAGTATTATGTGCGTCGTTTACCCAGGACGCAGTACGAGAATGTGATGGACTAACCAAACGAGTGGAGCGGCGCTCTGATTCCTGAGCCGCTAGGTTTGCTTCCATCTCCAGTTCTTCTACTTGTTTAGCCTGTTGAATGAGCTTACGTTCATGTTCAAACCTTTTCTGGGCCAGCTGCATGGCGAACTCTTGCTCACGTTCAAACTGCTCACGTTCCCGTTCCATGCATCGTCGAGCTAACTGTGCCTCTACAGTCAACCTACGTGCCCTAACTGTGGACGATGACTGTAGCGACCCCGACAAATGCACTTTAGAACTGGAGCCATATTTCTTGCGTTCGGTGCTTAACGTAGGACTCTGAATAGGCGTAATAAGTTCAGGGTGGCTTGCCGCGAGCATCAACGTGGGTTCGGCTAAAACGTGGTCAAATTCTGGTGACCGACCGAACCCACCCGCGACGAGCATATCAGACTCCGAACATACTTCGCTAGTATCCTTCGCTTGCGTATATTTTTGTGTCTTCCATCCAGTTTGCATGATTGTCCTCGTAAATACTTCGGCGATAGAGGACCAAACTGTGAAGGTCGGCTCGAAGACCAAATGTGAAGGATGGAGATCAATATGACGAGCAAAAGTAAAACAGCACCGTTGTAGTTGATAGAATATTTTTGTATTAAATTGACTTATGTCATATAAAAACAATATAATATTATAAAAAATCAAACAATAAAAAAGGTATAAAAATAGTTTGCAACAGGAGGATTATAAGATGAACAAAGTATCATCATCATTTCAGCCTGTATCTATCCACTGTTGGATATAGGTCTTTCCTAATCCCTTGCACCAAGTACGATCTTCCGCCTTCCGCATCCATCCACTCCCGACCACCTTCGTCGGTTCACCTTGCAGGAAAATATATATCTGTGGAATATTGTTATCTATGGTATATATCTATGAAAATGTCGTTGTCTGTGGTAGCATGTTCAATAAAAGCACGTACCCGCCATCCATTTTTCTTCTTGGGTTTTTCACCCGACCAAGCGACAAGTCTACAGTAGTTTCAATGATTGTAATCCCGAAAATACCGTTTACAAGGCGTCCTGCCCATCATATTTCAATATCAAGGGGGAAGGGGATTGTTAGTAATGTGGATTGATAACCCCATTGCTAGCAATGTACCTTGTCAGGTCGACCTCCACGTGGTTCCCCCTGGAAACCATCGTGTTTAATTCCTGGTGAATTAGTCACGATGGGCTAACTGACCTGACCTCATGCTCATCTTATCATCCTCCACTGGTGCCCCGCCAGCGTAAACCGTTAGCGCAGGCGGGTGCACCATTCCATTATCAACCGCAAAAAAAAAATTTCAATACCATGAAATCAGCCCATGGTGGTAAATTCACCAGGAATGTATAATAATATTCCAGGGGAACAGCGTGGAGGTCAACCTGACTAGGTACATTGCTAGCGATATAGTAATGAGTCCACATTACTAGTAATCTCTTTCCCCCCAAATTGATCTGGTCTAAAGAGCCTGGGTTTTTTTCGAATTATTCCAATTCTGACCATAACTTGTCCTTATAGCTTCAAACAATAGGAAGCGAGTGCAGATAGCACTCCAAACTCGCGCATAATAAGTCCTATTGAACATATTATTTATATATCTAATTAAATGTTATTTTAAGTCCATTTAATTACGTCATAATTTCGATTACCTTATGAATCATCCTCAGGCATATAAGCCGTCAGGAATTGTTTTCATTGATTTCCTCAGGTCATAAGAATTGACTGATGGTTTGCAATTGGCTAGTTACATGAAAAAATATGCAGGTAGGTAAGAACAGTCTTTCGAAATATTGTTTTCTAGTAAAATTCTTATACCCCTCTATTATTAATATATTATATATAAATTATAACATTAATTGAATTGTTCATTTAAGAAACTGTGTTATACAGGTTATAGGAGGGTATGACTAGGAAATTGTTATTTAAACAAGTATGTTTTCAAAACATAATGAAAAATTCGAATTGCTTAACAATCAAACTTCCCCAAGAGTGGGGCCCACAGGCTGTGGGGCGTGGGCCCCTTTGGCAAACACTGTCTTAGATGAGTAATGTTTTTTTTAATATGTAACACTGTTGTGAGAGGAGGTGCGTTATAATATAATGATATGTTATTTTGCAGCCGGAGCGTACTTCCATAGCGACTTAATTAACTGTATCTTCAACGGTTGTAAATAAGACTTAAATTTGTATATACTTATAAAGATGAATTGTAAATATTTATAATTTATCATCAATAACGTAATGAAATAAAGTTTTCCATTTATTTCCCTCTTTTATTATTAATAACCCGCAACAATCATGCATCATTGGATTTTTTTATGGATGATAATGGAATGGTGCACCCGCCTGCGCTAATGGTTTACGCTGGCGGGTCACCAGTGGAGGATGATCAGATGAGCATGAGGTCAGGTCAGTTAGCCCATCGTAACAAATTCACCAGGAATTTATCACGATGGTTTCCAGGGGGAACCGCGTGGAGGTCAACCTGACATGGTACATTACTAGTAATGGGTTCATGAGTCCACATTACTAACAATGCCCATCCCCTCTACTTGACCACGACTATGTGACCCCCTCCTGGCGCCAAAGCTGGATCCGCTTGGAAGCTTGGATAAAGGTGATGTCATAATGGCAGAAAATACCAGGATTAGTTAGTAATAAAACCACTAGACAATTCAAACGACCCCATCTAGTCCCATCTGATGTATGCTATGTGTTTGTAATTGTTGAATAAAGAACTTATTTATCTAAGAGAAAAAAATATTATTATTATATTAATGTAAGGGAAATAATTGTTATTCTTGGACATGTTTCAACCGGAAACTACGGATTTCTGGCAGTCATATAACATAACTCACTACCGGATCTTTGATGACCGAGCTGAATATTTGGTAACCATATATTCTTTGTATGTCATACCGTTTTAAAATCGTATAGTTCACCTTATAGAAATGAAAGAATGAAAGAAAGAAAGAAAAACATTTATTGTCAACCATTATTACATATAAATAAACATTTGACAATTGTACACTTTAAATGCTAGAAATGCCCCGCGGTTTTATCTGCGCTAAATTTCAATATAACATATAGGCAATGTTATTCTGAAGTTCACTTTATAGAAATACTAGCTATGACACGCGGTTTCACCTGCGTTATTTCGATATGAAATATAGCCTATGTGTTATTCTGATGCATAAGCTATATTACTGTAAAGTTTCATCTGTTGAGTAGCTTTTGCGTGAAAGAGTAACAAACATCCATACGTACAAACTTTTGCGTTTATAATATTATTAAAATTAAGACTTAGTAAAAGATTAGTCAATTTATATCGTATACTAGCTGTACACGCGACTTCGTCCGCGTGGAATTTAACTTTATTTTTCTGAAATAAAAGTAGCCTAAGTTACTCATTACATCAGCTACCTGCCAGAAAAAGTCCCGTTAAAATCGGTCCAGCTGTTTCAGAGATTAGCCGGAACAAACAGACAGACAAAAATTGTAAAAAAGGTTTTTTTTGGTACCGTATTTAATATATTCATATGCATGTAGTAAAAAACGGTTATTTCAATATTACAAACAGACACTCCAATTTTATTTATATGTATAGATAATTTTTGTAAACATCAAGAGACGTTCATGTTGTAGCGGTTCACTACACCGACTTACGACGGAAAAGGTAGTGAGTTTAAATATAGCCGATACAAAAATAAAGTATGTGTTTACAATTTTTTATATATTTATTTTAATCTTAAGGCAGAAGGTTTAAATAAGGGGATGACATATATATGTACAGAGGTTTAGTTTAACTAGTGGTCGTTCAAAGTTCCACTTTAATAAATTTAATTAAGATTTTATTATCAAATACTATACTATACTTCTATGCATACGTGTGTAATTTTTTTTTAATTTAATGAATTTTTATCCATCATTAAAAAAAACATTAGCATTCTGCACTCCTCTATAAGCAATTTTGTATAGTTTATGTATATTTCAAAAAATCAGTATGCTCTCCTCTATATAAGTTATTATTCTGCGAAATTTCATACAGTTAGAACTCCCTGCGATCGAACCCCCATCAAATTCAAACGGGGATCGAAATTAGGTCTGAGCCACAGATAATATAATATTAGACAGATATTACAGAGCCGAGGCTCGAACCTCTACTGCCCTCAGACTAAAGTCGTATCAGCGGGAGTTGGCCTACAGCCTCTCCATAAGTTACTCAGCTGGTTTGGAGTGCCATCTGCACCTGCACTCTATCGTCCGGTGAAGCTGTAAAGGCCAACTGCGGTCTTTGAGTAGTTCGAAGAAAAAAAAACTTTTAAAAAACCCCTTTTTTAAAAGTTTTTTTTCTTCGAACTACAAACCTACTAGTTTGTAATATAATAATAATATAATTTCATTAAAGTTCAGCGCCATCTAGACCCAAGTTAAGCTACTTAAAGCTTGTGTTATGGGTACTAGATAACTGATACATATACATAGATTTTTTTTTTGTAAATACATATTATACATAGATTGTAAAAAATGATGATGCTTTTTCTATTGAGTTTATTATTATATGCTCCATTGTTCAGGTGATGCGTAGGAAATTTTGAATTTTATCGTGTTATGCTATATGCAGGGCGGCAAAATCGCGCGTTTCACGTGACGTGACGTTTAAATAATTATGCGGAGACTATTGAAATAGGCGGCCAATTTATTCTTCGGCAGTTGTTTTGATCGGTTTGTGTGCATGGTGGGCGGTGCGTATTAATTTCAAAGTATTTACACTCACCTACAGGAATTCGCTTCTGGTCTCTGCGTAAGTACAAAAGTATTTGTACTGGTGAAAACATGCGTTGCCCGCGCCGCCCCACTATTTATTGTTCCCAGTGATTTATTTGAATTTTTATTAAATTATCAAAATGTTTAATTTTGACAACAATTTTGAGGTTATGTGTCAAAAGTTTACAAGTAAACCTTGCCATTTGATTCCATAGGATTTGTAGTTTTACCGGAACGCGTGATAAACCGTTTTTTACCTTTAAAAACTTACCCCGCCTCAAATCGCCCGTGAATTATTTTCCTTTAATTTTTATTTTCCTTTCCAATATTTTTTTACGTTTACATTATTATATATTTTTTTCACTTTCAAACCATTTTCAAAGGTTTAATCTGAATCTAGAGTAGAAAATAGTTAATACTACAATAGTTTTTATAATTTCTCTTAGCGGCACGGAGCTCTTCTATCATTTAGCTGTACCACAGATAACATACATGGTAGTACTATGGTAACTGTTTACTTTTAAAATTAATATTTACTTTTAAATAACAAATTAGGGTATCGACCCAATGGCTATTCAGTTCATTATGTTTATGAATACACCAGCGAACTAAATAGTAGGGCACTTCACGGGAATTTTCCTTTATTAGATACAAGTGGGTGGTGTTTCTATTTAGGTGCATGTTAATGAAGGGATACTCTATGGTTAACATACTTTTTATGTTTACTTCGTATGAAACAGTTGGCGATTTTCTTGATTAACGAAGACCACCCCCAAAAATATCCACTACGATCGGTCTTGCGCTGCTCGCATTCAGTGCCATCCAGCAATCTTAACCAGATCCTCGGTCAATCTTGCTCGACTGTTAATAATTTACTCTGAGATTCTACGTAGTTATAATAATATATATTAATACTTGATGTGATTAAGAATTGATGATGGCAAGACTCCTGCATTTGTATCCAGTTTCACTGCTACATTCCACTCTATAGACTAAACCAGTTATACGTGCACAGTAGCCACAAAATCACGAGTGAAGCAAACGTACTTACGTACAGGATTATATAGATACTCTTCTAGCAGAGACTATAAATTTTACTTATAAAAATATACAATCTCTGGTTAATCTAGTGATACATACTCTATGCTCACTTTTAAAACCGCAGCTAAAAACGGCAATAAAATTCAGTTGCAATGAAGTGCTGAGTGCATTCACCGAATCACCTCAAATTAAAGTGTATTAAAACGAAATGATTACATTAAACAAGTTGCAAAGAACGTGTCTGTCAGCGATCATAGTGAATTTTCTGTAAATCGAACATTAGAAAACAAACATGTCAGAATTCCCGCCGAATTAAAACAGTAATGGCGGACATCAATCTGCCACGCTGGCCCACGCGAATGCGTAACCGTTGAACTGGTCCTAATTAAAGAACCTTGTTTACTTTATCTAGAAGCTTTAATGGTGGGTTGAACTAAATCTGATGCTGCAGCCCCAAAATAATCTCACTCACGTGCGCAGTGTATTTGGTAGTGACGTGTTTTCCTTTTTAGGTAATACTTACCGGATTGGCGATGTTTGGGTTCTTGATTATTATTGAATGGATAGTTTAGTTACGCGTATACAAATTGGTCTTTTACATTGTTAAATCATAAACGTCAGAATATTGTAATGTAAAGTTATAACAATTATTTCAAAGATCAACACGCTAGTTTCAAGTTCTCTCATCACAATATCGAGCTTCTTCCTCGTTCTTAAAATGACGTTCGAAAAAGCTTGAATACTTGAAGGCTAGATTAAAAAAAAGTTATTCGAAGTACTTAAATTTAAGATTATTTGCAGAATTTTCTGTTTTATTATATTTGCAACAGGCATGGAACCTTTACAATATATACTCGTATTGCTTCTTGCTTTAATGCATTTTTTTTAAATTAAAAATTAATCAAATAAACTAAACTTTATGTTCCTAAATTTTGATTGTTATTTTTCCACAGTATATAAATATAAATCGATTAGAGGCATTTTTGATAATATTTTTTTTTTAGTTTTATTTTGCCTATAATGATAAATGAGGCAAAGAGTCTAAGCCTATACAGCCGTTGTCTTCAGTAGGTATAATTTTCGTATATAAGTTTTTTTTACATTCGTCACATTTAATACATTTTTCTTAAATTTCGTTTACATTTTTGCTCTTAATTTTTCCTTAAAGATATCGAGAGATGTGTTCGTTGGGTAAAAGCCTTCATCAATAACTGCCCAGATGCCTATCCCACGCCTGTATAATCGAGTTCACTTGTACGTGAATTGTTTGGCCGATCTATCGCCATGCGTCAATGATTCTCGTACAAGTACTACAACAACAAACTCATGATTGTAAGGAGTTAGATGGAAAGGAATATGTATACATTATAAATAGGTGTACTCGTAATACTTATAAAACAATATGAATAATTAAAAAAAATAAAATAATAAAAATAATGTTGTATAGGGGTGACTAAAAAGTTTGTAATCTCCCAGAGATTACAAACTTTTTTGTCATATTAGAATGTCTACATAGCTCCTTTTTCGATGTCAATAACTGTTTTTCGGAGAGCGAAGGATATCCAAGCATCTTCCAGGAAACTATCTGATATCGCTATCAATTTATTGCCGTATACAGAAAGAAAGAAAAATATTACAGTGCTTTCTAATTGTTTACAAAACAAACAAAAACAATGAAAAAAAAGATATAATATAATTTATATATGTGATGATATACAAAAAAATAGGTAATTTATACATACACACAGCCACTGAAATGACTTCTGTCAGCTTTATAGCATCCTCTATGTTAACATAAAGCTGGTATTCAGAAGCATTAGTACGAACAAAAAAAGAGAGAAGGCACTAATAAATAAATATTAATAATAATTAAAATAAAATGAGCTATAAACAAACATAAACAGAATTAAAAAGAAAAGAATAACGCGATAAATAAAATTTACACAAAATACAAACTTATAATAGACTTATATACTGTTTTAAACTTGACGTGGTCATTATTTATACGTATAATTAGTAAAATAATAATAAAATATCGGGAAATCAGCAAATAAATATAAAACGTGGTAAGATCCCGTGATTTTTATAATAGACTATTGCATATAACAGAAAAGAAACAAATAGACATTTTCTATTTTCTATAATATTATTAAGACTTAGTCTTACTATGTAATATTATGTTATCTGTGGTCTTACTAATATTAATAAAGGCGAAAGTTTATGCGTATGGATGGATTATCCTACTGAATTGATTTTGATGAAACTTTACAGTAATATAAACTATATTATTGTAAATTTACATCTAACAGAAAGTTAAATACATTAAAGATATATATAGTTATTTATTCACGTTTTGGTTTTAATTCTAAAGTTTCTAAATTGTAAATATTAATAAATGTAGGTATAATCAGTATATTTAATTACCTAGTTCCTTACTCAGATTCATTAAACAATTATAAGGATATATTGAATCTATAGAAATTTGTCTGTAATCATTATATCTTAATACCAATCTGGAGTCTAGTGTTAAACCTTTCTCTTCAACAGTTTCGGAATGAATGCTAAACAAACAGAATCTGCATTAGAAGATGGCGTTCTAAAAATAGGTAAAGTAGTATTATTGGGGACTAGTGCGCCGCTAGCGCCATCTAGTTTCAGAATATTACAAATACAGGTAATGATGATACAGGATTGATGCTTGATTCCAGCGACAGCTATATCCGGAGCTAGCGATAATACATCAAAATCCGAAAATACATCAGAATAACACAGGCTATGTTTTTAAAACGATATTATGTAAATTGGGTAAAATATTATGATAAATGTCAATTAAGTATGATACATATTATGTATGTTCGTATAACGAGACGTCAATCAAACAACTGTGCTGAGCTATGGCTGATATATATCTAATATCATTCTAATGAAGTACCTCCCATATTATTATCAAAGTACCCACAATACAGATGAAGTTGCAAGGGCCAGCTAGTTTAGTATACTTTAAATATTACTCATAGATGTCTTTCAGATAAAGATGCAACGCGATAATTGAGTAATGCGCCAACGTGCACTCGGACATGCGTATGCAGTGCATAATCAACCACATATATCTATTTGATATTAAAAGAAAAGATTATGAACAGTGTATATCTGTTTAATGATTAAAAAAATTGATTACTTTCGAATATAAGCATGACCAAATATGCGTGATAAGTTTGCTATATATATATAAATAAAATTGAAGTGTCTGTTTGTAATATTGAAATAACCGTTTTTTACTACTTGCATATGAATATAAACACGGTACATACACCAAAATAATCCATCTAGTCCCAAGCTAAACAAAACTTGTGTTCTAGGAACTAGACACTTATATATTTTTTTATAAATACATAAATCTAAACATATAAATAAAATTGGAGTGTATGTTTGTAATATTGAAATAACCGTTTTTTACTACATACATATTAATGATAAATAAGGTACGTACACCAATATAACATTTTTAAAATTTTTGTCTGTCTGTCTGTCTGTTTGTTCCGGCTAATCTCTGAAATGTCTGCACCGATTTTGACGGGATTTTTATTGGCAGGTAGCTGATGTAATAAGGAGTAGTAACGTAACTACTTTTATTTTAGAAAAATAAAGTATGTTGCAAAATTCCACGCGGACGAAGTCGCGCGTACAGCTAGTACATATAATATGTATATATAAATATATATATATATATATACATAGCGTACTACATGTACCTACATGTACATGTACTATGCTATGTGTATCACGCGCATTATTCACCATGTATAGGTTATCACTAGGTTCATTCTCCGTCTAAGCCGAACAATGGTTCAGACATGAGGAGGGCGTGTTCTTTTTTAATTTTATTACATCGATATTTAATTAAGATATTTAATATCTTCTTTATACATATATAAAAATGAATTGCTGTTCGTTAATCTCGCTAAAACTCGAGAATGATTGAACCGATTTGGCTAATCTTAGTCTTAAAATATTCCTGGAAGTCCAGGAAAGGTTTAAACGGTGATAATATATAAAGAAATTGTATGTAAAATAGTATAAACTACAACTTTATGTTCCCATACAAACTGCTTATATCTGTTAAACAGAGTGCGTTCAGAAATGTATTGCGTAACTAAACTTCAAAAATCTTTGACATATTTCATTTTGAGGCAGAACGTAGTTCTCTGGGTCAGATAGTTTAATAGAAAATAATTGGTAGAAAGAAATTGTTAGTAATATGGACTAATGAGCCCGTTGCTAGGAAATGGTACATTGCTCGGTCAGGTTGGCATTCATGCGGCTACTTTTGGAAACCATTTGATAAATGCATCGTGAATTCGTCACGATGGACTGGGCTGACCTATAATATGAAATGAAATGATATTTATTCAGTAGAAAACTAAAACACACATTAAACAAACAAAAAATAGAATAACAAATAGTGCGAACAATTACAAACAAATAACAGTATACAAATTACGTGTGTACGCGTGTGCGTGCATGTGTATGTCTGTCGAAGCATCCACTGAATTGGTCCGTGCTCAGCATAATGCTGCAGCGGCTGGAGCGCTGCAACGCTGTTTTTCAGCACAAGACCTGGGGTAGTGTACTGCTGTGTTGTACACGATTTATGATATGATACAATACTTAATATATAATAAATAATAATCTCAGGACAATTCATACGTTAAGCTAGCTAAAGCTTTTGTTATAGGTACTAGATATTTAATTTTTATATAGTGTATAATACATAAAAAACACCCAGACCGATACAAACAATTATACTTATGAATACAAATGTTTGTACGATACAAGGAATCGAACCCGCGACCATCGGATGTAAAGCAGTGGCCAAACCGCTAGACCGCCGAGATAGTCCTCACGTTTATCTTTTCATTCTCCACTGGTTTAATATCGGTCTTGCCTTCATCGGTGAGTAGATCAGAAATATAAAATAACAGACAAATTTGTTTTTTTGGTGTCATACATATGAATGAACTCACTAACTCTCGGATATAGTTGTTTTGTTTGGTTGTTGCCAGATTTGAACTGACTACATCTAGGACGTAATTCAGGGTAGTAAACCATTATACTTCGACGTTATAACGAGACGAGATGAGCTTCTTAGCATTCAGATGGACAGAGATTAAGTGCCTTCGGTTTCTATGTTGATTGTCGCATGCCTAATCCTTGTTGTTCATTAAATATAAGTAAATCAATATTTATTTAAAAGAGCAACACGTTTCTAGTTTATTCTTCTTGTGATGAATCTACATTCCGAATAAGCGGTAGAATAAAAAAACTTGACTATTTTTTATATTAAGTCTATTTGAATAAAGATTATTTCTATTTCTATTCCATGGATTCACCGTACGAGTACCGGGTGCATCGTGTAGCAGAGAGGGATACTCCCAGCAGTTGCTTCCAGAACTTCCTGGGACTTGTGACTCGGGTGTAGGTTTAAGGGACTCTTTGCCTACGATAGCTAATTGATTTATTGCCAACATAACACAAATAATACGATTTACATTAAGACACAACATAAAAAATAATATAGAAAGTTGGTAATAGGAGCTGCCTCAGCTGTTGCTGATATAAGTACAACCTCATTGAGGTGCACCTATACAGCGCTGGTTTTCAGGCAGCCCCCATTATTCATTAAAAAAAACTAACTTGCGGATTCATGTACGTCAACACTCCCCTATCTAACACGTCTCGTGTTTCTCTCCCTGCCCAGCCAAATCTAGTAGGAGCCTGCTAGTGCAGTTTTAGATACACGTTCTAATGTAGAACTTACTGCAGTTATAGACGAGCCATGATATTAGAATTCTGAACAAAACTCTGTACGATTCAATAAGGGCAGTGCCAACTGTTATAGCGTAGTGTTTATTTCCACAACGGTTTAGTTACATTTGCCGTCGAGAGAAAAACAGATTTCACGCCAAAATATCTTCGCTTCAGTAATACTTAAGTATTGGAATTCATTATTCTGATATTTTCGCAGTTGAAAACAAGTCACTAAAGGTAACCGAAAGGGAGACTAACTATTTAGTATTCTATGGATTCACCGTGCAGGAGCCGGGACCATCGTGTGGTAGAGAGGGAAACTCCGAGCAGTTCCCGGGACTTGTGACCCGGGTGGATTTTCGCAGTGAAAAACAAGTCACTAATGGTAACCGAAAGGGAGACTAACTATTTAGTATTCTATGGATTCACCGTGCAGGAGCCGGGACCATCGTGTGGTAGAGAGAGAAATTCCGGGACTTGTGACCCGGGTGGAGGTTTAAGAGTCCCCTTACAATACTCCCAATCACCACTCGTCTTTCTCTCTGCTCAGACAAATCTGGTAGGAACCTGCTGGTACAGCTTTCAATATACATTTTATTTTAACTTACTACAGTTCTAAACAAGCTATCACCTTAGATTTAATTAGATTCCTCGTGTTGGAGCTGGGACCATCGTGTGGCAGAGGGAAACTCCGAGCAGTTCCCGGGACTGTGACCCGGGTGTAGGTTTAAGGGGCCCTTTGCCGACGTACGTACCAGTGAAACCAGCGCCAAGTTCGCACAGAACATGTAAAGCTGAGTGGAGCCATTTCCGTGCCTATATGTATGTAAAAACTTTCAGTTTTTTTTTTAATCATACATATATGCTAATTTATACATACATATATTAAGTTAAGTTTAATTATATATAAATACATATTATTTTACCTTTTTTTTAGTGTTTTTGTTTGTTTTGTTTCTATAAATTTATGTAATTTTGTTTTTGTAAATAACTAAAACGCACTGAATAAATATTTTTCTTTCTTACATTCTACGTTAACACTCATACACATAAACGAAACGTGTACTGTACATTAAGTAATAAAAAAACTTGGCACATGTCGTACATATCGTTAATGAGATCAACAAAATTGTTTCTTAAATTTTTGTTTGTTTGTTTTCATAGTGCGTTGGAGAATGGACTTCATAATTTTGAATGCAGTTTTCACTGGTTAATAGGCTGTAGATATATTAAAGCCAATAAATTATTAATATATAAGTCTGTATTAAATCGCCTTACTTCCGATTGTCGGGGGTTCGATTCCTCACACCGCACCGTGCAAACATTTAAGTTCATGAGTATAATTGTTTGTATCGTCCTAGGTCATTTCTATGTTTAATATGTAAGTATGTATTTACAAAAAAATTAAGTATTTACATCAGTTGTCTAGTACCCATAACACAAGCTCTGCTCAGTTTGAGACTAGATGGCACTTCATGAATTGTGTAGGGATAAAAAAATCTAGAATCGACGCGTATGAATTAGCAATCACAGTTACTAGTACGTAACACGTTAACGAAACACATCTGCTTCTTCCTTATCCCATTTATTTGTGGTCGGCGTAATATGTTTTTCTCTTCCATTCATCTCTGTTCGCAGTCATCTCGTTATTTACTCCCTTTCTTACCATGTTTCACACAGTCCACCCATCTCTTTTTCGGCCTTCCTCTGCCCTTACAACCATCCACATTCATATGTAACACCTTCCTTAAAATATTATCTGTCATTCCTACGCATTACATGTCCATTACACGTAAACGAAACTCATTTACTTCTTCCTTATCTCATTTATTTGTGGTCGGCGTAATATGTTTTTCACTTCCATTCATATCTGTTCGCAGTCATCTCGTTATTTACTCCCTTTCTTACCATGTTTCACACAGTCCACCCATCTCTTTTTCGGCCTTCCTCTACCCTTACAACCATCCACATTCATATGTAATATCTTCCTTAAAATATTATCTGACATTCCTACGTATTACATGTCCATTACACGTAAACGTAATTATGAAGTAGAAATACATTTCATTTAGAAAACAATTAGGTAACGTGTTGATGATGGTCATAATATTTACCACATGTCGCCGGTCCTGTGACGCACTGTTTTCTTGCCCATCGCATTTTTCAGATATACCTATGATAATTTTAAGCTTTATTACAGAAGTTCCAGTTGGGGTTAGAATCCGACTGTCGATAACGTCCCTACCTCATGGACAGTTGGCCCTGATTTCCAATAATGTAAATTAGTAACAATTCCCTAATTGTTAGTCTCATGGACAGTCGGCCCTGATTCCCTCTAGTCCACATTACTATCAATTCCCTCATTGTTAGTAATGTGTATTGATGGCCCTATTGCTAGCAATGAATCATACCAGGTTGACCTCTTCATTCCTACAATAATAATAATAATATCTCAGGACAATTCACACAGCGCCATCTAGTCCCAAGCTAAGCAGAGCTTGTGTTATGGGTACTAGACAACTGGAACCCATTGGTAACAAGACCTATTGGAAACCATCATGATAAATTACTAACACGTTAGGCTAACTGACCAGACCTCATGTTCATCTTATCATCCTCCACTGCTGGGCCGCCAGACCGCGAGCACAGGAGGAGGCACCATACCATGATCATCCGTTAAAAACTGTCGACAAGGAAAGGGAAAGTAATGTGGACTAATGACTCCAATATACCTGTCAGGTTAACTTCCATTTATTTATTTTTATTCCCACTGTAAACCAAAAATAAATAAATAAATTCTTGGTGAATTTGTCACGAAGGACTAACTGATCTGATCTCATGCTCATCCTATCATCCTCCACTAGTGTCCCACCAGCTTAAGCAATTACCATCGACAAGCGCATCCATAAAAAAACACTAACATCCAGTTAAACAGACGTTTTCAACTTGTCTCGATCTTATTATATGTAAAGACTAGCTGTTCTCGCGACTTCGTCCGCGTGGAATTTAACTTTATTTTTCTAAAATAAAAGTAGAACTAAAAATTATTTTGTTAATTTATTCGTTCCATTAGGTTTAAACTAATGCATTAACACCCTGCATCATCCCTTATTTTATCTCAATGGGGGTTGAATTTATCAAAATCCTTTCTTAGCGCATGCCTACGTCGTAACATCTACCTGCATGCCAAATTTCAGCCCGATTCGTCCAGTGGCTTTGGTTGTGCGTTGATGGATCACTATGTCAGTCAGTCACCTTTGAGTTATATATATTTAGATAATATGTAGAAGTCTCATCATATTCTGTTGTTTCCAGTTCACAAATATTTAAACGAAATTAATACAGTAATTAAACAAAAACAATTCATTACTGAATCAAAACACTAAATTACACATACCTATATATTTAAATTATCTAAATCTGCAATGCGCAAATGTTTTCGGTCGTCCACAGCATTGCGTCTTGTGAATGATCTTGTTTAATTTATATGTGAATCATTGAGAAGAGAAACATACGAGTATTTGTTACTTTTACAGGAAAATGAAGTGACTGCGTAAACGTTTGGTATGCAAACTGAATGAAAACCAAAATAAAACTGGAAGATTTATTAAGTGATCTTTTTATGTAATTGAAAAACACAAAGGTAGACTAAAAAGTCGTGTAATGGGTACCTTAGTCTCCTGTGTTTCAGCTGCGAAGCAGCTTGCTTTGTAGGTTGCAATTATAGGCAGTAAAATTACAGGATCTAAGAGTCATGACTCAAGGCATTGGTCCTCTGGAATAGCAACGCATGAGTGATATCACGAACTAGGTGAAGCTGTGTGAATTGTTCAGAAATCATTAACTAAGTTATTAGTGACGAATTTCTTCTAGATCAAGTAACGAACTACTGGACAAGCAGTTTTTTTTATAATGATTGACAATGGAATAGTTCTCCTACTTGCGCTAACAGTATACGCTGGTGGGGCACTTGTGGAGGATGATACGATGAGAATGAGGTTAGGTCAATTAGTCCAACGTCAGGAAATCAATTGGTTTCTAGGAAGAATTGCGTGGAAGTCAACTTTACATGTGGCAGGTCAGTTAGCCCATCGTGATAAAATCACTTTATTCGTAGGGAGAACTGCGAGGAGGTCTACCTGATGTAGTACATTACTAGCAATGAGCTGCTTGTTCTAATTACTAAAAATCTCTCCCCCTAACATTGGGCAAGCTGTATTCTTCTGTTTCAAACCCATGCATAATAAGTGTAAGCGTACTACAGTACCGTACTGGAGTGTAGGGAGATATTGATAAAAAATATGACGTTCACAAGATACCGGAAGGCCCTATGTGAATAAATATTGTTAAGTTTGAGTTTGAGCACATCGCACGTCACAATACGACGTCATTTCCTAAACCTAAAGATAACAATACATTGGGCAAGTAATGAGCATGGAATGTTAGCCTACGTACAACTATTAACTGTTATTGTAAACATTGAGTCAATGCGGCCGCGTGAGACAAGACATGATCCCGTCATATGGGATCTACTCGTGTATACACAGGGCTATCAAAACAAACATTGGTTATACCAGCATTGTGACAAACAAACATACAAATTGTCTGGACTTAATTATGTAACGCAGTTCGTAGCAATTTTTATTCGAAACATTTTAAAATCTAGGTTATTAATTCTTCGGACCTGAATTAACCAGATTTGTAAGAGGTAGACAGTAAAAAGTTGTCTTGCATGGGTACCTTAGTCTCATCAATTTTACTAACCAAGTAGTTTACTTTGATTTTGTTTTAAGTTTTAAAGTTTTTTCTTTTCTTTTTACAATTCTGATGCTGTTGACCGTTTTTGCCTTTACAGCTTCACTAAACGATAGGAGGCGTATGTAGATGTCACTCCAAAACCGCGGAAGGAATTATAGAACTGTTGAAGTTTAATTGTTACCTGACGGATACTTTAACTCGAGAGCACGCTAGGAGTTCGAATCTCGGGTCAGGCCTTCGTAATATCGAATTAGACGGGGGATCGATCGGTAGAATCGATAGGTAGAGTGCATATTAGGCTGTGAAATTAGAGGACAAAGGGCATGACATCTAAATCCTGTGGAATGGCAACACACACATTGTGGTTTCCGTAGCGATGTTCATTTACTATAGGGTAGGGTACTTATAGGGGTTCCATTTATTTTTTCTTTGATAATATTATTCATAAGTTTGTCGATTCTTTGTGTCGCTCAAGTGTCCTAATATTTTTCCCCGCCTAAGGACCTAAGACGCATGATATCTTAATGATTAACAGGATACGGAAGGATGTCACTTTAGTTCTTGAAGGGAAGATACGGCAGTAAAATTACAAGGCTTTAGTAAAGGCAACGCAAGACAGGTACCACGGGGGTCAAACTGTCACATGATGTCTGTGATATTGTTTTTGTGGTCGCGATGGTCACCAATTACTGTCATTTGGACCATCAGCATGATTACAATTACATAAAATAGTTTTTTTAAATAGATGATAACGGAATGGTGCAAGACCTGCGCTTTACAAAAAATAGTTTTTTTTTAATAAATGATGATGAACCAGCCTTTGCTAACGGTTTACGATGGGTAGGCTCCAGCGGAGGATGATGAGATGAACATGAGGTCAGATCAGTTAGCCCATCGTGACAAATTCTCCAGGGATTTAGCATAATGGTTTCGCTTGGAGGTCATCCTAACATGGTATATTGCTAGCAATGATCTCAACAGTCCACATTACTAAAATCAAAGGGATTTTAGTAAGCTGGACTGTTGAATCCGTACATGCAGTTTTTGTTTAAGAGATAATAACGGGTTGATGCACCCGCCTGCACTAACGGTTTACGTTGGCGAGGTACCAGTGGATAAGATGAACATAAGATCAGGTCAGTAAGTCCATCGTGACATATTTTCAAGGAATTTAGCATACTAGTTTCGCTTGGAGGACAACTTGTCATGGTACATTGCTAGCCATAGTGTCAACATTCCACATTACTAAAATCAATGGGATTTCAGTAAGCTGGACTATCGAATCCATAAATGCTTTTTTTTAAGAGTTAATAATGGTTTGATGCACCCGCCTGCGCTAACGGTATACGATGGCAGGGCACCAGTGGAGGATGTTAAGACGAACATGTGGTCAGATCAGTTAGCCAATCGCGAAAAATTCTCCAGGGATTCCAGTTCCAGATTCCACTCCAGGCAAAATCATTATACTAATGATTTTGCTTGGAGGTCAACATAACATGGTACATTGCTATCAATGATGTCAACAGTCCACATTACTGTCAATTCCCTTCCTCCTTTTATGAAATAGTATAATGTGGTAACCCTACCAGCGTGTGGTGGTCGACTTTGTTTTCACTACCTTTGTGCCACGTGATCGTAAACAAGGGGAAAGTTCTATCGCGGAATGTTACAGATTAAAAATAACCGTATGTAATGTGCATTCCATTTCCGTTAGCTATATTCGATGTGTTTGCGTCTTCATTATAAATCGTTTCTATCACGCCTCTTCACTGATTTTTGACGCTTTGTTTTACGTACTTTACTAGTGCAATTTATTGAGATGAACTTTTAAACATTCCATCGATTCACCGTGAGAGTGCGGTCCATCGTGTGTCAGAGAGGGAAACTCCGAGCAGTTCCCGGGACTTGTGACCCGGGTGTAGGTTTAAGGGGCCAATTTTACGATTCTTTGCACGGTGCAAACGTTTGCATTTATGATAATACGAGCTATAATATGATTGTTTGAATTATCAGTCTAATAATAATAACAAATAACCCTGGACAATTAATACAGCGCCATCTAGTCCCACGTTAAGCAGAGCTTATGCTTTCTTCTTCTTTCGTTTCAACGGCAACTAAATATATTTATAGAGATATATAGAGCTTGTGTTATGGGGACGAGACAACTGATATACAAATAATATACATATAATTGACCACCGAGGGTATTTTCTATGTATATTATGTATCTTTTTAAAGAATCTGATATAACTGAACTGAACTGAACTGATATAAATATATATCCATATATTTATATCAGTTGTCTAGTACCCATAGCACAAGTTTGGGACCTAGAAGACGATGTGTGAATTGTCCTTAGATATTATCATTAATATAGAAAAATTTACAAACTTGCACACCCTCCACCAGATCAATATTTTTTTAACTGTATACCATCGAAAATATATCATATAAATGGATGTAGGTACGGAATTGCAAAATAAATAATTAAAAACAAAATTTTGTCTGTCTCTCTGTTCTTGATAATCTCTCTAAAATAAATAAACATTTCTAAAATAAAAATGGCTGACTTTTATTTTAGAAAATTTAATTTATTTAAATATTTAAATTCCACATGGAAATCGTGGCTAACAGGTAGTTTATAATAAGTCTGTATAGTTATTTTTAAAAATATGCATAGGGCAAACTCATTTACGTAATAATTAATTAATAGTTACATACAAATAGGCACATGGTCTGTGGTAAATGATCATACTGCACTTCCGTGATGGACTTCCCCTATGATGTAGGTACCTAGATATGTCTAGAAATATAATTACACTCCACACTGAGCTATGTACCAGTTTTGTATTGCTGTAGCACACACGTGCAGGTTTACCCTTATTGAATTGTTATATTATAGGTACTTGTGATATTATAATTAAGCCTATATGTGTGTACTAAGATACAAATAAAAACTATTATCTATCGATCTGTACTATATTTAAATATTAAAATAAATAAAATACTTATAGCTTATTCCTTTTTAAAAGGCCGACAACGTACTTGCAATTCCCCTGGTGTTGCGGGTGCTCATGGGCGGCAGTAATCACTTACCATCAGGTGAGCCGCATGCACGTTTGTCCCCTGTGTTATAAAAAAAAAATTAATAAAATACTAATTTGCGTTTCACATTTAATTAGGCCGTTCCCGCCATTACAATACAGACTCCTCAACTGCACAGAGTACGTTGCAAACATCATAGACTATATTTATACTATACTAGCTTTTGCCCGCGGCTTCGCTCGCGTTAATTTATACCCTTGGGGGTGGAATTTATCAAAATCCTTCTTTAGGGGATGCCTACGTCATAACAGCTTTATGCATGTAAACAGACTAGCTGTATCCGCGACTTCGTCCGCGTGGAATTTAACTTTGTTTTCCTAAAATAAAAGTTGCCTAAGTTACTCCCTTTTACATCAGCTACCTGCCAAAAAAAGTCCAATCAAAATCGGTCCAGCCATTTCAGAGATTAGCCAGAACAAACAGACAGACAGACAAACATTGTAAAAAATGTTATTTTGGTACCGTATTTATATTCATATGCATGTAGTAAAAAACGGTTATTTCAATATTACAAACAGATACTCCAATTTTATATATATATAGATTGGACTTAATCTTAAAGATGATGAGTAGTGTACCTAACAGTACTTGCTACGAATAAGTAAATCAGCGGTTTGTCAACAAAATGACTTGCACTATAAATACCTAACTGCAAATTTGAGTACTTCGTGTTCACTACACGTGCTTCTAGCAAAAAGCACAAGGCTATTGTTGGAGCTGCCTGCATTGGCTCTACTGTTTCAATTAGAAACAGTAGAGCCAATCAATTAGATTTGCCCAACTTGAAAACTGTTAAGCAACTGCCTATATCATGGATTCGTGAAGCGTGATGACTATGTTCAGTTTGTTGGTGAGATTTAGCAGTGTAATTATGTCACATGACTAGCTGTTCCTGCGGCCTATTTATTTTAAAATAAAAGCTATTTTCTAAAATAAAAGTAGCCTAAGTTACTTCTTATTACATAGATAGATAGATAGATAATTGATTTATTGCCAACATAACACAAATAATACAATTTACAATAAGACACAAAACAAGAAATAAATAATAACATGGAAGTTGGCAATAGGAGCTGCCTCAGCTGTTGCTGATATAAGCACAACCTTAGTGAGGTGCACCTATACAGCGCTGGTTTTCAGGCAGCCCCCATTACTCATAAAAAAAAAAAAACTAAGATGCGGGTTTTTTACTACATACAGATACATATAATTTAAACACAAAAAAATATATATTAAATAAGATCTAGGATACACAAATATCAATCTATATCAATATACATCAGCTACCTACCAAAAAAAGACCCGTCAAAATCGGTCCAGCGATTCCAGAGATTAGCGAGAATAAACAGACTTTTTTGGCAGGTAGCTGATGTAAGAAGGAGTAACTTAGGCTTGGTTTTTGTGAGTAGGAGTCTTACGGTACCCATTCGGTACTGTGAGACTCTTACTCAACAAAACCCCACGATATTTCTCCTCGCCGCCATACTGCCAGGGTCACGGAATCGAACTGGTAATCAACCACGACCTCAGCGGCGGTTGCTCGCAAGCGGGCCCTCCTCCACGCGTGGGGGGAACTCTTCCCAGTTCACCGCCTCCGCCCACTGTGGGGAAGACGCACCGGAATACGGGATGCGCCTCCCCCCATCTCCTGTTGTCTGGACGGCAGACTTGAACCCCTGAGACTGCCGCCCACACAGAGCCGCGCCTGTTCCGCACGTGTCTCTCGAGTAAAGTTAGCAGGAGCGGGCCACCAACGCGGCCGGAACGGGCCCCACCTGGGTTCATTGTCCCAGCCTATGCCTGCCCTCTTCGTCGAACTATCGGCCGACATAGTAGCCCAGGGTGTACCAGTACCAAACCATTGCTCGGCCACCGTTCCCCGCGGACGCATCCACGAGGATGGGGATACCTCCCAATGGCTGGAACATACGAGGAGGTTGTCCGACCTCACGCCCCTCGCACACGGTGCCTAGTGCAACCTTAACAATAATATCATAAATAAATGAATGTAGTATAGCATTTGATAGTTACTATATCTATATAAAAGATTTCCTTGTTCCGGCATCGACACAACAAGATAGGGAACTTATCGTTTTGGACAACAATAATATAATATATGTAGATAAATCGTTTACTTGATTATTACCAATATTTATTTTACCAGACAATTATTTACTTTCCTACGATTACCTACCTACTTAAATTGTAAAATATCATAACAAGTTCACTTAAAGTACACCTCAATATGGAAGGGGACACTGACCTCAGATCTACCTCAGGAGTCAGGAACTTCATAAATTATTTTGTTAAAAATATGTGAAATAAATAAATAAATTATTATATTATTATTTTTATTCTATAAAAAAAGTAGCTGTTACCCGAGTGATTTTTTTTTTAAATATTAGTTAATAAAATTTCTAAAACAAAAATAACCTATGTTGCTCCTTAACACATTAGCTATATGCGAATGTAAGTCTCGTTAAAATCGGTCCACACGTTTCAGAGATTTTTTTTTTTTATACCACTTAGGTGGCAAACAAGCATACGGCCCATCTGATGGTAAACGGTTACCGTAGCCTATGGACGCCTGAAACACCAGGGGTGTCACATACGCGTTGCCGACCCTTAAGAAACCTTAATATACCCTTCTTGAAAACCCCCATGCTGTAGTCTCTCGAGAAAACCTCGGCAGGTAGTTCATTCCGCAATCAAAGTGTACGCGGGAGGAAGCTCCTCTGAAACCGCACTGTACGAGACCACTTAGGTTCCAGCGTGTGGGGATGAATTCATCAGAACACAGTCCGTTGTATATTCGGATTAGCAAGAACAAACAGACATAATTCATTTAATTAATTTTTATATATAAGTTCCGTATGTACTTTCACTAGCTGACCCGCGCAACTTCGTCTGCGTTTCTTCTCCCCACATTTTGCAACATTTTTCACTGATGCTTCGCTCCTATTGGTCGTAACGTAATGTTATATAGCTTAAAGCCTTCCTCGATTAATGGATTATCCAGCACAAAAAGAAAAATTTCAATTAGAACTATTACTTCTTGAAATTTGCGCGTCAAACAATCTCTTCAGTTTTATATACTTGTAGGCTACCAACCTCCTTGCATTAACTAGCCATATAACACAAACACATTTAATAAAAAGTATATTGTTAAAATGTCAAATTCATCCGCTTGCAAATTACTGATCTAAATGAGTTGTTAAATTAATTATTATTTGTTATTTTTAATTCTGATATTATATACACCGTCATATATTCAATCTTTCATTAATATCACTCCTTCTGTATATCAACATGCCAACCTAACCACATACTTTCATATGCATTTAGCTCTTAATTTGAAATTACAAACAGACTTCAAGTATATTTATTTGTATAGATAATGACATGCACTTACGTATATACTGTTTTATTTGTTGTGTTTGTTCAGTTTACCTGTGATCATGGTGGTTGAAACACTACCGAAATATCGGGAACTCAGCAAATAAATATAAAACGTGGTAAGATCCCGTGATTTTTACTAATTACACTTACGTATATTACCGAATCAAGAAACTCCGTTTGGCTGCAGGTAGCTTGAAAATGGCTTAACATGCCATAAATAAGTTAATTATTCGGTTACGATTGCAGGGATAACCCACTGACACAAATAGACATGAAGGCTGACACCACAAAAACACCTGCTATTACATTTTTTATATATCCGTCTTGACAACATAAATATTGGTATACTTATCGTTGTTTTTTTTTACACTACGATGGTGGCAAACAAGCATACGGCCGATCTGATGATAAATGGTTTCCGACACCTGAAACAACTGGGGTGTTACGTTGCCGATCAAATTGTTTTGATTCTAAAAGATCTTAATTCACTGGTCATTCTATTATCCCAAATTTGACGACACTCGGTGGTCTAACGGTCTAGCACACTGCTTTACGTCCAATGGTCGCGGGTTCGATTCCTCGCACGGCACAAACATTTGTATTCATGAGTATGATTGTTTTTATCGGTCTGGGTGTTTTCTATGTATAATATGTATGTATTTACGAAAAAAAATTATCTATGTATTTTTATCAGTTGTCTAGTACCTATAACACAAGCTTTGGCTAGCTTAACTTGGGTCTAGATAGCGCTGTGTGAATTGTCCTGAGATTATTATTATTATTATTAAATTTGAATTAAAATGAATCTATATTACTATAAACACTCAACGTTTATTTGAAAAGAATACTAGCTGAGTTTCTCGTCAGTTCTTCTCATCTCGAAATCACTCCGAACTGTCGGTAGATTTGACATATCATAAGAGTCTGTAATAGCCGCGGACGAATTGGCAAGAAGAGGATCAGGCATGACGGTAGCAGCCCCCCCCCCCCCCGTTTTTGCCAATACCATTCTCACAATTTCGATCCTGGATTCGCCAAAGATCCACTAAGATACAAAACAAAAGATGGAAACAAACCACCGATTGCAAACAATCAAAAGTGGCAATTCCTAGAACAAATCAAAGAATGACAAAACGCCTAATAAATCTGGACAGGCATAACATAAAAACAATGATAGGGACAATGACGGGCCACTGTCCCTTAAACAGACATTTGTACAAAATAGGTGCTACAGACAGTCCCCTATGCCGGGGCTGCTTTGTAACCGAGGAAACGGCCGCTCACGTAATCCTGGAGTGCGAAGCAGTGACCACACAACGAAATCAAATCCTCGGAACGGTGAGGTCGCTCCGAGAAGCCTGCGAAGACACCAGGAGACTTCTGCGCTTCTGGGAGGAGCTTGGCTGGCTACGCTAGTAGCCTGGCTCTACACGCACAACAGCCCGAATGAGAGGCCAATTGCGGAAAATGGAGTCCAACCTACATCTACATCTACATCAAGAGTCTGTAATAGACCTACATGAATAAATATATTTAGAATTAATATGTGGTTCAATCTTAATAATGTTAACTATCGTGTGACGCACCATTAATTAAAAATGGTAAAGTCAATATCATGTAACCTGAAACGGAACGTCAGAGGCCAGAGCCAAAGTAATCTATGTGACATTGACAAGTGGATGACGGATAATTGAACGTAGGCAGCGGGAGTTTTGGAGCGAAAGTGTTTATATTATTATAAAAACAAATAAGAGATAGATAATTGTGAATATTGTAGGCATTGAGGTGTTTCTCTCTCTGACTAACCGGCATTACGCCTAAGTCGTCAGGATACTAGTGATTTTAAAAGTTCAGAAGCGGTACCAATCCCGCCTACAAATTCGACCATAAGGTAATTCTGAATAGAAGTTGTGGTAAGTGAATTTACGTTAATAACACGCATACCATTAAACGCAGTATCTCACTTGTTTTATTGAACTTTTGGATGAATTGCTTTCTACATATTAAATAGATTTAGTATGTACGATAACTTGCGAGAGTAATGACATGACATGTAGCACGATATTGAGGTATACAATATACCTAAGAAAGAAGTATTATGAATACATTAAGTATAAAACAACATGGATATCTAATTAGTTTAAAATACAGAGTAACTATTGTTATGTTATTAATGCCTATGATAGAGTATGATAGGATATCAACAGATTAGAAACAGTTACATTAACTATGTTGACATACAGGTTGAACATGAGAACACATACCATGTTATACATATAAACAGTGTAATGGTATTGCTGAGTTTGTTGCTAATTCACAGTAAATTAGTCAAACTTACTGTTCAGTTTTGTGTGTTTGTTCTACATGAATTGAATTGAAGAATTGTTATTATTTCTTTACATAGGTACACATATATGCTTGATGATCCCATTTCAGATAAATGACAATCACAGGCATAGTCCAGGTATATGTCCTGATTTTGGTTATATTCCCAAATTGAGATACTGTCATATATATATTATATTGGTTGATACTTTGATATGTGTTTATTAATGAATTAATAAAGCATATTAATATAGATAGACACAGTATATTGTTGACATAAACTGATACAAGCTACATAACATGTTATATTTCATAATATTACATATTAAAGACATTTTAGATGCTATCTCATGATTAGCTGTGAAGCTCTCAGTGAAAATAGTACTTAACTCTGATAGTACAATTATTATATTTATTTCTTGCTGTGTTTTGAATTTTATAAATGTATATATATATAGCAATGGCTAACAATTGGTAGTAAACTCCAATGTTAAAAACCGAATAACTGTAAACTATTATTATTAATAGTTCCTTATTTAATTATTAATTAGTATAAAATCCAATTGAGATCTATTAGGATCCTCAAGGTTATCATAATCATATGATATTGATTATTAATGTGTTGAAAAAACACCTAGAGATGATATCCAATTCCTCAAAGGTGTCATATTATGCTGGAATTATATATTAAGTATATGTATGCTCATATTGAATGTATTATATATTTGAGCAATTGCTTCACTTCTTTGATGCTTCTCTTGAAATTCATTAGAATGGCCCTTAGCAGCCATTGTTGATCAATAAAGGTACTTAAAGGTCCTGTGCAGGTACCTGTAGCTATGTACATTTGTCATTTGAGACAATGTTTAGTAAGTGATTGTTGGAATTTATAAGCACCCAATTAATATGTGACATGTTAGAAAGTGATAGATTACAGGTAAGACTATTCTTACACGGTTTAGTTTTGTAAACTATGAAGTTGTCTTTTAACCTAAAGAAAGGCTTTTGGTAAAGCCAGAAATGGATGTTGTTGGGTCTTGATCGTACAAAAGACTTGTTGACTTTAGTTTAGTTTTATAATTTATGAAGTTGTCTTTTAACCTAAAGAAAAGCTTTTAGTAAAGCCAGAAATGAATGTTGTTGGCTCTTGATTGTATTATTGATTGTACAAGAAACCTGTTGAATTTTCTAAACAATACTTGAGCAACAAGTTTGTCTTTAAATTTACTATTAGTGTTATGAATATGAATAAAAGTTTTTGGAAATAAGTTAATATTTGTGTACATACAGAATGTTTGGATATATAGGTATATTGAGTTGCAACAGTGAGAGTATTTGCCTTTTGATGAGTTATAACTCTCCATATAGTAAATTGCACAAAATGTCATGATTTTATAATATGAATATGTACAACATAAGACAATTGTTATCACAATAATGAAAATAGACTATTGTAATATATTGCAATGTATTGCTATATTGTCCAATCTTGTGTACTGCATAAGCTAATGAACTGAAGATTTGCTGCAAGGATCTGAGCTTAAGTTATCCATTGAGTTTTATTATTTAGTGTCATTTGTAGAATGACAGTACTAAGAAACTATAAAGTGGACAGATTCATTGTTAAATCTGTATTGGAATTGAAATGTCAACCAAGGAGGAAATCATAATTGTTTAAATTCAAATTGTATTATATATTTGTGAAGTACAGATAATAAAAAAAAAATAGAATATATAGAATATATTATTGAATATTAATATAAATAAATGTATATCAGAAGATGATAATAACTGATTTAAAGCATTCATGAGTTAATAATGAACTCATCTTGAAGTTAGCACATGGATTGTGTCAAACAGTGCGGTCTAGAATTGTGTAATTTGGATAATAAACTTTATAATTCAGATATTATGGCAGGAAAATGGAAATAAATGAGTGCATAGCACTCTTTTGTTGTATAGGTATGGACAGATGGGAGAGAATTAAGTGAATACATGTAAACTGTGATATGGTGAAATAGAGGAGAAAGAAAAAATTTGATACTATTTTTAAATGGTTTATGTAACTTACCTTTTATGTATTTGTATACTACAGGATTATAAAATATTTTATGATTTGACTAATGAAGTTTCTGTATATTAATTAGTTATTATTAAATAGTCTCTGTGGGAGGCAATGTTAAGATATTCAAAGTACATAAGCTTTAAAATTATTATAGAGGAAAATTATGAGACACAGACAGACAACATTGTTAGAAAAGTAAAGAGATATGGATATTCTAGAAAACTTTGCTGATGACCTTGGTAATGTGGTTATTAATAGGCTGCATAACTTTCCATGCATGGAAATTCGTTCCCATTCTATACAACCGTTATATATTTATGAGAATTCCTGATTGTTGGTGTTTTATGCTATGCCTTTATGAGCATGTGGTTTGTTTTATTTAATATAACTTTGTTACCAAAGAGGATGAGACTGAAGTTAGTCAGTTTTATGAAGATAGCACTCCTATACTGTGCCAAGCTTCCAATTATCTTCTGTGAATCTACTGTACTGTAGAGAACAGTGCATGGCAATTTCGGTATAGCTATGACAGGAATATATAAGTAAAAAAAAAAAAAAGAAGAAGAATAGGAAAAATCCTCAATATCTTGTGAACACAAGTTAATCACTGCAAATGTAACTTAGATTGAAAGTGAGATGTTGGTATCCGTTGGGATGAACAGTGATTCACAAGCACAGTATCAGTATAATTTATAGAAGAAAAAATATATAAATAGCAATGATTCAAAACAAGATTGTATCATATGTACAGGTATAAATACATATAGTAATGTCTATTTAACATTTAAATAGTATTGTGATTGATTGGATTGTATGACGCCATATAATGAAATGAAAAATTTATAAGCCATATATATATATATATAAGAAAATGGCAGTGACGATAGACAAAAGAAACGTAGGACAGCAGAAAAAAAGATAAGCAGATGACATAAGAAAAAAAAAGGAAACAGCAGGAGAAGACTGGATGCAAACTTCCATAGAGAGAGACGTGGATAGTCAGTATGGACGAGCTGGTTTATGAATATGGATACTGGCGTAATTTATGAGATTTTTCTATGGTTTACTGATGGATAATAAACTACTTTATGAATAGCATATATGTAGAATGAAAAATAAATACTGCATGGTCTAAGTTGTAAGTTTTACATGTTATAGAGAATTATTTGTTGAGAAAATGTTTGCGAGCTGAGCCATTGTTCTTTAATTATAATGGTATTATAGTGAATACCAATTTAAGAAGCACAGGTAGTTAAAAGAAAAAAAAAAACAAATTTGACACTTTTTGACACTTTGACAATTGATTGTTGTTAAATGTATGAGCATTCAAGGTTTGAAAAGTGTACATGGGTATACTAGATTTAAGTTGAAAGGATCCTATTGAACCTATAACTGTTTTAAGAGACCTTTATATCCAATGCAAATAAAATGAGAGACAATATAAGTTGTGGAAGTAAGGCTATATCTGTCAATTTAATCCCAGGAATATATAAGAAAAGTTACTAGAGGATATAAATGAAAGTTAAGATATAAGAAAGTTAAATATTGTTAAGGATTACAGTTTACAGTTATAAATTACTGTTGTAGATGGTTTTGCCAATTTTATTAATTTCTAGTTAACCTTTGTTAAATCTTGAGATATTGTATCTATTAAGATTTTAATTGGTTGAAAAAAAAAAGAGTATAATCGAGGCGTATAATGCTAAATTAACGAGCATGTAAGAATTGTTGGTATACATGTTGACTCAATTGACTTGAATATGAGATAGGATGTGTTGTATTTAGATCATTGTAACTTTTGACATAATTGTTGAGTTGAAGTAAAATAAAAGTGTAAACTAAGGCTTTTAATAGTGAACTCATCAACATATAAGAATTGTTGTCACTTGCATAGCATACGAGAACGGATGTATTAAATAAGTGAGGGTGTTTTAATGTTGAATTGTACAAAATTACAGGTGTAGAGATATTGGAAGTTTATAATAATAACGGTGATGTTGTTTTCAAATATTTGATTGATATTGATCAGATAAATAAGATTGAATTAAATTTAAAGCGTTGTCTTTGACGACGACGGAAGTTAAAATTTTTATAAGTAATGATCAACGCAATCAAATGCTGGGCATTTGATTCCATAGATTAGTCTGAGCACCTATATGCACTTGTATGTGTGGCTGAACGCCCTTTGGAGAAATCGGATTGACTATTGTACTAACTAAATAGTTTAAATTGAAATTAATCCTTTCAGAATTGATTTTATGTGTCTGTTGTAATTAATGGGAAATTAGAAGAGGTGCTAATTTATAGAACCCAGACACCGTATACAGACACTTTAGAAATATTATGAATAAAGCGCTCGAGGTGTACAAGATAGTTACACTGCAAGATTGTAGTAAGGACGATCACAAGGTAAAATTTTATACACCTCGATGGAAAATAGTCGGTAAATATACGCGGTGAAGAGTTGTACATGAACGAATAGATCTGAAAGATTAAGGAATGCTAGTGATACAATGATGAGTTACAATCGATGACAAGCTGAATTATGAGCAAAATGGCTAATAGAACGGGCGGTCGATATGACAATGAAAAATGATTTGCAATACTTTGATGAAATTATGAGATTAATATAATAATCATATGACTATGAATACGATTTATGGATTTTAAGGTAAATGATGGTGATTTAGATTTGATGATATACTGATGAGATGATTGCGCTGAGATCGCGGCTGATGGTTCCGTATACGTTAGTTCACTGAGAAAATGGGGATCCGCGTGTGCTCAATGCGACGTACAACGAACGACTCGCTTTTTGTTGATGCTACTCAAGATTTGGTAGATAATAATAGGAGTAGGGTATGTGGTAGTAATATATTGCAAGTTCGTTCAGAAATTGGTAGATATATATCAACCAGATATATAATTCGAATTTGGTACATAATTAAATTGAATTAACTTATGATTAAATGTTATAAAGTCCTTTAAAGCGTTGGAGAAATAGTAAAATGGAACCAGGAAATCCAGTTCTTAAAGAAATGTAATAGAATAAAAAGTAATAGTAAAATTTGATGGGAGTGCATATAACCCATAGTTGAGTTGCAATGTAAGAGTACTTGAGGCTGAAGTAAAAATAGCATAGTACCATAAAGAATATGACTAGTTGGAGGCCGTAACTCCTTGCGTGCGCAAGCGGTGAATGCCTCATTGAGAAAATGACCAGTTGTTAAATATTTGATGTGTTTCAGTTGGTGGCCGTAGTTCCTTGTGGCGGCAAGCGGTGGCTGAGTCTAATGAGAATCTGACCAGTTTGAGGCCGTAGCTTCTTGTGTGGGCAAGCGGTGGCTGAGTCTAATGAGAATTTGACCAGTTTGAGGCCGTAGCTCCTTGTGCGGGCAAGCGGTGGCTGAGTCTAATAAAATCCAGATCTGTTGAGACCGTAGCCATAGTGGGCAAGCGATGGCATTTTTTAATATTTTGTTTTAACAGGTATTTCACTAATTAGCTAGGCAGCCGTGTTTGCAGAGATGCTGACTAGTACCTGGTGTGAAAAATTAAGTGATACAACTTAAGGCGGAAAAATATAACAAAGACTGAATTCATGATGTTGAAATGTAATGTGTAGTTGTCAGTGGCAACTTCATATTTTAAGTATGTAAATTATCTCAAACTAAATTTTATATGATTTTAATTTTATTATATTACCCGATGTTAACTGTTATGATAATATCGAATGAGGCCCTTCGATAACGTTGGATGGCCGAAGTGGCTACGAATACCATCGATAAAATATAAAGTGAATAGTAGGTTTACTAAACTCACGTTCGTTTGACGAAAGTTAGTAATTCGTTTTATGGAAATTGCGCAAGGATTTACAACAAACTCCCAGAGTCTGTACTCAATTTGCCAGAAAAAGAAATCAAATGTGTCAAAAAATATTTTCGTTGTAAAAAAAAAAAAAGCTTATTATAAAATTGAAGAATTTATAAATGTCATCATTTATAAATCAGTGTTTTTTTTAGAAAATATCTCACTTGAAATTCATAGCGCTGTCAATGTTGTCTGATTGAACGGAGATTAAGTGCGTAGCGGTTTTTATGTTGATTGCCGCATGCCTAATCCTTGTTGTTAATTAAATATAAGTAAATCAATATTTATTTAAAAGAGCAACACACAGGTTTCTTGTTTATTCTTCTTGTGATGAATCTGCGTTCCGAATAAGCGATAGATTCAAAAATCTTGACTGCTCAAGGGTGCTTATATTGAGTTTATTTGAATGGAGATTATTTCTATTTCACATTAATCTGGAACAGTGGGTTTTGGTTTATGTTAAACTGGTGTTGTAAAGAAAATTGAGATCAGTATCTACAATCATTTATAGTCCCCTAAATGTACAGGGTTCAAAGGGTGCAATAGATTACTTGACCAGTGAGCTGATGGTATTATTAAGTAAATCATAACTGAAATTCAATGAATTATGTTATATTAAAATAATTCTCTGGTAAATCAAGAGTATCGTCGAAGTAGTAGTATTATCGTAGTAGTAGTATTGAGGGTATTAGAACCACCTGTTATTTTCTATTGGTTAGGTGAAGGCAGGCAGCGATTTTGTTCTAATTTTATGTCACGAGAATATTACTTTCCCTTTATATTTTTTTTCTCTATATATGTAGGTAATTAAGTTTTACCTTTTGTAATGTGATATGTTAAATTTATCCGTTAAAATATTCATGATGAGAAATGTCAAGTTCTATTTTGGAGGTATAAAAAAAAAATGCAATGTTCATAAGATCGGAAACTTACGTTGTGATGGTGATATGTTACAGTCTGACTCATAGAAGTCAATCACCGCCAAATAATTGTTTGTTACTCTAAAAGGTTGTTCATGTTTTTGGGTGATTTGGATTATGTAAATTAATATATGTTATGTTATATTTTGTGCATTCTGAATGCATGCAGAAACTTAGCTCTGTTAGTATTGATTTTAGATTGTAAACCTTTGACAGTATACTAAGATAGTCAATGTTAAGTAATGTGTATCTTTAGTTTATTTAGTTTAGTAATTGTTATATGATCCTGTAGACACTATATCCTTTGATAAGCATGACTACGCTCATCAGTTACCTATGTGTCTGGGCCAGACACAATTGCAGGATGGCCGACTGTTAACTATCGTGTGACGCACCATTAATTAAAAATGGTAAAGTCAATATCATGTAACCTGAAACGGAACGTCAGAGGCCAGAGCCAAAGTAATCTATGTGACATTGACAAGTGGATGACGGATAATTGAACGTAGGCAGCGGGAGTTTTGGAGCGAAAGTGTTTATATTATTATAAAAACAAATAAGAGATAGATAATTGTGAATATTGTAGGCATTGAGGTGTTTCTCTCTCTGACTAACCGGCATTACGCCTAAGTCGTCAGGATACTAGTGATTTTAAAAATAATAACTTCTATTCTATTTCAATTATTATTAATAATGTTAATAATTTCTACCCAAATATATGTCGCACTATCTGGTAACTTTACCGCTACATCAAATTATGAAGCTCGATCTAATTTACTGTTTCATTTCATAATTCTACGCTATGTTTCTAATAGCAACGCTATATATGTTGTGTATTATTATCTTATTACATACTTATTCTCTGCTATCTCCAATTTTGGATTATTTTTATTTTATTTTTTTTATTATTATATTTTATTTATATGTATATATTGGTTTCTTGTATTACTACTTTATACTCGAATTTGTACTTATCAGTTTTATTAATTTTTAATATATTTGTAGTAGTAAAAATCAACTTACTATTTCTACATACACAAGGATTTTTTTTAAACTTGTCTGACATTACTAATTGTTCTATTATCAAGAGACTAAACAGAGCTTCCCAATTCTACGCTATGTATGTTATGTATATAACAGACAACATACATAGCGTCATATTATTATTACTGTGAAAGTTAACTTAAGGATTAAGTAAATCAGGTCATCTGATACTGGTACTAATACTTATATTAACAAGAGATTAAACAGAGCTTCCCAATTCTACGCTATGTATGTTATGTATATAACAGACAACATACATAGCGTCATATTATTATTACTGTAATAGTTAACTTAAGGATTAAGTAAATCAGGTCATCTGATACTGGTACTAATACTTATATTAACAAGAGATTGAACAGAGCTTCCCAATTCTACGCTATGTATGTTATGTTTAGACAACATACATAGTTTCACGATTATAATATTACAGGATCACAATGACTTCGCAATAATTGAACGGATCTTACTCATAGTTGCATAAACTTTCCAAGCGAAAATGATTATTTGTAATGAATATTAAAAAAATACTTGGCCGATTTTAACAATTCCTTCATTTAAAGGAAGCGAGTAATGTGGACTGTGTTTTATTCTATTTATTTAACTTCAATGCACATAATACAAAATATAGTGTTTTTATTTGCTGGTTGTTTTTATATATTTTAAATTATTATGTATTAAAATCAAAGACTGACATGTAAGAGTATATTTTAACTGTTTTATAATATTTTTTCTATATTGATAACAAAAAAAACACGTGGTAGTTAGTACATCATATATGTGGGATTTAACAAAATGCGGCATTTCAACATTTTTCTGAACTAGTCTAATTGTGATTGTCGTATCTGGCCTTTATTAATTTCCTTACATTTTCTGTGAGAAAAACAAGTTTTCTTATGACATCTGATGGAAAGGTCAACTAGCATTTTTATTATACATGAGTATATAAATAATATTTTTTTTTTAACTACTGTAATGCTGTTGCCCGCAGCTGGGCTTTACAGCTTCACCGGACGATAGGGGGCGAGTGCAAATGGCACTCCAAACCCGCGGAAGGACTTATGGAGCGGCTGAAGGCCAACTCCCGCCTGACGGATATGACTTTAGTCTGAGGGCACTACTAGGGGTTCGAACCTCGGCTCAGGCCGTCATAATTTTGTCTTATAAATTAATAATTATGTAATTTAGATGTTAACATTGTATTGATTGTGTATTGTGAATTATACGCAACAACGTTACGTATAAACCGTAGAACTCCGGTAGTGCATGATACGTTAATTTTTACGCTTCAATCAATTGTACTAAATTAAGGATGTATTTCTATATATATATGTATGTACTATCTCATAACAAGAATAACTAAGGGTACGCTAATGGTCGAAATGCGATAATAATTATTACAAATTAGAAGTTTGAACATTATTAAAAATTTGGACTGAATCGGCTTGATGTTAGTATGTACCACGGTATATTGTCTGATCCGGTATTATCGCTACCAAAAAAATACATACATATTCAAATTCAATTCAAATTCAAATTCAAAATATCTTTATTCATGTAGGTTTATTACACTCTTATGATATGTCAAATCTACCGTCAGTTCGGAATGATTTCGAGATGAGAAGAACTGACAAGAAACTCAGCTCGTATTTTTTTTAATGTTGTACATATTTACAATAATACTATTTCATTTAAATTCAAATTTGGGAGAATAGAGTGACCACCAGCATATACTATATAAAAAAAATAAAAAAAATCAAAAACTCTAATCAGTGTTCGCAACCTGAACAGACCAGTCCCCACAATCAGGACCCGAACACGAGTATGACGGAAGAGCCAGCCATCATTGCACTCAACCATATCAGAGGGAGCACATCGACCCGGCCCACCACGCCGCCACAAGTTTGAACTTTATAGCGAGCATGACTGTTTCAAGTTACTCCACTACGTCATTTATATTATTTACAGCATAAACTGTACCAATCACAGTTTTCACCCATTACAATATTATTTTTATATTAATGTATAATATGTATGTATTTAGGAAAAAAAATCAATGTATTTGTATCAGTTATCTAGTACCCATAACACAAGTTTTAGCTGGCTTAACTTGGGTCTAGATGGCGCTGTGTGAATGTCCTGAGATTATTAGTTTTGTCAAAGACTATACCTCTATAATCACAGGCACTGGCAGTCATACAGGCAATAAAGAAAAGTTATAAATGTTCTACATGTTTACAATAGTACAAATATATTTTTAAATTCAATTCATTTATATATAAAATTGTCTGTAGGTATATCATAGAAGCACAAGTCATCTAATTCATAATAAATAAGGGAATATCCTCACGGTTACGTCCACGATCGTCGTCTAATATCAAATGGCTAATTCAATTTCTTATGTCGCATAGACCAAATTATACCCACATAAGCTACATCTCAATTATCAGCTTTAATCCGTCGACATAAGAAACATTCAGCACAGTTAATACACCGGCTTCACTTAATAAACTAATTGTTTGAAACAAAAAGTTCGTGATTCCCCCGAATAATCGTTGAATAACAAAATAACGTAATCTTAGGTACCGCTATAACGTGACATTAATTGAACAAATCGACGGTTAATTAAACCATAGCGATGGGAGATCAACTTCTTACTATGGATTCACGTGCGGGAGCCGGGTCCATTGTGTAGTAGAGAGAGTAACTCCTAGGAGGTTCCGGGACTTGTTGATGGAGATATTCATTTACTTTCGTTCCGATCACAGTTGCACGTTACATACAAACTGTTACTTATCAACATTACTTATTTTAAATGTGATGGATTACACTTTTTCTTCTTAAATCAATGTGCCTAATACGGTCCCTTAATCCATTACATTTGAGACACTCTACATCTCTACATTTAAATAATATACATAATATAAAACAATATACAGAAGAGTAAACAATAGAACAATAGTAGCAAGAAACATATCCAAAATTAAATCTGTTAAAATACTAATCACTAATTATAGTTGGCCCTATACTGGGCCCATAACCTGATGGAGATATTCAGTGGATTACACATATACAGCAGTAAAAATAATTTATTCTCGTTCCGATCAGTTGCACGTTACATATCAACTGTTACTTAGCAATATGATTACTTATTTTAAATGTGATGGATTATATGATACTTTTTCTTCTTAAATCAATGTGATTAATACTTGTGAGCCGGGTGTAGGTTTAATCCCTTATCCACGTACGTCAACACTCACCTTCACCTCTCGTTTCTCGCTCTCTGCTCAGACAAAAATGGTAGGGGACGGCCAATGTAGTTTTATATATTAAGGCGCAGATCCGGCCGCATATTTCCATATGCGGCCGGATCTGCGCCAACAGTAACAGTATTCCTACTGTTCTCATCTCTGAGCGGAAGCACCACAATACCAGCTACTTCCACTTGACCGCATTCAGAACCGAGCAGCCAGAATCGTTGGTAATCAACGTCTATGTGATAAAATCGACCCATTGGCTTTGCGGCGAGATATTGCATCTCTGTGCATTTTCTACCGCATATATCACGGGGAGTGTTCTGAGGAATTGTTCGGATTAATACTAGCTGCTGAGTTTCACCACCGTACCACCCGCCAGAAACTGAAATACCATCCTGATCATCTGGATGAATGGCGGTCTTCCACAGTGCGGTTTTCTAGAAACTTTTTGCCTCGCACAATCACATTGTGGAATCACCTTCCAGCAATGGTATTTTCGAACCGATACGATATTGAAACCTTAAAAAAAGAGCTTATTCCTTTTTAAAAGGCCGACAACGTACTTGCAATTCCCCTGGTGTTGCGGGTGCTCATGGGCGGCGGTAATCACTTACCATCAGGTGAGCCGCATGCTCGTTTGTCCCCTGAGTTCTAAAAAAAAAAAATATATATATGTTCAAGTATAGAATGTACTGCAGATTTAGACACCATACATCTTACAAAATTATAGAGAGATATAGTATCTCTCCTCTATAATATGAATGTGGATGTAAGGGGAGGGGACGCCCTAAGAAAATATATATATATATATATTTTTAGGACAATTCACACAGCGCCATCTAGTCCCAAGTTAAGCTATCTAAAGCTTGTGTTACGTATACTAGATAACTGATACAAGTACATAGATATTTTTTTTGTTCGTAAATACACACATATTATACATAGAAAACACCCAGACAATACACGATACAAACAATCATACTCATGAATACAAATGTTTGCGCAGTGCGAGGAATCGAACCCGCGACCATCGGACGTAAAGTGGTGTGCTAGACCGCTAGACCATCGAGGTCGTCAAGATGGATGGATTGTGTGAAAGATGATATGATATATGCTAAGATATGAGATAGACAGTGGAAGAGATTGACATACTACGCCGGCCACAAATAATGGGATAAAGGCAAAGCAATGATGATATTGTATCTCCTCTCGCTTCTACTTTAACCGCATGTATGTATCTAAATTAACCACATAACAATTTTTCATTAGTAAAATTTATTAGTTCGTAATATTTATCCGTTTTTATTGCATGGTCTTTAGGTATATATGTTTCCCATGGTACAGTGAGTTCTATAGAGTATATTTTTGAGAAGAAAATTAATTCGTAGCAAAACAGCTGTGCTTATTTGTAGAGGTGATGATTATTCTGTTCTGTTTAAAGTTGCAACGATCGCAAACAAAGAAAAACAAGTGAACGTGAGAAGTCAGAATGTATAGTAATATATATACAGACAAAAATAAACCGTTACCTTAAAACGTGATGTTTAAAATAGCATGTTTTGAACCGAAATAGATACTCACAAACTTACATTTGTATTCAGTATATAATGAGTATTGATTGTATCGGTCTGGGTATTTTCTATATATGCATTACTAGCTGTACCCGCAACTTCGTCCGCGTGGAATTTTACTTTATCTTTCTAAAATAAAAGTAGCCTAAGTTACTCCTTATTACATCAGCTACCTGACAAAAAAAGTCCCGTCAAAATCGGTCCAGCCATTTCAGAGATTAGCCGGAACAAACAGACAGACAGACAGACAAAAATTTTAAAAATGTTATATTAGTGTACCTTACTTATCATTAATATGTATGTAGTAAAAAACGGCTATTTCAATATTACAAACATACACTCCAATTTTATTTATATGTTTAGATTTATGTATTTACAAAAAAATATATAAGTACTTATATCAGCTGTCTAGTTCCTAGAACACAAGTTTTGTTTAGCTTGGGACTAGATGGCGCTCTGTGAATTGTGGAGGAATGTTATTATTATTGACGTTTAATGGGATGGGGTTATGATTAGCATTATACCATGTCAGGTTGACCTCCACGAGGTCCCCCTGCATACTATCGTGGTGAATTCGCCATAATGGAGTAACTGACCAAATCTTCATCATTTACTAGTATCCCGCCAGCGTATACTATCACCGTAAGCGAGTTCATCATTTTATCATCAAGAAAATCCCATAGTCAACCCCTTTACTAGCCTGTACCATGTCAGGTTGACCTTCACACGATTCCCCTGAAAACCATCCTGAAATTCCTAGTGAATTTGTCACGATATGCTGAACTGACTTAACCTCATGCTCATCTTCCTTATCACGGTTCTCCTGAAAACCATCATGGTGAAATTACTAGTGAACTTGTCACGATATGCTGAACTGACCTGACCTCATGCTCATCTTCCTTATTACGGTTCTCCTGAAAACCATCATGGTAAAATTCCTGGGGAATTTGTCACGATGTGCTGAACTGACCTGACCTCATGCTCATCTTCCTTGTCACGGTTCTCCTGAAAACCATTATGGTGAGATTCCTAGTGAATTTGTCACGATATGCTGAACTGACCTGACCTCATGCTCATCTTCCTTATCACGGTTCTCCTGAAAACCATCATGGTAAAATTCCTGGTGAATTTGTCACGATGTGCTGAACTGACCTGACCTCATGCTCATCTTCCTTATCACGGTTCTCCTGAAAACCATCAGGGTGATATTCCTAGTGAATTTGTCACGATATGCTGAACTGACCTGACCTCATGCTCATCTTCCTTATCACGGTTCTCCTGAAAACCATCATGGTAAAATTCCTGGTGAATTTGTCACGATGTGCTAACCTGACCTGACCTCATGCTCATCTTCCTTATCACGGTTCTCCTGAAAACCATCATGGTGAGATTCCTAGTGAATTTGTCACGATGTGCTGAACTGACTTGACCTCATGCTCATCTTCCTTATCACGGTTCTCCTGAAAACCATCATGGTAAAATTCCTGGTGAATTTGTCACGATATACTGAACTGACCTGACCTCATGCTCGTCTTCCTTATCACGGTTCTCCTGAAAACCTTCATGGTAAAATTCCTAGTGAATTTGTCACGATATGCTGAACTGACTTGACCTCACGCTCATCTTCCTTATCACGGTTCTCCTGAAAACCTTCATGGTAAAATTCCTAGTGAATTTGTCACGATATGCTGAACTGACCTGACCTCATGCTCGTCTTCCTTATCACGGTTCTCCTGAAAACCTTCATGGTAAAATTCCTAGTGAATTTGTCACGATATGCTGAACTGACTTGACCTCACGCTCATCTTCCTTATCACGGTTCTCCTGAAAACCATCATGGTAAAATTCCTGGTGAATTTGTCACGATATACTGAACTGACCTGACCTCATGCTCGTCTTCCTTATCACGGTTCTCCTGAAAACCTTCATGGTAAAATTCCTAGTGAATTTGTCACGATATGCTGAACTGACTTGACCTCACGCTCATCTTCCTTATCACGGTTCTCCTGAAAACCATCATGGTAAAATTCCTGGTGAATTTGTCACGATGTGCTGAACTGACCTGACCTCATGCTCATCTTCCTTATCACGGTTCTCCTGAAAACCATCAGGGTGGTATTCCTAGTGAATTTGTCACGATATGCTGAACTGACCTGACCTCATGCTCATCTTCCTTATCACGGTTCTCCTGAAAACCATTATGGTGAGATTCCTAGTGAATTTGTCACGATGTGCTGAACTGACCTGACCTCATGCTCATCTTCCTTATCACGGTTCTCCTGAAAACAATCATGGTAAAATTCCTGGTGAAGTTGTCACGATGTGCTAACCTGACCTAACCTCATCTTGTCATCCTCCCCTGGCGCCTCGCCAGCTTATACCGTTAGCGCAGGCGGATCCACCATTCCTTTGTCATCCATAAAAATCCCATAATCATGAGTAACGAGTTAAATTAACTAGGTACATGTACTCATTATGATTATTTCATTGATGATATATGCGCATATTTCTACACTATAAACAGGCTGAAAAAAAAATTCCTGGACTTCAGTTGTACAGGAAAAATGTTCAGCACGAGTCAGGCACATGTTTTTTTTCAATTATATTACTGAAAATTTGTATTCTACGCGTGTGATCTGTACAGTTTGACATTCAGCTATGATACAGCAATTTTTTTTTATATATTTATTTTTAGATGGTCTCCTTATAACTCTATACACTTAAGTGTTGCTTTCATCTTTAGAACCCGTTCAAATACTACTCGGCGTATTTCTTAGCAAAATAATTGTCACAAAGGTGATTGCCTCATTTGATGAAAATTTCTGTCTTCCGAGCGCAGTTTTATTACACTATATAACATACAACTATATAACATACTAGCTGTGTCCGCGGTTTCATTCGCGTGAAATAAATAGCCTACTAGGTGTACGCGCGGCTTCATCCGCATAGAACAATGTACATTTAACAAGATTTATTTATTTTATTTTTTTACACACTTAGACGTAAGTGTGTAAAAAAATATTTACAGGTCTTACCCTAATTCAATAGTGCAACAAACATTATTTTTTTAATTGTAACTTATAAATAAAGCAATCTTCGTGAACTCATTCAGAGAACAAGAAAATAGATCTACTTGCTTCGTTAGACGTATTAATTAAGAATTTCGGTGCAAACTTTTATCACCTACTTTATTTTAAATGTAAAAATTTTACTAACTTTGATTTTTGTTCATGTTTATTTATATTTAATCAACAACCTAAAAAATAAGATTCAAGGTTCTAACTATAGAAACAACGATATTTCCATACAACCTTTTATCTCCGCTTTCAACCCCTTACAACCCTTTTATACATTAAAATGTCCTTTCTCAAGGTCTAGATCATCTCTAATACTAAATTCCATTTAAATCGGTTCAGTAGTTTTGGCGTGAAAGCGAGACAGGCAGAGTTTCTTTCGCATTTATAATATTAGTAAGATGTGTTACTCTGACGTATAAGCTACTCGTATATTATTGTAAAATTTCATCAAACTTCGTTAAGTAGTTTTTGCGTGAAAGAGTTACAAACATCCATCGTACACACAACCTACAGCGTTTATTATAATAAGATTATTTACATATATACGTCAATTAAATGAATTGTAACAGGAAAAGTTAATATAATCCGTTGATATATCTATATACACAGGGGCTTTCCCAGGGCTCAGGTTAGGACCTCTATTATAAATCTATGATTATACGAGGTAAATGCACGAGTGCATTTCCGTTTTAGAAACATTAAACTTTTATGTTCGCTAGTTTCTTGTTAGAAGTTATTTCCTAATAATTAATTGTTTATCGTGATTATATGATATTCGTAAAATTCCAGGTTTCTGTACAAATTCACTTTTACGTCTTTACATAGTATAAAACAAAGTCGCTGTCGCTGTCTGTTCCTATGTATGCTTAAATCTTTAAAACTACGCAACGGATTGTGAAGCGGTTTTTTTTAATAGGTAGAGTGATTCAAGAGGAAGGTTTATATGTACAATACATGTACACTCAGGCGAAGTTGGGGCGAGTAGCTAGTTACAAGTAGTATAAAATTAAATCGCTTTCGCTGTCTGTTCGCATAGATTTTTTAAACTACGCAACGGATTTTAATGTCGTTATTAGCAATAGCTAAAATGATTCACAAACGTTTATAATTAAGTAATTTAACACATTTACACCCGAGCGAAGCCAGGGCGCGTAGTTAATATAATAATAAAATTGTGACGACGCGAAACATACCTGTTCGTTAGATTGGAATGATGAACCCGCCTGCATCAACACGCTGGTGGGGAACCAGTGGAGGATGACAAATGAGCATGAAGGCATGTCAGTTAGTCCATCTTGGTAAATGGCAATTTACCCCATTGCTAACAATTTACCATGTCAGGTTCACGCGGTTCTGGAACTTCTGAAAACCATCGTGGTTAATGGCCATTTGCCAAGATTTTGCTGAGTTTCACCACCGTATCAGCCACCAGAAACTAAAATACCATCCTGATCTTCTGGATAAATGGCGGTCCTCCACAGTGCAGTTTTCTAGAAACTTTTTGCCACGCACAACCACAATGTGGAATCACCTTCCAGCAATGGTATTTCCGAACCTGATACGATATTGAAACCTTCAAGAAAAGTGCTTATTTCATTATCATCATTAATAAAAAGTTCCACAAACGAGCTTGTTTCAACGGATTTTGATGAAACTTTACAGTTATGTAGCTTATACATCAGAATAACACATAGGCTATAAAATGTATGCGAGTAAAACCGCGGGCACAGCTAGTATTGTATAATATGGAATTTGATGGAAAAAATACAAAAGAAATACTAGACCCAACTCTATCATTTCATTGCTCTTATATTACCTAATTGAAGGTCGACGGAAAGTAACTTATTTGTCAGTACGCTAATTCGAAGTGACAAGCACAGATAAACATATTTTTTTGCACGTGTAATACTGAGGTTTTGTGTTTTAAATTTACTCGTATTGCTTAAAGATGCAACGCACAAAGTTTCAATAGGTTGTATCGTTTTTGTCAAAATTAAAATAGATGAAAGACACTTACACAATGGAAATAAATGTGTGCCGGAAATAGTCGAATTAATCTCAAATAGGTGTGATATATTTTATTATTGAAGACTATTACATATATACAGCCTCGGTGGTCTAGTGGTTTAGCACACCGCTTTACTATCCGATGGTCGTGGGTTCGATTCCTCGCACGGTACAAACATTTGTATTCATGAGTATGATTGTTTGTATCGGTCTGGGTGTTTTCTATGTATAATATTTATTTATTTATTTTATTTATTTATTTATTCATTTCAATATTACAACACCATTACAGTATATCCAAATCGGTGTCGCAACTTAGTACAGTATACATTCATATATATATCAATTTATAACATAACATATTTTATTACATAATATACACATTATAAAAATTCTAGATACTTTTGAATGGCTTCTGTGATCTTCGGCAGACTACAATCAAAAATATCAATATCATTTCTGATATTGTTCAGTATCTCTAAAGCACGGGTTACAGGTGAATATTTTAGTAAATTGGTCCTGGCTACCGGAATACTGAATAAAACGGGATGACGGCCCCCCCCCTCGTAACCATTGGGTACCCATAGCTGAATTTGCTCTAATATTTCTGGGTGATGCACCCAACCTCGCAGCACACTCACAACATATTTTACGAGAGAGACATCTCTTCTCACCGCTAATTTATTATACCCAACCATGCCCATTACAAACAAACTCGGATACATCATGGGGTAGTAAGGATAAATACCGTATTCCTTAAAGTATAAAAATCGAGTGAATTTATTTTGTAGTTTTTCGATCATATGGCTATATTTAGTCTCATGTGGATTCCATATTATAGCGTTCGTTTCGAGATGACTTCGTACGAGCGAATTGTATAGTATTTTGACAACTAATGTATTATTAAAATCCTTACACTGTCTCAACAAAAAACCTAAATTACGGTAAGACTTTCCACATATATCCGTAACATGTTTACTAAATGATAGATCAGACACCATTACAAGGCATGTATTTATTTACAAAAAAAAATTTGTCCATGTATTTATATCAATTGTCTAGTACCCATAACACAAGCTCTGCTTAGCTTGGAACTAGATGGCGCTGTGTCAATTGTCCTGAGACATTATTATTATTATATATAATATACGGTAGAGGAAAAAACTGCTGTCACTTATCTACATTGACATCGCTATTACTCCAGTCAGCTCGGGACCACGACTAGTGCAACCTAGTCGAAACTTACATTATTCCATATCATATTTTGTATATATACAAATCTCACAACTCAAGTTCAAATTCAAATTCAAAATATCTTTATTCATGTAGGTCTATTACAAACTCTTATGATATGTCAAATCTACCGTCAGTTCGGAATGATTTCGAGATGAGAAGAACTGAGAAGAAACTCATCTCGTATTTTTTTTTTAATGTTGTACATATTTACGATAATACTATTACATTTAAATTCAAATTTGGGAGAATAGAGTGACCACCAGCATATGCTATATAAAAAAATAAAAAAAATTAATAGAATGAAAACAACATTAATAGAATGCGAGCGAAGCCGGGGTATCTCACTAATTTAACAGTAAAGTCATTAATCCCCATCCAAACTTACGTTAATCACACTTAATTAACGAAAAAAAATTTTTATTGCTATAATTTGTTAATTATGATGATTTATTCAATGACTTTCCTGTTAATACTTTGTTAATTCATTGGAATTAACTATAATTGCGTTACACAGCGTTAGGTGATTATTCATTCATTCATTCATAATTTAAGAGCGACGCTCTTGTCGATGGAGCTATCACTTTCCACAATCTTCCGCTATACTCTTTAAACCACTACACTTCTACTACAATTATATTTTTAATTGTAATACATGTTATTCTATTCTATTATAATATATATAATCTTATTGCGTTTTTATACTTGAGCCTAAATAAATTAGTGCTGGTTGGTAGTTTGTATTCACACGTTTCGACTTGTAAAATGTGAACTTACAAGGATTATTTAAAAGAGCAACACACAAGTTTCTTGCTTATTCTTCTTGTGATGAGACAGCTTTCCGAATAAGCGGTAGATTAAAAAAAATGATTACTATTCAAAAGTGCTTAAATTAAGTTTATTTGAATAAATGATTTTCTATTCTATTTCCTTGACATTACCGACAGAATTGGAGTTTGATTTACTATAGACTAAATTATATAGGTAATATCTATTTTTTTTATATTTCTATTTGTTTTATCGGTTAAACGCGATCTTTGTAATATTGATGTTATTGACCAATTCAAACATATTCACTTAATAATAATAAATTGTTATTGTGACAAAGTACAAGTACAGATTACTGTTCGCTAATATACCTACATCTGTATTAGTTTGTTTCGAATCAATGTATAAATGATATGTTTCCGTAATGGTAGAATAAAAAAATGTGACTATTCAAAAGTGCTTATATTAAGTTTATTTGTATAAAGATTATTTCTATTTTCTATTTCTCCTGAGAGATGAAAACGTGACTGACATTATAGTCCTCATTCTCCACACTTAGAAAAAGGAAACCTAAAAATATGATTACTGTGAGCAAAGATAACATAACATTACATACTATGAGTTAATTAGAGATAGGTTAATTAATAAAATAAGTTTTCAAAATTCAAATACAATTTTATTGAGCTTATAAATTATAAGTACATAATAAAAAAAAAACCAATCGTAGTGATTCGATCACATAAAGCTTTTCAAGCTTTCAAAAATAATAAATTAATTTAATAATAAATTTAGATAATCTATGAGATTCTTTGGCACGATTGTAGACTAGGTCCCATAGATAATTAAACATAATCGCACAGAACGTGATAAACTCCCCGCATTGATAGGAATTACGTCGCCTTCCGTTCAATTGAGCACGTTAAATGATAGGCTAGTCGATGATAAGACAATCTACGTACACGGAAGAAACGAAAATCCTATCGAAGATAATACAGGAGAGCACACAACTCAACAACCATGGCCAAAATTGGAAACAGTCATTATTAACTAAATACATAGAGAGAGAGCCAACTCAAAAATCGAGACCTATACACTCAATATTTGTCAATATAAATATATTAAACTACTTAAACATTAACCTATTGGAAATTTAACTAACTATATCACAATTTAGGAATTGCGTAATCTTTGTACGCTTGTATACCAATACTATACGATATATATATACATTGCTTAAAATACTGTATAGTGATGTCATAAATACAACATTAATTAATAAATATGCACTAGTTAATTTAGAACTAATAAAGACAGCTAAAACTGAGAATTAAAAATTATACTGGACGATTGAGAAAATTAAGTACATACACCTATATATAGGACAGGCCTGCATGTAGCAGAAGTAGGCATTCAGAACCGAACACCAAACATAGTGGTCCCAACATTTAGTGGCGATCTCGCCATTATAAGGCACAATCACATTTAAATATAAAAATTCGAAAGCAAACCTTGTCTTAAGTTAATAACACACAAACAAAAAAAAGGACAAATAGCACTTCACATAAAATTAACTAAATTAAAAATGATCTCTATAGGAAAATCAAGAAGTCATGGAACACAGTAGCGAGCTAAAACTCACAGCACATTTGGCCCCATTTTACCCTAGCAACAAAATAAATAACTTATATAATAATACTGCTAAAATTTCAATAATACATTAATTATAAGACACTTTAGTCAGTCGGCCGCCAATTTGCGTTGCATCTAGTGGACGTCTATCAATTCTTCTAGAAATATCCACGTTAGCCCATATTAGTCTCCAAGTTTCACAATATTATCTCACAGTCACTTCATGAGCGTAGGAAAAAGTTTGTCTGATCTTTTCTCCGTACATTTCTTCATCTTCTATCACAACTTCCTTCCTGCTACTGCTATCGCGCTTTCGCGTTTAATACGTGATATAAATCCTGTCTATGTTAGAAACTGGATTTATATCACTGTATTCTTCTCCTCCTTTCTTCGCAAGTGCATTTAAAACGATTCCACCTCATATTCTGGTTCCGCTATAACAAAAGTAAAGGTCGTTATATTACATGTTTTAAGATACTACAATCGAATACTAAATCTCTTTTATATATCAAAAGGAATTTTTAATTTACTTTACAAAATATTGGACTAGATAAGTTTTGTATACAAATAATAAAGATTTTGAAAAGTATAAACATCTCAGTGAGACAGTGATATCGCTAAATAGCAACGAATTTTGATAATTCTGATGGAATCTCAAGACTTCTTCATAGGCCAATACCTAGTTCTAGAAGATTAAAGTTTAGTGTTTATGGTAAAAGAAAAAATTAAATTATTGTAATATAAAATAAACGAATTATAACTGTCATGCTATGAAGATGCACATGAAAAGCTTAGGCCTGCGCAGACGAGGAACAATTGACTTATATTTAGTTTTATAGAATTATAAATATACTTAAAATAGCATAGCATACATATAGTGTCGGAGATTTGCAGCAAATTTATGGAGAATTTTGTCACTTGCGGACAAAAAGACTACACAGATCTACACAGGCGCTTGCATGCTATACTACAGCTTCATGTACATCTTACATAAGCTACAAAGGTTTGTAAAGACAATGGATGTCAGAACGGCATCACACAACATAAGGTGGCGGTCGAGAAAAATCCAGAGTCTTCAATATGTATCGCAGTGATTAACAAATCTCATTTGAAACAGTCACATCAACTAATTTGCGGATATGTATAGACTATTTATCAGTTATAAATGGTTCATACAAAATCGCAAACAGTTACAATGAAGAATTGTTAGCTACTGAGATGCATAATGAAGTAATTGGACGATGCGTTGCACTAGGTGTTATGGTTAATTATTATAATATATTGCATTCTACGCGATCATTCACAAGACTATATGCTATGCAGGATTATTCTGAATAGGTATACCAAATTGAGATCGTCATAGTATTAATTGAACTCAACAATTACCCAGAACAGAAACATTCTCTGGTGGAAAGTAAATTTTCTATCTTCCCATAAAAGGGAAATTAGATAGAATGAAAGGATAAGTTAATTTATATCTTCTAATAAAAATGAAATTAGAATGAAAGAATTAATATAATATCTAAAGTTAAATTCAAATTTTTCAAATGAATAATTTTTTTTGTGAGTCTATATTTGCAAAAACTGATAAATATAATTATTTTATATAATTTTAGTCTATAATGATGGTACGGTATCTTTTAGTGGTACGAAATGTTCTGGTTAAATTTAAACTATTATCTGTGGAGAAAGTATGTAGTTCAGTTCATTAGATACTATCATAGTAAGATTGGCATACATTTCAGAGTAATCCTGTGAGTAATAATAAAAAAAAAATAATTAAAAAAAATACATAAGCAAATGTTACAACAGCGGAAGAAAAGATAGTGCTGACGCTTGATTTTGAATGCATTACGAAAGGCATGCGTGTGCGCCGTACACCTACGTTAGTGTTTACAGACATCCATTATCCGACCAACCTTTCGGAGACAATTCCTCCGCTCCTCCATGTTCGGACATTGACAGGTGCACTTACGAGGATTGTATATCCTCGACATCCCGCATTCTCCCGACGAGAGGTTGCAGCAACCGCAACTTCTATGCTCGTCTATTTGGTACGTCGAGCACGTCTCCTTCTTTGTCTTCACGTTGTATATACGTATCTGTTGACAATACAATAAGGATCAGTTTTGTATACACTAAAAGTTATAGTTTTCCAACCAAAACATTGATTACTCGACAGAAAATTACGCAACTAGCTGAGTCATAGACACCTCAGCTCCGCGTATCAGAGATGCAACTTATGTCATTACTATCGTTAATGATCGACGCTTGCCCAACACTGTACTGTCAAACACCAGAACTGTGCCAAGGATGAGCTTGAATTAGCAGACGATAGATAAACAGATAACGTTTGTCCTTTTAGTCGAGTTGATTATATCAGCATATATGATATACTAGTATTATGGTCAGTGGAAGCAATAAAGGTACTTACGGATATGGCCTTCTTGACCGTGTTAGTTGATGCGCACGAGGAGCCCTCAGCTTCGTAGTCGCAGATGCCGACGCACCTTTTGACCCAAACTGCGCTGGGTATCACCTGGGGAAATACGTTCACGTCAGAATGGCCAAGTGTTTAGTTGTAGCAAATTTTCTCACGGAGCTATAATGAGTTGTACGATTGCGGATGCGCTTGATATTGTCTTAATGTCTTTACTCATGTCTTAAAGTCCATCGAGTTCTTTCAGATTACATTCCGATTAAAATATTAATAGAAAATGAATGACGAAATTAAAATCGTCACATTGTTTTATCTGATTATGTCAATAATGACTGATACGGTGCTGAAACTCTTATTACTTATGTAAAGTAAGTAATTTAACATTTTTTAATGTTGTGAAATATTACAGAAGATGTCATTGTACAAACAAATACAAAATTAACACATGTGTATGATAATCACGACCTTTATAAATGTAATGAGGTCATGAGATAATTGAGCATAATTACGTACTTAATAATTTCTATTGTTTTATGAATGTAGTATTTGGGTTGTTAAAATTCTTACCTGTTCGTGCGCCGATGGAGGTGTTAGATAAACGAAGACTTCTTTTGGTTCCCTGCACTTCGACTTTTCTATGATCTCATTCCTTAATCTCTCGTTTGCACTCGTGCATGCCACTATAGACAAAATATGATTAGGTTAATATATATTTTGAAGCACCAATGCGGGGTCATTTGCCTTTAATGAAATTGTATTGGAATGTTTATGAAGCGTTATCATATCACTAAACTAGATCTAATATTGCATCATTATTAACATATGATTTGTATTATCGAGTGAATATTAAAGTATTAGGTCAAAATCCAATTGTTAACTAAAATTACCTTTTTGTATTACATCCTTGCCTAACCTGGGATGAGGTTTGGGCACAGCCTCCACAAACACAAACAGAACAGCAAACAAGAATATTTTCGCCATTTCAATAAACATATTATTTTCACAAATTTCCCTTTCACTTAATATATCACAATGTATTTATTTATTTGTGTACGATAGCACCGGTGTTATCGCGTGTCACTTGTCACAGTCACTAGTACGTGTTGCTCCTTTGCCGGTCAATTGGATTGTGATGGTGCTGGCGGTGGCCCTCTATTTTAAAAGGCTGCTGAGTCAACGCGCGGCGGCTGCGGCGACGGTGGGCTCGGCCGCCGACGTCACCCGCGCCGCCCAAGCCGACGTCGTAATGTTTGCGCAGGTGATAATACGTCACGGTGCGTGACCGTACAGAATTTTTTCGTAGAACGTTTTCGGGATCTGAATGCAGCGTGACACAAACGGATCTACCGTAAGTTTTGCATTTGTAGCAAAGGTCGTTGCATTCCGTCTGATCCGTGTCCAATGCTTCACAGTGTGCATTGAAAGTTCTTTCCGTTTGTAAATTTCAATTCGTAGTATTATTTTACTGTACTTCGCGTGCATTGTTTAAAGATGCACCATTATCAACGTACGTTGTAGATAGGTCAATGCGATCATCTCGTTCTTATCTGTCATTTCGTGATAAACTATTATCAGATAATCTAATTTCAATATATGTATAAGTAACTCAATCATGTAATATAAGTGTGATCGTGTTATCATTGTATTTGATTACATATCTGGTTATAGTATTTTTCATAGAAATGGATGGAAAATCCTAAATTTTAAAATGACTTTGTAACGTTGGAATGTTTGATCAAATGGCGATAACAATTTTGATATAATATCATTTAATCGTGTATAACATTTTGATAAAATTCATAACATTATTTAAATTTCTTAATACACCAATAGGGGGGAGCAGATGGGTATCTTTGTACAATGTTTGTTGTATTATTATAAATTTGTTATTTTGAGTATTTATTACACTTTAGACACATTTAGACCATGATGTATTTGATAACAATTTTATAATATATTGTATGCATATTTTTTTAATGTCGTATCATATTTCCGCTTTGAAATTATATCACATGGATGTTTAAATGGGGACTAAGGGAAGAAACAAATCACTTATACTCGAAATAAATTGAAATCGCCAGGGCAAAAATTTGAATTGGTTTATTTGAATTCAAATCTTATTATTATTAATATTATAAATGCGAAAGTTTGTAAGTATGGATGTTTGTTACTCTTTCACGCAAAAACTACTAAACGGATTTTGGTGAAGCTTTACAGTAACATAGTTTATGCATTAGAATAATACATGGGCTATAATTTTTATTGAAATTAAACGCAGGTGAAACATAGCTAGTAAAAAATAATTTAATCACTATAGTAGATCTTTTTAGTTTCTTTTTCACAAAAGTTATGACGTTATATATTTTATATAACTTTTATTTCAGTCAGTTCGGAGTGATTTCGAGATGAGAAGAACTGACAAGAAACTCAGCTCGTATTATTTTCAAATAAATGTTTACAATAATACAGATTAATTTTTTAAATTTGGCAGAATTTGACAACCAGCATATGCTATTGCAAAAGCAAATAGTCTAATCAGTGTTCATAACCCAAACAGAGCAGTCCACACAATCAGCACCCGTTCATGAGTATGACGGATGAGCCAGCCATCATTGCACTCAACCATATTAGAAGGAGCACATTGACCCGAACCATAAATACAAAAATACAAAAATGAATGAGTATGAATACAAAAATATTTAAGTAGTGATGGTGTTACAGACCGACACCTAAATTATTAAAGCTTAAAAGCTTAGAACTTTCTAGAAAGCTGGGCGTTCCAAGTGAGTAAATTAACACGAAAGCATAACTCTACGTACAATTAGTCCAACGATTCACAGGAAACGTGCATAAATTATAAAAACCGTTCTGTGGAAAATTCATGGAAAATCGTCATGGTGAAGTCATGCGTGACGTCACCGCGCCGTAGGTACACCATGAATATTGAAAACTACCCTCGTTTCAATGAGGTTAATAGTTGTAATTTTGACCGATGGCCCAATTCATAAGTGACTGGCGTTTATAATATTTTGAATGTAAATATTTAAATGCTATTATATTATAATTATAAATAGAATAGAATAGAATAGAATAGAAAATCATTTATTCAAATAAACTTTCATTGAAACACTTTTGAATAGTCATTACATTTTTTTAATCTACCGCTCATTCGGAAGCTGTCTCATCACAAGAAGAACTTATTATTATTAACTACTATATATCTTGTTAATATTATAAACGCGAAAGTTTGTAAATATGTATGGATGTTTGTTACTCTTTCACGCAAAAACTACTGAATGGATTTTGATGAAACTTTACAGTAAATATAGCTTAGCTTATACATCAGAATAACACATAGGTTATAATTAAGTAGATACTGTGTAAATTGAGCGAAATATAATGATAAATGTCAAGTAAGTAAATCAAACGTTGCCTAAATGTATTATACCATAACATAACCTAAACATAATGAAAAATAGGCTATGGTAACCATCAGATAGGCCTCTAGTTTGCCACATAAATATTATAAAAAAAAATCGTGAAGTTTCGATAATTTATTCCCATCTCTCTTTTCCTGCTACGCTTTGCTGTAATGTATGAATAAAAGTCGTAAGTTGGAAGCTATTTCGATCGTATCCCTCGAGCTCACTTCAATAAGCTGAAAATCTTATTTGAAGGAATAACAAATATCAGGCAGACAATGTCACGGGCATTGGCTAGTAATATATAAAACTTATTAAATACTCCATTATAGTTTAAATTAGTTACACTTGTCATATTAAATTACGTGTAATTTAATCGATACATTCACACACCGTAAAATACATTTAACGATAATGTTTTCTAATTTATATAATTATAATGTATAAATATAACTTTAAATTAGTTACCCTTGTTTCCTTAAATTACTCATAATTTCATACATAAATCTACGTACCGTAACGTACGTGTAACAATGATTTATAATTTATTCAATAATGCGTTATAAATAATACATTTCAATTTATATTAATAATAATTACAATACAAAAATAACATTTTTTACAATTTTTGTCTATCTTTTTGTACCGGCTAATCTCTGAAATGACTGGACCGATTTTGACGGGACTTTTTTTAGCAGGTAGCTGATGTAATAATGAGTAACTTAGGCTACTTTTATTTTAGAAAACTAAACTTAAATTCCACGCGGACGAAACCGCGGGAACAGCTAGTATATATATATATAATTATCGACCGCATAAATAATACATTTCAATTCATATTAATAATAACTAGATTACACACTCCAATTTCCTCTACAACTTAAACATATTGAGCCGGCAAACCTTGTTTTATAAAAAATATTTTTCTTTATTATTTTTTGCACTAAATTTTTTTACATTCATTCATTCATAATTTAAGAGCTACGCTCTTGTCGGTGGAGCTCTTGCCACTTTCCGCGATCTTCCATCATGCTCTTTAATTCAAGAATTATGGAGAAGATGGGATCGTGTCGTTAGCGATTTGTTTGATATCATAAAAAAAATTGACATTGTAAAAAAAACAAATTTTTTAGGGTAGGCCACTCTTATCACTTAGTACCCCTGGCCCTGGTCCCCACCGACTTGTTGCCCACCTTCATGAAAGAGGACTACTGGCCGAAAGGTGTGGTGTATCGGCGCTACCGTGGCAGATTGCCGTCTACAGTGCCGTGATCACACAGACAATATTATTGTATTAGTTTTTAAATATTATATTATATGTATGTTAGTCTATAAGGTATTTATAATATGGGCCTAGTTACCTGAAATAAATGAATAAATAAATAAATAAATGATAACAGTGGCCTATCTACCCCAAAAATTTTAATTAAAAATAGATCAGATCTACCGAGTATATATATATAGAATAGTATATGTATTTATATCAGTTATCTAGTACCCGTAACACAAGCTTTAGCTAGCTTAACTTGGCACTAGATGGCGCTGTGTGAATTGTCCTGAGATTATTACTGTTACAATTACCTTATAGTAAAATATGTTTTTTAATAAAATCCTGCTTTATCACTGCAATATTTAGGTTTATCTTTCTTTAATAGTCAAAACAGATAAAAATGTAAACATAATTTTATTAAATTAAATTCGCGACGATATATTTATAAGAAGTTGTTAGAAGATAAAAACAATAATATTATATATAGATATCTATATATATAAATAGTATTATTGTAAATATGTACAACATTAAAAAAAAATACGAGCTGAGTTTCTTGTCAGTTCTTCTCATCTCGAAATCATTCCTAACTGACGGCAGATTTGACTTATCATAAGAGTCTGTAATAGACCTACATGAATAAAGATATTTTGAAATTGAATTTGAATATCTAATAAATATATATATATAATATCAGATCGCCGAGCCTTTTTCTTAGACTACCTCTAACTCTATGCCTAACATAATATTTTTTTAATAATTTCGATAAGAACCTATATCAATATCACGATTAGTTTTTTGATCCTTTAATTTCAAATATATTATGAAAAAGTCACAACAATATTGTCCCAAGAAAATTCACACAGCGCCACCTAATCCCAAATTATGTAGAGCTTGTCTTATTACTAGCAACTGATAGAAATAAATAGATTTTGTTTCTATATACATAGGTACATAATATACATAGAAACATCTTGACCGATACAAACAGTCATACTCATGAATATGAATGTTTGTACCGTGCGGGGAATCGAATTGAATACTATCGGAAGTAGAGCGGTGTGCTAAACCGTTAGGTCACCAATGCGGAATATAATTATCTAATTATAGTAATATAATATATATAATATTACATTATAATTACTAAAATAACTATAATTAATATCCTACCTAATAATTGTACCATAAAATTCTCCAAAATAAGGAGAGTATGCTCAGATAGGCCGATAGGAAACCAATAGGTGTAAGAAGGTGAAATACTACGCCCTACGCCAATTAATGAGATAATTGCAAGGCAAATTAATTGTAAACACTAAAATTGTACTTATATTTTCAATATAAGTTTAACATAACGATTTATTAAATTACTAACTACACGCACCGGTGTACATGTATTACACATGTAAACCTTCCTCTTGAATCACTCTCTCTATTAAAAAAAACGGCTTCAAAATCCGTTGCGTAGTTCTAAAGATTTAAGCATACATAGGAACGGACCGACAGCGACAGCGACTTTGTTTTATACTCGTAGTATGTAATGAAGATAATTTTAAAAAAGCCTAAAATAGTAAAATTATTAGCAAGGAAAATCCAAAAGCAATCGACGTGAAATACCGATGAGAACATACAATAAACAGAAAATTTATTATTAAGATGTTTTGGTGCTTTTAAAGTAGATTATTAGGTCAGTTTAACTTTGTTATGATTAATGATTCAATCCACAAATATATACATATCTAGTGTCGTAACGTACCGTAATTAAAGTTCATAGGAATTACAAAAATCATTGGAAAATCTATTATGAATTTTGAACCGGAAAAACCGTATTTTCGTATATGACATGAAGGAAAGAAAATATTGGTAATAAGATACGGGTAAAGCTCACTGTTTCATGGAAAACAAATATGCCTATAGACCTTAAAAAACAGATAAATATTAGCAGGGATGTTATGGATTTGAAATTTCGGATACCGAATATCATATTTCGGTTTCGGATATAGGAACGATTATTATACCGGATACGGATACGGATGCGGATACGAAATTATTTCGGATTATCCGTTAGTTTCGGATAATTTCGGTTACGGATATTAATTTTTTAAGGAATTGCAAAAGTAAAATACAAATAGCAAATAAAATGTTAAGAAGTTCGCCTCTCTAAGTTTGGCTCCTATACTACACATTTTACTTTTCTTATCTTTTGTAATTCTTAATTTGTATTTGATGAATAAAGTGTTTAAATAAATAAATAAATTACATAACAAAATTTATATTACTCACAGAGCTTTTCTTATCTTTTGTAATTCTTAATTTGTATTTGGAGAATGAAGTAGGTATCATCATCACTACATAGTATAAAACAAAGTCGCGGTCGCTGTCTGTCCGTCCCTACTTATGCTTAAATCTTTAAGCGATTTTTTAAATAGATAGAGTGATTCTAATGAAATAAATATACACCCGGTCGAAGCCGTGGCGAGTAGCTAGTATAAATATACAAAATACGTTACAGAATTTCTGAAGCACATTTTTTTAAGTAATTTATATGTATCGTTATATTCCTTATCTTTTGTAATTAATTACATAAATATAAAGCTACTTGAGTAGCATAAGTTTTTATGTAATTTATATATTAAGAATTACAAAAGGTAAGAAATATAACGATATTTCTTACCTTTTGTAATTCTTAATTACAAAAGATAAGAAGTATAAATTTGTTCAGCTGATATACTGATTAAATTTATACTCCTTATCTTTTGTAATTCTTAATTTAAATAAATTATATAACAAACAAATTACACAGGAACAGGAAAAATTGAATGAATATTCGAAATGGCCATTAGTGTGAAGATTATTTGCGTTTCAGTGATACAGGGGTGAGTGTAATTTTATAAAAAGATCTGATCATATAAACTATACCGTTTTAAGTTTAGTTCATTTGTAAAAAATCATCAGCGTTGATATATTGCCAAGCATGTGTAATACGTAATCGATTATGAACCGTCTTGTTTTCCAAGAACTCTCAAATTTTAGGAAATCTTGCCAATATCGTACCCTTACATTAACGACGGCAAACCTTGTATATGGGATTTATTTTTATTTTTTTAGAATCATAAAAAATTTTTACATTCATAAAAATTTATATATTTACATGTGATGGTTTGTATTCTAAATGTACAATAACTTAAAGGTACAGCAGTTCAACATAGTTACGCAAATTTTAAATGGAAAATGTGTAATTGACCAACAAACACAATTATTTCTGTCATAAAAAAATTTTACATTCATAAAAATTTATATATTTACATGTTATGGTTTGTATTCTAAATGTACAATAACTTAAAGGTACAGTAGTTCAACATAGTTACACAAATTTTAAATGGACAATGTGTAATTGGTTAACAAACACAATTGTTTCTATAAAAGATTGCTTATAGCGGGGCCGACCCGGCTTCGCTCGGGTGTACATGTATTATACATATAAATCTTCCTCTTGAATCACTCTATCTATAAAGAAAACTGTAGTTTTAAAGTTTCTTACTAGTAAAGATTTAAGTATACATAGGGACGGACAGACAGCGACAGCGACTTTGTATACTATGTAATGATCTCACTCTACTATTTCTGTATATTATTTTTCATAGCTCGATATAGAAGTATAATAATAATTATTAAAAATAATATAATGTAATATTGACAAAAAAAATCAAATATTACAGACATTTTTTATTTATTTAATATTTTACGGCTCTGGATACAAGTCCTTTTTAGCCCAACATAAAATACAAAACCTTAAAAAAAGAATTATAATTTCTTATTACATTATTATCTTATTACAGACAGACCGAGATGGGTTGCCACAATTTTCACTTATTTTGTTTATCATCTTTGCCATGTAACATTCGAATTTATATCCGTTTTCCTGGCTGCATTATTTATTATACATAAGGGGATATTACACTAGCTGACTATCACATAATAAAGACCAAACATTGAACTTATCATAAGTATCTGTAATAGACTTACATGAATAAAGATATATAGATTTTTTTGGACATTTGGCCTCTTGTGCACGTCATATTTTTTAAATATATTTTATTCATTGTTAACATTGTAAAGTAGATATAACTTTATATTTTAAGTTTTTGGAAGCTCTCAGTTTCTATGGATGATTACTACGGACGCCAGATAACGACGAAATGTCTCTGCTATTGTTTATGTATATAGAAAACTGTTGCCTAATACGTCAGTTCGCTTGTCAATACAGTTTATTAAAAAAAGGTCTGAGTGAATGATTTCGTATTTAGCAGCAAAGATTCTACAATAAATACGTAATTTACCACGATATTTATTTTGGCGGAAAACGCATTCTTTCACTTCCGGCCAACACTCAAGGTATCTTGTATTCGCTTCATTTTATTAGTAGTTTCTTCTACTAGTAGTCAATAGTACAAAGCCCAATGGTTAAAATTCGACCATAATAAAAAATACGAAAATAGCTTTGAACCAGCTATGACAATTTAACAAAAGAGTATGTGTCTCAAATACATGGTAATGTGTGTTTATTTTATTGATAGAATGTATTTTTAAGCATAATTACAAAAAATAATGGTATTCTGTACTCCTCTATATAGACTATAAGTGTGCTAAGGGTATATTAAGGTTTCTTAAGGGTCGGCAACGCGTATGTGACACCCCTGGTAGTTCAGGCGTCCATAGGCTATCGTTTACCATCAGATGAGTCAAAAAAGTTTTAGAAAGAGTATATCTTTCGTCCGCGCAATTTACGTAAATAGAGTTACAAATGTTCACATATTAATATAATGATACTCAAACAATGACTACATATAATGAGCGAAACTAATTATACACCTAAACATTTTATAGTAATCACTCTATTAATGGATGAAAACCGCATGAAAATCCGTTTAGTAGTTTCGAGGTTACCGCGACAAAACGGACAGACGCGGCGGGACTTTATTTTATAATAGGTATGAATAGATACCTAAATGAAACTGCTTATACATCTTACACTACCCTAATACTTTGTAACAAGTGTATTTTAGTTCAAAAAAATAAATATTAAAAAAAAAGATCTACATATACACATACGTGTGTAATGTTTTTTTTATTGATTGACTGTATTTTTAAGCATCATTATAATCATTATCATCACACATATTTAATAATAATAATTATTATCTCAGGACAATTCACACAGCGCCCAATATGAGCTAGCTAAAGCTTGTGTTATGGGTATTAGATAACAAATACGAATACATAGACATATATTTTTTTAATATACAATATTTTATAATATACATACCTGTACCTACATATTATATATAGAAAACATCCAAACCGATACAAACAACCATACTCATGAATGAATGTATTCATCTATACAAATGTTTGTGCCGTGCCAGGAATCTAACCCGCAACCATGGTAAAACGGCGTGCTAAACCGCTAGACCACTGAGGCCGTCAAAAATTTATAAAACATAACATTAAATTCCAACTATGTTTTCAGATACGCGTGCGGACATTATAACGATCACGTAATCGTTTCCGCTGCCGCTTGTGCCGCGGGCGTATCTCGCGAGTCCTTGACCTACGAAAATCGCCTACTCACCGCGGTGACGTCAAAATCCTACCGTTGATGGCGAACGGTTCATATTTCAGAATCATCCGTTACACATGTCAATACTAATATAGACTTTATTGCTAACGAAATAACGTTTAAAAAATGATTTAACATATCATATGATTTGGGCGCCTCTATTTTTTTAGAATACGTAATATCATCGTGAATTATTGAATTCGATGTCATGTGTGTGACGACCTCGGTGGTGTAGCGGTTTTGCTTACCACCTTCATATAGTAGCTGGTTCGATTCCTTACAAGGTACAAATATTTGTATTTGTATATTGTTTATATGATTCTGTCTCTATTCTCCCTTTTTTATTTAAAATAATATCTGTAGCTTTCTTTGTGGCGACAGGCCTTTTGGCCTATGTCTTATTATTATACAGTATCTATATTCCGAAGTTTTTATTCTGTATTCTCTCTTATGCATGTACTTACAAAAATATATGTATTTATATCAGTTGTCTAGTACCCATAACACGAGATCTGCTTAGCTTGGGACTAGATGGCGTTGTGTGAATTGAGATGTTTTTATAATTATTAATAATAATTATAATAATCAGAAGGGTGTAAATCTAAACACATGCCGCGTAGTCAGAAAATTTCTTTAAACAGATCAGGCCAATATTCATAGTATATTCACGTAAAAATATAACATTGTTATGTACTTGGCTTAAACTCATAATTACCGGTGAAAGCCGAGAAGAAAAATAATAAAAAACAATAATAATAGTAATCTCAGGACAATTCCCACAGCGCCATCTAGACCCAAGTTAAGCTAGCTAAAGCTTGTGTTATGGGTACTAGATAACTAATACAAATAATTAGATATTTTCGTAAATACATACATATTATACATAGCAAAACACCCAGAAAGATACAAACAATCATACTTATGGATACAAATGTTTGTGCCGTGCGAGGAATCGAACCCGCGACCATAGGTGTGCTAACCCGCTAGACCACCAAGGTCGTCAAATATGTCGAGTGTAATTATGATGATGCAATAAAGTCACGGTGTTCTTGACCCTGAATAGTGATTTTTGTGATTTGAATTCAAATAGTTTTTGTTACATTATTTCACAATCTGATGAAAGTAGGCGCGGAGTGAGACATCGGGGTCATTGACCAGACAATAATTTTTTTTTACTCAGATTCATTAAACGGTAGCTACGTTGTTAGTTATATAATAACTAACAATCACACTACATGCCTTCATGCATTACAGACGGTTACAATTTCAAAAATATTATTTATTTATTTATTTATTCATTTATTTTAGGCAACTAGGCCCATATTATAAATACCTTATAGACTAACATACATATAATATAATATTTAAAAACTAATACAATAATATTGTCTGTGTGATCACGGCACTGAAGACGGCACTCTGCCACGGTAGCGCCGATACACCACATATGTATATGTTACAAATAATAAACATTCTCACTTCAATATACATTAATTATTAGTTATATAATGACCAAAGTAATACTACACGCCTTTTTACAGACGGTTACACAATTTTCCAAATATATATGTATATATTACAAATACACATAAAAAATATTCACTTTAATATATATATACATTAATAAAACTTACATTTATTTATACACTTGTGCCCGCGGTTTTATCCGCATGAAATTTATACCCTATGTGTGTATTACTGTAGTTTCATCAAAAATCGTAGTTTTTTCGTGAAAGAGTAACAAACATCCATCCATATATACATACATACTCACAAATTTTCGAGTTAATAGTAACATATTTGTAAAATTAACTACCCTGTGCGAGGAATCGAACCTGCTAGCATTGGACGTAAAGCGGTATGCCAAACCGCAAGACCACCGAGATCAGGCTGTATTTATCCCAAAATAAATATTTAAAATAAAATAAAAACATAGTTTGTTTTAATTTTGACTTTATAGTATAATAGTAACTTCCTACCAGCAAAATACATATTTAGTAAGCGATGATAACAAAAGTAGCCTAAGTTACACCTTGTTACATCAGCTACCTGCCAAAAAAGTCCCTTCAATATTGGTCCATCCATTTCAGAGATCTGCCGGAACAAACAGACAAACAGACAAAAATTGTAAAAAATGTTATTTTGGTGTATGCACCGTATTTATATTCATATGCATGTAGTAAAAAACGGTTATTTCAATATTACAAACAGACACTATAATTTTATTTATATATATATAGATTAACTTATCTACCATATATTGCGCTATTGAATAAAAACAACATATGCACGATTACTAGGGCCCTCACAAGACACTGCAAATTAAACAAGCATATGGCAAAACTAGGCTAACTAAAATCTGCAGATTCTGCCAAACTGAAGAGGAAACGCCTCTACACATCCTATGTGGTTGTAGCCCACTCATGCATAAACGAAATATCTCCTTTGGAAAGTTTACACTCTATCCTGAGGAGATAAAAACCATCGCTCCTAAGAATACCCTTCAATTCTTGTCCCTGACAGGCCTAGGTAGCAAACTCTGAAATAGAGCGAGCACAATAGATCTGTATGTCACAGCGCTTGCAGGTCTTAACATCTGACAAAAATTTAAAAAAAAATAACGTTTTTGTTTTTTCGGAAGTAGACACGCTATCGATTTTATTTAATTTTTTATAAGTAGACCCCTTTTATTATTCCGACATATAAAGTAAAAGCTTCTATTTTCTACACAATGTATATAAAATTCTCGTGTCACAGTATTAGTTGCCATATGTAATTTTTTTTGAGGTTAGATCAATATAGGGTGGTAACCTCGTAACTGTATTTTCATTTAATTAATATGGTACAAAACATGGTTTCCTGTTTTCTTAAAAGACCGACAACGTACTTGCAATTCCCCTGGTGTTGCGGGTGCTCATGGGCGGCGGTAATCACTTACCATCAGTTGAATCGTCGTAAAAAAAAAATTAGGGGTGGACTACCCCTAACATTTAGGGGGATGTATTTGCATGATTTGCATTTGCATGATTCTGCCAAACTGAAGAGGAAACGCCACTACACATCCTATGTGGTTGTAGCCCACTCATGCATAAACGAAATATCTCCTTTGGAAAGTTTACACTCTATCCTAAGAAGATAAAAACCATCGCTCCTAAGAATATCCTTCAATTCTTGTCCCTGACGGGTCTAGGTAGCGAACTCTGAAAAAGGCGAGCACAATAGATCTATGTAGGTCGAAGTGCTACAGGTGCTACAACCCAATAAAAAAAACCTGACATGTTTCATATCAACACAATTGGGTCAAGTCCCTATTACCACAGATAATATAATATTACATACTATTAATAACAATCTACCATTTCTCCGTACATGCGTAGACAGATTCACAGACGAACTCTGAAAACTAGCGAGTACAATAGATCTATGTAGGTCGCAGTGCTACAGGTCCAAGCACCTGACAATACCCCAAGGGGGGGAAAGGGGATTGTCAGTAATGTGGACTGATGGTCTTATTGCTAGCAATGTACCATGTCAGGTTCCCCCTGGAAACCATCGTGATAAATTCTTGGTGAATATGTCACGATGGGCTAACTGACCTGACCTCATGCTCATCATATCATCTCCCACTGGTGCCAGCGTAAACCGTTAGCGCAGGCAGGTGCACCATTTCATTATCATCAATAAAAAAAAAATAGACAATACCCCAAATAACCCAATAAAAAAAATGTACCGTAGTGACCAGGTATTGCGTAAATTGATGTCAGAACCAAAAACTGGTAAGCCATGAATCACCATAACAACACACTTATCAAACCATGAGTCAATGTAGTCATCTATACATATAAATAAAATTGGAGTGTCTGTTTGTAATATTGAAATAACCGTTTTTTACTACATACCAAAATACCATTTTTTATAATTTTTGTCTGTCTGTTTGTTCCGGCTAATCTCTGAAATGGCTAGACCGATTTTGACGGGAATTTTTTTGCAGGTATCTGATGTAATAAGGAGTAACTTACTACTACTTTTATTTTAGAAAAATAAAGTTACATTCCACGCGGACAAAGTTGCGTGTACAACTAGTTTTGATATAAACTTTGTCAATTATCTACTTTGATCATTGACAAAGTTTATATCAAAACTAGTTAATGGAAAATAATATTTAAATGCATTACATCAGATTATATTTTAGAGTGTATTAGTTTATTCTTATCAGAGACTTTAAATTAGAGTTTAAGAACTATGTTACCTATCAAATATAGTGTGGTGTAGACGGTCTAGCGGATTAGCACACCGCCTTACTTCCGACGGTAGCAGGTTCGATTCCTCGCACGGTACAAACATTTGTATTCATAGGTATGATTGTTTGTATCGGTCTGGGTGTTTTCTATATATTTTAAGTCATTTACAAAAAAAGTATATATCAATTGTCTAGTACCTATAACACAAGCTCTGCTTAGCTTGGGACTAGATGGAGCTGTGATTGTCCTGAGATATTATTATTAATATTTTACAATTTAGAAATTTACTAATCTTAGCTTTTCTTAACGAAATAATTTGCATTAGACATAAAAAAAATATTACATCAAACAGATGATTAAGACGTGTTTCTATTGAAGGACAACATTGATGTTTAGAAATGAGTGGTATTATGGTAACAAGTATACGGCGGGCCATAAGCTTGTGTGTTTTCTTCAGTTACCTACATGAAAATACAGTTAACAATTTATAGTACGGACCGCAACCTGACACAACCAAACGAGAAGCACTGAATCACTGGCAAGAAATGCCAGGATTAACACATTCAAAAGACCTAATATAGGGGTTCTCGAACAAATACACCAATAGTCTACTGCTATTGAGTAAAAACAACATATGCATGATGACTAGGGCCAAATTAAACAAGCATATGGCTAAACTAGGCCTATGCACGACAAGTATCTGTAGATTCTGCCAAACTGAAGAGGAAACACTGCTTCACATCCTATGTGGTTGTAGCTCACACACATAAACGAAATATCTCCTTTGGAAAGTTTACACTCTTTCCAGAGGAGATAACGACCATCGTAATAACCATATTGAATTTAATAAACCAGACATATTGTAATTTAAATAATGTAAATTAAATATTGTAATGGGTGAAAACTGTGATTGGTACAGTTCATGCTGTAAATAATATAAATGACGTAGTGGAGTAACTTGAAACAGTCATGCTCGCTATAAAGTTCAAACTTGTGGCGACGTGGTGGGCCGGGTCGCTGTGCTCCCTCTAATATGGTTGAGTGCAATGATGGCTGGCTTATCCGTCATACTCGTGAACGGGTGCTGCTTGTGGGGACTGATCTGTTCAGGTTGCAAACACTGATTAGATTTTTTGATTTTTTTTATATAGCATATGCTGGTGGTCACTCTATTCTCCCAAATTTGAATTTAAATGAAATAGTATTATTGTAAATATGTACAACATTAAAAAAAGTACGAGCTGAGTTTCTTGTCAGTTCTTCTCATCTCGAAATCATTCCGAACTGACGGTAGATTTGACATATCATAAGAGTCTGTAATAGACCTACATGAATAAAGATATTTTGAATTTGAATTTGAATCGCTCCTAAGAATATCCTTCAATTCTTGTCCCTGACGGGTCTAGGTAGCGAATTCTGGAAACGGGCGAGCACAATAGATCTATGTAGGTCGCAGTGCTACAGGTGCTACATGCCAATAAAAAAAACCTGACATGCTTTATATCAACACAATTGGGTCAAGTCCCTATTACCACAGATAATATAATATTACATACTATTACTAACAATCTACCATTTCTCCGTACATGCGTAGACAGATTCGCAGACAGATGCCAGCGTTCTATATTAGTAAGAATGGAATTGAAAGAATTTCATAAATTCCAATTTCCAATACACCGAGTTAAAATTACGCGTACACACTCGTTTACGTCACAATCTATGTACGGATGTACGTACAGACGCGGTATCAACCTTGGTCAGGTTCTGAGCGGAGTGGTAAAGGTTCATGCACATAGGTGCAATTTAAAGCATTTTCAAATTCAAGTTCAAAATTTCATTTAGGTCTTATAGGCTCTTATGATATGACGTCGGTATGTACGTATAGGCGCGGAATCATCCTTGGTCAGGTTCTGAGCGAAGTAGTAAAGGTTCATGCACATGGCACCACATATAGGTACAAGCGAATGCATTTTCAAATTCAAGTTCAAAATTACTTTATTCATGTAGGTCTTACAGACTCTTATGATATGTCAAATGTACCGTCAGTTCGGAATGATTTCGAGATGAGAAGAACTGACAAGAAACTCAGCTCGTATTCTTTTCAAATAAATGTTGTACATGTTTACAATAACACAGATTCATTTTAAATTCAAATTTGGTAGAATAGAGTGACCACCAGCATATGCTATTATAAAAGCAAAAAGTCTAATCAGTGTTCGTAACCTGAACAGACCAGTTGTACATATAATATCTAATAATAATCTTAGGACAATTCACACAGCGCCATCTAGACCCAAGTTAAGCTAGCTAAAGCTTATGTTATGGGTACTAGATAACTGATAGAAATACATAATTTTTTTTTCATAAATCCGTGTGAAAGAGCCCTAATGTGCCTTTAAATTTATTATGAAACAATTACATATTGGTCGGGTGCTACTTATGCTGACCTGCTTTAGACGCTACGACTGAATCATTTTGTTATGCTTTTGTGTAATTAACAAACAAACATACTGCCCACGTGATGGTAGATGGTAACAGTCGGTTATAGGGGGAAGGTGATTATTAATGTGGACTAGCGATCCCATTGCTATCATGTACCATATTAGGTTGACCTCCACGCAGATCCCCTTGAAAACCATCGTGATAAATTCCAGGAGAATTTGCCACGACGGGCGAACTGACCTGACCTCATGCTCATCTTATCATCCTCCACTGGTGCACCGCCAGCGTAAACCGTTAACGCAGGCGGAAGCACCATTCCACTATCATCCAATAAAAAAAAGTCGGCTATATGCATGAACAGCACTACGAATATCATGTTATTTTAAAAGTATAATTTTGGTCTTTTGGATTTTTTGATAGAATATGTAACTTTTAATTTTTCTAGTGTCAATATATAAAACAGCCAGCGCTGATGGTTTACTCTGGTGGGGCACCATTAGAGAACGATAGGACTAGCATGAGGTCACGAATTTATCATGATAGTTTCCGGGGTAAACCCTGGATTTTAACCTGACATCAGTACATTGCTAGCAATAAGATAATCTGTCCACATTACATTGTCGCGATGGGCCAACTGGCATGACCTCATGCTCGTCCTATCACACTCCACTAGTGCCCCGCAAGCGTAAACCGTTAGCGCAGGCGGAAACACCATGCCATAATCAACCTTATAGGAGAGAAGGGGATCGTTAGTAATGTGGACTCATGACCCCATTACTGGCAGTGTACCATGTCAGTTGACCTCCACGCGGTTCCCCCTGGAAACCATCATGTTTCCTGGTGAATTTGTCACGATGGGCGAACTGACCTGACCTCATACTCATCCTATCACCCTCCACTGGTGTCCCGCCATCGTAAACCTTAAACGCAGGTGGAAGCACCATTTGATCAACCTTCTAACTTTAATCCTATTACCTAACCTTAAAAAAAACATTGCAAGGCCATCCCATATTCCTTTTAGGAAAACACAGTGCGTATCCTATCATGTACAATTGGGAAATACGTACATCTGAACAGGAAACCGCTTTCTATTCTCATTAGATACGCGCGTCGGGTTTATCTGTCCACCCACTGTGCGATCAGGCGTGAAGCTTTAACTAATTACATTGTCATTAACAATGCTTTAGGGTTCCGTCATAAGAAATTGAAATCAAATATGGACTTAGTGACTAAGGTCGAACTTTTAATGATTAGCTGAGTATGCTTTGTTGTTAATGGGGACCAATGACGTCACTACAAGTCAGGGTCCAAATATTAGGGGTACCGGAAAGTAATATCGTTTCTGCGCATGTCAATATTTGACTGACATTTATGAGCACTTTGTTTTGTTTAGAGGTTGCAAAGATATTGAGGTTATAGTGAGATCTTGACTTATGGAAAATTGAATTTTAATTATTTTTTTGCAATTTTGGGTCGTAGAAGCACGCATCCGCCTTTTTGGGGCGTAGGACGAATTAATATTAATTTTCTGCCAATCTGATCCTTCTGGATAAACTCTGAAAGTGCTTTCATTGACAAACAGCTAATGTTATAAGGTAACTTAGGCTACTTTTATTTTAGTAATTTAATTTATTTATTAAAAAAACCATGTCCACGCAAAGAAGTTCAGGGTAAAACCAAATATGTATCAAATTCCATAAGTGATTACTGAACTTCGTTTACGTTTGGTAGCGTACGGAATCCTCTATATTAAGTACGATTCTTGCTTTCGGCTTCTTACATACCGTCTTTTAATTAATCTTAATTAAAAGACTTATTTGCTGTTAAAGTATTGATTAGATGTCGTAAAATTTTTATTTCAAACGAACAGGAAATGACTGCAGATTGTTGCGTTATAGCGACTTATGGACCGTCACAATTATGATAAATATAATAACAACAAACGAAAAAACCCAAAGATCTGATTCCCATCGATCAATTATATCCGATTTTATTAATCAACTACGATAAGGTAGGTATACATATAAAAACGTATATGTACCTTAGGTAGGTTACCTTTATATACTATTTTTTTGCCGTGGTAATTAAACTTTCAATTAGAAAATCACGGGACCTTACCACATTTTATTTATTAATCCAGAGCTCCTCCCACAATACGAGAGGAGCTTGCTAGCACGATCTGATCAAGCCCAGAGGTTACTCATTAAAAATTCCCTAAAATGCCTGAAAAGGACAGAAATACATATACATATATTGGATAAAGTGTTCCCCAGTTCTTGATATCCTAACATAACGCCGGACTATCAATGTACCATGTTAGATTGGCCTCCACGCGGTTCCCTCTGGAAACTATCGTGATAAATTCCTGGTGAATTTGTCAGATGGGCTGACCTGATCTCATGTTTATCTTATCATCCTCCACTGGTGCCCAGTCAGAGTAAATCGTCGTTGAAATAAAAAGTCTTACACTCATTGAACTACAGACTTGCATGCACTAACTGACTGTGGATATACAAGGAAAAAAAGGATAGCTTACATCTCAATTTATAGTCGCAATATTATTTTATTGCCCTAGTCACAGCAACGTGTGGCCGGGATCTGCTAGTTGTACGTATAAATGATAACCGCATAAAATTTCAAATAGTACATAACTGTAGCTTAGGGCTTTCATATGATTAGGTCCAAAGACGACTTCGTTCTAGCATTCTCTCAATGAACCTTTGTGAATAGCACTATTTATGACATTTCTTATTACATAACTAGCTGACCCCACGAACTCCATACCACCTCAAAATTAAAGGAATTTTGAAGTTTAGTCACGCAATAAATTTCTGATCGCACCCTCTTTGACAGTTCGTATGGGAATAAAATTGTTGTTTTTACTATTCTCTATGCAATTTCTTCAAATTTTATCACTGTTTAAACCTTCCCTGGAGTTCCACGAATATTTTAAAACTGATATTAGCCAAATCGGTTCAGCCGCTCTCGAGTTTTAGGGAGACTAACGAACAGCAATTCATTTTTATATATATAGATAATATTATTTACACAACATTTGCAACAATAAATATTATAATTAAACAGGAAAAATATCAGGTATAAGACTATAGAACAGGTAAAGCACCGCTGCCTTGTAATTAATGCACATGGGACAAAGTATTCTGAGAATATGCAAAACTATATGTAGGCACGGCAGATTTACGTCACATGTTGAAGATAAGCAAATTATGCAAATGGTTTATTGGATTTGCCAATGACCTGGCTTCATGCACCTGCCGCTAGTATGCCGACCGTCAGGTTAGTATAGATTTTTTAACTGATTGAAACTATGGGTTAGACGACGTTAGGGAAACTTATAATATTAAACATGTGACGTTAATAAGCGGCTACAATGTCCAACATGAATAAATGAATTTGAATTTGTGACGAAACAGTGCTATAAATCAGTACCAAGATTGGCAATTCATAATATTTAGCATAAGCATAAATAACGGCAGAATTTATTTTGTGTTTTTTTTATAACATAGGGGATGGAATAGAATAGAATAGAATAGAAAATCATTTATTCAAATAAACTTACATTGAAGCATTTTTGAATAGTCATTACATTTTTTAATCTACCGCTCGTTCGGAAAGCTGTCTCATCACAAGAAGAACGAGCAAGAAACTTGCGTGTTGCTCTTTTAAATAATTTTATTATTACTTTACATTTTTAAGTTTAAGTGTGTGAATACAAACCACCAATTAGCACTAATTCTATTAAATATATATATATGGTAATAAATATATATGTGGTAAGTGATTACCGCCGCCCATGAGCAGACCCAATACCAGGGGAATTGATAGTACGTTGTCGGCCTTTTAAAAAGGAGTAAGCTCTTTTCTTGAAGGTTTCAATATCGTATCGGTTCGGAAATACCATTGCTGGAAGGTGATTCCACAATGTGGTTGTGCGTGGCAAAAAGCTTCTAGAAAACCACGCTGTGTAGGACCGCCATTCATACAGATCATCAGGATGGTATTTTAGTTTCTGGCGGGTGGTAGGGTGGTGAAACTCAGCAGCTGGTATTAATCCGAACAATTCCTTAGAATTGTGTCTACATATTTTTTCTCTATACCTCGATGATGTGTTTGTAATTAGTGAATAAAGAATTTATCTTAGAATAGAATAGAAAATTCATTGTTCATATAAACTTAAATTTAAACATTTTTGAATGTTTTTAATCTACCGCTCATTCGGAAAACCTTCTCATTAGAAGAAGAACGATCAAGAAATTCTTTTGAATATTTGTTGTAACTTTACATTTTGACGACCTCGGTGGTCTACGTCGACCGATGGTCGCGGGTTCGATTCACAAACATTTGTATTCATGGGTATGATTATTTGTATCGGTCTGGGTGTTTTCTATGTATAATATGTATGTATTTACGAAAAAAAAATTATCTATGTATTTGTATCAGTTATCTAGCACCTATAACACAAGCTTTGGCTAGCTTAACTTGGGTCTAGATAGCGCTGTGTGAATTGTCCTGCGATTATTATTATTATAACATCAATCTTCATGAGATCAGGATTCATGGGATGTATATGTATATAAGCATACAAACCTTCCTCTTGAATCACTCTATCTACCGCTAAAAACTGCATTAAAACTGTTGCGTAGTTCAAAAGATCTAAGCAAATTTTATATTCCTATATCAATCCATATTAATAAACTTTCGCGTTTATAATAAGATTTTGTTCCATTCAAATACTTTTCCTTTCTTTTCAAGAGGCCGTGGCGCCCAGCGGTTTCAACCATTTTCCTTATTGTGTTACGTGGACCTTGTAGACACCACGAGACAGGTGTCTAGACAATGTTTGTGACATCGAAACGTCACCGAATTTCCGCAGAAAGGTTATCTTTTAAAGCAAAAATCAACTGCTTTACGTCGGTTGACACTACTACTCACTACACTACCGTCAGTCATGACGTTCTGGTTACATATGATATCATAGAAATCATTATGTTAATACGTGAAATAAAACCTTTCTACCCTTTTTTTACTAAAATTTCGCGGATAGATGAGTACGAAATTTCGCACACTTATAGTTTACTAGCTACTCGCCCTAGCTTCGCACGGGTGTACATGTATTATATATATAAACCTTCCTTTAGAATCACTCTATCTATTAAAAAAACCGTTTCAAAATCCGTTGCGTAGTTTTAAAGATTTAAGCATATATAGGGACGGACAGCGACAGCGACTTTACTTTATATATGATATATATTATGATTTATATATGATATTATGGGACACAGTCACCTAGATACATCAAAATAATAATTGCATTTAATAATGTCTAGTAAGACAAATTCAATATTGTCTACTAAGCACTGCTGTGTCTAAACTGTGTGACCCCACCTAACATTTTACTATTGTTATTTAGTATATAAGATCATTATTTCTGTGTACACATTGTCAGTTTATCATCATCTGTAATATACATCGTCTCGACCAACAACATCGTATCATTCACCCGCAACAGATATATTTATATATGCTTTATATATGACATATATGTATATCAATAAAAACAAACATAATACACACTATCATGTTTTACATACACATATAACAAAACCTCTTAGGGGCTGTCTGCAGATTCTGCCAAACTGAAGAGGAAACGCCGCTTCACATCCTATGTGATTGTAGCCCACTCATGCATAAACGAAATATCTCCTTTGGAAAGTTTACACTCTTTCCCGAGGAGATAAAAACGATCGCTCCTAAGAATATCCTTCAATTCTTGTCCCTGACGGGTCTAGGTAGCGAACTCTGAAAAGGGCGAGCACAATAGATCTATGTAGGTCGCAGTGCTACAGGTGCTACACATCTGACAATAGCCCAAACAATCCAATAAAAAAAAAATAATAGGGGCCGTCCGTTAATCACGTGATCTTTTTTTAGCATTTTTTAATCTGTTCAGCCGCTTCATAAGTCCTTCCTTGGGTTTGGAGTGCTATCTACACTCGCGCCCTATCGATCGGTCAAGAATAGAACAGAATGGAAAATATTCAAATAACACTTTTGAATAATCATAACAATCGATCGGTCAAGAATAGAATAAAATGGAAAATCATTTATTCAAATAGCACTTTTGAATAATCATAACATTTTTTTTCTAATCTACCGCTCATTCGGAAAGCTGTTTCATCACACGAAGAACGAGCAAGAAACTTGTGTGTTGCTCTTTTAAATAATCATTGTAACTTTACATTCTAAAAGTCGAATCGTGTGAATACAAACTACCAACCAGCACTAATTTAAAGTTAAATATAAAAACACAAAGTAGTTATAAGAGCAGTCCCTATAAGCAGCACTCGTTCACGAGTATGACGGATGAGCCAGCCATAACTGCGCTCGACCATATTCTAGGGTCAGTAAAACTGTAAAGTCCAGCGTTATTGTGTTGTGTACGTGGAATGGTTTATCCATCTATAAAATAACTATTACTTCATAACTCTTCAATTCATTCATGAAGAATTTTGATAGTGATAATATGTATTATTCACAAGTTGTTATTTACAAATCTACGCCCCGTATAACGTCACATCTCGTTATCAATGATAATATGATATAATCATACTAATTTCGTCACAATTTGCCATCTAACATAATCATACACGTGGTGTTTATAAAAAAAACATTTCACGATATAAATATCATCTATACATCTATACATATAAATAAAACTGGAGTGTCTGTTTGTAATATTGAAATAACTGTATTTTACTACATGCATATGAATATAAATACGGTACATACACTAAAATAACATTTTTTACCATTTTTGTCTATCTGTCTGTTTGTTCCGGGTAATCTCTGAAATGACTGGACCGATTTTGACGGGACTTTTTTTGGCAGGTAGCTGATGTAATAAGGAGTAACTTAGGTTATGATATTTTATAAGTACCTTTCATATAGAGGCCAAGTTTACCCATAATTTCAATTAAAGAAACATATAGACTAGCTGTACACGCGACTTCGTCCGCGTAGAATTCAACCTTATTTTTCTAAAATAAAGGTAGCCTAAGTTACTCCTTATTACATCAGCTACCTGCCAAAGAAAGTCCCGTACAAAAATTGTAAAAAACGTTATTGTGATGTATGTACCGTATTTATATTCAGATGCATGTAGTAAATAATTATTATTTTAATATTACAAACAGACACTCCAATTTTATTTATATGTATAGATGATGGACGCAGACAATGCCGGAGCGGGTCACTGGTCATGATTAAATAATGTACTGATATTGTTCAACATTCCACAGAGCTGATTGGCCGCCATTATTTTTATGAAGTTCACGAAAACAGTACATGTTTTATATCAATTCCAGTGAACCCCCCACGCTTGAAATCGGTTATATTTGTGAACAACGATGCGTACTAGCATGTGATCGGTGCTATTGGATTGTGGGGGAGGCAGTCAATATAAACATTACAACACTATCTCTTGGCTTTGCTTCGGTCAATTGTATTTCAATTGGAGAACAACACTATCTCTTGCCTTTGCTCTGTTCAATTATATTTAATTTGAAGAACAACACTATCTCTTGCCTTTGTTCTGTTCAATTGTATTTAATTTGGAGAACAACACTATCTCTTGGCTTTGTTCTGTTCAATTGTATTTCATTTGGAGAACAACATTATTTCTTGCCTTTGTTCTGTTCAATTGTATTTAATTTGGAGAACTACACTATCTCTTGCCTTTGTTCTGTTCAATTGTATTTAATTTGGAGAACAACACTATCTCTTGGCTTTGTTCTGTTCAATTGTATTTCATTTGTTATTTGGAGAACAACACTATCTCTTGGCTTTGTTCTGTTCAATTGTATTTCATTTGGAGAACAACACTATCTCTTGTCTTTGTTCTGTTCAAATGTATTTAATTTGGAGAACAACACTATCTCTTGGCTTTGTTCTGTTTAATTATATTTAATTTGGAGAACAACACTATGTCTCGCCTTTGTTCTGTTCAATTGCATTTAATTTGAAGAACAACACTATCTCTTACCTTTGTTCTGTTCAATTGTATTTCATTTGTTATTTGGAGAACAACACTATCTCTTGGCTTTGTTCTGTTCAATTGTATTTCATTTGGAGAACAACATTATCTCTTGCCTTTGCTCTGTTCAATTATATTTAATTTGAAGAACAACACTAACTTGGCTTTGAAATGTTCAATTGTATTTCATTTGGAGAACAACACTATCTCTTGTCTTTGTTCTGTTCAAATGTATTTAATTTGGAGAACAACATTATTTCTTGCCTTTGTTCTGTTCAATTGTATATATTATTCTATATTTTATATTGAAATTTATATATTGACATGTAATGCGACTGAAACCGTGTGCACAGTTAGTATAAAGTAAAACTACAACAATACTAACGAACACAAATGTTTGTACTACGCTATCGGAAGTAAGGCTTTAGGCCTTACTTAACAGTCCAACTGCTAGAACCGAGGCCATCGCGAGGTATCAAGAAACCTTTTTTACTATATTTCCATATATCAACTTCTAGAATGATCTTCCCAATTGTAGAAAATTATGAAACGTCATAAATTAACACATAACCGTCGAGGTGACGTGACTCGGTTACAATGAGGCCTGTTAGACACATAGAAAGCCCATAAAAGGTGGTGATAAAATTTCATGGCCGTAAACTTGGGTATATTTTTATAACCTAAATAATGTCTAGTAAGAGTGACAGTTCAGTTTCTTATCAATTCTTCTCAGATTCGAGACGTATGTAATGTTTTTGAACTTTGTTTGGTTCATTTATTTATTTATAAAAAATACATGTTCTTGGTGAGTATTTCAGTGAAGGATAAATGTACAAATGAATAAACATATGAAATTATTTACATATACACTTACAATAAATTAAAAAAAAAACAGCAATTACAAAGCACATCGATAATAGTAATCTACATATCAAATCAAACCAAAAATATTTTTTTCATGTAGGACATTTTAGCCGCTTATGAACGTAAAATTTTTGTATCAATATTGCTTCCCTACCATCCACTTCATTAAATAGATTCAATTAAGAAGAACTACCAAGTAACTCAACTGAATATTATTCTAATATTGTGACTCTACTCAATTAGTTAGTGATCTGTGAAACTCTATGGCAGTATAATTGACATTATTATATATATAATATTATATAAGACCCCTTGGAGTGTCAAAATATAACTATTTTCACAATATAAATGTATGCCATTTAATAAGTAGGTCAAACTTGAATAGTATTTTAATTACCTTCCAATTTCCTTTTTGAGCGTACCGCGAAGCTCGGAGCCATGTTTTAGAGACCAGATTTGCACTCTTTGTAACGATACTCCTCTGCTTAACCTGCGGCTTGACTGATCGTGTATAAAATTTCATCGAAGGTCGACCTTCGGGCCTCCATCGTTTACCACTCATATAAATACCGAACGATCAGGTCCTTGAGGAATGGTCGGTGATAAAGGTTGCCTGAATTAGTTACTGCGCTGTGAAACTCTATGGCAGTATAATTGAATAAGTAGTTTATTTATGGATGATAATGGAATGGTGCACGCGCCTGTACTCTGGAAACCATCGTGGTAAATTACCATTTAGCAAGGCGAGCTAACTGCCTCGACTTCATGCTTTCGCTTTCATTCATCTTATCATCCTCCACTCTGGCTTCTGTCATACTTCTAATGCTAGTTCAGAAGCTAGGAATACACAGAAATACTAATAGGATTGGTATTGTCTTGAAAGTGTAATTATAAATAGCATCGTAACGATTCTTCTGAGTGTTATAAAAAAGGAACTGGTCCCGGCGGGGTAATAATCCATAAAAATAATTTAATTTTGCATTCAAGGGAAATTCATTGTTTCGTAATATGGACTGTTGATTGCTAGTACTATAATGTACATTGTCAGGTTGATATATTTATGTATATTATTTAAATTTTTATTTTCTTTTTATCTATATTATTTGCACAATTGTAATTAGTATTTTTGATTAATAATTTATTTTATTTATTCATTTATTTCAGGCAACTAGGCCCATATTATAAATACCTTATAGACTAATATATATATAATATAATATTTAAAAGTAAGATATTGAAACTGTCTGTGTGATCACGGCACTGAAGACGGCAATCTGCCACGGTAGCGCCGATACACCACACCTTTCGGCCAGTAGTCCTCTTTCATGAAGGTGGGCAGCAAGTCGGTGGGGACCAGGGCCACAATTTATGATATGCTTATATAATTTGTACGGTAGCGCGGTGGTTATACTCATCACTGTAGGATTATATCTTTATTGTCTAATATTTTTTACAAATACAAATAATTTATGAAGTCCCTGACCTCTGAGGTAGTTATAGAAAATACCTGTGTTTCAGAAGTCAGTGTCCTCTTCCAATATATGTTTTATTATGTATTATATATGTTGTGATGAGGTGGCGCTACATAATATATTATTTATTGTAGTATGTAGGTAGTGAGTATACCGGTAAAATTATTGTACTATTTATTAGACATTATTAAGTTTATTGGCAGTGTGCTACATGGTTTATTAATAACGCGTCCAGTCGACGCGGAGTCGGGACATAGACTGATTTTACACTTAACTTAAATCTATGTTAGTGGAGAGTACTAATGGAAGGGTCTCAAGTGTGGACAGAAATATTACAAGTGTAGGCCCAGTATCAATTATTGACTGGAAGATATCTCTTCTAAGAATAATTCTATATTTACTCACTTCATCTCTAAATTATGTTATTACAGTATTTTCTGAGTACAATAAAGAATATATAAACAATCATACTCATGAATACAATACTTGAATCGTGCGAGGAATCCAACCTGTGATCGACAGAAGTGGGGTATGCTAAACAACTAAACCACCGTGGTCATGATGATAACAATAATACTTTTAAATGACTGTACCTTATTTCGCGTAGTTACGTTGACTGAACCATATTTGTCATAGTTCTTAGTTTAACAAACTACGTAGAAATCATTGGAAATGTCAATTATGTCATGATGACAAAACACCACGTTTATATATACTACTACCTGTACACGCGATTTCGTCCGCGTGGAATTAACTTTATTTTTCTAAAATAATTGTAGTCTAAGTTACTCCTAATTACATCAGCTACCTGCCAATAAAATTTCGTCAAAATCGGTCGAGCCATTTCAAAGATTAGCCGGAACAAACAGACAGACAGATACAATATGTAAAAAATGTTATTTTGTTTTATGTACCGTATTTATATTTATATGCGTGTAGTAAAAAATGGTTATTTCAATATTACAAACAGATCAGATACTCCAATTTCATTTATCTGTATAGATATATATGTATTACATAAACCTGGAATATACTGTATGTATAGTTTGTGATGATTTACGCATTCTGAGAATTACAATTGCTTATTTATTCTTCTCATGCCGTGTATGACTGTTTGAGATGAGTGATAGAAACTGACGTTCAATGGATGATGAATTAACAGTGTTGAAGCGTTTTGTTTATTATTCTGTAATAGGACGAAACTTTGGAAATGTTGCAAATCTTAGACACACTTAAACTTAAAAATGTAAAGTAATAATAAAATTATTTAAAAGAGCAACACCCAAGTTTCTTGCTCGTTCTTCTTGTGATGAGACAGCTTTCCGAACGAGCGGTACATTAAAAAAAATGTAATGACTATTCAAAAGTGCTTCAATGTAAGTTTATTTGAATAAATGATTTTCTATTCTATTCTATTCTATTCTTAGATATCGTTTTGAATTGTGAATACATTGGTATTAAGTACTAACTATATCTATAGATATATATATAGATAAGCAGGGGTGGATCGTGAATTTGTGGGGCCCTGGGCTAAATCTAGTTAGGGGTCAACCTAATTATATTACTCAACTAAAAAAATACACCGAGCAAAATAAGGCGACCATTCAGACAAATTCCCCATTCCTTTCGATAGACGTGCACTTGTATGGGTTGATTGATCTCAGGGTTGCCAGCCTTATGATAGGTTTTTAAACAATCTAGATACTTTTTTAAATCCTAAATATCGTTTCAGTTGGGACTGGAGGCCCTTTCAGTTGGCGACTGGGGCTCTTAGGGCCTTGGAGGCCCTTAGGTAGATCTGCCCCTGTAGATAAGGATATAATTTATTTTATACATATTGTATGTCGTACATATGACAGTTTAGCATATATAGCACAACAAACCCCTTCTCTCTTCTTCGTTAAATTTTGCAGTTATTTTTAGACTTTTAGTATTTAATCTATACATATAAATAAAATTGAAGTGTCTGTTTGTAATATTGAAATATCCGATTTTTACTACATGCATATGAATATAAACACGGTACATACACCAAAATAACATTTTTTACAATTTTTGTCTGTCTTTGTTTGTCCGGCTAATGTTGGACATGGCTGGACCGATTTTGACGGGACTTTTTTTGGCAGGTAGCTGATGTGATAAGGAGTAACTCAGGCTACTTTGAGTTTAGAAAGTTCTTTTATATTAGAAAAATAGAGTTAAATTCTACGTGGACGAAGTGGCCGGTGCAGCTAGTAGACTATAATTTAAAATGTTACAATTTCAACAAGGAAGATGGTATCAATTATCATCTGCCTGGAATCCAGTGATAAGTTAGTTTAAACAAAGTTCGGTAGTACCAGTCAGTAAGTGTACGGATACCGTGAGTGCTGTGTGTTGCGAACTTTCGTTGGACAAACAATTTTTTTTTATAACATAGGGGATAAACGAGCATGCGGCTCACCTGATGGTAAGTGATTACCGCCGCCCATGAACACCCGCAACATTTGACGGTAGATGAAAAAACTGCTGACACTTATCGACATTGACATCATAGTCCCGTCAGCTCATACCCACAGAGAAAGGTAAATCTTTATATATATAATAAAGTTATTAGTTTTAAGATCCGATAAACTTTTATTTGTATCTATATATGTATATAGTTAAAAAACCATGTAAATTTTTTTATTGAATAATGGGGATGCCTGAAAACCAGCGCTGCATAGTTGCACCTCATTGAGGTTGTACTTTTATTAGCAACAGTTGAGGCAGCTGCTACTGACAACTTCCTATATTATTTTTTATATATATTTGTGTCTTATTGTACATTGTATTATTTGTTTTATATTGGCAATAAATAAATTATCTATCTAACTATTTTCGGACTACTCTAATGCTGTTGGCCGCAGCTGGCCTTTACAGCTTCACCAGACGATAGGGGGCGAGTGCAGATGGCACTCCAAACCCGCGGAAGGACTAGTTAGGGTCTGTGGGCACCGCTAGGGGTACGAACCTCGGCTCAGGCCATCGTAGTTTCGATCCCTGTTTGAATTGTATGGGGGATATATCGGAGAGAGCTCGACTAACTATATGGATAACTAGCTGTAGACTTCGTCCACGTGGAATTAAACTTTATTTTTCTAAAAGTAGCCTAAAGAACTAAAAATTATTTTGTTCGTCTTAATTTATTCGTTCCATTAGGTTCAAACTAATACATTTACATCCTGCATCATCCCTTAGTCGAAAATCTAAGAAGATTTATACAAACTTTCATTCCCTATTTTATCCCCTTAGGGATGGAATTTATCAAAATCCTTTCTTAGGGGATGCCTACGTCATAGTAGCTTTATGTATGCAAAGTCTCAGCCCAATCGGTTTAAAATTGACAAAGTTTCATACAAACTTTCATCCCTTATTTTATCTCCTTGGGGGTAGAATTAATCAAAATCCTTTCATAGCGGATGCCTACGTCATAACATCTACTTGCATGCCAAATTTCAGCCCGATCCGTCTAGTGGTTTGGGCTGTGCGTTGATAGATCACTATGTCAGTCACCTATGAGTTATATATATATAGATAGTAGTAAGTTGGATACAGCAGGAAACCAAACTATTATCATCAATTAAAAAAAAAGATCATGTATATAGATGATGCTTACTAAAAAAATATATATTATACATCTAATTACAGTAGGGCGGTCTTATTGTTATCAGCAATATATGATTTAAAAATAATATAACATGATTTCAATTTGTGTACATGAATCATATAAGAAAAATGTTAAATTATGGAGTAAAAAGAAATTATTTGTGAGTAGAATTGTGCCAACAGATTCAGGGTTGAAATTCTGTTCCGAATTCTTCAGCAGTTACGCGAAAGTCTAATATCAAAATGATACTGGGACTTCGTTTACAAACAATAAATTAATTAATTTGTTTACCGTAGAAATATTCGAGGAATGTACCTTGAAGATCCCACGCGTGGACCGTTTTAAACGTGAGTAAATTCGATCCAAAACTATAGGAATAGGAATACGAAACGAAAATAAGCTAATCTTGGCTAATTTTGTAATATTCTAAGTTTGTTTCGTTTTGAAGTATTGACAGGAGATATAGAATCGACAGGAGTCGTCGTGGTGTCTCCATTAGGAGCCGATTCTTTGCATGGGTCTGGGTGTTTTCTAGGTATAGTATATATGTTTTTGAATTATAATAATGTTGTTTTTTTAATTATGTATGTTTAAAAAACTAAGTAACTATATCACTTGTCTGGTACCCATAACACAAGCTCTGCTTACGGCGGGATTAGATGTCATTGTGTTTATTGTCAAGGATTATACATATATACTAGCTACTCGTCTCGGCTTCGCCCGGGTCTTCATATAACCTCCCTCTTGAATCATAGAGTGATTATTAAAAGAACCGCTTCAAAATCCGTTGGGTAGTTTTAAAGATTTAAGCATACATAGGGACGGACAGACAGCGACAGCGACTTTATTTTATACTATGTAATGATAGTACACCATTCCTTTATCATTCATCAAAAAAAATTACCATTACATTAAAAAAGTGTGAGATTATAACGTGTTGCATTTTATATTTACAAAACACAATTGTAAAACAATGATTCGACAATAACATAACAATGTTATTGGTTGACACAGTTATAAGAAAGCGAGATCTCTACTGTCACCGTCACCACACACCAGCGCTGACCTCGTTATCAGTCAATGATAACGTGACACGTGAATTTAGACATGTCGCAACATGCCGCGTATAAAGTTTCCCGATAACTTAGTGCATTATCATAATGCCAAGTCATGATATCATCGTAGTAGCAATTGCTCAGATTCAAATCTATACATCTATACGTATAAATAAAATTGGAGTGTCTGTTTGTAATATTGAAATAACCGTTTTTTACTACATGCATATGAATATAAATGCGGTACATATACCGAAATAACTTTTTTTTACAATTTTTGTCTGTCTGTCTATCTGTTTGTTCTGGTTAATCTCTGAAATGGCTGGACCGATTTTGACGGGACTTTTATTGGCAGGTAGCTGATGTAATAAGGAATAATTTAGGCTCATTTTATTTTAGAAAAATGAAATAAAATTCCCACTATCAATCAATAACTCTGGAAAATTAACACAGCGCCATGTAGTCCCACGGTAAGCAGATCTTGCGTCATGGGTACTAGACAACTAATATATATTTTTTTATAAATACATACATAATATAAATAGAAATCATCCCGATCGATTCAAACAATCATACTCATGAATCCAAATCTATGTATTAGGTACATTGCGAGGAATCGAACCCACGACCATCGGAAGTAAAGCAGTGTGCTCAACCGCTACAACACCGGAGCCGTTTAGAAATCACTTTTTTTAAATAAAACATATCGTAGTGATAAAACGTAGCGCAGCGTTTATCACTACAAAGCTATGTTCTATTAAAGAAAAGAGATTTCTCTATTTAGACGGGATAGGTCGCTATTATTAGATAAACACACCTTATGTAGCCTTCTTGCTTTTATTATCTTATACGCAACTAGCTACTCGCCCCGGCTTCGCCCGGGTGTACAGAATAGAATAGAATAGAATAGAAAGAAACAACAACGAACAAGCTTATACCATGATATATATCTATGTATGCTTGAATCTTTAAAACTACGCAACGACGATACGATACGACTACGATAACGACTACGATTTTGAAGTGGTTTTTTTTAATAGATAGAGTGATTCGAGAGGAAGCTTTATATGTATAATATATGTACACCCGTACAGGTTCGAGTTGTTGTAAATAATATATAATTAAGATTATGTAAATACTCGTAATTAAGTTTAAAACTTATATATCAACAATAATTTTGTAAACAAATTCTGTGGATGGAACGTAATACAAACTGATTTGTTTTTGTTTTAAAATTGTTATCAAAAATTGTGTAACCATTGGCAGCAGTACAAAGTTCTGTTGCCGTCTGGATCTTTACTAAACAATAATTTTGCCCCGTTTATGTGAGTATATAAAAATAATAATCTCAGGACAATTCACACAGCGCCATCTAGACCCAAGTTAAGCTAGCTAGAGCTTGTGTTATGGGTACTAGATAACTGATACATATACATAGATTTTTTTTTGTAAAATACATACATATTCTATATCTACCATCAGCATGTGTCTGACCACTGTTGGACATAGGCCTTTCCCAGAGACTTCCACCATGTACGCTCTTCCACCTTCCGCATCCATCCACTCCCGGCCGCCTTTATAATGTCGTCGGTCCAACTTGCAGGAGGGCGCCCGACACTCCGTCGACCCATACGCGGCCTCCACTTAACCTTTCTTACATCTCATTCGTACATACATATTATCCATAAAAAACACCCAGACCGATACATACAATCATACATGAATACAAATGTTTGTGCCGTGCGAGGTATCGAACCCGCGACCATCGGTCGTAAAGCGGTGTGCTAGACTACCGAACCCGTCAATGGTTGGTGACCGTAATACGTGATTACGTGTAAAAATACTTAGACCAAGTATTTACCTAAAACCTAGTCACTATTGTAACACACGTGTTATGTCTGATACGTATTGAAATTTCTGTTTACGTCATAGGGTTTGTCCCTGTTACATCCTTGTAACGTAACAGGTATAAGTAACGTAATAGTTATAACCGTAATGAAAATACTTGCAGGATATTGACTGAGGCGCTATGAGACATGATATGGTAAGAAAGGGAGTAAACAATACCCTTTCTTACCATATCATCTTTCACACAGTCCTTCCATCTCTTTTTCGGCCTTCCTCTGCCCTTACAACCATCCACATTCATGTAACACCTTCCTTAAAATATTTATCTTCAATTCTACACTTTCTTCTATCTTATATATAAAGTTCTCGTGTCACAGTTTTCGTTCCCATACTCCTCCGAAACGGCTTGACCGATTCTCATGAAATTTTGTGAGCGTATTGAGTAGGTCTGAAAATCATCCCCCTAAATGTTAGGGGCAGTCCACCCCTAAATTTTATTTTTATTTTTTAGACAAATTCTTTAGTTTCTATTTATTTATGATACCACATACAAAAATACATACAATCCTAAATTTTCACCCTTCTATCATCAACCCCTATTTTTTCATAGCGTTATTAATTTATATGGCAAAACAACGTTTGCCGGGACAGCTAGTATTTATATATAATGACAATAATAATAACGCAAGACTAAACATCAACTTCCAAACAAGCAGAGTTTGTGTTATGGATACTATTCAACTGATATAAATATTTAGACGTATTTTTTTGTTTGTATATTCTACATAGAAAACACCCAGACCGATACAAACAATCATACTCATCGAACCAGCGACCATCAGGAATGAAGCGGGTTTACTGGTGGTAGGTGGTTAACTGCTGCACTACTAAAGCCGTCAATTTAGTTGGCCACCGTAAGATTACGTGTAAAAATACTTTGACCAACTGTTTACTTTAAGTCTAGTCAATATTCTAACACTGATATCTATTTAAATTTTTATTTACGTCATAGGGTTTGTTTGTGAGCAGACCGGAGGACGCAGCGTGGGAAGGCCTCCAGCAAGGTGGACCGACGATCTGGTCAAGATCGCTGGAAGGCATTGGATGCGAGCAGCGCAGGACCGATCGTCGTGGAGATCTTTGGGGGAGGCCTATGTCCAGCAGTGGACGTCTTCCGGGCTGTGATGATGATGATGATGATGATGATGATGATGATGATGATGATGATGATGATGATGATGATGAGGGGTCACCAAATTATTTCTTTTAATTCCAAAGAGTTTATTGTTTCAAACGTTTATTGTGAAAATGATATACAAGTATATTATTATGGTTGACGTGTACAAAGGTGTATTTTCGAGAATGTATATGTATCGTCTTATGAGCCGTTATGGCAATTAATTCTATGATCCTATGCACCGCGCTCGGTGCTATATTTGCACTGTTGTGTGCCGCTCTCTGCCCCGCTCTGCCGTCTCTGCTGTCTATACGGCGTGAACAGGGTTTGTCCCTGCTACATCCTTGTAACGTAACAGGTATAACCGTAATAGAGTTACAGGATATCGACTAAGAGAGTAAACAACACCCTTTCTTAGTATATCTTTCACACAGTCCATCCATATCTTTTTCGGCCTTTCTCTGCCTTTATAACAATCCTCATACATATGTTACATCTTGCTTAAGATATTATTTTCATTTCTACTCTCTCTTCTATGTTTAAATATAGAAAATGATAATAACTAGACTAGACTACATTCTATATATATAACTAGACAACATTCGCAAATACAGTTGTTTTTATATTCTACATAGAAAACACCCACACTGATACAAACAATCATACTTCTAAATACAAATCTATGTAAAGGTACATTGCGAGGAATCGAACCAGCGACCCTCGGAAAGAAAGCAGTGTGCTTAACTGCTACACTTTTTTGGATATACATAAAAAATACTCAGACTGCAACAAACAGTCATACTTCATCATCATTATCTCAGCCCGGAAGACTTCCACTGCTGAACAGAGGCCTCCCCCAAAGATCTCCACGACGATCGGTCCTGCGCTGCTCGCATCCAATACCTTCCTTCGGTTGAGCGATCTTGACCAAATCGTCGGTCCACCTTGCTGGAGGCCTTCCCACACTGCGTCTTCCCGTCCGTGGTCGCCTCTCGAGGACTTTATTGCCCCAACGGCCATCTGTCCTACGAGCTATGTGCCCTGCCCATTGCCTTATGACTACAAATCTATGTACATTGATAGGAATCGAACTAGATTAGACTACCGTATTCGTCAATGAGTGGGTGGTAATACCAGATTACGAATAGTAATAAGTATAATAGCAGTAGTATAAAAAATGTAATAGAAAGTAAGTAATATAAGTAGCTTAAGAATAGTAAAATATAAACACCAACTAAAATAGATATCCCTTAGAAATGAAAATCCCTAATATTAAGTACTCATCTAGGTTTTAGTGTAACAAAAAATATAGTTATGTGTCCAATAAAACTATGTACAAAATCTGGAATTTCACATCCGGGCATAAAAAGAATATTAAAAAAAACGAGATTACGTGTAAAAATACTTAGACCAAGTATTTACCTTAAACTAGTCACTATTTTAACACACGTGCTATGTCTGATACCTATTGAAATTTCTATTTACGTCATAGGGTTTGTCCCAGTTACATCCTTGTAGCGTAACAGGTATAATCGTAACAGACTTACAGGATATTGACTGAGGCGCTGATAAGCTTATTAAGCTCAAGTGGTTGAAAGTTTAATCTTATTCGTGAATCACAGCGGGAATCCCTTACGTATAGATTGCGTGCATACAGGTGATAATTTCAATAAGGGTACAGATAAAAAAAGACGCAGAAGTGACATATTTTAGATTACTTTAATACTTACTATCTACTCGCCCTGGTTTTGCACGGGTGTACATGTATTATACATATAAACTCTTCCTCTTGAATCACTCTATGTTTTAAAAAAAACGGCTTCAAAATCCGTTGCGTATTTTTAAAGATTTAAGCATACATAGGGACGGACGGACAGCGACAGCGACTTTGTTTTATACTATGTATTTAATGATTAAGAGCTGTTATTACAGAAGTTCGTATTATTCTTTTAATGCTGAACTTTTCGGAACTGACGACGGTAGATTTGACATATCATAAGACTTTGTAATGGACCTATATGAATAAAGTAATTTTTAATTTTGAATTTGAATACCTCTTAGATGTTGTGTCATCAACCCCTCTGGTGTTTCAGGTGGCTATAGGGTACACAGACAGGCAGTAGACTAGTTTGATATCGTTGTGTTATGTATACATATATAAAAAATTTTTCATTTCAAAACTTGTACTAGTTTCAGCAAAATTGAAGATATAGAAGATAGTATTTTTGTGTCCTGGGTTCGATTTCACAAGAAATTTATTTACATTCATATGTAATCCAAAGAATTTTTAATGTTATATAATTTACTGTCAACTCGACCTAATTGAATATAATTTATCACTAGCTATACCCGCGACTTCGTCCGCGTGGAATTAAACTTTATTTTTCTAAAATAAAGGTAGCCAAGTTACTCCTTATTACATCAGCTACCTGCCAATAAAAGTTCCGTCAAAATCGGTCCATCCATTTCAGAGATTAGCCGGAACAAACAGGCAGACAGACGGACAAGAATTTAAAAATATGTTATTTTGGTGTATGTACCGTATTTATATTCATATGTATGTAGTAAAAACGGTTACTTAAATTTTACAAACAGACACTCCAATTTTATATATATGTAGGACAATAAACTGTCTATATAATAATAACTGTCGGAAAACTGCTTTATTTAAAAGTATGTTATCGCAGGTAAAGTACCTACATTACAATCACTGGAATCCAAGTGAATTATAATAAACTTAAATATTACAATTTTGATAAATTTTTATTACTTTCTTCATAACTTATCTAAAGCTGCACTAACAAGCTACTAGATTTGAGCAGGGAGAGAAATACGAGCTGTGAAGATGACTGATGTCGGATTTCAGCAAGAGGCCTTATACCTATATATTCAAGATTCAAATTCCAAAATCATTTATCCATGTAGGACATTTTAGCCGCTTATGAACGTCAAGTTTTTACATTATTTTTTTTTCCCTACCCTCCAGTTCGGTATATAGATCCAATTGAGAAGAACTGACAAGAAACTCAATTGAATTACTTTTTTTTTAAATCCAGTTTATTTACAATGGATAGGTATTTAGATAGGTGTCTATGTCTAACATTAAATGAAAATCCCGAACATGAAAACTATTGCCATGCACGCTCGTCATTCAAGTAATCGTTTAGTGAGTAATAGGCCTTGCTCAGTAAGTATGATTTAACAGATGTTTTGAATTTATTTAAGGGTAATTCCAATATATCCTTTGGTATCTTATTGTAAATTTTTATACCTATTCCCATAAAAGACCTATTGACTTTTTCTAAACGATACTTGGGGACAGCAAGTTTGTCTTTAAATCTAGTATTAATATTATGAATATTGCTGTTTTGATTTTTATGAACATATAGGATATTTGAATATATAAATTGAGAAGGAACGGTGAAAATATATGCCTCTTCAAATTTCTCTCTTAATGAGACACGACTTTTCATACAGTAGATCGCTATATATATATATAAGTTGGATGTATGGATGTTTGTTACTCTTTCACGGAAAAAACTACTGAAGGGATTGTGATGAAACTTAACAGTAATATAGCTTACATACATTAGAGTAACATATAGAATATAATTTGAAAATATTACGTAATTTTGGAGAAATATAATAAAGAACGCATTCACAAGTGACGACGACCTCGGTTGTCTAGCGGTCTAGCACACCGCTTTACGTCCGATGGTCGCGGGTTCGACGTGGTGGTGGTGTTTGTAGCGGTTTGGATGTTTTCTATATATAATATGTATGTATTTACGAAAAAAAATTATCTATGTACTTGTATCAGTTATCTAGTACCCGTAACACAAGCTTTAGTTAGGACGCTTGATGGATCCAGGTAGCGAACTCTGAAAAAGGGCGAGCAGAATAGATCTATGTAGATCGCAGTGCTATAGGTCCAAGCAACTTACAATAGCGCAAACAATCCAATAAAAAAAACCTATTATACATAGAAAACTCCCAGACCGATACAAACAATCATACTTATGAACATATATTTTTTTAATACTACGATGGTGGCAATCAAGCATACGGCCCATCTGATGGTAAATGGTTACCGTAACCTATAAACGTCTGAAACACCAGGGTTATCACGTGCGCGTTGCCGACCATACATACAAATTTTTGTGCCGTGCGAGGAATTGAACCCATGACAATCGGAAGTAGGGCGGCGCGGCGCGCGAAACCGCTATACCACCGGGGCCGTCAAATGACGAATTCTGTGTAAATGTAACTTAACTTAAATCTATAAAGTTTTATTGCGTTATTAGTTACTCAGAGTTGCAGGCTGCCGCTAGACTTTTTATCTTTTATTCGTGCACATAGTTCATTATATGACTCAAATTCGTGGAAAGCTGACTTAAGGTTTTTCTACACCCTAGTTAGGCTTCGTTTCGCGGTTGCATTGACTCACGGCAACTAGCTGTTTGTCTTGACAGCATTGTATATACGCCAGGGTTGCCAATTTAAAAAAATCTCATATGAAAAAATAATAATCTCATCATCTCGTGTATTAACTACATTTGGCTATCTAACCTGGTACATAAGGGAAAGGTGATTGTTAGTAATGTGGAGTAATAACCCAATTGTACCTAGCAATGTACCATGTCAGGTTGACCTCCACGCGGTTCCCCCTGGAAACTATCGTGATAAATCCTTGGTGAATTTGTCACGGTGGCTAACTGACGTGACCTCATGTTTATCTTATCATCCTCCACTGATGCCCCGCCAGCGTAAACCGTTAGCGCAGGCGGGTGCGCCATTCCATCATCATCCATAATAAAAATCTGGTACATCTATATATTTTTTATACTACGATGGTGGCAAACAAGTTCGGTCCATCTGATGGTAAATGGTGAAAATCCCGTACGAAGTTGTATGAGAGAGTTATATAGTATATTAGTAAGAAATAAAATAAGAAAGAAAATATTTATTAACAACCATTGAAGTCACTTACTCATATAACCAATTAATAATTACTCTAATGTCGAAGCATATATACATATATTATGCAGTTCAAGGAATACTGCACTTATTGTATTCTTTATCTGTACACAATAGAAAGTTTACGAGGGTATCTTCTTTAAAAACAATGAAAAACAATCACTATAAAAATACAATGTCTTTGTTGTAGCGTTAAATATGTGCTTGCAATAATTACATGCAATTCAAAATTGTTATAATATATTTAATTAATAAATATAACAATATATATTAGTTCTAAAGTTCTCTTCAATATCTATACAATATTGTTTTTTAAAATTTAGTTTTCACTTTTTGACGCTAAAAATTTTTTACTTTTTATATGGATTTATGCACACTAAGGAACATCCTATACAGCTATATTGGTAATAAACTCTGAATACAGTCTTAGTGATAATTGTTTTTATTTATCAACCAGCTGTTCCCGCGACTTCGTTCGCGTAGAATTTAACTTCATTTGTCTAAAATAATTTTTTTTTGTCTAAAATATATAATTTAGTTGTCTAAAATATTTTTTTTTATCTAAAATAAAAGTAGCTTAAGTTACTCCCTGTTACATCAGCTACCTGCCAAAAAAAGTCCCGTTAAAATCGGCCCAGCCATTTCAAAGATTAGCCGGAACAAACAGACCGACAGACAGACAGACAAACATTTTAAAAAGTGGGTTTTTAGTATATCTACCGTATTTATATTTATATGCATGTAGTAAAAAACGGTTATTTCAATACTACAAACAGACACTCCAATTTTATTTATATGTATAAATATATAAATCGTAGGATATTTAAAATAAACACTTGCGTTTGTAATATTGGTAAGATATGTACATAGTGCGAGGATCCTCGTAGATTACGAGGAACCTGGTACGATTGGCAGCCCTGTTCTATGCTCACATTTGCTTGATTGATTGGCCTGATTAACCAGAATTGTATACTGTTGTCGGTGTGTTGAACAGGATTTTAGTTTCCTAGAAATGAAATGTATTGTGATACTTTTACTTAGAAGAATACCGTGGAAAAATTGGACTTGATGTAATTTTGAAACTTTTGAAAAATCTAAATATTTAATTTCAAGTTTCATTTAACGAAAATCAATTTTCATTACATGATTATTTTTTCATTGAATGAAAATTGAAAAAGTAATAATAATAATAATAATAATAAACTCTTTATTGTGCACATAGAAGAAATACAATAAGAAAAAAAAACAATAAATAGAAAATTATGAACAAAAGGCGGTCTTATCGCTATAAGCAATTTCTTACAGACAACCTGCAAGATAGGACTAACATACACAGAAGAGGTAGATGGCACACACAAGACACTATAATTATCAAACTAATTAATAGACATACATATATATAAATAAATATACATACATAAAGTATCGTTGTAATGAAAAATTTTCATGCTCGTTCTTCTTGTGATGAGACACATTTCCGAATAAGCGGTAGTTTAAAAAAATTGTATGTCTGTTCAATTGAGCTTGAATTTTTAAAAAAGGAACTAAATATATTTTAAGATTTTTTTCTGTAAATACATACATAATAATAATAATAATCTCAGGACAATTCACACAGCGCCATCTAGACCCAAGTTAAGCTAGCTAAAGCTTGTGTTATGGGTACTAGACAACTGATACAAATACATAGATATGTTTTTTTCGTAACACACATATTATACATATATTTCATACATATTATACATAGAAAACACCCAGACCGACACAAACAATCATACTCATGAATACAAATGTTTGTACCGTGCGAGGAATCGATCCCGCGACCATCGAACGCAAAGCGGTGTGCTAAACCACTAGACCACCGAAGTCGTCAATAAAAGAAAGGTCATAAATACATAATATACAAAGAAAACACCCAGAACAATACAAACAGTTATACTCATGAATAAAATGCATGTACCGGGCGAGGATCAGAACCGCAACAATAAGAAACGGTGTGGTAAACTACTGCACCACAGAGGTCGTCGATGAAGATAGGATGAGAATAAAATCAGGTCCCCATATAGCACCAGATGTGAGAAAATAATCGATTATCGTAATCGATTATAGTAATCGATTTTGATCATAATTGTTTATTGTCTCTATATTAACAATAATTTGTTAATATTACATTATTGACTTATAATCAATTTTATTTCACTTTATATTTCATTTACAAAATAAGCTGTTAATATTTTTGTTTTTTATTGGCTTATAATCGATTTTCTTTTACCTGTGTTTTTTTATCAACATTAATTCAATTATTATTAATATATTATTTTTGATTGATTTGTAATCGATTTTTTTATCAAGAAAATAAGGTATTATTATTAATATTACATTTTTTATTGACTTATAATCGATTTTATTCATCTGTTTTTTATGTAAAAAAATAATTCAATTGTTATTAATATATTATTTTTGATTGATTTGTAATCGATTTTTTCGCCATTTTTTTTCATCTAGAAAATAATGTTAATATTACATTATTTATTGATTTATAATCGATTTTAGTACATATTATTTTTCGAATAGAAAATCATCGATTTTTATTAATAGTACATGTTTGAATTATGTACTTATAATCGATTTTATTTCAAACTAGTTGTACTAACATTGAGGTAGAATTTTAAGGTAAAAATTACTTAAATTTCGTTGAAAGCTTAATATATTTGTGGTTTATAAATTAAGAGAGTTTATTATATAATGGCTTTTTATTTAATTTTTTTTTTCATTTATCCGCTTCCTTTGTGGCGACATTCTTTTGCCCTATTTTTTTCTTTTTAATTATCCTGCACATGTGTTCCGTTTTTTTTAATATCCTGTAATACCCTAATCTATACATATAAATAAAATTGTAGTGTCTGTTTGTAATATTGAAATAACCGTTTTTTACTTCATACATATACTATATAAATACGGTACATACACCAAAATAATATTTTTTACAATTTCTGCCTGTCTGTCTTCTTGTTTGTTCCGGCTAATCTCTGAAATAGCGGGACCGACTTTGGCGGGACTTTTTTTGACAGGTAGCTGATGTAATAAGTAACTTAGGCTACTGTCATTATAAAAAAATAAAGTTAAATCCACGTGGACGAAGTCGCGGGAATAGCGAGTTATACCTAATTATTTACACTTACTTATCCCCTCCGATCGATCCCACGTCCAATTCAAACGGGGATCGAAATTACGACGGCCTGAGCCGAGGTTCGAACCCCTAGCGGTGCCCTCAGACTAAAGTCGTATCCGTCAGGCAGGAGTTGGCCTTCAGCCGCTCCATAAGTCCTTCCGCGGGTTTGGAGTGCCATCTGCACTCGCCCCCTAACGTCCGGTGAAGCTGTAAAGGCCAGCTGCGGCCAACAGCATTAGAGTAGTGCGAAAAAAAACTTACTTATTACTTATGATTTTCAAGACTCCTCTTGCATACTCTAAACGTAATTGTCTAACTAAATTTTAATTCTCAAACAGCAACGTTTGAAATAACGTTTTTTTAAGTACAACGTTATCTATATGGTATTACGCATAACGCGTAATCGCTGGAACACTTATCCGGCGCCGTACAATCCTTATCATCACGTTATCACACCGAACTACCGACCATTCATATGAACCGCTATACTACGCACAAAATACTATGAGACCTCATTTGCACTTTCATGAATGAAATACCACAGTACGCTTCCTACTACACAATCGTCAAAACGAAACGTCTTAATTACCAAAAACAAACTTTAAAATTCAACCTTACTTCTATTGCCATTCAGTTCAATTAAGAATGAATTCGGTCGTAGCAGAATTCAATTGAAGTACAATGTGATTTCAATTTTATAGCTTAAGAAATAAGAGTGCAATGACAATGTTGAGTTTTAGCGTATAAATCGTTGCAGTTACAAGTGCGAGTTCCGATGACCGTGAACATGGCACGTGCCACAAGCGTGCCAGATACTAATATTCTATTTTGCGATGTTGTGAACGAAACGCGTAATTTTAGTTCGCGAAATCGATCAATGCCTATTTTTGTCTCTTTCTTACGTTCGTTGAGAGAATGCGACGGCTATAATTAGTAAAAGTCCTGATTAACTATAGGTATTACCGATTCGCCGCGTGTATGAATAGGCCAAGAGCTAAGATGCATGACTGTACGTGTTTTTCTAATTTTAGCATTTACTAGCCGTACTTACGCCTTCGTCCGCGTGGAATTTAACTTTATTTTCTAAAATATCTAATCTAATAAAAGTCACGTCAAAATCGGTATAGCCATTTCAGAGATTAGCCTCAATAAACAGACAGACAGACAAATTGTAAAAAATGTTATTTTGATGTAAATACCGTATTGATATTCATATGCATGTAAGTTATTTCAATATTACAAACAGACACTCCAATTTTATTTAAATGTATATATTCATTCTGTTATCCGATATCATTGCCAATGTCATTGACTTTAGTGACCTCTTATAGCCAAATAAGATCCGATTTGACCTTGCAGTTGTAATTTTTTTTTATTTTAATGATTAGAATTCTACGTTGTAAATATCTAGTCTTTGAAGCGTGACTGTCATAGCGTCATTATGTTTATTACATCATTTTATCACTATAGATAGGCGAAACTAGTAAAAATACGGTTTTTATCGTAATTATGTTGGATATTTTTTTTACCGCGTTAAAATTATACTAATATCAAACGTAGCTGGGGGCAGGTACTGTCGTCTTTCTTAATTTAATTAATCGTTCATTACATCCCCGTAAAGTTAGTCTGATATATTTTACATAAGGTCCCGTTTCGGGGAGATACGAAGTGACCACCTATTCCCAAGTTAATGCAGTCAGTAAATCATTAAGCATCACAATTACTAAGCTACAAAGCGCTGTAGAGTTAAATTTTTTCTCGACTTTAGATAGATAGATAGATAAATTATTTATTCACAATCATTGGCACATAACATACATGAGATACAGAAAAAACATGAATTAATAAAAGAAATGTAGGTGACTTTATGTGCCGCAAAAGTGAAAAGGCAGCCAACTCAGCATAATGCTACAGATAACTAACAGCATAAATAAAATGAAGGTCTCTTACCCACATTATTTTCTAATTATTGTGATCCAACTTGATGAAGAGAATATGTATTGGCAGGGTTGGCGACCTTTGAACACTTAACCTTGTATAAAGAGATAATAAAAACTGATGATATCTTGCAAATTACCTCTATTAGGCTATCGAACTCCGTACTTAAATATAGTATTTTGACAGATTTTCGAAAGTGGAAAACTCGTACAAACTTGTGCGAGATTGAAAATTTCATTGTACCGTAGGACAAATTGTTACAATTACAATTACACATATTAGTACATGGAATTTCGTACGGTTGGCATCCCTGTATATTGGTTACAGTTACACGATTTAAATAATTGCTAATAAAGTATAATTAGAGTAGGAAACTCTCGTGTAATTATCACGTCGTTGCCACTTGTCAGTTGTATGCGAGCTCATAATTTTCCGCTTGTGGGATTTCGTTACGTTTCTGATTCTGTTTACTTTAATATCGTATTATTAATGTCATCTATATACGCATGTATTTTTGTATCTGTGTCCTGTTTATTTTTCTTTTGTTTTCTTTTTGTTAGGTTTACTTTATTTTTTTTTATTATTACATTTTATTCTTGATTAGTTTTCTAGATTAGTCCCAACAGCAGTATTATAAGCAATTATTTTTCTTTGTAGTTATATTAATAAGCATTTCCGGAATTTTGTTAAGGGAAGCAATTTCTAAGACACAAACGTTCGCTTTTATTCATTTATGCTAGCTAGCTGCTTAGCTGTTATACGCAACTACATTGCCTGTTTTTATATAAAACTAGCCTATAATCTTCGTTGTGATACTACAACATTTATCACGTTAAATTCAATTATGATCCGTTTAGCAGTAACAATGTAACATACAGATAAACTTACTTTTGCATTTATAATATTCGATTATGAGTTATACTCATAATCTAGTCCAGTATTATAGAGGCAAACTTGGGTCATTGTTCCATCGTAACACCGCTTAGGATTCCGACGTTACAGATTAAGGTAGACTTGGTTCATTGGTCTACCCCCCGTTGCTTGTGTCAATAAGATACAGTCTACGTCGTTGGTCGAGAAACTTGGGTTTTATACCAGGTGAGGACATTCAACTTCCGGTAAGGTTATCTAGGCAAATGCCCTTTACATTATCCCAATTTTTTACTCACACGGTGAGATGATACGAGTCATCTGAGTATGGAAATATTTAATTATGTATACTTGGATTTGTTAGTAATCTTAAATTCATTAAACCTACGTACCTATTTAATTATTACGAAATATCTTGTAGTTACAATTTTTGTACATTATTTCACTAAATTGTTATTTATTTTCTTTTATTTTACTTTATAACTATATAAACAACTAGCTGTACCCGTGACTTCATCCGCGTGGAATTTAACTTTATTTTTACAAGATAAAAGATTTTTTTAAAAATAAAATTAGCGTAAGTTAGTCCTTAGTACATCAGCTATCTGCCAATAAAGGTCCCATCAAAATCAGTCCAGCCATTTCAGAGATTATCCGGAACAGACAGACCGATAAAATTGTAAAAAATGTTATTTTGGTATATGTACCGTATTTATATTGTAGTTATTTCAATATTACAAACAGACACTCCAATTTTATTTATATGTATAGATTATATTACAAATATTAATATAAAATTATCTTCAGGCTTATTATCTTATATGGGATAGGCGCGTTGTAGAACGTCAGCGTCAATACCTGCATTGGTTATTTTATGTAAAACCTAGCTAATATTGCAAAATAGTAAAAAAATATATAACAGTGATACTGTAATTATTCATTGTGTTTTTAAGCTTCAATAAACGCACTAGAACTACTTTCAAATTGAAAATGAAACGAAATAAATGCTTACGAAATGTTGCCGTAAATATTTTTGTTCCGCTTTACTCGGTCACCTTGGTTTACTGTATTGTTACAGCAAATATAAATGTATTTTTTCGATAATTTAAATATTTATTATGATTCCAAAATCTTGCCCATATTTTCTAATTCTTATACTCTCTTAGATCGTTCATAATAATAATAATAATAATATATTTACTTGTCAGAATATGGTATGTACAATGGTGGTAAGTATATATAATATATGTTTCATCATATTCTGCTGTTTCCAGCGTACAAATATTAATACAATCAAGTCATTATAAATTCTAAATACTTATTACTCATTCACCATAACTTCTTACTTTAAAAACATTATGGAATATAATAGAATGTCAATATTTCATTAATTGTCAACATTTTATTTTAATTCTAAATAATTCAATTGATTGATACTATTTCGAAATACATCACAATCACATTACTAGCCGTTACTTGTCATTAAGAAATTCATCAATTGAATAATAACATTTTTCCAGTATCCATGAATATACACGTTTTTTAAAGAATGTGGTATTGAGACTTTTAAATAGGAATGATCTAAGATTCATAGGATCATTCCTATTCCTAAGATTTTTTTCGTAAATATCGAGTTTTTCAGTTACATGTACTTCTAAAACAAATATGTTTAAAGAAAATCGGACTAGGTGAAACGTTGATATTAGTCGTCTTATGGACAATGGATTGCATTTAATTATTTATTAGAACATTTTCATAGTTTCTTGTGGCGAGGGGTCGGTGATATGCTGACTGTATTTATTAAATAAATTATTTCTATATTTCAAGGTAGGCACAACTTTATAATATTTATAACAAAATCCCGGAAAGCATAAAGAAGAAAAATCTAATTCATTTTAAAAATAGCTCAAAGAATTATTGATTGCAAATACTAATTATACTATAAAAGAATTTTTGGCAGACGTACTGTTGTTAAGCACCGTTAAATTTTAAATTTGATTTCGTGCTAATAAACTGACAGACTAAAATATGGAAAGAGTCATCATTGCTACACACTTTAAACAGAGTCCATATGTGTATTGTTAATTTATTATAGGCTTCGCACGAATGTACATGTATTATACACATAAACCTTCCTCTTGAATCAATCTATCTGTTTAGATAACCGCTTAAAAACCCGTCGTATAGTTTTAAAGATTTATAGTTTTAAAGATATATACATATGGACAGAAACCTCTTAAATTACTCTATCTATTTAAAAAAATCGCATTAAAATCCGCTGTGTAGTTTTTAAGATTTAAGCATACATAAGGACGGACAGACAGCGCCAGCGACTTTATTTTATACTATTATAAGGAAATAAACTTTTCTGAAGAAGAAAGTCACGTGACCTTTTAGCAACTTTGCAGTCGTAATATACTTTGAATATTGCGCTCTGTCTCTAGGAGTAAAAGTATATGCACAATAATAGTTCGTTAGCCTCATATGACAGATATGAGCGAGCAAGTTGCATCAGACAGTGAAAGCGATTCGATTCTCGGAACATTCTACGTTCTACTTGAATGTATTTAGGATATCATGAGGAAATTATCATTAGATAGGTACTGGTGGTCGAAATTCGACCTTAATAAAATATACAAAAAGTTTAATTTTGTTGTTTCTTACTTTTACGGATCATTTGACGGCCTCGTTGGTTTAGCACACCGCCTCACTTCCTATGGTCGCGGGTTCGATTCCTCGCACGGCACAAACATTTGTTTTCATGAGTATGATTGTTTGTATCTCTTAATTAACACAGCACCATCCAGTCTCACAGTAAGCAGAGCTTGTGTTATGAGTACTAGACAACTGATATATACACTTAGATTTTTTTTTAAATACATACATAATACCTATACTTAGAAATCTAGACTAGACCGATACAATCATAAACAATCATACTCATAAATACATAAGGAATCGAACCGGCGACCATCGGAAGAAAAGCGTTGTGCTAAACCGCTACACCACAGAGGACGTCAATTAAATAAATTCCACGCGGACGAAGTCGCGGGTACAGCTAGTCATAAATATGCATACTAGCTGTTCACGCGACTTCGTCCGCGTGGAATTTAACTTTATTTTTCTAAAATAAAAGTAGCCTGAGTTACTTCTTATTACATCGGCTACCAACCAAAAAAAGTCCAGTCAAAATCAGTCCAGCCATTTCAGAGATTAGCCGGAACAAACAGACCGACAGACAGACAGACAAAAATGATAAAATATGTTATTTTGGTATATGTACTGTATATATATTCATATGCATGTAGCAAAAAACGGTTATTTCAATATTACAAACAGACACTCCAATTTTATTTATATGTATAGATGTATAGATAATAATGCTTTTGTTATTGTAACTTAATATCTACTTATCTAAGTTCATTGTAATGTTAAGCCTATATTGTTAGCAATTGTAATAAAATTGTTAAGCATAGGACAGTTTCATTATCAGATAAGAAACCTTATGTTATTCTCCCGTAACGTAACGTTTAATGATATAAAAAATAAATAAATTATCTATACTAATCATCATCATCATCATCGCAGCCCGGAAGACGTCCACTGCTGGACATAGGCCTCCCCCAAAGATCTCCACGACGATCGGTCCTGCGCTGCTCGCATCCAATGCCTTCCAGCGATCTTGACCAGATCGTCGGTCCACCTTGCTGGAGGCCTTCCCACGCTGCGTCTTCCGGTCCGTGGTCGCCACTCGAGGACTTTACTGCCCCAACGGCCATCTGTCCTACGAGCTATGTGCCCCGCCCATTGCCACTTCAAAGTCGCAATTCTTCGGGCTATGTCGGTCACTCTGGTTCTTCTGCGATCTATACTAATATTACTAGTAAATCAAATTGGAGTGTCTGTTTGTAATTTCAAAGTAACAGATTTTCACTAAAGAGGTATAAAAATATTTGATCTAAAATCGTCTGTTTGTAATTTCAAAGTAACAGATTTTCACTCTCTTCAAATGCGTATGAAAAATTGTTTTCTTGATGTAAATGCCGTAAATCATTACATAGTATAAAACAAAGTCGCTGTCGTTGTCTGTCCGTCACTATGTATGCTTAAATCTTTAAAACTACGCAACGGATTTTGAAGCGGTTTTTTTAATAGATAGAGTGATTCAAGAGGAAGGTTTATATGTATAATACATGTACACACGTGCGAAGTCGGTGCGAGTAGCAAGTAACTATATAAACGATACTTCGAAAGAATACTTTCGACAACTTTTCTTTGTCTGTATGTTCTCGTTTATCTTTGAATCTCTATATATATATTAGAGAATTTTTTTTAATTATTTTGTTTGTCTGTTTTTTCTTGTTCCTGAAATGGAAAGTCCGGTTTTGACGGGACTTTCACTCGCATATAGTTAATGTAATAACGAGTAACGCTATGCTTAAACAAAAGTTTTTTTTTATAATACGTAAATTCTACTTAGACGAAGTCGGGGGTAACAGCTAGTGTTTTAATAAAACAATAAATAAGATAAACTTATCTAAATCACAGATAACTTAGGCCACCCATAAATGAATCAACGGCGTAAAAATCCCCCTCCAGTATCTCGCAGGTGTACATACAAACATACAGAGCTTTGTAAGATTATGAATTCGTCTGATCCAATAAGTCTAATTTAGGCTTACGATAACACGGTTATTTTAATTACGAAAATGTAATACCGAACGATTATGGTCCTACTTTGTGGGTAGGTATTACATTTTCGTAATTAAAAAAACCGTGTTATCGTAAGCCTAAATTTGAATTGGTTAGTTTGAATTGGACGGGGAATCGATCAGAGGGGGGCCCTCTGATCGATTTCCCGTCCAATTCAAACGGGGATCGAAATTACGACGGCCTGAGCCGAAGTTCGAACCCCTAGTGGTGCCCTCAGACTAAAGTCGTATCCGTCAGGCGGGAGTTGGCCTTCAGCCACTCCATAAGTTCCGCAGGCTTGGAGTGCCATCTACACTCGCCTCCTATCGTCCGGTGAAGCTGTAAAGGCCAGCTGCGGGCAACAGCGTTAGAGTAGTCCGAAAAAAAAGTTATTTTGTACGTCCGTTTGTCATCTATACTGATATTATAAAGTGAAAACAACATTTCAAAGAAGCAACCGTGTGAACCTGACATGGTACATTGCTAGTGTGTGTTAGAAAGATGGAAAGCAAAGAAGTAAGTAAAATTTTAAATCAATGTCAAAATATAAAATAAAATGTCTATAGCGTTTCCAGCCAATATTATCAACATACCCCCCTTAATCTACAATGTATGTAACAGCAATATAAACAATAAACATGACATTGGAGATTAACAATAATAAAAGTTATACAATGCCTACATTAGTTATACAATTTTTAAATTTAACATTGCATAAAGGTTTGGTAAGCATGTCTGCCCACATTTTTTCTGTTGGAACAAACTGTACATCAATTATCTCTTCCACTATCTTTTCTCGGATAAAATGAAATCGCGTATCAATATGCTTGGTTCGATTATGATGGACTGGATTTTGCGCTAATTTTATAGCCGACTGACTGTCACAAAATATCGTAACGCGCTGTAACTTACCGGTCACTTCTGATATGAAGCTGCGAAGATAACAAGCTTCTTTAGCGGCTGCTGTTAAAGCCATATATTCTGCTTCAGCCGAGGACAAAGCCACTGTAGGTTGCTTTTTACTTTCCCATGCAACTGGTCCATCTGCCAGCTTCATATAAAAACCTGTATATGAACGGCGCGTTTCAACGCAATTCGCCCAATCAGCATCTGTGAACCCGTACAATGTTTTCTTTGTACATCGATATGTCAGTGAATAATCAATGGTACCTTTTAAATATTGTAGTACATGATTTGCGGCTAACCAATGGGTTTTATTAAAATTAGAATTAAATTGACCCAAATAACTGGTTGCAAAAGCGATGTCCGGGCGTGTATGAGTGGCCAAAAAAATTAGGGATCCAATCAGTTCCTGATAAGGATAAGAACAACATTCGTTCTGATCATTAGGCTCTAGTTTCTTATTTATTGGTGTGCGTACCGTTTTACAATCTTGCATACCAAATTTCGCTAAGAGCTTTTCCACAAAAGTCCTTTGATTCATTTTCAATATCCCTTCTTCATTTGATATATTAATACCTAAATAATACTTTAAATCGCCTAACTCCTTTAAACTGAAATACTTTTCCAAATCATTTTTCACATTGTCATATGTCATGTCATTTTTATAGAAAAGAATTATGTCATCAACGTAAATAGCTAATATTACTAATTCGTCACCAAAAAGTTTCGTATATACACATGGTTCCGAAGGAGTTTTTGTAAAATTCATTTTTGATAAAGTATTATCTAATTTTATATTCCATGCACGTGGGGCTTGTTTAAGTCCATATAGCGACTTATGTAATCTACATACCTTTTTCTCACTGTTTTCTGAAAAACCTTGGGGTTGTTCCATATATACCTCCTCCACAAGGTCTCCATTTAGAAATGCGGTATCTACGTCGATATGGCGCATCTTTAGGCCAAATTCAACAGATAATGCAAACAAAGTTCGCAAAGATGACATTCTAACTACAGGAGAAAAAGTTTCATAGTAGTCTAGTCCAGCTATTTGACTGTAGCCTTTCGCAACTAATCGTGCTTTGTATTTAACAATGTTCCCGTGCGCATCTCGTTTTTGTTTGAATACCCATTTACAAGGTATGACTTTCTTTCCTGATCTATCTACTAAACTCCACGTATTTAGTTTTTGGAGAGATCTGTACTCATCTGCCATAGCTTGTTTCCACTTATCAGCATCTACAGCATTTATTGCCTCCGTATAAGCACGCTGGTGATAATACAACTCGAAATTCCTCGAGTTGTATTATCACCAGCGTGCATTTTTACTATTATTTTTGTAAAAATATGTAACAAAAATCCTTATAATTTTAAATTATTTGTTAGAGCATTCGTGCTGATAACGTGTTAGAAAGATGGAAAGCAAAGAAGTAAGTAAAATTTTAAATCAATGTCAAAATATAAAATAAAATGTCTATAACGTTTCCAGCCAATATTATCAACAGTGTGGTACTGTTGTCGCTATCAAGTCCCTATTACAGAATCCCAATGTACAAACTCACCACGGAGTCCGCTTTCCAATTCGTAAGTGTAGCTTACAGAATAGCTCTACTGTAGCTATAATAGATCTTAGATCATTTGAGACCATCTCATTCCGGGAACTAAATGTTACACCATGTTCAAATGACGCAAGATTCTTTTTTGTTTCCAATAACCATTTGTACACTGTCAAAATGAGTGACGACCAAAATTATATACAGATAGAGTGCATATTCATATAAGTATTACTTGCACGGGTGAAAATACATAATAGTCACTTTGAAGACACTAGCAGTGACAAATTACCGGACGTTCTTAGGTTTTGCCAAAAACGTTATAGATGTGTGAATTCGTGTATATGATATATTTGTTTGATGACTTCAAACATAAAAAGTGGTTTGCAGGGTGAAATAATTTATGATTTATCAATGGCAGAAGATCGTTACCAGAATCTGGCATGATTCGTCAGCAATACCAGGATATCTTGACCGCAATAAGTCAAATCTAATCAAAATATCTTTCAAATTTGTTTTTCATGTGAACCTTATCCTAACAATAATTAATATTAATAATTGCAGCAGCGCAGGTAGACGGGTTTCAAGCCATAATGCGCAAAAGAGCTGCATCACTGATGTCTAGAATTAGGTGAGCGGCACAGCATCCTAACAACTATTGCAGATATCTGATTGTCCGCTCCAGAGGCACTGGATATCGTTGCATTGCGGACACAGTGCTTCTGGACGTGGACCCAGATATATGAATCTGTATCTGTATGTATATTATAAGTTACTAACATAGATTTATAATTTGTTTACTAATACAATATGGATGTAATCCGAATTAAATAAATAAATAAAAGATATAACAAACACAACAAAATAAGAATTTGCGAAATCGGTTCTGCCGGTCACGTGTGATGCGGGACCAAGGGACATAGGAGTTCATTTTTATTTTTAGATGGGGACTCTTGTTCTCGTTCTATGCTATATGCTGTCATGTCGATCTCTACGCGGCTTCCTTTGGAAGTCATCGTGGATATATTCTGTTATTTATACTGTTACTAGCTACTCGCCCCGGCTTCGCACGGGTGTACACATATTATATATATAAACCTTCCTCTTGAATCACTCCATCTTTTAAAAAAACTGCTACAAAATCCGTTGCGTTGTTTTAAAGATTTAAGCATACATAAGGACAGACAGCGGCAGCGACTTTGTTTTATACTATCTAATGATTACATACACTGTACAATGTCAGTGTAGGAGGGAAAGATTTTTATTAACGTGGACCTCCACGCGGTTCCTCCTAGAAACCATCGTGATAAATTTCTGGTGAATTTGTTAGGATGGGCTAACTGACCTGACCTCATTATCCTCCACTGGTGCTCCGCCAGCGTAAACCATCAGCGCATCCATTAAAAAAACAGTGTTCTCCACTGTGAACAGAACATCATCCATTAAAAAAAAACATTAATTTAGTGTTTTCCACTGTGAACAGAAACGTAAGCGGAATGTGACAATGTGACAAAGTGACAAATTGATATAACCTTATTTGATTTGCCGTTGCTCTTGAGCCGCCAATGGTGATGATGAAATCATGTGGGCGGGTGTGAAATGTGACGATGTAATCAGGTCAACTGTTACAATTCACATAACACTCATTTGACGGCCGCAGTGGTGTAGGAGTTTGACACTCCGCTTCACATCTGATAGTCGCGGGTTCATTTATACTTATATAATACTAGCTGTTCCCGCGACTTCGAATTTAACTTTAATTATCTAATATAAAAATAGCCTAAGTTACTCCTTATTACATCAGCTACCTGCCAAAAAAGTCCTGTCAAAATCGGTCCAGCCATTTCAGAGATTAGGGACAAACAGACTGTCAGACTGTCTGTCTGTTCCGGCTAATCTTTGAAATTTTATTTATATATGTATATTTTAGATTATAAAGCTGAAGAGTTTGTTTGTTTGAACGCGCTAATCTCAAGAACTACTGGTTCGATTTGAAAATTATTTTTGTGTTGGATAGTCCATTTGTCGAGGAACGCTTTAAGCTATATAACATTACGCTACGACTAATAGGAGCGGAGCTGCAATGAAAAATATTGAAAAAGGTGGAGAAATGAACGCAAAAAAACGATTATTTGAATGTCGAGCGTGCATGGCAATAGTTGTTCATGCACGGGATTTTCATTTAATGTTAGACATAGACACCTATATAAATAAACAATGTAAATAACCTAGCTTTAAAAAAAAAGTCATTCAATTGAGTTTCTTGTCAGTTCTTCTCAATTCAATCTATATACTGAACTGGACGGTAGGAAAAAAATTATAATATAAAATATTTGACGTTCATAAGCGGATAAAATGTCCTACACGAATAAATGATTTTTGAATTTGTAACTATAAAATATCGTGTAACCATGTAAGTCACAATATTAAACAGACTCGTACAATTAATTGCGTATGTAGGTGTTGCACAAGACATAAAACAAATAGCAACAATATCTATTCATTACTATCACACCTGAAACTACAGCGTGTTACGTCAGAAAGTTACTTCCACGGTGTGATCACGTGGACTCATTAGATTTACAATTACACGAAACTTGGTTTACTTTATTAATAAAAAAACCAAGTTTTTCTTTTTTTATAGATAGTTTCAAAAGAGTTAGTGATTGCACTAATAAAAGCTTACGTAACAATAACGAACTGATTTTACCTAAATGTCGTTTGGCTAAAGTTAGTAATTCGTTTTATGGCAATTGCGTAAGGTTTTACAATAAAATACCAGAGTCTGTTATAAATCTGCCAGAAAAAATATTTAAATGTCAAATAAAACACGTCCTTTGCAAAAAAGCTTACTATAAAATTGAAGAACTTGTTAACGATAATAATGTTTTTGTAGAAAAAATTTAAATTCATAGCACTGACAATATTATCTGACTACACTAATAATGAGTGCGTATGTTAAACTTTTAAACTACTTTTAAACTTGTTAAAATTTTATTGTTTGGTATTTTGTGGTTACATAAAATCTTGAAAGAAATGAGAAGTTTCATAACTTTTATTCAAAAGAGCTACATTCCTAATTCTTCTCGGAATATTTAAAATAAAAATTTACTATCAAAAGTGCTTAAAATACAGTTTATTCGAATAATTAATATTAGTATAAATAAATAAATAAACCTGGACAATGCGCCTAGTCCTACTGATATAAATACATAGATTTTTTTTGTATTTACCTACATAATATACATAGAAAACACCCAGATACAAACAATCGTACTCGTGAACACAAAGTTTACACCGTGCGAGGAATCGAACCCGCGACCATCGGAGGTAAAGCGTGTGCTAAACCACTAGACTACCGAGGCCGTCAATATAGTATAGTCAATTAAATCCAAATTTCAGCCCGATCCGCCCAGTGGTTTGGGGTGTGCGTTGATAGATCATTATTTTAATTTTTACCTATTTGTCGCTGGAAGAAGGTAGTATCTATGATACAGGCTCGGCCTAGTATAGATGCTTCTGTTAAATTATATGTATGATGCTTATTTAACAAAAATGTAATAGTTTATAAGGAGAATAACTGTAACTACTTAAATTGGTATCAATAAAGAATATATTATATATTATATTATGTCAGTCTAGTTATGTCAGACATATATATGTCAAAGGTGACTGACTGACATAATGATCTATCAACGCACAGCCCAAACCACTGGACGGATCGGGCTGAAATTTGGCATGCAGGTAGACGTTATGACGTAGGTATCCGTTAAGAAAGTATTTTGATTAATTCTACCCTCAAGGGAATAAAATAGGGGATGAAAGTTTATATGAAACTTTGTCAATTTTAAACCGATCAGGGTGAGACTTTGCATACATAAAGCTACTATGACGTAGGCATCCCCTAAGAAAGTATTTTGATAAATTCCACCCCTAAGGGGATAAATTAACGCGAGCGAAGCCGCGGGCAAAAGCTAGTAGATGCATAAAATACATATGCAAATATTTACCGCGTCCACTATCTCTATTATCTGACGAAATGTATGATATGAACGCGTCAGAAACTTTCTATAATGTTTAGTTGTTGTGCCCTTGTATGTGATAATTTAGCTCATAATAGTTTGCGAACCCACAATTTTTCGTAGTTCGCAACTTTCGAAAGAACTAGTTCGTTCTTTTAGTTTGCCTTGTATATATTTCGTTTGGGACTAGGATCGCTCAATTGATCGTAGTTCGCAACTCTTGTCAGAACTAGTTCTTTAGTACCTCCAGTCTCGAGTTAGAGGAAGATAGGAGGCTTTTAGTTCGCTTCAGTCTCGAGTCAGAAGAAGATAGTAGGCTAGTCAAACTCTAGGCCTATAAGTATTTACTCTGCTCTTGTATTGGTCAACTGAACATTCCGTTTTATCAAACGAATTGAAGAGCGAAGAACTGTGAAATAGTTCGCGTTTGTCTTTAGGAGCACTCAATTTAGATCAATCGCGAACTATATAATCCTAATATGACACGTTTGTGATTTAATATTAATAAGAGCCCTGGGCAATTCAAATAACACCATGCAGTCCCAAGCTAAGCCGAGATTGTATTATGGGTACTAGACAACTGATACATAAATATCTACATTATTTTTGTACATACATACATAATATAAGGGGGAAAGATGATCTCATTGCTAGCAATGTACCATGTCAGGTTGACCACCACGCGGTTCCCCCTGGAAACCACCGTGACAAATTCTTGTCACGATGGGCTAACTAACCTGACTTCGTGTTCATCTTATCATCCTCCACTGGTGCCCCGCCAGCGTAACGGTTAACGCAGGCGAGTGCACCATTTCATTATCATCCATAAAAAAAATATATATTTTTTATGGATGATAATGAAATGGTACATAATATGTACTATCCAAAAGTGCTTAAAATACAGTTTATTTGAAGAAATAATATTTGTATTAATAAATTATAATAAATAATCCTGGACAATTAACACGCGCCATCTAGTCCCACAGTAAGCAGAGCTTGTGTTATGGGTACTAGACAACTGATATAAATACATAGATTATTTTTGTAAATACATACATAATATATATAGAAAACACCCAGACCAATACCAACTATAATATTCATGTATACAAATGTTTGCACCGTGTGAGGAATTGAACCCGCGACGAACGGAAGTAAAGCGGTGTACTAAACCGCTAGACTGAGGGCGTTAAATATCACACGGATGCGGACCTCAAACCTTTCTCTTTTGCACAATGTTTTTAATGTTAAAATTAGCTACATGATCTGAATCACGATGGGTTGAGGTCGCATGCTCTCAAACACGTATCCTCATACCTTCTAAAGTCATTGCCGCCCAATGTTGTAACAACAAGGCATTGAACTTGCTATTCTAAGGCCTTACGACATTAAGGAAAGAGTTGTAGAAATACAATCAAAGTTCTGGGAACTTAAACATGACTATATGCGAGACGTTATGACGATTTGTCTCGTCGACGATGTAGTGACACAAATAGCAGGTAATATAAAGTTTGTTTGTTTTATATGTACACATAGTTTGGTACATAGATACATGGTTTTGTGTCTAAGTTTTAAGTTTATTTTATACTTGCTGTAACCCGCGAATTAGTCCATGTGGAATTTAACATTTGTTAATTTAAAACAAATGAATTTTCTGAAATAAAAGGAGCCAAATATATTCATTGAAATATTATCTAATTGCGAGTGAAAGTCCTGTCGAAATCGGTTCAGTCTTTTCGAAGATTAGCAATTTTATCTGCTAATTTTTGTTTTATTAAAATAAAATAAAATCTAAATGAAAGTAGCCTAACTTACTCTTTATAAAATTAACTGTCTGTGAAAGTCACGTCAAAATGGATCTATTGGAGATTAGTAAGAACAAACAGACAGAATAAATTAAAACTGTTTTAATTTATTTTTGAAACATTTTGTCTGTCCTCGTACGTCCTCGTCCTTGTTTGTACTCGTATATACTATAATAAGCAGTTAGTGAAAAGCTGTTAATTCGGAATTTTCAGACACTTCAATTTTATTTATTTGTTTAGATTATGTATTACTTATCTAAACATATAATAATTATGTAGGCACATAACAGATAAAACTGTTATTAGTGGTCATTACCAAATAAAAGAACCAAAAACAATTATTGTTACAAGTTTTGTCTGAAGTTATTTTTACGTAACCGGTCAACTAAAGTCACTTTTAAGATCAGATGAAATCTTAAAAGTAACTTTTACTAGTTATCCATAAGTTCATGACCTATTTGTATGTCTCACAATATAATTGAGATAGACTATCTACATTTCAGATTACAGATAGACAAAACTTATATTTGAGTTAAAGGTACACACAAGGTACAGTGATATAATAAAAGATGCAAACTAAATAAACATATGTCCAACCTAGGCCTGTACGTAACAAAGATTTGCAGATTTTGTCAAATGTAAGAGTAGATCCTATGTAGTTGTAGCCCATTCAGTTTGATATATGTTTAAACATATATCAAAAAGGAGATAAAAAGTATGGCTCCTAAGAATCTCCTTCAATTCTTGTTCCTGACGGACCTAGGCAGCTACCTTTGAAAAAGATAGAGTAAGTAGACTTAGCATAGAGTAATAACACAAACTTCTTAATAAAATTGGTCCGTTAAGAGTATACAAGCAGATTGTACAAAGTTCTCTGCGTGGGAACTCTGTCTTTAATTAATACTAGATTTAAAGACAAACTTGCTGTCTCCAAGAAAAAGTCAATAGGTCTTTTATGGGAATAGGTATTAAAATTTACAATAAGATACCAAAGGATATACGGAATTACCCTTAAATAAATTTAAAACATCTGTTAAATCATATTTACTGAGCAAAGCCTAACTCACTAAACGATTACTTGAATGACGAGCGTGCATGGCAATAGTTTTCATGTTCGGGATTTTCATTTAATGTTAGACATAGACACCTATATAAATACCTATGCATTGTAAATAAACTGGCTTTAAAAAAAAAAGTAATTCAATTGAGTTTCTTGGCAGTTCTACTCAATTGGATCTATATACCGAACTGGACGGTAGGGTAAAAAAATTTAATGTAATAACTTGACGTTCATAAGCGGCTAAAATGTCCTACATGGATAAATGATTTTTGAATTTGAATTTGAATTTAGTATTCAAGACGCGACGTAGGTTTTTCTTATACTATAACGGTCTAAAACAAGCATATCTGGAGGAAATTCTTCTGAAACCGCACTGTCCGAGACCTCATAGGTTCGTGTGGGGTTGAATTCCATGTCGATGGCGAGCAGTGCGATGGTAAAAGGTAGCTGTGGGCAATATGTCAAACAATTCAGGTTGCTTTGTAAGCTGTGTTTCGAGGTGAGATATAGCAAACTCAAATTCAATTCAAAAATCATTTATTCATGTAGGACATTAAAGTCACTTTGGAACTTCAAATATATTATAATTTTTCCCTACCGTCCAGGTCATATAGATTCAATTGAGAAGAACTGACAAGAAACTCAATTTAATTAATTTTTCTTTTAAAGTTTATTTACAATGTATAGGTGTCTATGTCTAACATTAAATGAAAGTCCAGTGCATGAACAACTATTGCCATGCACGCTTGTCATTCAAGTAATCGTTCAGTCAGTAATAGGCTTTACTCAGTAAATATGATTTAACAGATGTTTTGATTTTCATCATTATCATCTCAGCCCGGAAGACATCCACTGCTGAACAAAGGCCTCTCCCAAAGATCTCCACGATGATCGGTCCTGCGCTGCTCGCATCGAATGCCTTCCAGCAATCTTGACCAGATCGTCGGTCCACCTTGCTGGAGGCCTTCCCACGCTGCGTCTTCCGGTCCGTGGTCGCCACTCGAGAACTTCACTGCCGCAACGGCCATCTGTCCTACGAGCTATGTGTCCTGCCCATTGCCACTTCAGTTATGCAATTCTTCGGGCTATTTCGGTCACTATGTTTTGAATTTATTTGAAGGTATATATATCCTTTGGTAACATATTGTAATTTTTTATAGCCTAATTGATCTTACACGATATAGACCCATAGGATACTGAATGAGAAGTATCATGACCATCAAATCATGACGTAAAACCGTTTTTACCATTGTTTCCTTAGTAATTACCCATGCCAAAACGGTCGGTTGCGGATGTAAGCGGTAGGATAGTGTAATGATCATCCGCTGATGACAGCCGTGACGTCACCACCATGAGACACGACTGTTGATGGTCAATTCAAGTCATCGTTACACAATAACGTTGAAGTTTTATGTAATTAATCAGTCTTGTTCCTTTTAATAGCCGGAAATACTTTAAATACTGGTCCAGAATATATTAGTGGTTCGTATCTACTAATAATTATAAAAAAGGTAAAGTTTGTGAGGTTGTATATATCTGCATTATATATATATAACAGTTACTGCGTTAACAGTTTACGCTGGCGGGGCACCAGCAGAGGATGGAGGATGAGATGACCCTGGGGTTAGCCCACCATGTCATATCCACCAGGAATTTATCCTGTTGGTTTCCTGTTGGTTCTTAGGAACTCCGTGGAGGTCAACCTAGGACAGTGGAGGTTAGACATACAATCTATACATATAAATAAAATTGGAGTGTCTGTTTGTAATATTTAAATAACCGTTTTACTACATGCATATGAATATAAATACGGTACATACACTAAAATATCATTTTTTACAATTTTTGTCTATCTGTTTGACGGTCTGTTTGTTCTGGCTAATCTCTGAAATGGCTGGACCGATTTTGACGGGACTTTTTTTGGCAGGTAGCTGATGTAATAAGGAGTAACTTAGGCTACTTTTATTTTAGAAAAATAAAGTTAAATTTCACGCGGACGAAGTCGCGGGCTAGTGTATAATATGTATTTACGGAAAAAGAAAATATATATACATATGTATTTGTATAAGTTATCTAGTACTCATAGCATAAGCTTTCGTTAGGTTAACTTGGGTCTAGATGGCGCTGTGTGAATTGTCCTGGATGTCTATATATTGTTAGTAATAGGATCAACAGTCTATTACTGTCAATCCACTTTCCTAAAATGTGGTAGAGGTTTTTTTTGTATGGATGATAATGGAATGGTACATCCGCCTGCGCTAACGGTTTACGCTGGCGGGACACCAGTGGAGGATGATAAGATGAACATGAGGTCAGGTCAGTTAGCCCATCGTGACAAATTCACCAGAAATTTATCTTTTCCAGGGGGAACCAGCTGACATGGTATATTCTTTGTTTACTATACTAAATGTTTCTTACAAAAAAAAAGTCACATCGCTCATTAGACCCCACGGGCGGGGTCTATTGAACCACCCAACGGGGTCATTTGAGCCATTAGGATATCGTGCTAGTTGCTCTCCAATTTTGCTGACGAAGTAGAATTTGGCGCTAGCTCCTTATCCTCTCACTAAACTTGGATGTACCATTTAAATTCCGCCTCGCATCAGATACGCCAACATCACTGTTGGAACGAGCCGTTGTACAAGCCTGATAAGCAGTGTTTAACCTGTCTGGCTTCTCATGATCTATTAAACCACGGTTGCTTTTTCGCCACATACGACGTTGACAAGGAGTTCGGAATGTGGCAGGACTTGTGCACGGTACCTGAAATCGGATAGGGCGGAGATGTACCTGACATGGTACATTGCTAGCAATGGGGTCATGAGTCCACATTACTAACAATTCCGACGATATCGTGAGTTTACAGCGAGGTAGGATCAGAGTGGGATAAATTAACCATAAGGCAGGCTAGATAGCTGATGAAATAAATAACACTCTGACATAAACGTCTTGCGATTAGTAGTACATATTTGTATGCGATAGGACGGGGGTTCGATGCCCACAGACAGACAAATATTTACTTCGCTATATTTAGGCTATATGGACCAGGCAGTGTGGGAAGTACAAATATTAATTCTAAATCTAGACTGATAAAAAAGGTTTCGAAGGGGTAACCTCGTTTACGCAATCGCAGTGTAGGGTGGCACATGAGGCAATGACCTCCTTACATAAGATTGAAGTAATTATAGTTTTTTTTTTTATTTATCCTTTATTGCATTTAAAAATTTTACAATTTGGCGAGCTTAATGCCATATGGCATTCTCTACCTGATAACTATTAGGTAAGAACAGAAAGCGGTTGATAGGCAGTGGTGGGAAAGGACTAACCTATATTTTTTTCTAACATACTTATACGTCTGTAAATGACCAATGTCTTGTTACAAACAAGCGTCCAAATAAAAGAAAGAAAAGAGAATTATTGTCAACGCGTTAAATTTCAATATAAGAAATAATATAACTTATATATATATATATATATATATATTTTTTTTAGTTTAATTCCATGGAAGATGGGCCGGGTATGGGAATGGGATGCAACCTGTGCAGACACGCTGGCCCCATCCCATCTACATGGAACCAACAACAGAGCTGATGTGGCATGTGAAGCGGCTGAAAATGTAAATACAGGGGTCTAGGGTCCGAATATGAATTTGTCCCATTCGGTGTCGAGACCCTTGGTCCGTGGGGTCCTAGCGCTATAAGACTTTTCAAAGAAATAACGAAAAGGTTAGTCGACACCACAGAAGACCGAAGAGCTGGCAGCTACCTTGGACAAAGAATTAGTCTAGCTATTCAAAGAGGGAACGCTGCCAGTATCTTCAGAACGTTGCCTAAAGGGACCTCTTTTAATAAAATATTTTAGTCATCATATTATATATTTTTAAACTTTTTAATTTTAGGTTCTTAGTTGTACAATTAGGTTATGTAAATACTAGTAATATATATATTTGTTTATTAAAAAAAAACTTATTTTGTTTTTGTGTGTGTACCGTATTTATATTCATATGCATGTAGTAAAAAGCGGTTATTTCAATTTTACAAACAGACACTCCAATTTTATATATATAGATTTTGTTTGCGACAGAAAAATATGATTATTATTATTTGACTGATAAAATTTGAGTAAAGTATTAAATAATTTTTACCTGTGTATTATATGCATCTGGTCAAGATCGCTGGAAGGCATTGGATGCGAGCAGCGCAGGACCGATCGTCGTGGAGTTCTTTGGGGGAGGCCTATGTCCAGCAGTGGACGTCTTCCGGGCTGCGATGATGATTATATGCATTTAAATTATATAAATAAACATGTAAGCCGAGTACATTAAGGATAATTTTTTTTGCGGATTACTACCACTTGAGTAAATACTACCATAGTAAAATTGCTAACGGTGACCCCCAAATTTCATGTAAGTCGTTAGCCACTTCGTGGAAATGTGGACGGGTGTTATCTGGACTTATCTTGTCCTAAACCGTGAGCTGTCGTTGGTCCCCAACTTCCTTTGTAGAACATGTCTGGACAAGTGCAAATGAGCAGGATGTTTTACTAGGCACGTATTTTTGAGAACAAATATTTACGTGTCTAGTGGGTACCTTAAAGTATGGATCCTTTTTTTTTATTTTATTTATTAACTCTTTCATTGCACCGAAGTAAATTATATAAAAAAAGTTAATTAGAGAAATTTTCTTAAATAAAAGTAGCCTAAGTTCCTTCTTTTTACATCAGTTACCTGTTACTGGAGCGGGAACACAACTACTATTTTAATAAAAACCAAATACTAGTAAAAATGTGGATTCTTCCCAAAAGGGCTCACAGCAAGAAGTAACAAAACAATATAGATAGTTAGTCAAAAGTGACGTATAAAAAATAGATATAAAGTTTATAAAAAGACTGGTATACAAGCTGCCAGTAACAGTTACCTGTCAAAAGAGTCCCGCCAAAATCGGTTCAGCCATTTCAGAGATCAGCTGGAACAAACAGACAGACAGATAGACAAAAATTGTTAAAGTTGTTATTTTGGTATATGTACCGTATTTATATTCATATGCATGTAGTAAATAACGGGTATTTCAATATTACAAACAGACATTCCAATTTTATTTATATGTATAGATAATTTATAGTAATATGGTACAAAAGGCAGTCTTATCGGATAAGTAATCTCTTCAGTAAGTTCTCTCTTCTTCTTCTAATTCTCTTGTTCTCCAGCCTTTGGATCAGTGTTTCAAAACATTTTTCGTTTTTTGACTTTCTTATTTTCTTATGTATATGAACATAAATGAATGTACATCCTTCACATGTAACATACATAATTTTTAATATTAAAAATTGTATTCTCATTCTCATATAAGAAATTTAAACCATATGTTTCAGGAAGAAATCACTAGTAATTGTTTAACGAAACACAATAAATAAATTTTCAACACATACATACATATAATAAGAAATTCTATTTAATTTCGAAATAATAAAAAAAGTGTTTTCTTTAAAAATTAGTTATTAAAAATTATTTAATCATTTGCATTTTTCGTTAAATTTGCCACTGAATTCTAGCAATTAAATAGCCCTCGAAAGGTCAAACTTGTTTAACTCGTGTCGAGTTCATTTTCAAATTACCGTTATTAACTATCAAATCTCGTTGGGGCACCACGTGGGACATGGGTCGCACTTTGAGAAACACTGCTCTAGATAGTACAGCTATCACTACATCTGACATAAACGAATCATATGTAATTATTTAAAACAATAGGTTAATTTCCAAGAAAATATTATCTCTTAAATGATTCCATTGCGTAAAACAGCCGCTAGTAGTGTTGCCATGGCGTCTCTTATCTTTCTCAAGCGACTATTTTGGTTGGCGTTATTTTTAGATGGCGACCTTCCCGTTATCTTTAGGAATGCGTATTTGATAAAGAGATAGGTCGGATCCAGGGATACCAGATTGGGGAAAAACTCCTCAATTTTGAGGAGATTTTAGGGCGTTGTGAAAATAAGTGGTGTTTTGTGGAGGGAAGAAATATTCTGTTAATAACATTGGATAGTATAAGATTTGCTGATTGTATCAACGTCCTCTTATTTTGGGAGTTTAAGTTACTTAGTGGATATTTTTAAACTTACTACAATCAAGGATGAGACGGGGTTGAGGGTGAATGGTGGAAAATTGGGGAGAATCTCCTCAATTTTTTTTTGAAAAAAAAATATTGTGTGTGTCCCCATATTGCCAAAGTTTAATGACACAATAGAATTTTTTTAACTTTACTACAATTAAGGGTGATAGAGTGGATGGTAACTGGTGCCCAACAATAGACCTACAACTAGCGGGCCAGGGTATTTCTGAAAACTTACTTTTTAGGGGAATTTCAGGTAAATTAGTGGTAAAGTTAGTAAGTCACCTGGCAACACTGGTTGAATCTGACCTGAGTCATTTGCTTCTCGCTTATGACATCATTACGTGTATTATGGAATAGTCAACGCTTTTAGGCCTCTGCGTGTAAATGACGTGGTGGCTTGTAACAGCTGCTGTTTGTTTGTATTTGTACGTTAATCAAACGGCAAATAACCAAGCTGTCCACTTGATGGAAAGTATTGGAGATGAGAGCTGTATTCGTTCATGAGCATTTATCATATTTTAATTTTAAATGTAATAATAGATTAAAAAGCCAACTGGCCCTACCAGAACCTAAAATAGAAATGTTTAGGGCGAGTCCGTATTACCGATCCATTGTAATATATAATAAAATCCCGGAAACCATAAAACAAGAAGATAACATTAATTTATTTAAAAAAAGGCTTAAAGAACTACTGACGGACTTGTGGTTGAGACATCTTTCCAAATGAGCGGTAGATTAAAAAAATATATTATGACTACTCAAAAGTGCTTACATTAAGTTTATAGAATACAAAATCATTTTTTCGATAAATGATTTTCTATTATTTTTCTAAAATAAAAGTAACCTAAGTTACATCAGCTACCTGCCATTAAAAGTCCCGTTAAAATCGGTTCAGCCATTTCAGAGATTAGCCGGAACAAACAGACAGACCGACAGACAGATAGACAAAAAATGTTATTTTGCAGTATGCACCGTATTTCATATTCATATGCATGTAGTAAAAAACGGTTATTTCAATATTACAAACAGACACTCCAATTTTATTTATAGGTATGTATAGATATACAACAATTAAAAAACTTGCACACTCCACCAAATCAATAATTTTAACTGTATACCATCGAAAATATGTACATATAAAAGTATGTAGGTACGGAATTACATAAAAAATGAATAAAAACAAAATTTTGTCTGTCTATATGTATAAATAATAATTATTAGGATTCGTGGATATCCATTTTTATCATTTACATACTTATCAAAATAGAAGAAATCGAATGAATCATATTAAAATAGAAAGAAGTGCATTGAACCCACTATTCTGAGTACTGATAAAAGATTGATAAAAGTCTACTATATACTTGTCCAGAAATGAACCTGTAACATTTTAATACAAAAAATAATAATAATAATCTCAGGGCAATTCACACAGCACCATCTACACCCAAGTTAAGCTAGCTAAAGCTTGTGTTATGGGTACTAAATAACTGATACAAATACATACATTTTTTTTTCGTAAATACATACATAACATATGTACGTAGAAAACACCCAGACCGATACAAACAATCATACTCATGAATACAAATATTTGTGCCGTGCGAGGAATCGAACCCGCGACCATCGGAAGTAAAGCGGTGTGCTAGACCGCTAGACCACCGAGATCGTCATATATACCCAGAATATATTGCTAGCAATGTATCTGTTCACATAGGACATACAATGTTGCTGAGTGGTACCTTTTCAGTGCCCATATGCATGTAAAAATTGATTATTATATATTTATTTTTAATTATCTAATTGGTAAATTAAGTTTAATTATTGTATATATATATTTTATTTAATATTTTATTTCGTTTGTTTGTTTCTTATATTGTAACATTGTACAAAAGCACTGAATAAATATGTTTTCTTTTTTTCTTTATGTTGTGTTGATCTCCACTCGGTTCTCATTGGAAATAATTGTGATAAATTCATGATTAATTTGTCATGATGGACTAACTGGCATAACACAAATAGTACAATTTACAATAAGACACAAAATAAGAAATAAATTAATAACATTGAAGTTGGCAATAGGAGCTGTCTCAGCTGTTGCTGATATAAGTACAACCTTAATGAGGTGCACCTTTACAGCGCTGGTTTTCAGGCAATAGTAATACCATTGCTATCAATGTACCATGTCAGGTTCACCTCCACGCGGTTCCCCCTGGAAAGCATCGTGACAAATTCCTGGAGAATTAGCCAGGATGGGTTTTTTTTGTGAACGATAATGGAATTGTTCACCCGCCTGCGCTAACGGTTTACGCTGGCGGGGCACCAGTGGAGGATGACAAGATGAGCATGAGGTCAGGTCAGTTAGCCTTCGTGGCGAATTTACCACGATGGTTTCCAGGGGGAACCGCGTGCCAGGATGGGTTAACTAACCCGACATCATGTGTCATCATGCTCATCTTATCATCCACCACTGGTGCTCCGCCAGCGTAAACCGTTAGCGCAGGCGGGTGCACCATTCCATTATGACACAAAAACATACAAAGGACAGCGGATGGATGGGTATCGCCAGTAATATTGATTAATAACCTAATTGCTGCCAATGTACCATGATAGGTCGACCTCCACGCGGTTCCAATTGAAAATCATGGTGAAATTGTCCCGATGGGCTAACTGACTTAACCTCACGTTCATCTTATCATCTTCCAGTGTAGCCCCGCCAGGGTACTGTTAGCGCAGACGGGTGCACAATTCCACTATCATTCACAAAAAAACCCATCCTGGCTAATTCTCCAGGAATTTGTCACGATGCTTTCCAGGGGGAACCGCGTGGAGGTGAACCTGACATGGTACATTGATAGCAATGGTATTACTATTGCCTGAAAACCAGCGCTGTAAAGGTGCACCTCATTAAGGTTGTACTTATATCAGCAACAGCTGAGGCAGCTCCTATTGACAACTTCAATGTTATTATTTATTTCTTATTTTGTGTCTTATTGTAAATTGTATTATGTCAGTTAGTCCATCATGACAAATTAATCAATTATTTCGAATGAGAACCGCGTAAAGTATCAGCTATCAGTTGTCTAGTACCCATAACACTTCATTTTCAAAAAAGCTTGCTATAAAATTGAAGACCACACACCAGATCATCACCACCATCAGACCACATGACAAGAACAGTGCTTGACATAAGTACCCAGCCCAGAAGACGCGGCAGACCCCGTCTCACATGGATGTCCGTTATTGAGAGGGATATAAAAAGAGCCAAAATAACATCCCAGACGACACAGGACAGAACGTCCTGACGAAGACTGACCAGACGGGTCGACCCCAAATAAATGGGACCGAGGCCAGGCAAAAGAAAGAAAGAAGATAAAATTGAAGAATTTGTTAACGATAATAATGTTTTTATAGAAAAATTTTAAATCCATAGCTCTGACAATATTATCTGATTACACTAATAATGAGTGCGTAGCGATTTCTATGTTGATTATCGCATGCCTCTTACTTGTTATACTGTTATTATTTATATAAAAAAAAACATCAATTCAAAAGAGCAACACACGAGTTTCTTGCTCATTCTTCTTGTGATGAATCTGCATTCCGAATGAGTGGTAGAATCAAAATATGACTATTCAAAAGTGCTTGTAATGAGTTTATTTGAATAAAAATTAGTTCTATTTCTATTTCTGCTAATTTCGGGACTAGAAACTGTGAAATATTATTATTATTATAAACCAGAAGAAATACAGATTCGAATTCTAAACTGCGTTCATTGAAGTTTAAGTTTAATTGTATGTGTATTATAGTATAGTATTAGTATATATAATTAATAATAATTATAATCTCAGGACAATTCACACAGCGCCATCTAGACCCAAGTTAAGCTAGCTAAAGCTTGTGTTATGGGTACTAGATAACTGATACATATACATAGATTTTTTTTTTTGTAAATACATACATATTATACATATATGTATAACCTATATTACTGTGAAGTTACATCAAAATCCGTTGAGTAGTTTTTGCGTGAAAGAGTAACAAACATCCATCTATACTCACGAACAATCGCGTAATACTAGTAAGATATATGTAATGTAAAAAAAAAATAACAAAACAATATTAAAATTAAGTTACAGTGATATAAAAGAGATGCGAGCCCCGATAACTCTACGGAATCCGGATCCTGGTTTAAGTATGGGTCTTTCCCAATAACTGCTAATTCGTTGAGTCGCATCACTTTTTTAATGTAATAAAAATTAAACCTAATCACATCGGGACAGGGTTGGTTATTCTAGGTGAATAATTAAGGGTTTTTCTGAATGAAATAGGGTTGTCGAATTTTAAGACAACCTTTTAAATTACTGTTTAATATTTTTACAGTAGTGTTAATTCTAAAAAATTAATTAATTAATATTAAATAATGTATGTGTAATTATAGTGGTTGAAAATAATTGAAAAGAAACTAAGTGCTTGTAGGTATAAGTAATAGGTATATCTGAATTTTATAATTTATTTTTAAATATATACAAATTATTATTATAAGTTCATGCTTCTCCAAAAATATTGTATTTTTTTTCATTGAATATGCGATAGGGAAATATTATTCTACTTACCATCATTACCAACATAATAAACGAGCAGACAGCACCGGATGGTAAACAGTTACCATAGCCTATGGATGCCTGAAACATAGGTGTAACGTTCGCATCGCGGACCCTTAAGAAACCTTAATAAATCCTTTTTGAAAAACCTCATTAAATCTCAATTCATCATTAATTCTACATTTTTTTAAATTATTAGTTTACTAGAGTGGAAATGTATTATCAATGTATCATATCAGGTTGATCTCCACGCGGTCCCCCTGGAAACAATCGCGACAAATTCTTGGAAAATTTGCCAGGATGGGCTAACTGATCTGACATCATGCTCATCTTGTCATCCTACACTGGTACCCCGCCAGCGTAAACCGTTAGCGCAGACGGAAGCACCATTCCGTTATCATCCAATAAAAAAAATTTTTTACTTAGAGAAGTTGTTTTTAACAAAAGTGGCAACCCTACGATACGTACAAAAGGAAGGTAGTCGAGTGACGGAGGTCATGGACGCCATAAAACTACAATTAAGCTATTAAGATGTACAAATAATTGTATTAACGGAAAAGTTACAGCCGAAGAAACACCTATACGAGAATACTTGACGGCCTCGGTGGTCTAGCTGTGTCTCGGGTTCGATTCCTTGCAGGGTACAAACATTTTCATTAATGAATTCTTTGTATTGGTATTATTGTTTTATATGTATATTATGTATGTATTTATAAAAAAATATTTATGTATCTATATTAGTTGTTTAGTACCCATAACACAAGCTCTGTGTGACTTTGCTTGGTACTAGATGGGGCGCAGTATGACATATCCAGAGATATTTTTCTTATAGCACAGTGGTGGCAAACAAGCATAGGGCCCATCTGATATATAATGGAATGGTGCACTCGGCTGCGCTTACCCACCCAGTACCCACAACACAAGCTCTGCTTACTGTGGGACTAGATGGCGCGTGTTAATTGACCAGGATTATTTTTTATACTTTATTAATACAAATATTATTTCTTCAAATAAACTGTATTTTAAGCACTTTTGGATAGTACATATTATGTATATATATATTTTTTATGGATGATAATGAAATGGTGCACTCGCCTGCGTTAACGGTTTACGCTGGCGGGGCACCAATGGAGGATGATAAGATGAGCATGAGGTCAGGTCAGTTAGCCCATCGTGACAAATTCACCAAGAATTTATTATGATGGTCTCCAGAGAGAACCGCATGGAGGTCGACCTGACCTCCACATTACCCTCGATATGTAACGGTTAATAATGGAACGGTGCTTCCGCCTGCGTAAACGATTCATGCTAGCAGAGCACTAGTGGAGGATGATAAGATGAGGTCAGGTCAGGTCCGTCAGCCAATTTGTCACAATGACAAATTTAACAGGATGGTTTCCAGAGAGTACCGCGTGGACGCCAACCTTTTTTTTTTTTTTTACGTCAGGAAAATCCATCATGGAGAACCATTCCCTTAGGGAAGAATGGATACTGCCGGACTCCTACCTGCTATAAAAACCTGACGACTGTTCCTCCTCGACATAATCGCCGTGGCCATGGGATCGCACAAGGCATTCTCCAAGACCACCGGCATGGCTCCCATCGAAGGGACCTTCCATCTAGGCGTGCAGGGAACAGTCTCTGCACGCCACCTCCCAGACCCTAATGCCTCCCCGGTGAGCTTCGGATTGCCCTAACAATCCTCCACCCTAGGGTCAAGTATGGATTCGATGCCCACACGTGGACGCCAACCTAGCATGAGGTCAGGACATTTTGCTCTTTGTGACAAATTTACCAGGAATTAACTACGATGGTTACCAGAGGGAACCGCGTGGATGTCAACCTGACATGGTAAACTGCTAGCAATGGGATGGGATACTCCCCGTTCCTAACAATGACCTATCTCTAGTGCGCCGTTGTTTTAAATTCTAATTAATTGAAACACAGTGCTCTTTTTCACCACAGACATATAGTCCGTGCTCTTGTTAGTATCTTTATATTGTTATAAGCTATGCTATAGCTTCTATATATATGTAAGCATTTACAAATCCAATTAACTTATAATTAAAAATCGATTAAAATTAACTTATAATTGAAGATCGAAAGCAATGCTTGTCAATGTTGACACAGACATTGCTATGCTTAATAGATCATCCCAACACTCTCGTACTGTAATCGAATTGATTTTTAAAAAAATAAACATTACTTAATTTTAATTTTCTCAATGTTCCATTAGATTGAAACAAGATCAGCGAAAAAACGGAATGTTCCTGCATTCCGTTTTTTCGCTGATCTCATTGGAATGTAGAAAAATATGTTTTCCTAAATTCCCCTGAAATCAGCTGAAATCGATTACCTATAGTTATAATATTGTTGACAACACAGTAAATTATATTGATCATAATCCTTTATTATTAACGTCATAAATTCTTGAATAACTGACGCATTTGCCAAATCAGTTAGTCAATAAATTATAATCTACATGAATGAGTAATTTTGAAAATATGTTTTACTACCGTTGTAGTATGTATTTGTTTAAGATAATTTTATAGGAAATTTCATTTCACTGTACCTAATCATATAAAACAAAGTCGCTGCTGTAGCTGTCTGTCCCTATGTACGCTTAAATCTTTACAACTACGCAACGGATTTTGAAGCGGTTTTTTTTAATAGATAGAGTGATTCAAGAGGAAGGTTTATATACACCCGTGCGAAGCCGGGCGAATGGCTAGTAATATTATAAACGTCAAAGTTTGTGAGTATGGATGGATATTTGATACTCTTTCACGCAAAAACTACTAAACGGATTGCGATGAAACTTTATAGTAATATAGATTATACATTGCATGGTACAAAATTTGTATTCATGAGTATGATTGTTTGTATCGGTCTGGGTGTTTTCTATGTATAATATGTATGTATTTACAAAAAAATTCTATGTATATGTATCAGTTATCTAGTACCCATAACACAAGCTTTAGCTAGCTTAACTTGGGTCTAGATGGCGCTGTGTGAATTGTCCTGAGATTATTATTCTTCTCTCTATCGTCTCATTCTCTCCGCTATTGCTTTTAGCTTAACTTGGGTCTAGATGGCGCTGTGTGAATTGTCCTGAGATTATTATTCTTCTCTCTATCGTCTCATTCTCTCCGCTATTGCTTTTAGCTTAACTTGGGTCTAGATGGCGCTGTGTGAATTGTCCTAAGATTATTATTCTTCTCTCTATCGTCTCATTCTCTCCGCTATTGCTTTTAGCTTAACTTGGGTCTAGATGGCGCTGTGTGAATTGTCCTAAGATTATTATTCTTCTCTCTATCGTCTCATTCTCTCCGCTATTGCTTTTAGCTTAACTTGGGTCTAGATGGCGCTGTGTTAATTGTCCTAACATTATTATTCTTCTCTCTATCGTCTCATTCTCTCAGCTATTGCTTTTAGCTTAACTTGGGTCTAGATGGCGCTGTGTGAATTGTCCTGACATTATTATATTATTATTAGGATTTCATTTACACAATCATCTATCAGAACTGACGTATTTATAATTCCGAAATAGGTATTTGAATACGCAATAACTGCGTTTTTCTGAGTAACAGTTGTAATACTATAATTATATACAAAACGTAATGTAAACAATTATTATGAATAAATAAATTCTCATTACTTCTATGAATAATATTATATTTACCTTAAAATTTATGAGATCTATAATATTCTAATAGTTACGTAAGCACAGGTAACGGTACAATTACGTATTATTGTTGTCTGTTATGTTATGGTATGTTTCATAATATTAATACTAGATTTAAAGACAAACTTGCTGTCCCCAAGTATCGTTTAGAAAAAGTCAATAGTTCTTTTATGGGAATAGGTATAAAAATTTACAATAAGATACCAAAGGATATATTGGAATTACCCTTAAATAAATTCAAAACATCTGTTAAATCATATTTACTGAGCAAGGCCTATTACTGACTAAACGATTACTTGAATAACGAGCGTGCATGGCAATAGTTTTCATGTTCGGGATTTTCATTTAATGTTAGACATAGACACCTATATAAATACCTATGCATTGTAAATAAACTGGATTTAAAAACAAAGTAATTCAATTGAGTTTCTTGCCAGTTCTTCTCAATTGGATCTATATACCGAACTGGACGGTAGGGAAAATAAAATATAATGTAAAACTTGACGTTCATAAGCGGCTAAAATGTCCTACATGAATAAATGATTTTTTAATTTGTATTTGAATGTTTATATACACTATAGTCTGTTTTTTAATCCCGGAGTCTAAATTGACAGGTGTAAATATTAAATTTTCAAATAACGTTACCACCTGTGGGCAATGGCAGGGCACATAGCTCGTATGACAGATGGCCATAGGATCTATTCTTCGTGTCCGTCCCTATGTATGCTTAAATCTTTATAACTACGCAAGGGATTTTGAAGCGGTTTTTTTAATAGATAGAGTGATTCAAGAGGAAGGTTTATGTATATAATACATGTATACATGTGAAAAGCCGGGGCGAGTAGCTAGTAATGTAATAAGGTAATCTAACACTTGCTTGTTTTATAAATACTACGTTAGCATTTATGTAAATATTGATTGTAAATTAAAAACGAAAATGTGTAATATGTACAAGTTTATTACAAGACTATGTCCACACGTTGCATGACGTGCCGGATCACGTGAAAAACGTCACAAAATTTATTTATGCCGACTGATACGTCATTGGCGTCGTAATTATTTGAAAATAGTTACTCAATCACTAATTTAACTCGGTGGTCTAGCGGTTTAGTACACCGCATCTGATGGTCGCGGGTTCGATTCCTCGTACGGTGCAAACATTTTGTAGTCATGTGTATGTTTGTACAGGCCTGGGTGTTTTTTACGTATATTACAAAAAAAAATAAGTATCTGCGATACAAGCTATGCTTAGTGCAGAGATCGTTGTAAATAAACACGACTGACCACTTTGTTTAACTGTCATAGGTTAAGTTAAATTAAGATCTATATTTGTATAACTAATGATTAGATTGATAAATGCACTGTTAATAATAAAAAAAATGCACTATTATTTATTTGTATCAGCTATCTATTGGAAAATTGGATAATTTATACCTTAAGAGGCATACGTCTAGCAGTGGATTAATATATGCTGAAGATGAAAAACGAAATAAGAAACTTGCAGGCGTGTACCACAGCTTTTTTTTTAGTGCCAAATACACTGAAAAATTGGATATCAGCTTTGACTTGGCTTAACTAAAAAATGTATAACTGCATATTTCATGTAGCTAATTACGACGCTGCGTAACTATAAAATATTAGATCATAAAATTCATTATTATGATGATTCATTTTCTATATAGACGCCCATCACAACACCATGAGCTGAAAACTCATCGTCCAACAATGTCAGTTAAAAATAACTGCGATCCCCAAAATTAGTCATATGATTCATTTTAATATACGTATGTAGTGCGTAACAAATTCACTGATCTCCAGAATTACACAGATGTTAAAATTCCTGAACGCGGGGTATTTTTATGTAGTGTTTTCAGGGAACAGAGATGGATAATCATATCAATATTGACGCAGGTTTAGCATACGTTCGTGTACACTATATATGTATGTAAAATAAATAAATAATCCTGGACAATTAGCACAGCGCCATATAGTCCGACGGTAAACAGAGCTTGTGTAATGGATACTAGACAACTGATATAAATACTTAGATTTTTTTAAATGCATACATAATATATATACAAATCACTCAGACTGACACAAATAAACAAACTCATGAATACAAATGTTCGCATCGTGCGAGGAATTGAACCCGCGATCATCGGAAGTAAAGCGGTGTGGGAAACCGTTAAACCACCGAGGCTTTCGATAATAATGTAGAAAATGAACGTTTTCAATTAATAATAATAATCTCAGGACAATTCACACAGCGCCATCTAGACCCAAGTTAAGCTAGCTAAAGCTTGTGTTATGAGTACTAGATAACTGATACATGTACATAGATATTTTTTTTTGTAAATACATACATATTATACTTTTGCCGGGGGTCTTTGCTTTGCTTATTTTGGATGACATGGGGGTAGGAGAATCTAGATGTTGATTACGTCATTGGTAGTTATTTACTTTTTTACGTAAATGGCAACCCTCACATAGTCATTGTCTAAAAAAACAATACAGTAATTGGAAAATGTTTATGTAAACATGGGGAAGGGGGTAAGAGCTTTGCTTACTTTTGCTGACAAGGGGGATGGCGGGGTAAATCTGCTTACGTAATACTTGAACGGCCCTTCTACCTTGTACAAAGAGAGTACAAAATAGATGGGGTTTAAACACACGGATATTTCAGACCGCTCATGACTAGATTCCTATAAAAATTATATTGTACGAGCCGTGACTTAAAAACGCCGACATCAATTTGCTGTACATATGTATTATTGTGTTTTTTTCTCACATTTCCATAGTACTTACATTACAATAGTATTTCACAGATGCCTAACGTTATTGAATTCTATCACCTATGTTTATCAGGCAAATCAAATAAATAGTAATCATAATAATATGAAAAAAAATGAAAACAAATGATTTAATGTCTGTACATATAAGATTTTATGTCTACAGTCACTTGTGTGCGACTATTAAAATTAAAAAAAAAAAAATTGCCAATGGTAAAATGGAAAAGGTTGGAAGAGGCCTATGTATATCCTTAAATGGATACCCAAATAAAAAAGAGAAATGGATTATTGGTGTAATTCTAATAATTATTGCATGCTAATAATGAGTTAACAAAAATATATAAATAAAGTGAATAAAAATTAACAGAATAATATAAGTTAAATAGTAATATAATTAAAGAAATGCATGTAATATCATTATTTTGGAAAATAAAAGGCTTTTTTATTTTTATTTATTTTATTTATTTATGTTTATCAGGCATAATGTAGGATTAGACTAATTGTGAAAGAATTTTCAAATCGGTAGTTTCGGAGCCATATCAATACAAAAAAAAAAAAACAAACAGTCTAACCTTTCCTCTATAGAATATTAGTATAGATTGTACTGTATTATTTGTAAAATACCATTTTACAGGAAACTGAATGACATTTAGAAATCAGATCGTCCGCAGGGTATCGCCACGAGGCGCCTAATTCGGAGGTAACAAAATGGATGGACACTCTAAAAATGGCAGGATCTCTTGACATCTGAAAACTAACATTTATAAACTTACTAGCTATGAAATTTAGAGCCTTAGTGTTATTCTGATGTATACGCTATATCACTGTAAACTGCCAACTGAAATAGCAAATTTAAGTCGAAATAAATTTAAGAAAGAACTGCATATATGGCTAATGAACAAAACTTAATACAGTGTTCAGGAGTACTTATATGATTAAAAACATTGACATGTATCATTTATAAATATATTAATAAGTAATTGACATATAAATAATGGCTCTTTAATTATAAGAACAACCAAAATTGACATTTGTTTTGTCTGTTGCATGTCAGAAAATGTGTGAAACTAAAAGATCTTAAACACCACATATGTACCACATTTTTAAGCAATAAATAAATTATCATTCCGTTTAATTTCATTTCATTAAGGTGGCGTGCCTTGGGAGAGGCCTATGTCCAGCAGTGGACTGCAGTGGGCTGATGATGATGATGATGATGATGAAGGTTTCAACAAAATTCGTTCAGTAGTTTCTGTATGAAAGAGTAATAAACATCCATCCTTACACACAAACTTTCGCATTTATAATATTAATATGATATTGGAAGCGTATACTTGAAGTTTATCTTTTAATTTTTTTTTTATTTTTCTTATGACATTGAGAACTTGCGTTCACAGTTATGGTCGTGGTATACCTACCAATGTTGGTATAGTGCCAAACAATACATCAATGTCGGACTGCAGAGACATGATGGCGACTTACCGTCGTAAGTGCCTACATATTATTAACGGGTTCCGTATAATAATAACAAATATAATAATTTCTCGATACTTTACAATTTAAAAATTCCTTTTTTTACTTACCTTACTAAATACAGTTTCTACAAATGAACTGCCCCCCTTCGATCGATCCCCCGTTCAATTCAAACGGGGATCGATATTACGACGGGCTGAGCTGAGGTTCGAACCACTAGCGGTGCCCTCAGACTAAAGTCGTATCCGTCAGGCGGGAGTTGGCCTTCAGCCGCTCCATAAGTCCTTCCGCGGGTTTGGAGTGCCATCTGCACTCGCCCCCTATCGTCCAGTGAAGCTGTAAAGGCCAGCTGCGGCCAACAGCATTAGAGTAGTCCGAAAAAAAATCAAATGAACTATAAATATAATAGTTATTTCACGACATTTATACATTGATATTTAAATATAACGATTCTTATTAAATATCAAATTGCTACGAATATAATCTTACATGATATTTGTGAAAGGGGATTGTTAGTAATGTGGACTGATGATCATATTGCTAACAAAGTACAATGTCAGGTGGAACTCCACACGCCCTAGAAAACATGGTGAATTCTTGGTGAATTTATCACAATGGGCTAACTGATCTTAATATTAATAAGAACTCTGGACAATTCAAAGAACGCCATCCAGTCCGAAGATAAGCAGAGCTTGTATTATGGGTACTAGACAACTGATACATAAATACCTACATTATTTTTGTAAATACATACATAATATACAACATATAATGTGGGTAACTCCCATTGCTAGCAATGTACCATGTTAGGTCGACCGCGGTTCCCCCTGGAAACCATCGTGATAAATTCTTGGTGAATTTGTCACTATGGGCTAAATGACCTGACCTCATGCTCATCCTGTCATCCTCCACTGGTGCCCCGCCAGCGTAAACCGTTAGCGCAGGCGGGTGCACCATTCCATTATCATACACAAAAAAAAACACATAATGTGGACTGATGATCTCATTGCAAGCAATGTACCATGTCAGGTTGACCCACTCTTCCCCTAGAACCCATCGTGAATTCTTGGTGAATTTGTCACGAAGACTAAATGACCTGACCTCAAGCTCATCTTATCATCCTCCACTAGTGCCCGCCAGCATAAACCGTTACCGCAGGCGTTGCACCATTCCATTATCATCCATAAAAAAATCTTACATACTATAAGAAATCAGGTGGCAATAATAAAAACAGTGAATCGATATGCAAGCCGTTTATTCAAAGTTCCTCTTTGTTCTAACTCCAGCGCGTAACTAACTAACTTTCTGAACCGATTACCCCTTTTTAAGAAAAAGGGTAGTCATTTCATTCCTTTCCTCTATCTATCATTACACTACAATTATACAAAATAGTGGAACATATAATACTTAAAATGGTTTTAGAAAATACCATAATTAATTAGCATTTCCTTGTAGATATTGTATCATTATTACATTTTTATAATATAAATAAGTTATGAAATAAACACGAATGTCTCTAATCTAACTGATTGTAAGATGGCGCTGTATAGTCAGTACAATACTTGATAGTTTCCTATTTAATCATTTCATAAAGATAATATATGGACATATAAATTATGTCTTACAATACCAACACTGTATTCTAATTTTGAGCAAGTCAAGTCCAAACTGCAATTCTTATCATGAGTATTATTGTATGAGTCAATACACAAGACTCTACTATCTACATACGTGTGAAACCTGTCAAAACAGGTGGATATATAATATCTATATATATATTTATATAATATATATCTATAATATTAGCACAAGTGGCCATTTGTCACAAAGGAAGCCGGCGCGTGACGACTCCAACTGCCCTCTTAAAGTCAAGTCATGTTATTAAGGCACATCTATAGCGTACTTAAGGCGCGAATTTTTTTTTCTTTATAAACCATGTAAGGCGTGTACATGACGTACAGCCAAAAAGCCAAGCACTTGCTTCGTAAATTGTGTTATTTTATAACATAGGGGACAAAAAGCTTGTATCTCACTTGATGGTAAGTGATTACCGCCGCCCATGAACACCTGAAGTAGGAAATTACACGCGGCACACATGCGCTAAAGTAATAGATAAAATATTTATTAATATTTTTTGACAATATTTGTGCTAAACACAAATACGTTTATGACAATAAGTTATATTTTTTTAAAGTGTAAATTTATTCAGAATATACGTTTTTTTTAAAAAGCAGATCTTTTCAGTAATCAAAATTTTGACTATCTTCGTTTATTACCTGTAGTCATCCATTCTGAAAATACATATATCATATGATCTTTTTGACTCTGGAGTCAAAAAGATCATATCTGGATATTGGACGAGAGATATCATCATACCTTTTTGCGGAGGACCTTTAGGAGGTCATCTACAGGGACAAGGGAACTCAATATTTTTATATACGAATTGCTGCTAAATTATATGTATGTTTGTATTTATTTTTAAAATAAAATGACATTTCATAATATAATTTGGAAAAGTACGTCTTTTACATTTAGATCTAACAATAACTATATAAAAGTTCATTAAAAAAAAGAAAGAAATTCAGTTGAGTTACTGCCCTAAATGAAGAAGTCATTTTGGTTTGATTTATACCCCCAAGTATCGTTTAGAAAAATCTTCTTTAGGTCTTTTATGGAATAGGTATAAAAATTTACAATAAGATACCAAAGGATGTATTAGAATTACCCTTAAATAAATTCAAAACATCAGTTAAATCATATTTACTGAGCAAAGCCTAACTCACTAAACGATTACTTGAATGACGAGCGTGCATAGCAAATAGTTGTTCATGCACGGGATTTTCATTTAATGTTAGACATAGACACCTATATAAATACCTATACATTGTAAATAAACTGGCTTTTAAAAAAAAAGTAATTCAATTGAGTTTCTTGCCAGTTCTTCTCAATTGGATCTATACACCGAACTGGACGGTAGGGAAAAAAATATATAATGTAAAAACTTGACGTTCATAAGCGGCTAAAATGTCCTACATGAATAAATGAGTTTTGAACTTTAAATTTTGAAATTTCTTAATCCCCTTAAAAAACTCTGAGACAGTCGCGTCACCATGCGGGATTTTCTCCACGTACAAAAAGCTCTGCATACAGGTATCGGTTTCAATTGGTCGCTGTAAACACGTCTTTACAGTTAACATATTCAAATGTTATTGTAAATGTTGTATAATGTTATGAAATTTACCTAAAAAGTAATATGTTTATTTATACACTATCTTTTCCTCGTACTGTATCGTGAACGTGGCTACTTGATTCGCTTGATCGGGCGATCAAGATTGCTTCCATTGATGTTAAGCCGTTTTGATTACTTATCAAATGACTTCAGAATGAGCAAGGTCCTTAATTCGACTCTTTTATTATTACTATTAGTCGCATAGTGCATTTTAATTAATTATGATCGAATTTCGAATTCGATCATAATTAATTAAAATTTAACATTCAGTGAGACTATAGACAAAATAATATTAAAGACAAACAATATTAATCTATTCTCGACGACCTCGGTGGTCTAGCGGTTTAACATACCGCTTTACGACCGATGGTCGCGGGTGCGATTCCTCGCACGGCACAAACATTTGTATTCATGAGTATGATTGTTTGTATCGATCTGGGTGTTTTCTATGTATAATATGTATGTATTTACAAAAAAAATATCTATGTATTTGTATCAGTTGTCTAGTACCCATAACACAAGCTTTAGCTGGCTTAACTTGGGACTATATGGCGCTGTGTGAATTGTCCTGGCATTAATAATAATATTCTCAATTTGACCATAGACTTTAACAATGAACAAAAGAGATTATAAGAATTTAATTAATAAATTTTTTAAACATAATTTTAAAAAAACCTTAAAAACGCGAAACTTTGTGAGTATAGATGTTTGTTACGCAAAAACTACTGTACAGATTTTAATAAAACTTTACAGTAATATAGCTTATGCTGATAATAACGTATAGGCTTTATCTTTTATTGAAATGCGGGTATAAACTTTAGGATATGAAACAGAGTTAGTGTTTTTAGAATTTAGTTTTTTTTTAGTTAGTCAGTTAAGTTTTACTCTACTATTTGTCCCAGCAAACATTCCGTTTTACTTGAAGGAAATTCATATCGAGATCTTTGCAACCTATGCAGGTATAAAGATTACCTCAGTCAATAGCAGAATTTATCTGTAAACCTGTAGTTGCTACAACCTATATTTATAGTTTTTATGTTAGATTAGGAATACCATAACCTTTTCATCGATTTCGACCATAACTACGCCTGTCCATACTTGACGAAACGTACCGACATTGCATCAAAGGAGATAATGTTATCCATCACAGCTGAGATAAAAAAAAAATTAATACTTCGATTTTTAAATTAGATAAATCACAACATTTATGATTGTGTATGAAAACATAATTATTATAGAAGATACAAAATAATTATTTTGCAGCAGACAGACTATTTACGTGTATATAAAGCTTTGCTATGATATTTTTGTAAGGATATTTTTTGTATAAGGGTAATGGTATAACCATATTATGTTACCTATGGTATAACTGTCATGCCTTCGTAGCCTATAATTTCATTACCATATTGCACTCATCAAACAGAAACACATGGTAAAAACAACATACCCGCGTAAATAGCTTTCTACAACGTCTTTTCTGTTACACTTGCGCTTAACCGTTAGTACAAATTTTACTAAACGCATTTGTATCGTGCAAGGTAATCACTTACAGGTTATATATAGTTCTTCAATGTAATAATTAATATTAAAAATTTTAAACCTCTTTTCTTTTCAAATCCTGTTACAATGTCATGGATACTCAGTTACAAAATTTATTTTGTTTGGTCACTCTTTTAGAAAGAGACACACTTCTTAATGGTAGGTTTGTTTCTTCCAGCATGCATTATTTTTGTACATAAATGGGTAAACCGCTATTATATTTTTTATCATGTATTATTGTCGATTTTACATGTGTTTGTTATATTCTATAGAGATATGAAAAGATAATTTTAACCATAAACTTCTTATAATGAGACATTTTTTTAAATGGCAACATAAAATTTGATTGCTTGCTTACACGTCAAACGTCAAGTTGTCATGTCTAAACTCTGAATTTTCTTATTTTACAGTAAAATGTTGATTATTTTTCCTTAAACCCTACTATTATTACAAGAAACAATAAATTATAACAAATCTTATTATAATTAACAAGTGGATGTAAGGGCGGGAACAAATAACCATTCCTTAGTTGTAACATCTAATGTAAAATAGGCTAGGCTTATCGGAAAATGGGTGAGTTACTTTATGAACTAATTGTTGTTTCTTTGCTCAGAAACATCATATGAAGTTGTTCTAATATTACTTAATTGCAGGTGGTCTGTTTAGTTACTTCAGAGGGTTGCTAGGGGCGCGTGAAATGAGGATTTTGATCCTTGGACTGGACGGAGCCGGGAAGACAACAATTCTATATAAATTGCAAGTCGGCGAGGTTGTCACCACAATACCAACGATCGGGTTCAATGTAGAGCAAGTTACGTATAAAAACCTTAAGTTTCAAGTGTGGGATCTTGGTGGTCAGACCAGTATTAGGTGAGTTTTTATTGTTTTAGGTTATGTGATAATCTACTTATAAATAATTGTTACATTATTTGAATTAAATTTGTTCTATTTAACTGTACTCTGTGTTTAATGTGTTAGTAATCTTATCTAAATGTTACAATAATACTTTTTATCTACCTAAGTTGACAAAAAAGTTTATAAGTACTTAGTAACTAATTAATTACTGACCACATTAATATTATAATCAATAAAGTGTCAATAAATATTGTCTGTGTAATTAGTTAGCTCCCACAGATAACTTACATTACCATAGATAATAATTTATTGGTATTAAGTAATCTATGGTTTTTATATGTATGTTTATTTCTTTTCATTGACATGTGTGTAATTTTTCAGGCCTTACTGGCGATGTTACTATGGAAACACAGATGCAATAATATATGTTGTAGATTCAGCAGACAGAGATCGAATAGGGATATCTAAAGATGAACTTGTTCATATGTTAAGAGTGAGTATATATCTATACATATATAAATAAAATTCGAGTGTCTGTTTGTAATATTGAAATAACAATTTTTTACTAGATGCAAATGAATATAAATATGGTACATACACCAAAATAACATTTTTTGTCTGTGACAGACAGATCTGTCTATTACTTCCGCCTAATCTCTGAAATGGCTGGACCCATTTTGACGGGACTTTTTTTGGCAGGTAGCTGATGTAATAAAGAGTAACTTAGGCTAATTTAATTTAGAAATAATCTTTTAAGTTAAATTCCATGTGGACAATATCGCAGGTGCAGCTAGTGTAATATAAAAATGTGTATGAGTTGTGTTTATTGCCACTTCTTAGTACTGGCATTGTAGGGACAATGAAAATAAACTTAGACATGGACTTGAACAGAAGTGGCTGAAATTGTCTTATCATCACCATCATCGCCATCGTCATCATCATTATCATCATCATCATCATCATCATCATTGCATTGTTTGCACCTCATTAATTGTGGTTATTGCAGTAGGTCATCCTTTACTGCTGTATGAGCTAAGCTGAGCTCACTCTCGCTTTGTGTCTCATTGCTAAATTATAAATATTGTTCAAGCTTGTTTGTCATTCTATTTATACAAACAAAATTATATGGACTGGTCTGTTCGAGGTACAAACACTGATTAGACTATTTGCTTTTGCAATAGCATATGCTGGTGGTCTTTGGGGGAGGCCTATGTCCAGCAGTGTATGTATTCCTGGAGATGATGATGATGATGATGCTGCTGCTGCTGCTGGTGGTCACTCCATTCAACCAAATTTGAATTTAGAAATGAATCTGTATTATTGTAAACATGTATAACATTAATTTAAAAAATATGATCTGAGTTTCTTGTTTGTTTTTCTCATCTAGAAATCATTCCGAACTGACGGTACATTTCACATATCATAAGTCTGTAATAGACCTATGTACATGAATAAAGATATTTGGATATTTTTTCTTTTAATTTTTTTATAATAAGAAACACTAATCTATTGCAGGAAGAGGAACTAGCAAATGCTATTCTCGTGGTATTAGCAAATAAACAAGACATGGCGGGATGTTTGACGGTAGCGGAAGTACATCAGGCACTGGGGCTGGACGCGTTGCGTGACCGCACCTTCCAGATATTCAAGACATCTGCAGTGAGAGGGGAGGGACTGGACCAGGCGATGGATTGGCTCTCGAATGCTTTGCAAGCCAGGAAATAGCATCAAAAATAGGCGAGTTAGAATAATATTTTTTGTTTATCTAAGTCATCATCATCATCATCATCATCATCTGCTTCTTCCTTATCCCATTTATTTGGGGTCGGCGTAATATGTTTTTCGCTTCCATTCATCCCTGTTCGCAGTCATCGCGTTATCGCGTTTTTTTTTATCTAAGTATGATGCATAATACCTTTTAGTACATTCATAGTCAAATTTTGTAACGAAATAATAATAATATTATAATAATCTCAGGACAATTCACACAGCGCCATCTAGACCCAAGTTAAGCTAGTTAAAAAAAAGTTAAGTAAAAAAAAGTTTCTTGCTCGTTCTTCTTGTGATGAGACAGCTTTCCGAACGAGCGGTAGATTAAAAAATGTAATAACTATTCAAAAGTGCTTCAATGTAAGATTATTTGAATAAATGATTTTCTATTCTAAAACTTGTGTTATGGGTACTAGATAACTGATACATATACATGATATAAATTTTTTGTAAATACATACATATTATACATAGAAAACACCCAGACCGATACAAACAATCATACTCATGAATACAAATGTTTGTGCCGTGCGAGGAATCGAACCCGCGACCATCGGTCGTAAAGCGGGGTGCTAGACCGCTAGACCACCGAGAAATGAAAAACACTTTATTGTTCCTCTCACAGAAAGATATAACAGTTACATAAATTAATATGTACATCAGATATAAAAAGAAAAACTACATAATTATAATATGGAGGTAACAATGGGCGGCCTTATCGCTAAACAGCGATCTCTTCCAGGCAATATTAGGATCGAGAGGAGTGATTAGACTGATTTAGCAATGTTGTTTTTGTTGTATGGTTAATAATAATTGTTGCCGACGTACTGGCCACATACTTTTATATACTGTTTTATACATATAATATATATAATTATACGTTTACTCGTGATCATGGTGGTTGAAACACTACCGAAATATCGGGAACTCAGCAAATAAATATAAAACGTGGTAAGATCCCGTGATTTTTATAATATACTTTTATAGTTGATATATTTATTTTTTATTTTTTTTATTTATTTAACTTTAATGCACAAAAACAATGTGTACATATGGCGAACTTAACACCATGCGGCGTTATCTACCAGGCAACCACGAGTGGTGCAGAGAAAGATTGTTGGCGGTGCACGAATATAAATGAGAAATGTCAAAAAAAAAGATATATATAAATATAAAGCAAAATATTTTAAATATAAATTTCAATAAAAATTAATAATAATAATAAACATACATAAATAAATGTATAAATATAAACATAGATATATAAATATTATATATAAATAAATACATAATGATCTGATAATCAAATTATAAGTACAGCCTCAAGTTGAAAGTAAGAAAATATATGTCTAATTATATTTTTCTATATATATACAGAACTTTATTATCAAATAAACATTGTGACAGACAACAATAATAATAATAATATTTAAGGATAATTCCCACAGTGCCATTTACTCCCAAGTTGAACAGAGCTTGTGTGGGTACTATACAACTAATAGAAATAATTATGTACATGTTTTTTGTAAATACATACATAATATATATATAGAAAACATCCAGATCAATTCAAATTCAAATTCAAAAATCATTTATTCATGTAGGACATTTTATTTTAGCCGCTTATGAACGTCAAGTTTTTACATTATATTTTTTCCCTACCGTCCAGTTCGGTATATAGATCCAATTGAGAAGAACTGGCAAGAAACTCAATTGAATTACTTTTTTTTTAAAGCCAGTTTATTTACAATGTATATTTATATAGGTAATACAATCAAGAATGCAAATGTTTATACTGTATGAGTGATTGAAGCTGCGACCATTGGTTGTAGCAATGTGCTAATCTGCTAGACCACCGACCGTCAATATACTGCCTACTTACATAGTATAAAACAAAGTCACTGTCTGTCCGTCCCTATGTATGCTTAAATCTTTAAAACTACGCAACAGATTTTGAAGCAGTTTTTTTTTAATAGATAGAGTGATTGTAGAGGATGGTTTATATGTGTAATACATGTACACCCGGGTGAAGCCGGGGCGAGTAGCTAGTCTTATATATAAAATTCTCGTGTCACAATGTTTGTTACCATACTTCTCTGAAATAGCTTGATCGATTTTTATGTAATTTTATGTGCATATTCAGCAGTGTTCTCTAACATTATTTTTTTGAGAAATTTTTAGTTTTTTTTTTAAATATCTACCAGTTTTCTACTCGTCAACTCCAATTTTCACCCTTCTACCATCAACCCCTACATATTAATTGCGATTTTAATTTATATGGCAAAATATAAATGTACAATGTTATATTAACTTGCAGGTTGTATTGAAAAGAACACGAGAAAAAGTCGGGCCGAGTTACAAACGGGACGAGATATACAGACATCTGTAACGCCACTAGTTATAGTAATGCGCCGCCGGAATTGCGAGGCGCAGCCACGCAGATCATTTCTTATCAATAGTTTTTTTTTAATTTGATAACAAGCAATATATTTAGAATATAAATTTAATTTCATATCATAGGGTTTACTTTTGACTTTGCTTCAATATTATGTGAAGAAAAGAGAAGCACTGACAGCTGTACTCTTCGTTTGTAAGAACGATTTTAAATAAGCAGGATATAATTAGTTATATTCAACTTTACGTCTCTGATATAAGGTTCAATTTTGAATGTTAACCTCTTTTGTTGCATTTCAAATTTACTCAGGAAATTGAGACTTGGTACCGAGAACGGCGATTTTAAATAAGCAGGATATAATTAGTTATATTCAACTTTACGTCTCTGATATAAGGTTCAATTTTGAATGTTAATGCCTTTTGTTGTATTTCAAATGCAATTAGGAAATTGAGGCTTATTATAATAATAATAACGTTTATTGCACATAATATTATTTAAAGTCACTTTAATTCTGAGAATAAAAAATATTCTGTGTGTGTGATCTCTTAACAAATTTATTATCAACTGTATATAAAAGAATGAGGATCTCTTTTCGACTGTATTTTATTTTTTATACATAGAACGCTTTCCTGGTAATATTTATAGGTAAATCTATTTGTTTTTAATAAAATACACCCAGTCATTAGACAAATAGGTTCATGGGACAGTAGCCCTTTTTTTTTAATTACGAATTTGGCCAGAACTGACTTTAAAAAAATTGTGTGCGCTCACACAGATGTTTCCAAACTTATTACTTACTTATGTAATAATTGTATTTTTTTAATTAAATCTGGTATTTTTTCAAGTGATTGTTTTAAAATGTTACTTAATTCTGCCTTACGTTGTTCACAGTTGAAATTGTATTTAAAATGAAATGATACAAATAGGAAATCGATTTCAAAATTTCTAGTTTTTTTTTTAATATGTAATATTTTAGTGAATATTATTTAAAAAATATAACTGTAATATTTAGAAACTTGTATTTAATTGTATTTTAATTTTGGCGAATAATACACAGTCATTAAGTTTTTTTAAGTATAACACTTCAGGTAAATAGTACCTATTTGTCTTCTTACATCATTGTCATACACCTTTCATACAACACGAGGTACAAGGCTAGCAAGGCAAGCTAAACAGCTATAAAAAGCAGCCACGAAAATAAATTTAAATAATACAGAGCTGTGTGGTGAGCGGTGTGAATCCTCTTAACATTTCGCACGCTAAATATTAAAATGCATTATGTGAATAATTAGAAATTTTGGAAAATAGACTTTACAGTCTCGACTTTAAAGTTCATTTCACAAATTTTGTAATTATTAATGGAATTAGACTGTATCATTTCGGCGGTGGCTTTTATGGAATAAATAAACAAAATGTTTCGTAGATTGTCGCGCGTTCGGCGACGGATGTACCTATAAATAAGTTATGATTAATTATAATTAATTAATATATATTTTGTATCAGTGACGTTCACCAAGCTAATTTATATTATATTGCGGTAAGAGAGAAACGTTGTTCCAAATACAGTATCATGTATTGATGTGGTCTCTTATTTATGTTTCCTTGACGTGGCAGAATAAAATGTGACCCAACACTGTGACCTGCATCGATCTATTGTGCTCACCTCTTTTTGTTGTACTTAAAAAAACGTTATTTCAAACGTTGCTGTTTTTGAATTAAAATTTAGTTAGTCAATTACGATTGGAGTATGCAACAGTAGTCTTGAAAACCATAAGTAATAAGTAAGTGTTTTTTCGGACTACTCTAATGCTGTTGGCCGCAGCTGGCCTTTACAGCTTCACCGGACAATAGAGGGGGAGTACATATGACACTTGTTGCGGGTAAATGATTCGATGTTGTTGGTCGAGACGATGTATATTACAGATGGTAATAAACTGACAATATGTACATAGAACTAATGATCTTATATACTTAATAACAATAGGAAAATGTAAGGTGGGGTGACACAGTTTAGACACAGCAGTGCTTAGTAGACAATATCGAATTTGTCTTACTAGACATTATTAAATGCAATTATTATTCTGATGTATCTAGTAACTGTGTCCCATAACACTCCAAACCAAAGGAAGGACTTATGAGTGGCTCAAAGCCAACTCCCGCCTGACGGACACGACTTTAGTCTGAGGGCACCACTAGGGGTTCGAACCTCGGATCACGCCATCGTAATTTCGATCCCCGTTTGAATTGGATGGGGGATCGATCGGAGGGGTGAAGGATATTTTTAGGAGCGAGTATTTTATATCAGAATAGAAGGTATACTTTTCAAATGAGATATTTCGTTTATGCATGAGTGAGCTACAACGATATAGGATGTGTAGTGGCGTTCCTTTTGTCAAAATCTGCAGGTAGGTTATATATAAAAATAAGGGTTGGTGTTAGGGCACAGCTAGTTTGTAATATTTGTATTGTATATAGTTACTATATTTAAATATTTACTGTCGGAATATGAATCTTTTGCTATTGAAAAAGTTAGTCTATTCATGTGATTAAAGTACAAAACTGTGTTATCTGAATGAACTTTTAGAGGTATCTTCCAAAGGCAACTTCCTCTTGTTAGGTTCTATCTTAGGGCATTTAGAACTCAATTCTTTGATATTGTAAAAGTTATTCTATTTAGAATGTGATTAAAGTACAAAACTGTGTTATCTGAATGAACTTTTAGAGGTATCTTCCAAAGGCCACTTCCTCTTGTTAGGGTCTATCTTAAGGCATTTAGCCTTATCGTCAGAAGCACCAGAAAGCAGTTTTATGATTACGGCGAGAAGTCCTACGCCCAAGGTTAAGCCTCCAATGATTGGAAGCCAGGAGGATATACCGTTTCGGTCGCCAGTGCCTGGTGCTGCGCCCCCTGAAGAAAATATATTAAATTAGTAAATTCTTAATAATTGACAGCACGGCCTCACTTCCGATGGTCGTGGGTTCGATTCCTTGCAAGATGAAAATATGTTTTTTTTTAAAGTAAGTAGTTAACTGTAGTGTAACATACAGTGTATTTTGGTAACCGCGCGTAAATGTTGTAGTGGTTAGGGTTTTTTGGATTGTTCAACCGTCTGAATGTGCAGTGTAGCAGTGCTTAGTATATCTGAAAATACGTGTCTTTAATAGTAAAGTGTTTATGTGCATTAAAGTCAGTAGGTACTAGACGCAGAAATTTAATACACGTTCCGATTTACTATTATTTTGTGTCGACTGTGAAAAGGAGAATAAAATAAATGCTGTGGTATTTTTCTTGCGTGTGAAACTGTGATATTAAGTTTCCTAAAACGTACCTATTTTTGAGGACATAATGTTTTTGGTTTCTTAATAAGAATGAAAAAACACACACAAGGTAATATACTATACTAATAATAATACTTAATTACCTATATAATTTATTTTCTTATAAACTTTTTTGTTACAACTATATTTTTTTTTACTTAAATACTCGTAGATTTACGAGTATATAAATAAATACATAGATAAGAAGTGGTGAGTGTACTATTTCTTATGTATTTATTTTGTCTGCGCTAGCTAGATGTATTGTTTTCGTAAATAGGTACAGACCTACATAGAAAACACCTACACCCATACCACAGATAACATAATTGCCCATACTAACAATCATGAATACAAATGTATGCACCGTGCGAGGAATTGAACCCCCGACCATCGAAAGTAGTATGTTAAAGCGCTAGACCACCGAGGCCAACTGCTACACATGTTATTGAAAAGTTCTGCTTACAACGGTAAGAGTACTAACTCTAGCAATATTTGTGGGGTTCTTACCTGGTCTGGCTGGAGTTCCACCTCTGGCGCTCATGCTGGGTTACTTTTTACTGTTACAGTGAATATCTCATGTTGGTGTATTGTATAATTTGGGTTTTTTTATGGAGTTGGTGGGATATTGTAAAATAGTATGCTTATGTAGGATCCATTTCGATGGTTGATGACATGTGACAACTCATAGATTACTCTTAAATTCTTCTTGAATGACATTAGAAGGTATATTTATTTATAGGTTTAATATTAACAATGCGCAAGTATATACATTTTTTTTAAATTTACATTTATTATAATACTAGCATTTGCCCGCGGCTTTCCTTGCGATAATTTATCCCCTTAAGGTCAAAATCCTTTCTTAGGGATGTCTACGTCATAGTAGCTTTATGCATGTAAAGTCTCGGCCCGATCGGTTTAAAATTGACAGTTTCATATAAACTTTCATCCCCTATTTTATCCCTTTGGGGTTAGAATTAATCAAAATCCTTTCTTAGCGGATGCCTACGTCATAACATTTACCTGCATGCTAAATTTCAGCCCGATCCGTCCAGTGGCTTGGGCTGTACGTTGATAGATCACTATGTCAGTCAGTCACCTTTGAGTTATATATACCTATTTAGATAGAGATTATTCTGTGACTGATTGTATTTTCTCATTTGATATTTAGGCATATTTTGTATCATTTTGTTTAGGTAGTAGATATTTCTAAATTATTTTAGTTTTTTTTAGTAATTGGTTCATTGAGGCACAAAAATGTGTAAGTTAATGAAGATCAAAATAGGGATTAGATAAAAGAATTAAAAAAGGTAGGTAGGTACCTAATTTGATTAAAAAATAAAGCTCAGAGAAAATAATAGAATTGCCTTTGGTAACACATTAGTCAAAACCTTAATTATTTTTTAAATATTAATTTAGTTTTAATTTTATTTATCCTTATAGAAAAGGCACAGCGTCTTAGTCTTTTGTAACATTTCTGTATTTTCATTATTTTTACTTTCGTGTTTGAGTCCTAAATTGTCATATACGTCTATTTTTTTTAATATAATTTAGTTTTAATTTTTTTTAAACTTATAGGCAAGGCAAAGGGTCTAAGCCTATACAGCCGTCTTTTGTATCATTTTCTTTTTTATTCTTTTTATTTCCATTTTACATTTTTGAGTCATGAACTGTCATATATACGTCTATGTCATCTGAAACCGTTACTAAATTCATAATGAAAATGTAATAATGTAATTATATTCATAAAAAATCAGATATTGAAACAAACTTTACAATGTACAGTGTACTTACTCATCAGCCTATCAAGACAGGCCTCAGCCATTCTAATCTTTAATATAAGTAGAGATGTACGAATAGAATGAGTCGCCGGATAACAACGATAGTGGTGATGGAATAGGAGGCTGGCTACCGGTGATTGGTAAGTCTACGTTTTTCTCTATAATGCTAAAGCGACCTCGTCATTACTCTGTGTCAGATGGAAGGAATACCGTATTGGTAAAAAAAAAACTAACCAATAAAAATCTCTAAATATAGCACTAGATTTTACGTTACATTAAGTTGTAAATATTATGATGTACTTCTTCCATCTATATATAAATATATATATATTTTAATTAAATAAACTTAAATTGAAGCACTTTTGAATACTCATATACATATTATTTAATATGCCGTTTATTCGGAAAGCTGTTTTGTTATAAAAAAAACGAGCAAGAAATATAATAATATATAATAATAAAATATCAAAAATCAAAGTAAAGAATGTAATTACAAATAGGTATACAAGAAAAGATTAGATTTTTTTATTAAAATAAACTATAATTTAAGCTGTTTTGTACTCCTACAGTCTCCTTATAGTTCTACTTATTTTTTTAATCTACCGCTCATTTGGAAAGCTGTCTCATCACAAGAAGAACGAGAAAGAAACTAGCGTGTTACTCTTTTTTAAATAATAGTTGTAACTTTACATTTTTAAGTTGAAATGTGTGAATACAAACTACCAACTAGCACTTACTCATTCAAATTCAAAGAGTCAAAATATTAAATACGCAACCAACTGGTTAACTAAATAAGATTAAGTCAGTTGTAGCGATTACAGCAGACCAGTCTCTACAAGCAGCACTCGTTCACGAATATGACGGATGAGTCAGCCGTCACTGCGCTTGACCATATTCAAATCTGCTTTTTGTACCTTCTTCATTATTACATAGTATAAAACAAAGTCGCTGTCGCTGTCTGTCCGTCCCTATATATATAGGGAATAAATCTTTAAAACTACACAACGGATTTTGAACCGGTGTTTTTAATAGATAGAGTGATTGTAGAGGAAGGTTTATATATATAATACATGTACACCCGTGCGAAGCCGGGGCGAGTAGCTAGTATTATATAAATAATCTTTATTCTATTACAATTCGGGTGTAATAAAGAGTAATAAATAAAAAAATTACAGGCGGTGTCGCAGTAGGCGCCGGGCTGATGGTTCTGATCTACAAAATGTTTTCTAGCAGAAAGGAAGAATATCTGGTACCAAAGAACAAACCCTCGTGGTCGTGCGAAGGTCTCAAGAAACCCTACCCTGGGCATCATCATCATCATCATCGCAGCCCGGAAGACGTCCACTGTTGGACATAGGCCTCCCCCAAAGATCTCCACGACGATCGGTCCTGCGCTGCTCGCATCCAATGCCTTCCAGCGATCTTGACCAGATCGTCGGTCCACCTTGCTGGAGGCCTTCCCACGCTGCGTCTTCCGGTTCGTGGTCGCCACTCGAGGACTTTACTGCCCCAACGGCCATCTGTCCTACGAGCTATGTGCCCTGTCCATTGCCACTTCAGAGTCGCAATTCTTCGGGCTATGTCGGTCACTCTGGTTCTTCTGATTTCTGATTCGATCACGCAGAGTAACTCCGAGCATAGCCCTCTCCATTGCCCTCTGAGTGACTCTGAGCTTGTTGATGGAGCTCATAGTTAGCGACCACGTCTCTGTTCCGTAAGTCATCACTGGCAACACACATTGGTCGTAAACCTTCGTCTTGAGATACTGCGGAAATTTGGACGAAAAGATATATCGGAGCTTCCCGAACGCTGCCCATCCGAGTTGGATTCGACGATTGACCTCTTTCTCGAAATTGGATCTACCTAGCTGGATAGATAAACCTTACCCTGGGCATAACCCTTTTTTTTTTTTTTTAACGTGTGGAAAAATCTTCAAAAGACCGTCACCCCGCCGGAGGGATGGCGAGGTGGTGTGTGGGACTTGTACCCACTAAAAAACCACACGGTGTACCTACGAGCGCCTATGCCGGAGCCAGGGGATTCGCAAGTGCATTCTACCCCAGCTCCGACGGCGACGGCCCGCCCTGTAGATGTTGTAGGGCAGGCCCCATCTCGTTTTGTGGTTAGGGCGACCTATTTCGCCCTACTCCATTGTGGAGGCGTGTGGGTACACGCGCACACCTCCGGGGCCTTTGGATTGGGGGACTGCCTACCCTGGGCATAACCCAACCAAACCTAACCTAAACCAAAACCTTGTTAACATAAAAGTATGGTTTCGGATTATAATAGTGATTTTGTTTTCTTTAAATAATATATGCTAATATGACTTACAAAGCATTTTTATTATCTACTGGCTACCCACCCCGGCTTCGCACAGGTGTACATGTATTATACATATAAACCTTCCTCTTGAATCACTCTATCTATTGCTAAAAACTGCATTAAAATCCGTTGCGTAGTTTAAAAGATCTAAGCAAACAGACATTTTTTTTGGGGCTACTCTAATGCTGTTGGCCGCAGCTGGCCTTTACAGCTTCACCGGACGATAGGGGGCGAGTGCAGATGGCACTCCAAACCCGCGGAAGGACTTATGGAGCGGCTGAAGGCCAACTCCCGCCTGACGGATACGACTTTAGTCTGAGGGCCCCGCTAGGTGTTTTTTTTATGGATGATAATGGAATGGAGCCCTCGCTAACGGTTTACGCTGGCGGGGCACCAGTGCAAGATAATAAGATGAGAGTGAGGTCAGGTCAGTTAGCACATCGTGATAAATTCATCTGGAATTTATCACGATGGTTTCCAGGGAGATTACATACATTGCTAGCAATGGGGTGTAGAGTCCACATTACTAACAATTCCATTTCCCCCCCCACCGCTAGCGGTTCGAACCTCGGCTCAGGCCGTCGTAATATCGATCCCCGTTTGAATTGGACGGGGGATCGATCGAAGGGAGGAACAGACATAAGATAGCGACTTCTTTTTATATTATGTAAGGAAAAGATAAAAGCAAGAACTTTGTACCTCTTTTTACAAAGATTGTGCGGACGGTGGAGTGTAGAATTTTGCACACATACTTATTACTAGCTGCACCCGCGACTTCGTTCTCGTAAAATGACGATACTTCCATAGAACCTTTCATATTCCCTTTCAACTCCTTGCAACCCTTTTTTCACATTAAAAAGTAGCCTATGTCCTTTGTCAGGGTCTAGACTATCTGTGTACCAAATTTCATTTAAATCGGTTCAGTAATTTTGGCGTGTCTGAAACGCGCAACAGACAGACTTACTTTCGCATTTATAATATTACTAAGAATATAGGCACGTAAATTATCTTTACATGTAAAATATTCTTTTCTTAAATCAAATCTATTCTTACTTGTTAAGAGACTAGACTTCCCGCTTTGATAGTAATATTTGAGGACAATAACCCCGTGAACCGTCATAAAATCCCATCAATATAAAAACCATGTGTCATAGTCATCCTTGGAATGACCGTTCTTAATTATATTAATCACGCCCTATGTTCATAGCTCCATGAAAGTGAGTCCATAGCGTTCATACGGGCTTAGTTGTTATCCGTGACTTCGTCCGCTTTTTTAAAGATAAAAGATAGAGTATGTCCGTTCTTGTAATAAAATCTACCATTACGTAAAATTTTTAATCTTTTAACAGCCTCGGTGTTTAGTGGTTGAGCACAGCAGCTTACTTCTGGTGGTCGTGGGTTCAATTGCTCGCACAGTTCCCAGGACTTTTGTAGTTTTAAAGTCGGTGCCGGTTCTATCGTGCGGAAGAGAGGGAAACTCCGAGGAGTTCCTAGGACTTGTGACCTGAGTGTAGGTTGGTTCTATCGTGCGGATGAGAGGTAAACTCCGAGGAGTTCCTAGGACTTGTGACCTGGGTGTAGGTTGGTTCTATAGTGCGGAAGAGAGGGAAACTCTGAGGAGTTCCAGGGACTTGTGACCTGGGTGTAGGTTGGTTCTATCGTGCGGATGAGAGGTAAACTCCGAGGAGTTCCTAGGACTTGTGACCTGGGTGTAGGTTGGTTCTATCGTGCGGAAGAGAGGGAAACTCCGAGGAGTTCCAGGGACTTGTGACCTGGGTGTAGGTTGGTTCTATCGTGCGGAAGAGAGGGTAACTCCGAGGAGTTCCTAGGACTTGTGACCTGGGTGTAGGTTGGTTCTATCGTGCGGATGAGAGGTAAACTCCGAGGAGTTCCTAGGACTTGTGACCTGGGTGTAGGTTGGTTCTATCGTGCGGATGAGAGGTAAACTCCGAGGAGTTCCTAGGACTTGTGACCTGGGTGTAGGTTGGTTCTATCGTGTGGAAGAGAGGGAAACTCCGAGGAGTTCCTAGGACTTGTGACCTGGGTGTAGGTTTAATAGGCCACTTGCCAATATAAGTCAACACTCTACACCACTTTTATACTAGCACCTCACTATCACCTTCACCGCACGTTTCTCTCCCTTTTCAGCTAAATCTGATAGGATAACGTTCACGTTCTAATATAGAACTTACTGCAGTTTTAGACAGATTAAGATTTTTTAGAAGATTGTATAGATATTTCGCTGGCATACCTGTCGCTGTCACTACGTTCGCATATAAAGTAACCACATTTTATTCAATTAGAATAGAATAGAATAATATTTATTACTATCACACATCACAACACAACAATGACGATGCTCACAGCAGCATATAAATTATTATAACATATAAATAGAAATAATAAATACAATACAAATCATTAAGAGAAAAAAAAGCGAACAAGAAAATTAAAAAATATATATATATATATAAACACATGTACCAAAAACAATGATAACAAAGCGAAAAAAAATGCGTATCCACCACTGTGGAGCATCGTCATCGCGTCACTGTGTACTGATGTGTGTGTAATTCGTTTATTAGTACGTGAAATTAATTTGATTCAATTGCATGGTTATAGAGCTCTATGTGACAAATTCTCCAGGAATAATCACAGCAGTGCATCACTATTTACCCATGTTAGGTAAAATTATAGATTAGTTCTTTCCTACCACTGCCCATCAACCGCTTTCTTTACCTAATGGTTAGCTGGTAAATAGAATAGAATAGAATAGAAAAATAATCTTTATTCAAATTAACTTAAGCATTTGAATTGTCACATTTTTTTTATTCTACCATTACGGAAACATATCATTTATACATTGATTCGAAACAAACTAATACAGATGTAGGTATATTAGCGAACAGTAATCTGTACTTGTACTTTGTCACAATAACAATTTCTTATTATTAAGTGAATATGTTTGAATTGGTCAATAACATCAATATGACAAAGATCGCGTTTAATCGATAAAACAAATAGAAATATAAAAAAATAGATATTACCTATATAATTTAGTCTATAGTAAATCCAACTCCAATTCTGTCTGTAATGTCAAGGAAATAGAATAGAAAATCATTTATTCAAATAAACTTAATTTAAGCACTTTTGAATAGTCATAACAATTTGTTTTTTATCTACCACTCGTTCGGAAAGCTGTCTCACCACAAGAAGAACGAGCAAGAAACTTGTGTGTTGCTCTTTTAAATAATCCTTGTAAGTTTACATTTACAAGTCGTAACGTGTGAATACAAACTACCAACCAGCATTAATTTTTTGGGTCAAATATAAATATGCAATAAGATTAAATCAGTCGTAGCGATAAGAGCAGACCAGTCCCTACAAGCAGCACTCGTTCACGAGTATGACGGATGAGCCAGCCATCACTGCGCTGCCAAAGAATGCCATATGGCATTCATTCATTCATTCATAATTTAAGAGCTACGCTCTTGTCGGTGGAGCTCTTGCACACTTTCCGCGATTTTCCATCATGCTCTTTAATTCTTGATACAACACGACTCCCATTTTGCATATGGCATTAAGCTCGCCAAATTGTACAATATTATAAGTTAAATAAAAGAATAAATAAATAAATAGTTTCTAGACTGAACCGACTGGAAATCGCCTTGACTTAGCACGTTGCTAGCTAATGGGATCACTAATCTATGTACATAACAATCCTTTCTCCACTAAACTGAACTCGGTCAGTGGTGGAGCAAAAACATTTTTGTTTTTTAAAATCAAATACAATAAAACAAAATAAAGTATATAAATACAAATAGGTATGCTAGAATAGAACAAAAATTCTTTATTCAAATAAACTTAAATTTTGAATAGTCATACTTATAATTTTTTTATCTATCGCTCCTTTAGAAAGCTTTCTCATTACAAGAAAAACGAGAGAGAAACTTGCGTGTTGCTGTTTTAAATAATTGTTGTGATTTTACATTTTTACGTGGACACAAACTACCAATTAGCACTAATTCATTAGAGTCTAAATATCAAATACTTACATACTTTGTTTAAAGTCAGATTTGAACTTTTCATTGTATTGCTTCTAAACTTTCGAGCTTAGCACACATCTTAATATAGTTTGTCATAAAACCCAAAAGGATGTGTTGAAATAAATAATATTTCCATTCAACAATAGATTGAGTAATTCAAGAGAAAGGTTTATATGTATAATATACGTGTTACAATGTAGAATAAGACGAAAATTTTAAAGATTTGTAATACATCCGTGCAATGTAGAAACGAGTCGCCAAATATACAATTTGTATATTTGGCGACTCGTTTCTACATCGATACAATTTGTATATTTTTGATATTTCAGACAAGAATATACTTTATTCTTACAATTATAATGTATTTATTGCAATGTTTTGTTGACTAGATCTCTGCCCACGTGTTCTAATGATCACCGGATAGTATTTAAGGAATCTCGGTAAATATTATTGTTGTAGTTGCGATCATCTCGGCCGGTAGCAGCCGCAGGTGCATTCCACGGAACCCGCTGCCGAAAACATCCCTAAACCTACCCAATAAGGTCCATAATGGACCATATTCGGGCAAACATCTAGAAAACCCTGCATGGCATGTACGAAATAGCAGAGATGTATCGTTTCAGAAACGTAATGATTTAACTAACAGTGCGGTGTAAAGGAATATGGTCTTTAAAGTAGGTAGGTAGGGTATTTTTGAGAGTGTGGTTTTGGGAGTTTGGGACAGAAGTGTGCGGGAGGCGGCCAGCATGCGGTCCGACTGGTCCCGAGCGTCGACCGGAGGCTGCGCGCGCGCCGAGTGTACAATCTTATTCTTAATATTTAATTGAAACACGTGCTTTTAACATATGAACCAAGTATTTAATGATTTGTGGCAGCAAATTAATGAATACGTTACAGCACGAATAAATTGCAATATATTAGAGGGTAAACTTGAAAATGCCTACCTAAATTGTTAATTTTTTTATACATTACATTGTGTGATATTTGTAAGCTTATTATAAAAAAATCTTTAACTATTTTAACAGCTTGAATAATTTGGTGTACCATCTTTAGTCGATTAAAAAAATTAAAATATCTTTATTCATATAGGACTCTTATGATATGTCAAATCTACCGTCAGTTCGGAATGATTTCGAGATGAGAAGAACTGTAAAGAAACTCAGCTCGTATTCTTTTCAAATAAATGTTGTACATGTTTACAATAATACAGATTCATTTTTAAATTCAAATTTGATCTCCACTTTATCTCTTTTAGAAACTATCATGGTAATTATATACATAAAAATAAAAATAAAATATCTGTTTGTAATTACAAATTTACAGCTTTTCACTAAATATATATGAAATAATTAAAATATACAGAAATTCACCAAAAAAATAACTTAAAAAATTTTGTCTACAGTATTTTCTTGTTATACTGGCCCGATTAGACGGGAGTTTTACTCTTTGTCTTTTAATGAAAGTGGCTGGTGATTATATATATATTATTAAATTACTGTTAGTAATAGTAGTAATATATTATAAATAGTTTGTATTCGCATGTTTCGATTCGAACTGTAAAATTACAATGATTATTTAAAAGAGCAACACGCAAGTTTCCGAATGAATGGTAGATTAAAAAAATGATAACTACAACTATTCAAAGGTACTTAAACTATGTTTGTTTGAATATAGGATTAAAAAATATCTTAAATGTTCGGGTATGAAATTAAAAGGTCGAAGGGTTTCCGAACACATGTCCACCCGACTGTACCACAGGGCCAGGGCTCGGGCACGAGTCTTGTAAAGAATTTATAGGAGAGACGGGCGCGGGCCGCCGCAGTGTCGAGCGCGGGCCGCCACGCGAGCGCCAACAGACGAGAGTTGTTCACCATCATCCGTGTCGTGCCAACAAACGTTCGACTCGAGTGCAGTGTGACAGTAGTGCAACAGACGTGACCACTGGAATGGATGGCGAGGTAAATACCTCCACTGTTTGCTCGTGATAAGCGAAAGTGGGGGGTGAGCAAGTGCGATTGTCAGTTACACGTTCGAAATTCAAAAGTTTGAAATGCTATGTGATTTGGTGGAATAAGGGAATCTGCAATTTAATAAGTATTGTAAAGAGACTCTGCAATTTAATAAGTATTGTAAATGGAATCTGCAATTTAATAAGTATTGTAAAAAGACTCTGCAATTAATAAGTATTGTAAGCTGGAATTTTTTTATTTTTATTTATGACTAATAAAGACAAGTAAATATATTGATTAAAAATATATCCATAGAAAGTTACTCCATCAGCCAGTAATATGGGCTATATCAATGTAGAGCCATAGTTCGTAGCTATCTCTAAATAAAAGAATTTACCTATCACATTCAATAGTTACAAACTTTAATATCTTTTAAAGAAATATGTTGCGGGTGAATGTATATGTTGTTGGTTGAGACGATGTATATTACAGATGATAATTGACTGACAATATGTACATAGAAATATTGATCTTATATACTAAATGATAATAGTAAAATGTAAGGTGCGGTGACACAGTATAGACACAGCAGTGCTTTGTACACAATATTGGATTTGTCTTACTAGACATTATTAAATGCAATTATTATTTCTAGGTAACTGTGTCCCTTAGAAGATAAATATTCTCATTTCAAGAGTAAAATGTTACAATTTTAATTAGTCAAGAAATAAATTAAAATATAAAAGAATACGTCTATTATCTCTTAAATCATAATCTGCTTCTTCCTTATCCCATTTATTTGTGGTCGGCGTAATGTTTTTGACTTCCATTCATCCCTGTTCGCAGTCATCTCGTTATTAGTTTCCTTTCTCACACACATCATCTATCACACGGTCTATAATCTCTTATAATTAAAATATAATTATCAAAATTGTTTCAACAAGTAAATATACTTGATAGTTTAATGTTGAAACAATTTTGATACTTGTTATTTTCTTCTTGCAAGGGAATAGAATAGAATAGAATAGAAAATCATTTATTCAAATAAACTTAATTTAAGCACTTTTGAATAGTCAACATTTTTTAAATCTACCGCTTATTCGGAAAGCTGTCTCATCACAAGAAGAATAAGCAAGAAACTTGTGTGTTGCTCTTTTAAACAATCCTTGTAAGTTCACATTTCCAATTCAACCTCGATTGAGCAGTCCAAAACGCCTTCAAAGATGTTATTCATTCCCGCCCAAATGTTTTTTTTAGTAACGGGATCAATGACCTACCTATGAGATGGCAAAAGTGCATAAATAGCAATGGTACTTTGATTAAATAAATCATTACATGGTATAAAATAAAGTCGCTGTCGCTGTCTGTCCGTCCCTATGTATGCTTAAATCTTTAAAACTACGCAACGGATTTTGAAGCGGTTTTTTTAATAGATAGAGTGATTCAAGAGGAAGGTTTATATATATATAACACATGTACACCCGGGCTATTAGTATATTATATTTTGAAAAATCGACTTTAGGTTACTTCTTTACAAAACGCCAATTTCATATGTTAGGACCTAATACATGATATGTACAAAAAGAAAGTATGTATATTCTCAATTTGAGAGTACATCCGTTTTGGAATCAGTTGAAAATATTGTTGATGAGTATTTGAATGTTCGCAAAAACTATATTACATACTAGATGTACTTGCGACTTCGTCCGCGTGGAAACTAACTTTATTTTTCTAAAATAAAAGTAGCCTAAGTTACTCCTTATTACATCAGCTACCTACCAATAAAAGTCCCGTCAAAATCGGTACAGCCTTTTCAGAGATTACTCGGAACAAACAGACAGATAGATCGACAGACAAAACTTATAAAAAATGCCTGGTGTATGTACCGTATTTATATTCATTTGTATGTAGTAAAAAACGGTTATTTCAATATTACAAACAGACACTCCAATTTTATTTATATGTATAGATTACTTTAAACCATACAAGAGGTTTCAATCTCACATACGTACGTTGATGTCATCACAACACCGGTTTTCAACTCGTTAAGCGCGTATTTGATCTATAGGTAATGTTTCATAATGATACAAAACCTCTTGCGATTATATAAAGAATTGAAAATTATTATTTTATCTTACTCCGTGTAGTGAGGCAGTAGGAATAGATAAAGTCACTGTTCTATTTTACCACCAATATATTTAAGATGGTAATCTCTCTTATAGTAACATAATTTTGTCTGTGTAATTCTAAAAAATATGTTACTTTACTCTTAGATGTCTATTGAATTAGTGCTAATTGGTCCTCTCCGATCGATCCCCTGTCCAATTCAAACGGGGATCGAAATTACGACGGCCTGAGCCGAGGTTCGAACTTCTAGTGGTGCCCTCAGACTAAAGTCGTATCAGGAGTTGGCCTTCAGCCGCTCCATAAGTCCTTCCGCGGGTTTGGAGTGCCATCTGCACTCGCCCCCTAACGTCTGGTGAAGCTGTAAAGGCCAGCTGCGCACAACAGCATTAGAGTAGTCCGAAAAAAAAAGTTTGTATTCACACACTTCAACTTAAAAGTGTAAAGTAAGAATAAAATTATTTAAAAGAGCAACACGCAAGTTTCTTGCTCGTTCTTCCTGTGATGAGCCAGCTTTCCGAATGAGCGGTAGATTAAAAAATGTGATGACTATTCAAAAGTGCTTCAATGTAAGTTTATTTGAATAAATGATTTTCTATTCTATTCTAGATATATGTACTCATTTTATTATACTTAAATAAAGAAAAAAAATATTTATTATAACACTAACTTAGTAATGTACTTATTTCTTATTGTTATTGAGAGAACTAGTGCATAGCGGTTTCTATGTTGATTGTGCCTAATCCTTGTTGTTAATTAAATATAAGTAAATCAATATTTATTTAAAAGAGCAACATGCAAGTTTCTTGCTTATTCTTCTTGTGATGAATCTGCATTCCGAATAAGCGGTAGAATAAAAAAACTTGACTATTCAAAAGTGCTTATATTAAGTTTATTTGAATAAAGATTATTTCTATTTCTACTATAAGTAGGTAATCACTGTTCAGCTGAGGACGGACGCCTATTAAACTGAATGAAAACCCAAGAAACAAATACTTGTATTGTTTTGCTCAAAAATGATCTGCAGATTTTGCCAAGCTGAAGAGGAAACGCCACTACACATCCTATGTGGTTGTAGCCCACTCATGCATAAACGAAATATCTCCTTTGGAAAGTTTACACTCTTTCCCGAGGAGATAAAAACCATCGCTCCTAAGAATATCCTTCAATTCCTGTCCCTGACGGGTCTAGGTAGCGAACTTTGAAAAAGGGCGAGCACAATAGATCTATATAGATCGCAGTGCTATAGGTCTAAGCACTAGTTGTGTGCACAAAACGCTTAAAAAACTTATACATCAGTCATGAAGTCATTTTAGTCAATAATAGAAGTACGAAACGAGTTGATACAAATGTTTTAGGGAAATGTAGGTCTGTATTATAACGTGTACCGATTATCTAATGTTGCGGAAGCTTTGAACTATGTTAGAAGTAAAACAGCTTTACAGTGTCTCTGTCTACATTAATCAGAATAGGTCGTAACTCCAAGCGTTGTATACTAAACTCTTTGCTTATTAATAAACATTGACTTTTTTATGGTATTATCATTTTTATATATTTCTTTTACTCTTGCTTTTATTGCCTTCAAGATCGTAATATATCTTTGTATATAAAAATCACGTTCTTTGTCCGCGATGGACTCCTAAACTACTGATTGCAAATTTGATTTGCACATTGTGTGCAATTTGATCCAACTTGAAAGATGGGATAGCTTACATCTCCATTTATAGTTGCAATATTATTTTATTCAAGAACCTTAGCCACAACGCGTGGCCGGGTCTACTAGTATATATATATATATATATATATATATATATATCGAGTATCATATCGAGTTTTGTTATCGAACTCCTAATAACACATTTTTGGGTTTGATTTTTCTTGATTTATTTATTTATATACGCAACTATCATTACAGGCTTATAATAATGCATTTAATATTACAACACCAGTTTGGTACCATATCATATTCATATCATATAAATAAGAATAAATTATTTATTTCTAGTAGGTAACAAATTCTAATCCAAATTCAAATTCAAAATCATTTATTCATGTAGGACATTTTAGCCGCTGATGAACGTCAAATTTTTACATTATATGTAATTTTTTCCCTACCGTCCAGTTCGGTATATAGATCCAATTGAGAAGAACTGGCAAGAAACTCAATTGGATTACTTTTTTTTTAAAGCTAGTTTATTTGCAATGTATATTTATATAGGTGTCTATGTCTAACATTGAACGAAAATCCAGTGCATGAACATTGCCATGCACGCTCGTCATTCTAGTAATCGTTTAGTGAGTAATAAATAGGCTTTGCTCAATAAATATGATTTAACAGATATTTTGAGTTTATTTAAGGGTAATTCCAATATATCCTTTGGTATCTTGTTGTAAATTCCCATAAAAGACCTATTGACTTTTACCTAACAAGTTCGAAATCAGTGCAACTAGCTGTACTGTACAGCTAGTTGTAAGTTAGTATATATAATGCCTTTATGAGGACAAGTAAAGCCCTCAGTAAAAACAAAATATACTGTGGTATCTTGTTGGAAATACCCAAAAAAGACCTATTGACTTTTACCTAGCAAGTTCGAAATCAGTGCAACTAGCTGTACTGTACAGCTAGTTGTAAGTTAGTGTATCTAATGCCTTTATGAGGACAAGTAAAGCCCTCAGTAATTCCAATATATCCTTTGGTATCTTGTTGTAAATTCTCATAAAAGACCTATTGACTTTTACCTAGCAAGTTCGAAATCAGTGCAACTAGCTGTACTGTACAGCTAGTTGTAAGTTAGTGTATCTAATGCCTTTATGAGGACAAGTAAAGCCCTCAGTAATTCCAATATATCCTTTGGTATCTTGTTGTAAATTCCCATAAAAGACCTATTGACTTTTACCTAACAAGTTCGAAATCAGTGCAACTAGCTGTACTGTACAGCTAGTTGTAAGTTAGTATATCTAATGCCTTTATGAGGACAAGTAAAGCCCTCAGTAATTCCAATATATCCTTTGGTATCTTGTTGTAAATTCTCATAAAAGACCTATTGACTTTTACCTAGCAAGTTCGAAATCAGTGCAACTAGCTGTACAGTACAGCTAGTTGTAAGTTAGTATATCTAATGCCTTTATGAGGACAAGTAAAGCCCTCAGTAATTCCAATATATCCTTTGGTATCTTGTTGTAAATTCCCATAAAAGACCTATTGACTTTTACCTAACAAGTTCGAAATCAGTGCAACTAGCTGTACTGTACAGCTAGTTGTAAGTTAGTATATCTAATGCCTTTATGAGGACAAGTAAAGCCCTCAGTAATTCCAATATATCCTTTGGTATCTTGTTGTAAATTCCCATAAAAGACCTATTGACTTTTACCTAGCAAGTTCGAAATCAGTGCAACTAGCTGTACAGTACAGCTAGTTGTAAGTTAGTATATCTAATGCCTTTATGAGGACAAGTAAAGCCCTCAGTAATTCCAATATATCCTTTGGTATCTTGTTGTAAATTCCCATAAAAGACCTATTGACTTTTACCTAACAAGTTCGAAATCAGTGCAACTAGCTGTACAGTACAGCTAGTTGTAAGTTAGTATATCTAATGCCTTTATGAGGACAAGTAAAGCCCTCACAATCATCCGCCTACTCACAGTTTGATTGTCGCGTTGCCGCGAGGTTACACGAATCAAATGGAAGCTTGCAACTTACGTAGTTATGAGCTACAATCCACGGCTGTTTTGCAATATTACGAGGCGCAACGTACCTATTTCTATGGGCTTCTGTATAATTTAATATCTTCGAAACACTTGGGATTTGTGCTGCGGGATTTTGCAAGCGGTGTTATTTTTAAATTACTTAGAATCTGGGTTCTAGATGTATAAATGGATTTATTTGAATAGTGTGTGAATAGCTGTGTCCAGTATAGAATAGAATAGAAAATCAAATAAACTTACATTGAAGCACTTTTGAATAGTCATCACATTTTTTTCAATCTACCGCTCAGTCGGAAAGCTGTCTCATAACAAAAAGAATGAACAAGAAACTTGTGTGTCTTAGGCTATATTTAGAAGAAAATACCATCGCTCCTAAAATCGGTCATTTCAAAGATTAGCAGAACAAACAGACAGACAGACAAAAATTGTAAAAAATGTTATTTTGATATAATAATATATACCGTATTTAGGTATATTCATATGCATGTAGTAAAAAACGGTTATTTCAATTCTATAGATAGTGTTGTAGTAATAAGAAAAAAGACTAGGTAAACGGAGAAAATATATTAATATAGACTACTGACAATTAGGAACAGAAAGAAGGAATTGAAGTATTAAAAACAAGAATGTAATATAAAAGAACTATAAATTCAAATACAAATTTAGAATATAAAATACATATCTGATTAGCCAGTTACAACAGATAAAATAAAAACAAATACAAAATAAAATAAAATATATATAAATAATTAAACTCAACATGTATTCATCACCACTCACTTCTGATCACCATTCACTTTACTCTTTCACACAATTGATAGATTCCTTCGTCTATTGAATATGGATAAGTACGTAGGTGTATTTAACAGTTATCAATATTTATTTAAAAGAGCAACACACAAGTTTCTTGCTTATTCTTCTTGTGATGAATCTGCATTCCGAATGAGCGGTAGAATAAAAAACTTGACTATTCAAAAGTGCTTATATTAGGTTTATTTGAATAAAGATTATTTCTATTTCTATTTCTATTTCTATTTCTATTTCTATTCCTATTCCTATTCCTATTCCTATTCCTATTCCTATTCCTATTCCTATTCCTATTCCTATTCCTATTCCTATTCCTATTTTTAAAATTTTAATTGATTTTCTCATAAAGTAAAACAAGTTAATATGTTATGATGTTTGAACATTGAACAATAAATGTCAGTGAGCGGGTGTTCAACATTTACAATTGCAATCAGTATCTAAATCTCGATGCTCGTTGCACTACGATGTTGCATCTCGCAGGTATTTGTCTAATCATAACTAACAATATTAAGTGGAAATATTTCATTTCTAATCATTACGTTAATTTACAAACTTCACCGAAGTAGAAATAAATTGAATAGAAATAATCTTTATTCAAATAAACTTAATATGAGCACATTTGAGTAGTCATATTTTTTATTCTACCACTCATTCGGAACGCAGAGTCATCACATGAAGACTAAGCAAGAAACTTGTGTGTTGCTCTTTAAATTAATCTTGTTTTAAATAAATACACATTAACAAGGATTAGGCATGGTTCCTTTTTATAATATAAACTAATACTATTTTCGATTTCATCTGCATATTTGACCAGTATAAAAAGTCTACGTTCAAACGCTACAATAAATTTCATGCTGATTGGTTAGGCAGTTAAGTTGTGAAAGCATAACAAATTGACAAACAAACTTACTTTCATTATATTTTACTAGCTACTCGCCTTGGATTCGGCCGGGTGTACATATATTATATATATAGACATTCCTCTTGAATCACTCTATCTATTTAAAAAACCGCTTCAAAATCCGTTGCGTAGTTTTAAAGATTTAAGCATACATAGGGACCGACAGACAGCGACAGCGACTTTGTTTTATACTATGTAATCATTGGTTAGAATAAGCTCTATGTCTTTATCTTGTCTGGTCCGATGTAACTGCGTAAAGACATATTGTTAAACATAACTTACATAGATATTCGGTTTGTTTCATTTAATTCGTTCATAATAAAGAATTAAAAAAATCATTTATTCATCTAAAGAAATAAAAGAAAGAAGATATTTGTTGACAGCATTGCTTTCAAAAATTCATATAACTCCTAAATATTAAGACATAAACATACACACATATGTTTTGACGACCTCGGTGGTATAGCGGTCTAGCACACCGCTTTACGTCCGATGGTCGCGGGTTCGATTCCTCGCACGGCACAAATATTTGTATTCATGAGTATGATTGTTTGTATCGGTCTGGGTGTTTTCCATGTATAATATGTATGTATTTACGAAAAAAAAAATATCTATGTACTTGTATCAGTTATCTAGTACCCATAACACAAGCTTTAGGTAGCTTAACGTGGGTCTAGATGGCGCTGTGTGAATTGTCCTGAGATAAAAAAAAATAGTTGTATAGGTATATGTATATTTGTAAGGCAGTTTAGTTTTATAAACACATTTTTTTTATTAATATTTTTTTATTCTACCATTCAATTCAGTATGTAGATGCAATTGTGAATTACTGGCATGAATCTCAACTTAATTTCTTTTTTTTAAAGCCAATTTGTTTACATTGTTCACTTATATAGGTGTCTATGTCTAACATTAAATGAAAATCCCGTGCATGAACAACTATTGCCATGCACGCTCGTCATTCAACTAATTGTTTAGTGAGTAATAAACTTTGTTCAGTAAATATGATTTAACATATGCACGGATATAAATATACATTGTAAATAAACTGACTTTAAAAAAAAGAGTTTCAATAGATATTCTTGCCAGTTCTTCTCAATTGGATCTATATACTAAACTGGACGGTAGGGAAAAAATATAATATAAAAAAAATTACGTTCATAAGCGGCTAAAATGTCCTACATGAATAAATGATTTTTGAATTTGAATTTAGTATTGTTTATTATTATTTAAGACTATAATCTGGAAATGTCAAATGTAATCAACCTCGTGAATCCGCCACTGTGGCATGCCCATGACAACCAAGACCCTCTGACAGTCGAGTCCGACCACATCACGATTTGCGCCAGCGCACGCGCCACGTGACGTGTGTGAATCGCTCGGGAACTTCTTATCTTCTATACATATAAATAAAATTGAAGTGTCTGTTTGTAATATTGAAATAACCGTTTTTTACTACATGCATATGAATATAAATACGGTACATACACCAAAATAACATTTTTACAATTTTTGTCTATTTGTCTGTCTGTTTGTTGCGGCTAATCTCTGAAATGACTGGACCGATTAGGACGGCACTATTTTTGGCAGGTAGTTACTTTTATTATATAGAAATGAAGTTAAATTCCACTATCTCTCTGTCTGTTTGTTCCGGCTAATCTCTGAAATGACTGGACCGATTAGGACGGGACTATTTTTGGCAGGTAGTTACTTTTATTATATAGAAATGAAGTTAAATTCCACGCGGACGAAGTCGCGGGTACAGCTAGTAATAAATATAATAATAAATGATTTTATATTCATTTTGACTTAACCTTCCTCAAGTATTTGATTATCAACTGCAAAAAGAATTGTAATGAACTGAAATCCAGATGATGTTTTAGTTTTGATTAGCGCGTAACAAACAAACAAACTCTCAGTTGTATCTTAGTACAGATTGAAGTACACGGTTTGTTTTAAATGTTTCGAGATCATAAGTCGAGTGCACTAAATCTTGAGTGGTATTTGATTAAAATCGACTGTGTATACACCAGTGTTGCCAAGCCCAAATTTAAAAAAACAGGATTGAAAGAAAGAAATAATTTTTATTCAAAACTCATTACAAGCACTTTTGAATAGTCATATTTTGATTCTACCACTCATTCGGAATGCAGATTCATCATTCACAAGAAGAATGAGAAAGAAATTTGTGTGTTGCTCTTTTGAATAGATGTTTTTTTTTATATGACAATTACAGTATAACAAGTAAGAGGCATGCGATAATCAACATAGAAATCGCTACGCACTCATTATTAGTGTAATCAGATAATATTGTCAGTGCTATGGATTTTAAGTTTTTCTATAAAAACATTATTGTCGTTAACGAATTCTTCAATTTTATAGTAAGCTTTTTTGTAAAGGAAGTGTTTTATATGACATTTAAATCTTTTTTCAGGCAGATTTATAACAGACTATTTGCATGTTAAAAAAACCAGGACTATCCGGTTTAAAAACAGAACGCAGTAATAGTGTTGCAATAGTTATATTAATTATTTAATTAATTAATTTATGAATTATTATATACTAAAATTCAAGTAAATAATATAATCAGGTTGTTTGCTGGAGGAATATTACAATGTTTAATTTGTTTTAATTGTAATAAATAAAATATTTAGAATATATTGTATACAGATTTTAATAATGACGCCACGGAATGTTCGAGAAGGAGTGCAAAATTGTATACAAAATAACATCGATGTTCTGTGCCTGACGTTCCAAATTTGAATTTATATAATTTGATTTTTAAAATATATTAAATGGCTATTTGCGAACGCAAACATAGGTTTTTAAAAAAAAGTATTTGATAACATTATACTGTTAACAATCAGTAATTAAGAGGCGCGTGTAATAAAAACCCAGTACGCTGCCAAATAACTATTCAGGACTAACTAACTAACTTCCCTTAACTGACTAACTTCCCAGGACACTTCAGATACTAGAACATGTCCTGGGAAAAGAGAACGGTTGGCAACTCTAGTGAACACCAATAATTTGGTACGGTGCACTTTTAATAGTTCAACGATCCCACGGGAACGGAACATCAATACGTTATAGAGTTTATCGTGCTGGGAATATAACTTTTTAATGTCGAGTTTGGTCCATTAATATGTACTATCTGTATATACAATAAAAATGAAATTGATCTGTCTGTACATGAAAGATATGTGAGAAAAATCATTATTGAAAAACCTCATCATTACATAGTATAGAACAAAGTCGCTGTCGCTGTCTGACCGTCCCTATATATGCTTAAATCTTTAAAACTACGCAACGGATTTTGAAGCGGGTTTAAATAGATAGAGTGATTCAAGAGGAAAGTTTATATGTATAATGTATGTACACCCGGGCGAAGCCGGGGCGACTAGCTAGTTATCAATATAACAATCTAAAATAATACCTAAAATAATGATTAATAGAATTCCTGTCTGTTTGTCAGTCCGTTTGTGCATGTTGAAACAGCTTAACCAGTTTAGTTCCGGATTTAATAATATTATGATAGGCTTCGGTTAAAACTTTGTTTTGGTTATATACCAATCGGTTATATATTGGTATATATCAGAAAGGTCATAAACTATTGTTATTGGTTCAAAGTTCGGCTAATAATCTATAAGTGTAAACAGACTTACTTGGAGAAAAGGGGATTGAGGAATGTGGACTGGTGACCCCGTTCCTAGCAATGTACCATGTCAGGTTGACCTCCACAGGGTTCCTCTGGAAACCATCGAGATAAATTCTTGATGAATTTCTTACGACTGACCTGACCACATGCTCATCATCCTCTACTGGTGCCCCGTCAGCGTAAACCGATATATAGGGTGCATCAATCCATTATCATTCATTAGGAAAAAACTGACATATCGACTGATGTATCAACCCTGTCGATATGTCAGTTTTGTTTTCAACGAGTACTTTATGGACTAACTGACGTGACTTTATGCTCATTCTAATATCATCTACAGGTGTACTGTGCCTCCGTATACTATAAGTGGGTGCAGCATATCACACTAATTAATTTTTTAATTAGACAGTTATAGTCCCGTCCCGGCTTCGCACGGTGCAATACAATTCTTCGATTATCTCGGCTTGTTCTATACTAGAACGTACATGTATTATACATATAAACCTCCCTCTTGAATCAATCAATCTATTGATGTAAACTGCATTAAAATCGGTAGATTGATTATGTGTACTGTCACATGTAAATAAACAGAGTAAAGTAGATTTGAAGTTGGCATTGCTCTTATGGGAAATAAACCTAAATTTAGTTACTATTTTGTACAATATATTTATTTAATTGCACAACTATGATAACAGTTTGTTTAAGCTACGTCCGTATAAAAAAAATATCCCTTGTCAATTCACGCAACGCCATCTCGTCCCAAGCTAAACAGAGGTTATGTTATATAGGTGTATACTATGATATGGGTATATATATATATATAGATCCTCAACACAACCTGAATTTATGAAAAAATGTATTTAACCTTTCAATTGTTAGCTATCAAAATCACACTAACGCCCCATCTGTGAGATCAATTGCAGGACTTCTCACATATGGGGGTTCTGGGCCCATCAGTGGAGTATACAATAATTTTCGAAACAGAGATTTAAAAAAATATAGGATGCACTAGAGATGGAGCTATAGTGTCCGCGTCCAATAATTGGTTCCTTCGCAGATGAGGAGCTATGTAGTTATACCAAAACAAAAATGTAAAAATATGAATTTGTGATGATAAAAAAACTCTTAACAACTCCATTATTTAAGTTAATTAATTTATATTTAATTATGTTTCCTTTCAACATCGTTTGATTGATGAGTTTTGCTTCGTTTGTTAAAGTTGTAAAAACAACGTTTATTATGTTAAAAACTGGAATCAAAATCGGTTGCTTTTGTACTTGGTTATTAAACTAAAATTGACAACCTCGGTGGTCTAGTGGTTAAACACACTGCCTTACTTCTGATGGTCGCGGGTTCGATTCCTCACACGGCACAAACATTTGTATTCATGAGTATGATTGTTTGTATCGGTCTAGGTGTTTTCTATGTATAATATCATATCATACTCATGACAAATATTTGTACTGTGCTAGGTATCGAATCCGCTACCATCGGATATAAAGCGGTATGCTACACCACAAGACTTCTGAGGCCTACAGATATCTAATACACCTTCAATATAGTAAAAAACCTTTATTAAACTTAGAAGACCTTTAAAAAACAATGTTACATAAAATATCTCGAATGCGGAATTAAAAGACTACCGAGGCCTACAGATATCTAATACACGTTCCACGTAGTCAAAAACCTAAAAACTTATCATTTTAACTTAGAAGACGGCTTTTAAAAAAACAATGTTACATAAAATATCTCGAATGCGGAATTAAAAGACTACCGACAAATATCTAATACACGTTCCACGTAGTCAAAAACCTAAAAACTTATCAAAATTAAACTTAGAAGACGGCTTTTAAAAAAACAATGTTACATAAAATATCTCGAATGCGGAATTAAAAGACTACCGAGGCCTACAGATATCTAATACACGTTCCACGTAGTCAAAAACCTAAAAACTTATCAATATTAAACTTAGAAGACGGCTTTTAAAAAAACAATGTTACATAAAATATCTCGAATGCGGAATTAAAAGACTACCGAGGCCTACAGATATCTAATACACGTTCCACGTAGTCAAAAACCTAAAAACTTATCAATATTAAACTTAGAAGACGCGTTTTAAAAAAACAATGTTACATAAAATATCTCGAATGCGGAATTAACCCTACATCGGGCAGGTCGAGAAATTCGAGGCACGCCACGCGGAGATGCATAAATCTACCATCGGCGAGTTTTTGTGCGTTTTTGGATGCCATTGTGTCAGGTACGTAACGTGACCAGACGTCCCGTTTTAAACGGGACTGTCCCTTTCTATAATTATGAGACCCGGGTCCCCAAAATGAACTCTGGGACGCAAAATTGTCTCATATTCGTCCGTCGTAAGTCCGCGAAAATTTGTGTAGTCGACCGGTTGTGATGTTGATTATTGTTGGTAATTAAAATAAATATAAAAAAACGTGCCAAGACATTCAGTCTTATTTAAAAGCTTTGCTAGGTATATTAATGCAAAATTGTTCATCCAATAATACTTATCTTTTAAGTTTTTTTTTTAAAAAGATTTAAGATATTGTTTCTTTCATTGATTGTCTATTAATTGACATAAATAAACCAATGTCCCATTTTGAGTCAAAGAATAAAAGGTCACGTTAGGTATACGCTACGGTCGCCACGCTGCAAGCCACAGTCGGGACACGAGGGGACCCCACGTTGCATATAAATATGGATACAAAAGTTCTACCGTACTAAATCGATAACTTATACATAATAATGTCAGTTACATCATGTGAAACTCTTTTCGCAATACGATGTACGATTATTATTTATTACTAGCTGTACCCGCGACTTCGTCCGCGTGGAATTTAGCTTTATTTTTCTAAAATGAAAATAGCCTAAGTTACTCCTTATTACATCAGATACTTGCCAAAATAGTCACGTCAAAATCGGTCCACCCATTTTAGAGATTAGCCGGAACAATCATACAGACAGTCAGACAGTCAAAAAATGTTATTTTGGTATATGTACCGTATTTATATTCATATGCATGTAGTAAAAACGGTTATTTCAATATTACAAACAGACACTCCAATTTTATATATATGTATAGATTTTGTTCGACGCTGTGCTTTAACGGTTTATCACACCGCTTTATATCCGATGGTCGCAAGTTCGAATCGTCGTTTGATATTGTGTACTAAAATATTTATTGATCCAATCAAGTTATTATAGGCATTTTGATGTGTTTTCAATTTATTTTTATTAAAAAAAATGGTGGTCACTATATTCTACCAAATTGAATTTGAAATATGTATTCTTGTATTAATTTAGAAGCTCATTTGAAAAGGATAATAGCTGAGTTTCTTGTCAGCTCTTCTTAGTTTGTAATCATACCGAACTGACGATGAAATAACATATCTTGATTCATAAATATAATTTGTTACTAAGATTTAACATTACAAATATACCTAGAGATCTTATTAACATTTATTGCTCAATTTATTTGAGGCAGATAGAAAAACTTTATTATTTCATAAAACTAACCATAAAATTACAACTAAATATTTTAATAACAGATGAATAACAGAAAATTAAAATATTTTACAAAATTCATCCCTGACTTTTTAAAAGTAACCTTAAAATTATAACTAAATATTTAAATAACAGAAATAGAAATAGAAATAATATTTATTCAAATATTAAACTTTATATAAGCACTTTTGAATAGTAAATTTTTTTCATCTACCTATCATTCGGAATGCAGATTCATCACAAGAAGAATACGCAAGAAACTTGTGTGTTGCTCTTACATTAACAAGGATTTAACATGCAACAATCAACATAGAAACCGCTACGCACTTAATCACTGTTCAATCAGATAACACTGTCCGCGCTATGAATTTTAAATTACATATTTTCTATAAAAACATTATTATCATTTATAAATTCTTCAATTTTATAATAAGCCTTTTTACAAGGAAAATATTGTATAAGACGTTTTTTTCTGGCAAATTGAGTCAACTAAAAGTAGAATATATTAATAATACAAAATTCATCCGTGATGAGTACTAAAATTGTGGTCATGGTAGTATAGGACCATCTGCTATCGAGTATCAGGACTGTAGTTAATTGATTTCGATTGTTGTTGATCGAAATTTAGATCGGCCGCTCATTCGGTTTAATGAGTTTTAAAAGCCTCCGATTTCAAACTCGATATGGTTTTGTTTTAAACCAATAAAAAGCAGGATCCAACAAATTTTTACTGCGTCCACATAAATCAGTGCATACGATCGTATTGAGTGTAAATTGCTATTGATTCTGTTCTGTTTATTTTTATTCGATCATTAAGTTTATTTAGTGCTGCCCCGGCTTCGCACGGGCCCAATATTACACTATTAAACTGTTCGACATTAGTAGAAAAAACACCTTCGCAAACAATGTTATTTATGGTAATAAATTAATAACAATAATCTCAGGACAATTCACAGAGCGCCATCTAGACCCAAGTTAAGCTAGCTAAAGCTTGTGTTATGGGTACTAGACAACTGATATAAATACATAGATATTTTTTTTGTAAGTAAAGAAAGAAAGAAAAACATTTATTGACAACCATTATTGATATAAAAAAATACAATAAATACATACATATTATACATAGAACACACCCAGACCGATACAAACAATCATACTCATGAATACAAATGTTTGTGCCGTGCGAGAAATCGAACCCGCGATCATCGGTCGTAAAGCGGTGCTAGACCGCTAGACCACCGAGGTCATCAAATTAATTATTTTAGAAAAAAAATTGATTACCATAAAAAAGGTTATAGTGAGTTATCTTTAAAATATATCGTGATATTATTATAGTGATGCAAATCAGCACGTTGATGATCTGGATCTGATCATCTGGATGAATGGCGGTCTTTAACAGTGCGTGTTTATAGGAACTTTTTGCCACGCACAACCACATTGTGGAATCACCTTCCAGCAATGGTATTTCCGAACCGATACGATATTGAAACCTTCAAGAAAAGAGCTTATTCCTTTTTAAAAGGCCGACAACGTACTTGCAATTCCCCTGGTGTTGCGGGTGCTCATGGGCGGCGGTAATCACTTACCATCAGGTGAGCCGCATGCTTGTTTGTCCCCTGTGTTATAAAAAAAAAAAAACGTTCGATAGTGGATTGTGGCAGCGTACGTTTTATCTAACGACACGTAGGTCACACTGTTGTTAATATATATAGTGTGTATGTAATTAGACTAAGGTAGAGTAATTCAAGATGTAACAGTCAATATACAAGTTCCAGCCTACTGTGTGTTTACTGTCACCACCGCCTACCATCACAATACACGTATGTTGCCGCGGACTTTTATTTAGAACTAGCTGCACCCGCAACTTCGTCTGCGTGGAATTTAACTTTATTTTTCTAAAATGAAAATAGCCTAACTTACTCCTTATTACATCAGCTACCTGCCAATAAAAGTCCCGTCGAAATCGGTCCAGCCATTTCAGAGATTAGCCGGAACAAACAGACCGAGAGACAGACAAAAATTGTAAAAAGTGGTTATTTGGTGTATGTACCCTATTTATATTCATATGTAATAAAAAACGGTTATTTCGATATTACAAACAGACACTCCACTTTTATTTATAGGTATAGATGTTTATACGAGAACTATTTCTGCATATCTTTAACCATTACGCAGCGCATGCAATGGAAGAACTCAAAATGAATATTTTTTGCCACATTTGCTGCTCCGATTTTATTAGTAGTGAGTGATGTTATATAGCCTATAACAATCAAAAACAATAATATACTAGTCAAATAGTAAAAGAATTAAATAAAATGGATCAGCAGAACCGTAGTTAACCCGAACAAACGAACATACAAACTTTACCTCTTTATAATAAGATATTCGCCCAGTTGTTAGTAGTCTTAGGTAAATATTATCTTATCTGTGGCTTAGGTAAAAGTAGATTTATCTAAATTTATATAACTCAAAGGTGACTGACATAGTGATCTATCAACGCACAGCCCAAACCACTGGACGGATCGGGCTGAAATTTGGCATGCAGGTAGATGTTATGACGTAGGCATCCGCTAAGAAAGGATTTTGATTAATTCTACCCCCAATAAAATAGGGGATGAAAGTTTTATGAAACTTAAAGCCATCGGGCTGAGACTTTGCATGCATAAAGCTACTATGACGTAGGCATCCCCTAAGAAAGGATTTTGATAAATTTCACCCCTAAGGGGATAAATTAACGCGAGCGAAGCCGCGGTCAAAAGCTAGTTATATATATGATTTATTGAATTTTTCAATTATTTCGTTTAAATTCAGAAAACTATAATTTTATGGTCGAAATTACTACAGCAATATCGATCGTAATATTATCTTATTTGTGGTCAAACCAATAGTGGTGCCATAAGACTAAAATAACAGCCTATAACTGCTCAATACGTGCTTCCAAGGGCTTTGAGTGCCGTCATTTTTGTCTGCAACCATAAAGGCCAGCCATAGCCAACATCAATAGAGTAATTAAAAAAATCAAAACTGCTAATCACCAAGGTCATCAGACAACATACTGATGACCTTCAAATGAATCAATTTGAATCATTAATTTTAATAATAATAATAATAATATAATAATAATAATCTTTATTAAATGCAGAAGGATCGTTACAATATTATTTATACAATAGGTACACATTCCAGACAATATCAATCCCTTTAGTATTTATGTGTAGTCCGTATGTCAGAAGCCAGTTTCTTCCCAATACATGTACTTTTATTATAGAAGGATGAAAATTATTAGAACATGATATATATAAACAATATTTTATCAATAGATTAATATACTTAAGAATGTAAAATGAGTGTAACGCAATTCCTTCTAACCAGTTTCTTATTAGAAACCTTTTATAAAACGCATTCCACAAATGTCAGAATGGACAGTAATTTATCATCAACTTTAATTCCATGGAATATGACGGTAGTTACACTACCAAGTAATAATTTCGGAGAACTACCGGTCTACACAGTAATATCGTAATATTGCTCCTGGTCCGAACGGGCCAGTCTGCCCTGGGGTCGTAATCAAATAATACACTGACACGCAACTTTTTTTATTACGTAATTGGAATGTCAAATGGCAAAAAAATTAATAACATCACGGATTATTCAAAATATTGTTATCAGATTTATTTTCGGTCTCAGATGATACGATACGAGCTGAGTTTCTTGTCAGTTCTTCTTATTTCGAAATCATTCCGAACTGACGGTAGATTTGACATACCATAAGAGTCTGTAATAGACCTACATGAATAGTACTACTATGTAATATTATGTTATCTGTGGTACTACCTACATGAAAGATATTTGAATTTGAATGATCACTTTTTCGAGTTTGGCACTAAACTCAAATGACTTCCGATTCGTTTTCGTCCGAATACTGACTTTCTTCTCTCCTTCTTCATACCATTCTTTACAACTCTTCAACTCCTCGATACTTGAAGAATCGGTTTATCTTCCTCCATACCTCGAATATCGTTGATCTTAGGTCTTTAGTTAGGTCTTTGAAACGAACTGCCAACATTGTATATATACTTATATTAATAACATTTCTTTCAATATTGTAAAACAGCTGTTTAATAATCGATAATATAAATTGCTTTTTCTTTATTTCTTTGTCTTTATTCCTCACTTCGTTCATATCTCAACCGACAAAATTTCTGACCATCCTGTTATTTTCCCGTTTTGATCATAAAGTTTTATTTAAAAGAATGACATCTGTCGATTTGAATGACATTGACTTCTAAAGATATATGTCAAATTGACGTACATTTTTAGAAGATAAGATTTAACATTATAGATTATATTAATCGAATAAATATCTATTTTAAATATATGTATGTTTTATATAAAATAAATTATAATTAACAAATAATGTTACAATTGTTACCATTGTTACACCTCTACCAGACGCAAGTCCAATCACTTCTCTCCATCCTAAGGTTGCTTGGAAGAGATCGCTTTTTAGCGATATGGCCGCCCGTTGGTACCTCTTTGTTTTGTTTATTATTGTGTTTTTAACATTTTATACACAATTATGAATGAAATTCTTTATTGTTCCTATATTCTGTGGTATTATTCCTATTTTGTGATTCATTAATTTAATTATTCATAGTGTGATGGCCGTGGTACTCACGCAACTGTTTTTTTCTGTAACTCAAATTTAAATTCAAATTCAAAATATCTTTATTCATGTAGGTCTATTACAGACTCTTATGATATGTCAAATCTACCGTCAGTTCGGAATGATTTCGAGATGACAACTGACAGGAAACTCAGCTCGTATTCTTTTCAAATAAATGTTGTACATGTTTACAATAACTGGAATGTCAAATGGCAGAAACAGATGATGAATAACATCACGGACATCATCGTGTGATAGTCATCACCGTGGTATGGCAAATAAAGCTGTTTTTTTTTTATGTAACTGGAATGCCACATGGCAAAAAAGCTAATGAAGGCCATCACATTATCATGTAGGTACTCTCACGCATTGCCATCCTCGACAACTGACGTGTTATTGAATTCTTTCCTTGCATTGTCATTGCTATTAATTGTATAGTTTGTCCATTTTGTTTTTATTATTACTGATGCTAATAAATTTACATTTTACTATGAAAGTTCTGCGTAATTACGCGTAGGTGTATGTAAATACCACAATGTTTTGCCGATGTGATTGAGTAAATATTTCCTTGTTTATTTCAGTACATGTTATTTGAAGGTGTAAGTTATATTTTCATAAAGACTGTTATAAAATTTCTATTAGCTATTGTTAATTAGCTGTGCCCGCGATTTCAGCCACATGAAATGCTGTGCCCACGGTTTCACTCGCTTGAATTTCATAACCTATTAGTTATTCTGATGTATAAGCTATATTATTGTAAAGTTTCATAATAATTCGTTCAGTAGTTTTTGCGTAAAACTTTTAACATCCACCCATCTAACCATCTATATTAATAAATTTTCGGATTTATAAAAGTTAGGAAGATTGTGAAGGCATGATTGGCAAAATAAATTTGTTTTTTTTACTTGAAATGGTGATAAGTGATATTATGTAGGTATTTATATATCCAAAGGTTTTTAACCAGGTATGTTTTATTTTTTTTATTTATCGATAAACAATTTACATTTTGTTTTAATTGTTAAAATTAAGTGTATATTTTAATTTATAAAATATTATATTAGCATCAATCAAAACTAATTCTATTTTTAAATCTCGTTACTTGATTTGAGGAATTCTTTTTTTGAATTGATAAAAATGTTGTGAGGCAATACGATAATATATATTTTTTAATTAAATAGAAGCAAAGGCAGTACAAACTTAATGAAATTTGTCAAAACCGTATTTTTTTTTAATCTGTACGGATTGTGAATATAGTTGTTTACAACTAGTGAAGAAAATGTCAACGACCGTTACATTTGTCTATTCCAACACATAATTTATTAAAAAAACACACCTACAATTTGGATGTTCTACGAAGACAATACACAATAGAGTGTTGCCACTTTGTTAACAATTTGTCGGGGTATAATGAAGGGTTTTTTGGAGTTGACCGACCGAAATCCCACATAGACTAAATAGAAAGTAGAATTGGATTAAGGGAATAAATAGAATTCAAATTAAAAAATGCTGTAAATAATATAAATGACGTAGTGGCGTATCTTGATACAGTCATACTCGCTATAAAGTTCAAACTTGTGGTGGCGTGGTGGGCCGGGTCAATGGTCTCTAATATGGTTGAGTGCAATGATGGCTGGCTCATCCGTCATACTTGTGAACGGGTGCTGCTTGTGTGGTCTGTTCAGGTTACGAGCACTGATTAGACTTTTTACTTTTGCAATCGTATAGGCTGGTAGTCACTCTATTCTCCCAAATTTGAATTTAAACGAATCTGTATTATTGTAAACATGTACAACATTTATTTGAAAAGAATACGAGCTGAGTTTCTTGTCAGTTCTCATCTCGAAATCACTCCGAACTGACGGTAGATTTGACATATCATAAGAGTCTGTAATAGACCTAAATGAATAAAGATATTTTGAATTTTAATTTGAATTTTGAACAAGTCAGTAGTTTTTTTTATGTATGATAATGGATTGGTGCACCCGCCTGCGATAACGGTTTACGCTGGCGGGGCACCAGTGGAGGATGATAAGATGAACATGAGGCCAGGTCAGTTAGCCCATCGTGACAAATTCACTGAGAATTTATCACGGTGGTTTCCAGGTGGAACCGCGTGGAGGTCAATCAGATATGGTACATTGCTAGTAATGGGGGTCATGAGTCCACATTACTAATCCTCTTCCCCCTACAACCCCCTACAAATACTTCAGTAGTTGGAACGATATAGTCTTCGAGTATTGGAACTCGAGGACTGTACCGTTCCAACTTCTCAGACAGGGGGGGAAGGGATTATTAGTAATGGGAACAGTAGCCCCAATGCTAATAATTTATCATGTTAGATCGACCTCCACGCGGTCCCCCCCGGAAACCATCGTGGTTAATTCCTAGTGAATTCGTCACGATGGGTTAACTGGCCTAACTACATGATTATCCTATCATCCTCCACTGGTGCCCCGCCAGCGTAAACCGTTAGCGCAGGCGGGTGCATTATATCATTAACATCTTTTTTTTTTTCTCCGAGTACATTTGCGATCAGTCCCAGGACTATAAGCGAATATGTTCTGTGATGCTATCATGTTTGTGAGCGGCTTCCCATTGGAAACCTTACTCATCTGCATCCCAGAGCTACTGCCGATCTTCTAGCTCCAGGATATGAATCATTAACATCTATAAAAAAAAAACTTCTCAGACAGTGCCAGGTATAGATAGTCCTCGAGTATTGGAACTGTACCGTGCCAATTTCTCAGCCAGTGCCAACGGCTCAGTTTATCACACAACGGGTGTTTAAGATATCAAGTTTCATACATGTCTTCGATATACAGATCGCATTAAAGTGTCAAGTCATAAACGTAATTAACGTACCTCACTTGGTACACGATATTTTTTAAACGCAATAATTTATATATACACATATCTAATATTTAGGGGGATGAAAAATAGATGTTGGCCGATTCTCAGACCTACTCAATACGCTCACAAAATTTCATGAGAATCGGTCAAGCCGTTTCGGAGGAGTATGGGAATGAAAACTGTGACACGAGAATTTTATATATAAGATATATATTATTAACCGGTTCTTAACACGAACTAATTTTATTGGAAATAAAGGTATTTACCTCTCTCGACGTTTCGACTAGGTTGCACTAGCCGTGGTCACGAGCTGACTGGAGTAACAGCGATGTCAATGTAGATAGGTGACAGCAGTTTTTTCTTCATCTACCGTCACTAGATTGTTCAACGAAAGTTCGCAACACACAGCACTCACGGTATCCGTACACTTATTGACTATTGATGCTACTGACCTTTGCTTGAATTTATTTATGACTGGATTCCACGAAGATGATCATTTTCTGCCAGTTTCCATCTAAAATTGGAGTTTCGGTTCTATTTTGTTGAGGACAATTTAATAATAACATATAATAACACTGATATTGTTTTTTGTTAAAATAAAAAAACATGCGTAATGTTTTTTTTTATTTTAATGACTTTTTATACCATGTATTTGACGCACATGTGCATATACTCTATTGTTTATTGTTAGTCTATGGTCAAATTGAGAATAAAATGTGAATTTATGTATGAAGTATGATGTTACCTCAGTGGTCTCGGGTTCGATTTCTCGCACGGTGCAAACATGAGTATTATCGTTTGTATCGGTCTGGATATTTTCTATGTATATTATGTATATAAAAAAATCTAAGTATTTATAGTCTAGTACACATAATACAAGCTCTGCTTACCGTGGGTCTAGATGGCGCTGTGTTAATTGTCCAGGGTCATTTATTTATTGTACAACGTATCTTTTGAAGTAGATATTTATGTATTTGAAGCTAAAGAAAATTCCACTGCACATTGTTAGGTTTATACTATCTGTGCCCACGGTTTCACTCGCATGAAATATGCAGCCTATATGTTATTCTCATTTATAAGCTATATTACTGTAAAGTTTCATCAAAATCCGTTCACTAGTTTTTGCGTGAAAGAGTAACAAACATCCATACTTACAAACTTTCGCATTTATAGTATTATATGGGTATCAGTCGATTAAAACCAGTTCACACTGGCTCCAATTGAATTATTTTATTAACTAGTATATTTGTATGTCGGTGCAACCATTCAGTGCGTGTACAGGATCTTCACAATTTATATATCGTTAATATTTATTAGATAATGGCCGATAGTCAACGTCTAAGACCAGCTCTATTATGTGGCTATATTCAACTCTTTCCATCTATACATATAAATAAAATTGGACCGTCTGTTTGTAAAATTGAAATAACCGTTTTTTACTACATCCATATGAATAAAATGTTATTTTGGTGTATATACCGTACATACACCAAAATAACATTTTTACAATTTTTGTCTGTCCGTCTCTGAAATGGCTGGACGGATTTTGACGGGACTTGTATTGGCAGGTAGCTGATGTAATACTGAATAACTTAGGCTACCATTATTTTAGAGAAAAACTTTTAATTTACAAAAATAAAGTTAAATTCCACGCGGACGGAGTCGCATGTACAGCTAGTTTTAAATAAGTGCGAGGAATCGAACGCACGACCATTGAAAGTATGTTGAGATAAGATGAGTCTAATTTCTGATTGAGTAGTGAAATAATTTTTTAATTCCTACAACCACTTTTGCGCATTAAAAAATAGCCTTATATCCTTTCACAGGGTCTAGACACAAATCTCTCTCTACAACTACAACTCAAAATCTGTCTACAAAATTTCATTTAAATCGGTTCAATAGTTTGGACGTAAAAGCGGGATAAACAGAGTTACTTTCGCATTTATAATATTAGTAAAAATTTACTTTTTATCATGTATAAGTTTATTCGCGTTACAATAAAATAAAAAAAAATGCACTTAAGAATTGCAAACAACAAACTTCAATAATTTTGCCATTTGCCGTGTTGTTCGAAGTCATGTCGTGACCGTGACTCGTGGCATAAGTCGCTCACGTTCAGCGACCAGTGTTGCCAGAATAGATTAATCAAGCCCACTGGTTATTTCTCCTTAAATCACTAAAAATCTCTTAAGTTATGAGTATAGAATAGCATAGAAAATTCTCTACTCAAATTATCTTAAATTTAAATACTTTTGAATAGTTATATCTATTTTTTTTAATCTACCGCTCATTCGGAAAGCTGTCTCATCATAAGAAGAACGAGCAAGAATCTTGCGTGTTGCTCTTTTAAGTATATATAGAAATAATCTTCCTTCAAATAAACTCAATACACACTCATTCAGAAAGAAGATTCATCACAAGAAGAATTAGCAAGTTGGTCTTTTGAACATATGTTTTTTTTTAATATAAATAATTACACAATAACAAGTAAGAGGCATGCGATAATCAACATTGAAACCGCTATGCACTATTGTACACTACGTAATGTAACTTTACATTTTTAAACGTGTTAACACAAACTCCCAACTAGCACTAATTCATTAGAGTCAAAATATTAAATACACATTAAAAAGTTTATTTATTTTAGGAAAAGTTACTATAAAATATTTTTTTTTTAAATTTTCAAGTGAAATATTTTTTATTTTCAATTATTATTGTCTATGACGATTAAAAAATGCATTGACCACCAGAAACAAATCTTATCTACTCAAGAGTAAAATCCGCCAGTTTACATTATTTAAATTATTAACCGAGTCTTAACACGAATAATTTTATGGCAAATAAAGGTATTTACCTCTCTCGACGTTTCGACTAGGTTGCACTAGTAGTAGCAGTAGGTTGGAGAGAGGTAAATACCTTTATTTGCCATAAAATTATTCGTGTTAAGACCCGGTTAATAATTTAAATAATGTATATTAAACACGAAAGTTTAAAATTAACTATTGCAATCCGCCAGTTTAGTTGAAAAACCACAAATCTGGCAACACTGCCATCAACCGAGTAATCGCTCGAATTCGACGGAATCCCAGTCACGTGTGATTAATGATGCTCTGGTGCTCGGTAATTATGCTCGTCGGAAGGCAAATACCAACCCGACCGGTAGCTAAAATGGTGCTTGTATATGCTTGTAGAAACTAAAATACCATCCCGATCATCTGAATGAATGGCGGTCCTCCACAGTGCGGTTTTCTAGAAACTTTTTGCCTCGCACAAGCACATTGTGGAATCACCTTCCAGCAATGGTATTTCCGAACCGATACGATATTGAAACCTTCAAGAAAAGAGCTTATTCCTTTTTAAAAGGCCGACAACGTACTTGCAATTCCCCTGGTGTTGCGGGTGCTCATGGGCGGCGGGAATCACTTACCATCAGGTGAGCCGCACTCTCTTTTATAGGGGATAAAAAAGAATGCGGTTCACCTGATGGTAATGTTAAACACTTACGTAATAATTAATAAGTGTTATAAAAAAATATATATACAGTGGACCCCGGTAGTCCAACAATCATTTTGCAGGGCAGTGTCGGACTATCGAATTTACTGCCTAAGACCCCTTATAGTCCGAATTTTTTTACAAAAGAGTACCTTGTAATCCGACATATTATAGATCCAATGATGATTCTTTATATTATATACATACAGGGCAGTGTCGGACCATCGTATTTGTCGGATTATAGAGTGCTGCTTAAGGGTCCTCTGCTTATAGTCCGGAATTTTTTACAAAAGAGTATCTTGTAATCCGACAAATTACAGATCCAGTGATAAGATTCTATGTTATATATGTATGTATGTATATACTCTGAAGTATATTGTCAAAGTAATATTTAATAACAAATAATAGACAATGTCGGATTACAAGGGGGGCCGGATTATACAGGGGCCGGATTACCACGGGTGCACTGTATTATTGTGTAATTATATTTTGATAGTCAAAAAGAATTTGGTAACAAACGCACAAATCTATAAAAGTGTTGTCGTTAGTACTCGACGTAACTGGAATCACGCTAATTGTGAAATAACAAATGCCCTTTTCTGTCAAGATTCGGACTGTCTGTTTCCTACTCTGTGCTGACGTCAGACTAAAGGGAAACGCTCTGTAGCAATTTCTAAGCTAATTACAATTGATTGTTGAAGGGTCGGCAAGGAAACCACACCTCGATACCCAATCGTCCGTGGTAGAAAACAATGCGCGGGAACTGAACCCTGCATCGTCAGGCATCGGCGGTCACTGTCGTGTGCCACTTTGTCCTGTCCTCTATGTCATTTCTCTTTTAAATTACTCAATGGTTGTGAATACACTCATTTGTAAATTATTAGTAGACTTGCTACTTGCCCTGGCTTCGCCTGGGTGTACATGTATTATAAACCTTCCGCTAGTATTACTCTATCCGAAAATATCAAAATTCGTTGCGTAGTTTTAAAGATTTAAGCATACATAGGGACGGACAGACAGCGACAGCGACTTATGTTATGATATTCTTGATATTGTTAAAATCCATAGCGCTGACAATATTATCTGATTTAGTGCGTAGCGGTTTCTATGTTGATTATCACATGCCTCTTACTTGTTATTGTGTAATTATTTATATAAAATAATATATATTCAAAAGAGCAACACACAAGTTTTTTGCTCATTCTTCTTGTGATGAATCTGTATTCTGAATGAGCGGTAGAATAAAAAAATGTGACTATTCAAAAGTGCTTATAATAAGTTTATTTGAATAAAGATAATTTCTATTTCTATTTCTATTGTTAGCTACAATTGGATGATGCCATACCTACCTATTCAAATTGATTAGGATTGAAGATTATCAGTTTGCTTCGGTATATTTTTACTTTTTCTTCTATACCTAACTTTATAATTGAGTTTCCTGCCAGCTCTTCTCAATTGAATTGGATTGTAGGGAAAATAATTATAGCTTTATTAGTAATGTTATATAATATGTTGTCTGTGGTAATTGATACAAACAACAGGGGGAAAGGGCCCTGTTAGTAATGTGGTCAGTTTAACCACGCGGTTCCCCTTGGAAACCATAGTGATAATATACTGTTTTAAATTTGACTCCGTCATTATTTATACATATAATTGCTAAAAATCACGGGATCTTACCACGTTTTATATTTATTTGCTGATTTCCCGATATTTCGGCAGTGTTTCAACCACCATGATAACGGGTAAAGTGAGGAGCAGCGGGTAGATGAAAATAAGAAAGGATTTTGATTAATTCTACCCCCAAGGGGATAAAAAAAAGTTTGTATAAAACTTTGTCAATTTTAAACCGATCGGGCTAAGACTTTGCATGCATAAATCTACTATGACGTAGGCATCTCCTAAGAAAGGATTTTGTTAAACTTCTACCCCTAAGGGGATAAATTAACGTGAGCGAAGCCGCAGGCAAAAGCTAGTAACATCATAAAATTACATCAAAAATCCTACACGAAAAAATAATTTTGACTTTGACTCTCAAGCAGATGCTCTTCGCTTGAATAAGACTTATTTAATTTAAATAAATAAATAATAACTCTGGACAATTAACACAGCTACATCTACCACGGTATGCAGATCTTGTGTTATGGGTACTAGATAACTGATATAAATATTTTTTTTTATACTTACATTACGTACATAGAAAACACCCAGACAAACAATCATACTCATGAGTACAAATATTTGCACTGCCCAAGGTATCAAACCAGCGACCATTGGAAGTAAAGCGGTGTGCTAAACCGCTAGATCACTGAGGCCGTCGTATTTACAACTATAATAACAAAATAGAACATAGAAAAAAAACATTTTTTTCAATACATAGAACAATCCTTTCTGCGAAATGCTTCCAATACAAAAAAAAATAACTGACCCAAAAATATCTATGGGCATTCTTCTAAGAAACATTGGCTATTATGTTTTTGAGTATTTCTCGACAGTCCTAAGGTCAACGACCTTCGTATACATTGGTTGGGAATCTGTTTGGATGAATAAATTGGTAGTCTTCAACTCTCATATATTAGTTTTTTAATGGATGATAATGGTATGGTGCACCCGCCTGCGCTAACGGTTTACGCTGGCGGGGCACCAGTGGAGGATGATAAGATGAGCATGAGGTCAGGTCACAATAGAATAGAATAAAAAATCATTTATTCAAATAAACTTACACTGAAGCACTTTTGAATAGTCATTACATTTTTTTTAATCTACCGCTCGTTCGGAAAGCTGTCATCACAAGAAGAACGAGCAAGAAACTTGCGTGTTGCTCTTTTAAATAATTTTATTATTACTTTACATTTTTAAGTTTAAGTGTGTGAATACAAACCACCAATTAGCACTAATTCAATTAAATACTCAAAAAGAAAAAATATTGAATACATTACCAACTGGTTAAACAATTAATAAGAGGAAATCAGTCATAGTGATTAGAGCAGACCAGTCCCTACAAGCAGCACCCGTTCACGAGTATGACGGATGAGCCAGCCATCACTGCGCTCGACCATATTTTAGGGAGCCCAATGACCCGGCCCACCACGCCGCCACAAGTCTGGACATTTTAGTGAGCATGACTACTCAAAACACTAGACCACGTCAAAGCTACTCACAATTGCCATCTGATAGTTAGCCTATCGTGGTGAATTCCCCAGGATTTCACCACGATAGTTTCCAGGGGGCACCACGAGGTCATAAGTCCACATTACTGACAATTCTCTTGCCCCCTCTTATAAATTAGTTTCATTTTATAAATTCAAAGTCTATAGGACGTTTTTGCCCTTTGTCCTTTTTTGTATTTAGATGTGCGATCTATTACTAAAACTGGAAAGAAATTTATATAGTATGTTTTAAGTAAACTATATGTTATTCCTTAACATATAGTTTGAATATTATATATTTTTGAATACTAGACGTCGCCCAGTGATCGAAATTTGACCATAATTAATTTAACATTCAGCAAGACTACAGAGAACTAATATTAAAGACAAACAATATTAATCTATTCTTAATTTGACCATAGACGAGTGCGTAGTGGTTTCTATATTAATTGTCGCATGCCTAATCCTTGTTAATGTAAATCTACTTAAAACAACATTTATTTAAAAGAGCAAAACACAAGTTTCTTGCTCATTCTTCTTGTGATGAATCTGCGTTCCGAATGAGTGGTAGAATAAAAAAATGTGACTATTCAAAAGTGCTTGTATTGATTTTATTTGAATAAAGATTATTTCTATTTCTATTTCGATATATATACAACAATTACAGTGGATCTGCGCTTTTAAGAAAATCATTATTAGTTTACCCGTATGATCGACTACGGGAAGTACCTGTATCATAATTAATTCCAGTGGCTTGCAGATAATCCGTTAATCTTTACAATTTTACAATCGATAATTACGAAAGCTTTTAAAATTATTTATACACTAGCTATCCGCCTGCGGCTTTGCCCGCATGTACATAGGATATATTGGTTATCGCTCGTTTATAGATCCGTGTTCTGTAGTGGGACATTATATTCCTAAACCTTCCTTTGAGTCTGTCTATTCTGTCTATTAAACAAAAACGAAACAAAATCCGCGTAGCTTTTTAAGATCAAAACACAGTAGTACGAAAAAAAAATCATCAATAGTTTTCGCAGAGCATGCGGTATTAGGTATTTTTTATATAATTTTTATATCCCTTGGGTTACATTGTTGGAGTTTTAGCAAGGATTTCTAATTTTTTTTTTTGATATATAATATAGCCTATGACACTCAGGGATGGTGTAGCGTTCTAATGGTGAAAGAATTTTTCAAATCGGACCGGTAGTTTCGGAGCCTATTCAATACAAACAAACAAACTTTTCCTCTTTCCTCTTTTATAATGTTAGTATAGATTAAACGTTATATGTAGTTATATAGAAAATTAAAGGAACACAACTGTAGTACATACCGATATAACGATAAGATTATTTTGTATATTGCATCCCCCTCCGATCGATCCCCCGTCCAATTCAAAGGGGGTCGAAATTACGAAGGCCTGAACCGAGATTCGAACCCTCAGACTAAAGTCGTATCCGTCAGACAGGAGTTGGCCTTCAGCCGCTCCATAAGTCCTTCCGCGGGTTTGGAGTGCCATCTGCACTCGCCCCTAACGTCCGGTGAAGCTGTAAAAGCCAGCTGCGGCCAACAGCATTAGAGTAGTCCGAAAAAAAAATGTATATTGCAATAGTTTCCTGTTAATGTTTATCTACAGTCATTATGTTACTAATATTTATCTTATCTGTGTTAATATTATAATGAAGGCGAAACTTGTGAATAGGGATGTGTAGATGGATTGATGTATGTTAATTACTCTTTCACGCAAAAACTACTAAACGGATTTTGTTAAAACTTCACATTAATATGGCTCATACATCAGAATAATAATGATGGTCCATAATAATAGATAAATTATTAATGTATTGTGAACAGTTAATATTATTCACTGTATAAGGTTCATTCCTTTACGAGTAAAGCTCAAGAGACAGCGTCTTCCCTCGACGATATGCGCCTGCGCATCCCCGACCTATTTACCGCGCCGCATAGAGACCGATTGTGCGCGTGCGCACATGTGCTGCATACCTAACATATCCGTTATCCTTTGATATGCTACTTACGTGATTTTGTACTTATTTCTATATATTCGAATGGTTCTTTATCAGAATAGTGTTTGAGTTTCTTATTGAGATCTATTTTTAATGCATTTATAATCAATAAAATTAATAATAAATGATAGACCGTGTTGACAGAAAGAAAAGAAGTTTTTATTTCATTTTTAACTAGCTGTTCCCGTGACTTGGTCCGTGTGGGATTTAACTTTATTTTTCTAAAATACTCCTTATTACATCAGCTACTTGCCAAAAAAGTCTCGTCAAAATCGATCCAGCCATTTCAGAGATTAGCCGAAATAAACAGACAGACAGACAAAAGTTGAAAAATTTTTGGTGTATACGGTACATACACCAAAAATTTTTCAACTTTTGTATTTATATTCATATGCATGTAGTAAAAAACGGTTATTTCAATATTACAAACAGACACTCCAATTTTATTTATATGTATAAATTACAATTATTTTATGTCTTTTATATAAAAAAGAGGTTTCATATGCTAACAATTAGTATTAACTATTCCTGTATATTTATTATTTTCGTTGTTTGTATGTCTATCCAGAACGTAAATAAAGAAGATAGTTTAACAAAAAATGACGTACAATGTTGTGCTGGATCATTGACCCTGGACTGCAAGGGTCGTAAATATAATCAATCAAATAAAAAATGATTTAATGTAGGACATTTTAGCCGCTTATCAACGTTAAAATTATTGTATTAATATTTTTTCCCTATAATTTATATTTAGGAGTGTTTCCACGCACTAGAACTACAATGTAGGTCTCCTTTCGATGTAGGTATTAGATCATAGATCACCCACTCACTCACACTCATACACATACGTATACATACACACACACACACACATACACACATCTTCAAAACACTCCACGTTTAAACTTAAAACTATATGTATAACTAATTTATATGAAGGGGAGACCTGATGTCTAAGGTACAGGCTATGACTTAGTTTGGACTCCAGATTTCCCACAAATTATATTTGTGATTTTTATTGTTGGCATTTATATAATACAACTCGCATTATGTAATTTGTGGAGATGAAATGAAATTTATTTATTATTATTATTTCTTAAACTTAAAAAAAATCTCATCTCCCCTCTTAAGGAGAGGAGATGGCAACTTACCCCCGGCAGAAGCACAGTCGGCCGGGGTTCAGGGCCCCAGGGAGAGAAACCGGCGTATAATGCGGGTAGAATCTTATTATTATTATTATTCATAGACCAGAGACCTCAAACAAATTTGTTTAAAAAAATCTGTCTCTTGCGAAACGTTGACAGAGTTGCTTTATGCTATGAATAGAACCTCGAGTATTAAAGTTATTGTAGAAAATGTTAATTTTGTATGTAGTACGCACGTTTTGTATGGGTTTTTAATGGGTCGCTTTAAAATATAACTGTGGTCTAACTACCGTGATATCTATGGTACAGTGAAGATGCGTGCACGCCCCGGGCTGAGGCGGCGCCGCTGAGCACCGGTGGCGCGACCGGGCCCGGGGGTGAGCCGCGCCCCGAGCGAGCCTGCGCGTGCGCCGCCTGGTCTCCGCGCCGGCAGCCCGCACCACACGAGATACTCAGACCGAAACCGAGAAGGTATTTATTTATTAAAAAAACTTGACTATTCAAAAGTGCTTATATCAAGTTTATTTGAATAAAGATTATTTCTATTTCTATTTCTATTTATTACCAGTAAACGGAGTAGCTTAGGTAGAGTTATTTTATGTACTTGCCATATGATATAATAATATCGATATTCCCCGAATCCCAGGATTTATTTTTTAAGTAGAAAATAGAATAGAATAGAAAATCATTTATTCAAATAAACTTAATTTTAAGCACTTTTGAATAGTCATAACAATTTTTTTTATCTACCGCTCGTTCGGAAATCTGTCTCATTACAAGAAGAACGAGCAAGAAACTTGTGTGTTGGTCTTTTAAATAATTGTAAGTTTACATTTACAAGTCGAAACGTGTGAATACAAACTACCAACCAGCACTAATTTATTTGAGTCAAATATAAATATATAATAAGATTCAATCAGTCATAAGATCACTAATAAGAGCAGACCAGTCCCAACAAGCAGCACTCGTTCACGAGTATGACGGATGAGTCAGCCATCACTGCGCTCGACCATATTTTAGGGAGCCCAATGACCCGGCCCACCACGCCGCCACAAGTCTGGACATTTTAGTGAGCATGACTACTCTAAATATAATAAAAAGCTATTTATGCCTTAGGAAGATTACTCCCTAAGGAGTAAATAACTTTTATTATACACAGATAACATTATTTATACACAGAGAGAAAACGAACGTCCTATAAGTAAGTATAAGGACGGTTTAAAGATAGTTCAATAAATAGACAGAAACTTGATTCATATTCATTAACCCACATATATTTGTTAATGTAACAATTTCTTACATTTATACTAGCCGTCCCGGCAAACGTTGTTGTGCCATGTAAATTAATAATGCTATAAAAAAATTGGGGTTGGTGATAGAAGGGTGAAAATTTAGGGTGGTATTTTTTAATGACACATAATAAAAAAATATAAATAAAAAATGTTGCCCAAAAAATAAAAAAATAATGTTAGGGTTGGACAACCCTATCACTTAGGGGTATGAAAAATAGATAGTAGCCGATTCTCAGACCTACTGAATATGCATATAAAATTTCATAAAAATCGATCAAGCCGTTTGGGAGGAGTATGGTAACTAACATTGTGACACGAGGATCTAAATATCTCAAAGGTGGCTGACGTAGTGATCTATCAACGCACAGCCCAAACCACTGGACGGATCGGGCTGAAATTTGGCATGCAGGTAGATGTTATGACGTAGGCATGCGCTAAGAAAGGATTTTGATTAATTCTACCCCCAAAGGGATAAAATAGGGGATAAAAGTTTATATGAAACTTTGTTAATTTTAAACCGATCGGTCTGAGACTTTGCATGCATAAAGCTACTATGACGTAGCCATCCCCTAAGAAAGGATTTTGATAAATTCCACCCCTAAGGGGATAAATTAACGCAAGCCAAGCCGCGGGCAAAAGCTAGTTTTATATATAAGACAAGAATCAACAATCATTTAACATTTTCATTCTGGAGTTGTACAAAAAATATTCATATTATCAAGAGGCGGCCTCGTCGCTTAAACGAACATTAGATAACCTTTGAGTTGACGAGAAAATACAGATGTTGGTATGTTTGACGGTGGTGTGATGTCCTGAATAGCTTCAAAGACATCACCTCGGCATGTTATCACTGACGGCCTCGGTTGGCACACAGCTTCCAATTGCCGTGGGACTAGTGGGTTTGATTCCTCGCACGTTACAAACATTTGTATTCTTGATGATTGTTACATTGTTTGCATCGGTTTTGGTGTTTTTATGCATATTACGTATCTTAAATCATAACACAAGCTCTGATTAGATTAGCTCTGATCAGCGTTGTGTGAATTGTCATGAGATATTATAATTTTTTAGTTTAGCAATGTTTGATAATAGATCTCGATGCTCTTTTCCGTCCTCTGAATCTAGTTTATGTGACCAGTTGATGAGAAAAAGAACGACTGATGTATTGATCTCGATGCTCATCCTTCTGCTTTTCGATTACAAATTATTTTGCTCTCTGCTTGGATTGGGACTAATATTTTTTAGTTTAACATTTCTTATGTCAACTATTCTATAGGAACGATTGATGACAACGAGCACGACTGATCGATATGTCACTCCCTCTGGCAAACTGTTTTACAATTAAAACCAAACGACAGAAAACTATCAACAAACTATTTATTCGCGTAATGAAGCAGCAGTCGCCGGGGTCAGAAGTTAGCGACTATAAATTACACAAAGACCGTTACGTCGCGTCGCTGAGGAATGAATCAGGCGGCGACGCGATGACAAGATACTAGATACTCGTACGGTACAGTACAGGACAGCGGCTAAAGGTCGCGCGATGTCGTGCGTAGCGGTGCGGTGCGGTGCGGTGCGATGCGTTACATTAGTAATATAACACTTGTTGCAAATTTATATTTAAATTCAAATATAATGATCATGTCCTGTGGCTTAACCTATATAGTGGATGTCAGTTTAAATCAACACATGTCACATTGTTATATGTGTTGATTTAAACTGTAATGATTTAAATGTTGTGTGTTGATTAACTGTGATTAATGATTGTGTTGATTTAAATTTTAAACTGTAGTATAATTACTAATATTACTATTTAAACCCGTTATACTTCTTCTTATTGTATACTGAATCCCGCGACGATAAGGACTATGGAAAGTGAAGCTGGTGTTGTGAAGTGGTGGGCTAAACCGCTAGACCACCAAAGCCGTAAATTCTATTTGAAACGGTACAGCTTCTGTGTATATAGAGATGTTTGTTATTATTTCAAATAAAAACTAATGAAGAAGTTGATATTTTTCAAGCTAATTAAATTATAATGAAATTAAATGAAATGGTATTTAGTAGATAGATGTTTAAACACACGACACACAAAGTTGCATCGACTTAATATAAAATGAACATAAACAATAAAAAACACACAAAACAAACACAAAAAACTTAAAACATTACAAAAAAAGAAATACTTTTGACGTACTGGTTGTAGTATATAAAAATTTTTGCGCACGCCTTCACGTTATATTGTGTGTGTGTGTGTGTGCATGCGCGATGTGTGTGTATCTGTATGTATATTAAAGCATCCATCGAAAAAGTCCACATAATGCAGCACCGGCTGTATCGCTACAGCGCAATTTTCAGCACAAGTAATGTAGGTAAATCTTTTCTATTCTGCAAGCGGCAATAATTTACACAAAGACCGTTAAGTCTTGTCGGTGAGTAATTAATCAAGAGGCGACACGATGACAAGATACGTACGCTATAGTACGGGTCTGCTGCTAAAGGTCGCGCGATCTCGTGCGTAGCGTTGCGGTGCGTTACGATGCGTTCTTCTTTCGTGTCAAATGTAAACCTAAATACGTTTAAACGATAACTTGGCAACTTCAACGGCAAAATCGGTTGTACATGTAAAAATGCGACAGTTAGCGCTTAGCATTAGATGAATCGTCAATTTCGTTACCAGTTTAACTAGGTACATAAAAACACAAAAATTATTTAACACTAACATCGATTTTTTATCTCGATTCTTTTAATAATCGATTTGCCACATCCCTAGCTGCGTAGATATCAACAAATTACGAGTTAACGTGTCTGATATGATACTGCTGGAAATTCTTTCGATAATTACTACTATAGCTACTTGCACGGCTCGGGAATACGGGGTCATTCGTTTTATGTCCGCCAGATTATGGTGTACAGTGAATTACATAATCTTGGTACATTTTCTTTGATTAGACTGCAAGGTAGATACGGAGAGATCAGCTACTTTATTAGATTGCATATAATTATTAGAAAACATCGCCATGTACGGCTTATTACTCTCGTGATAATAAATAAAGCGAATCAGTAAAATAACATATGTATCGTGTCCTGTATTTATGTAGACTAATAAATTTTCTTTTGATTTACATTTTGGTATATATTCTTGTCTCTCTTTCTTTCTCTCTAAATGTAATTTTTACACACAAAATAGGCTACATAAGTCACATGCGAGCACATCAACGACAAAATCGGAACTGAAGATAGTCGCCGTGCCGAAATCGGCCTGGATGGACATCATATAAAGTTCTCGTATCACAGGTTTCGTGGGTATACTCCTTCGAAACAGCTTGAACGATTTTTAATTGGACGATTGAAATTTTATATGTATACTAGCTGTCCCGGCAAATGTTGTTTTGCCTTAAAATAAAAATAAAAATTTAGGGGTGGACTACCCCTAACATTTAGGGGGATGAAAAATAGATGTTGGCCGATTCTCAGACCTACTCAATACGCTCACAAAATTTCATGAGAATCGGTCAAGCCGTTTCGGAGGAGTATGGGAACGAAAATTGTGACACGAGAATTTTATATATAAGATTCGGTAGGTCTGAGAATAGGTTTATAACTAATTGTTATACGCTTAAATGTTAATGGTTCACCCAAAACTATATTTTCTTAAAAATTTCTAGTAGACCGCACTGCGGAGGACTGCGTTCATCCAGATGATCAATATTGTACTTTAGTTTGTAGCGAGTCTTGGTTTCTGATCAATTTCCACAGAGCTATCAAGTCTCAAGCTAAACAGAGTTTGTGTTATGGGTACTAGATAATTGATACATATTTTTGTAAATACATAGGAAATACCCAGACCGATACAACGCCCCTACGGTGGATCCCCCGTCCAATTCCAACGGGGATCGAAATTGCGACGGCTTGAGCCGAAGTTCGTACCCCTGGCGGTGCTCTTAAACTGAAGTCATATCCGTCAGCCGGAAGTTGGCCTTCAGCTGCTCCATAAGTCCTTCCGCGGGCTTGGAGTGCCATCTGTACTCGCCCGCTACCGTCCGGTGAAGCTGTAAATGCCAGCTGCGGCCAACAGCATTAGAGTAGTCTGAAAAAAAAGAAATAAAAACCGATACAATAAATCATAGTCAAGAATAGAGAGGTTTTGTACTGTGCGAGGAATCATACCCTTGACCAACGAAAGTTAAGCGGTGTCTAACCAACTGTACCACCGAGATAGATAGAGATTTCTTATCGCGAAAAATCATGAGGTGGACGAAGTCGCAGAATCTAGTTGTATAAAGTTAGCTATTCGTTTTATGGCAATTGCGTAAGGTTTTACAACAAAATACCAGAGTCTGTTATAAATCTGCCTCAAAAAATATTTAAATGTCATATAAAACAGGTCCTTTGCAAAAAAACTTACTATAAAATTGAAGAATTCGTTAACGACAATAATGTTTTTATAGAAAAACTTAAAATCCATAGCATTGACAATATTATCTGATTACACTAATAATGAGTGCGTAGCGATTTCTATGTTGATTATCGCATGCCTCTTACTTGTTATACTGTAATTATTATATAAAAAAAACATCTATTAAAAAGAGCAACACACAAGTATCTTGCTCATTCTTCTTTTGATGAATCTGCATTCCGAATGATCGGTATAATCAAAATATGACTATTCAAAAGTGCTTGTAATGAGTTTATTTGAATAAAGATTATTTCTATTTCTATTTCTATTTCTATAGACCGCTTGAATTTTAAATATGTCAGTCTTAACTGAATCATTGGAGGGAAAATACAAATTCTCTACAATAGTACAAAATATTTTTTTATGTTCCTAAGGTCAAAAGGATAGTGCTTGAATAAAGATTATTTCTATTTTCTATTGTCCAGCAATAAGTACATGCAGAGGTCACAAGAGTTCATCGATAACATCTTTATGTCTACAATGTTCCTCACTCTACACCTTTCTTTCCGCACAAAAACTGTATGACTATGACGCGGCATCCATTCATTACGCGAGTCTGCAATTACACAAGATCCATCGTTAACGGCACCAGCCAGGGTTGCCAACTACGAAAAACCTCGTGCTTTTTTTCAAGTTCGTATGAGATTTTGACGGCCTCGGTGGTCAAATGGTTTGGCATACCGCTTTACTTCCGATTGGATACGATGCAAACATTTGTATTCATGAGTATGATTGTTTTATCGTTCTAGGTGTTTCCTATGTATATTATGTATGTATATATAAAAATTTTTAACTACTTATATCAGTTGTCTAGTACCCATAAAATAAGCTCTGCTTATCTTAATTACCTTACGTCAATTGTTCAGGATATTTATAATATTTGACCTGCAAAAATCGGTCGAAGTACTATATACTAGGTTAAAGATCCCAATTGAACTATTTTATTAGATTTTTATTTCCTTGTTAAGACTAAGTTTTACAGTTAGCAACCATTTTTTTATTGTGTGGAAAATCTTCAAGTCCCTCCCCCAAAGAAGTGATAAGGGGGTGTGTGAGATTCTTACCCAATAAAAAACCACCCATGCCGATACGGCACTGGTGCTTGTAGTACAAGCACCAGTGCCGTAGTCGCGAGGTCTCGTTAGCATTCTACCGCGTCTCCACTGACTCCATATTTTATTACAATTTATAACTGGAGACAGATTGGGCGTCCATGATGAGAGTTTTACAAAAATACAGTGGTTTTCTTGGGAACGATAGAAACTTTTACTTTTAAATTTCAATACGCTAAAATATAATTTAAATTTAAAAATAATTTTAGCCGCTTAGGAACGTTAAGTTTTATCTAAGTAATTTTGTTTTCCCTAAACAAGCTAATCAATACGCTAAATACAAAAATTAAATTTCTCTCTAATAAAAAAAGTCTCCACTGATGTTGTATTGCAAGCCCCAAGTTGTTAGGGCGACCTATCTCGCCCTACTCCATTTTGGAAGCGCACGTATCCGGGGCATTGTTGGCAACCCTGATACCGGCGAACATATCTCATTTGTTGCTTACTTTCATTCTTCAAAACAATGTTTAATCTCTTTCGTGGGGAAATTGTAACGTCTCTGAACAATCGACAGGTAAATATAGGCCTGTCTTGATCTGTGATATGAAGGTAGTGAAATAGGAAAGGGTTATGTAAAGATCGGTCGAGCATGTCAGCAGAGAGGTAGACTGAAAAAATCTTCTGCATGAGCAATACCTCCAAATAAAGATGGGTGACACTGCATGTTGTCAACTCACCCGGCCGGCCAGCGGTGGTTCTGGGCCAGACGGATAAGGTCTGCCTCGGTGTCACTGTTAGGCAAATTGTAACATCTCGGCTGGAGTTGCACAAAAGTGGAAATTAAATAAATATTATAATATTAAAGTAAATTAAAAAAGGCACGGACGAATATATCTGTGGAAAAATGTATTTAAATATATATATATAAAAAAAAGAGCAATACAGTCTCACTTATACCAGCCGCCAAGCAACTTGCTAAGTAGTGTTGCCAGACGTCCCATAATTCCCAGGACGTCCCGTATTTTAGGCTTTGTTTAAAATGTCCCGGGGGGACTGACTCTGTCCTGTATTCGAATCGATCTATTTACGCTATTTTACGAATAAAATATTTTTTAGTTCTTTAGGCTACTTTTATTTTAGAAAAATAAAGTTAAATTCCACGCGGACGAAGTCGCGAGAACAGCTAGTTAATATTATAAACTCGAAAGTTTATGAGTATGGATGGATAGATGTTCATTATATTTTCACGCAACATCTACTGAACGGATTTTGATGAAACTTTACAGTAATATAGCTTGTACATTAGAATAACTCATAGGCTATAAATTTCATACAATATTGTAGTCATAAACGACGACCTCGGTGGTCTAGCGGTCTAGCACACCGCTTTACATCCGATGGTCGCGGGTTCGATTCCTCGCACGGCACAAACATTTGTATTCATGAGTACGATTGTTTGTATCGGTCTGGGTATTTTCTATGTATAATATGTATGTATTTACGAAAAAAAAATTATCTATGTATTTGTATCAGTTATCTAGTACCCATAACACAAGCTTTAGCTAGCTTAACTTGGGTCTAGATGGCGCTGTGTGAATTGTCCTGAGATTATTATTGTTATAAACCAATTTCAACGTGACAAGTTGAACTGTTCATAGAAGTTAGTTCGTATTGTCTAACGAACCTTTTGTCAGAGTGGATTTAAATTAATAAAAACGTAACTCCCACGAGTGCTATCTTCTGCTAAGAAATTGTAAAGTAGTAACAGTTACTTTCATTGCATAAAACATGCTCGTCTCTGGGTATTGTTCATCGGTTCTGATGATAATTAGTGATGTTCCCATCCCAGGGTGACGGAGAAAGTCCTTGGAGTAATTCAAGTTTACTCAACCATTGTTTTCGCATGGAAATCTCAGAAAACGAATGGCCATATATGGATTTCGTTTTGTGTTTTACTTTTATTATTGTTGTTGTTACTATGAATTATGTAATGATTTTTTTTTATTTAATACTAAGTGATTTGGAATAATTATTGCTGACGGCAGCAACATCGTTGTTTATTTGAAAAGAATACGAGCTGAGATTCTTGTCAGTTCTTCTCATCTCGAAATCATTCCGAACTGACGGTAGATTTGACATATCATAAGAGTCTGTAATAGACCTACATGAATAAAGATATTTCGAATTTGAGCAGCGTAGCAGACCAACTGCTGAATGGTCTGATGACACCAGGAAGACTGTAGAGCCGACCTGGAAAAGTTGCGTCACAGATAAAAAAAAGTGGAAAATTATGCAAGAGTCATACGTCCAGCAGTGGACTAATATATGCTTATAGATTCTTGCTCTGTACAATTTATTAATATTAAATGTTATGTAAAATAAATAAAACATCGAGTTTCAATTAAAAAAAAAACCAATCGTGTCCTAAAAAAATTTGCATCACTTGTTTAGTATTGTTGGTAGTTCGTATTCAACTTAATCTTCTTTTGATGGGGTAGCTTCCAGAATTGTCTTTTTTTTTTCTCTTTCTTTTTTTTCGTTAGTCTCTATTTCCTAGTTACATTCACTCTCTGTTTTCACTTTTTCATTGTCAGACTATGTTATATGATGTATATTTGATTTATATATTTTATTTTATATTTATTTATAGATTGATATATATTATATATATATGTATTTGTGTATGTATATGCATGTGTTTACATGTATTTACTTTTAGTATACGTATAATTTTTTTTTTTACTTATTGTTATTATTGATTATATTTGCACCGCCTACAGTTTTTATATACACAGCCTGTGGTTGACTGGTAGAAAATGCCTTAAGGCGTTAAGTCCGCCATATGTACTTTTACCTTGGTATTTTGTGCATTGAAGTTATATAAATAAAAAAATAAAAATAAATAAGGTTATTCAAAAGTGTTTAAATTTAAGTTTATTTAAATTAGGAATATTCTTTTCTATTATATAATTTATTTGATATAATGTAATAATAATACACATGGCTCTATTTGAAAGGCGTTCCTTGCCCATTCTTCTTGGCAATACCTGCTCTACGAATTAAGCGACACATTTCAAAAGCGTTTTTAACTTAAGCCTCGTTGAATAAAGCCACCAAATGCACTTTTACCTTTTGTATACACAATAATAAAGTTATATAAGTTATTTATACATATAAATAAAATTGAAGTGTCTGTTTGTAATACTGAAATAACCGTTTTTTACTCTATGCATATGAATGTATATACGGTACATATACCAAAATAACATTTTTTATAATTTTTGTCTGTCTGTCTGTCGGTCTGTTTGTTCCGGCTAATCTCTGAAATGGCTGGACCGATTTTGATGGGCTTTTTGGATAGGTAGCTGATGTAATAAGCAGTAACTTAGGCTACTTTTATTTTAGAAAATTCTTTATTTTAGAAAAATAAAGTTAAATTCCACACGGACAAGTCGCTGGGAACAGCTAGTATATAAATAAAGATTAACTAGTTCTATTCTACTCACAGTGTTAAATTGTATTCTGGAGGTTAATTTTCTACCACGGAATTACCTGTGCATTATATAAATACATCAATTACTTGTGTAGAATATTAAAATACTCATAGATTTCAATTGTTCAGAAAATTCAATGACATATAGAGGAAAGGGAATATCTTATAGGTACCATTATCCAGTAGCCATATTTTGTACCTCTCATAGCAGTACCATTATCCAGTAGCCATATTTTGTACCTCTCATAGCAGTACCATTATCCAGTAGCCATATTTTGTACCTCTCATAGCAGTACCATTATCCAGTAGCCATATTTTTAAGCTCTTTTCTAAACTTATTTTATTAAGGATTTTTTTTTTGTTACGTGTGTGTTAATTTTTTTTACTTTATTAACCTGCTGGAAATACCATATGTTCGTGTCAAATCAATTCAGAATATCTTTATTCGTGTAGGTCTATCACAGACTCTTATGATATGCCAAGTCTACCGTCAGTTTATTACCATCAGTAGACATGATTCTATATGGCGATTTAAAATACAAAAAAATGAATGTTTTATTGTAATATTTCTCTTTATAAAATTGTATTTAAAATATACACAAGTTGATAAATATAAAGTAAAAATAAATTCTATCACAGACTCTTATGATATGTCAAATCTACCGTCAGTTTATTACCATCAGTAGACATGATTCTATATGGCGATTTAAAATACAAAAAAAATGAATGTTTTAATGTAGTATTTCGCTTTATAAAATCGTTTTTAAAGTATACACAGGTTGGTAAATATAAAGTAAAAAGAGATTCTGTTGAATAGGATCTGTTTTGAAAGGTGAACTGTTCTAACTTCATTGTATTTGCACATTTTTGTCAGGAAACATGTTTGTTGCCGACGTATACATCAGGATACAAAAGTAGGATAGTTCGGATATAAAAGCTTTGAATCTGCAGATTTTGCCACTACACTTTCTATGTGGTTAGCCCACTCGCATAAACGAAATATCTCCTTTGGAAAGTTTACAGTCTTTCCCGAGGAGATAAAAGCCATCGCTCCTAAGAATATCCTTCAATTCCTGTCCCTGACGGGTCTAGGTAGCGAACTCTGAAAAAGGGCGAGCACAATAGATCTAGGTCGCAGTGCGGTGCTTCAGGCACCTGACAGTAGCCCAGACAGCCCAATAAAAAAAAATACAAAAGTATACTATATAAAACTACAGTAATAGACGGACAAATCGTAAGTATAAAGCGGAAAAATATTTTTATTTATTTGTAATAAATAAACCTAAAAAATACTCAACGATCTTTAACCATTTATCAGCTATATAAACCTTTATGATCCACAAGTTAAATGTGTTGTATTTTATTAAAAAAACTAGCTTTTGCCCGCGGCTTCGCTCGCGTTAATTTATCCCCTTAGGGATGGAATTCAAAATCCATTCTTAGCGGATGCCTACGTCATAGTAGCTTTATGCATGTAAAGTCTCAGCCCGATCGGTTTAAAATGGACAAAGTTTCATATAAACTTTCATCCCCTATTTTATCCCTTAGGGGGTTGAATTAATCAAAATCCTATCTTAGCGGATGCTACGTCATAACATCTACCTGCATGCCAAATTTCAGCCCGATCCGTCCAGTGGTTTGGGCTGTGCGTTGATAGATCACTATGTCAGTCACCCTTGAGTTATATGTATTCAGATATATACAGCCCAAGCAAAGTCCGTCTGACTTTACATGGGCTCAATTTATATATATTTTTTTTACTTTAATCAATAAATTATTCACGTTTCAAGAATCCACATATCTGTAGATATTCGGAATGTGACTACACCCTGAAGTCATTTATACCGAAATAACGACAGCGAAATATTTAACGCAACGCCCTCCGAAATGATCAAATGACCTGCGGCCAAAATATGAAATAATTGCCGTTTGAGTTTGATGTTACAGCCCAATTACAGAATCAATTCGATCGACAGTCAAACATGATTCCGACTCTATAATAACCCTTTAGTGCATCGTGTGCTCTATATTTAGCAAACGACTTATAGTTCCATTCACCTCACTTCCAAGATGCGTTGCATGTGTACTACCTCTCAATTGGCATTCATATTTTACGATGCTACAGTTACTTTAGACATTATGTAAATGCACTCACAATTAATACCGGGGAAACGTACACGACCGGTCAATAACGGGTTGCCACTCAGAAAAATTTAGCGTTCATAAATCCAAAAACGGTATCATAAATCCGTGAAATACACGCACGGCCGTGTCGAGGTAAGAAGTGAGATTGTAGCGGGGCGCGTGGTAACAATGCTTCTTGGGGCCTTCGGTAGCGGCAACGGCGGCCGCGACGCCGTCAGTGCGACCGGCACAACCGCGCAGTCATGCTGTGCCCGGCTCGTTGCTCTTGCTTCCTGTGCCGCGAACTGCAGTCCTGCCGCGCTGCCGACTCGAGAAAACCCCCGAAAAATATGTGCGACAACTTCATACTTAAAAAGGCTGAGGCCTGGGAGCCGATGAAGTTCATTCGAGGGGCTGCTCGACTCTCGGTGAGACATTGGCAGAATAGGGAACCTGTGAGCTCCTCTAAGGCGAGAATTACAACACATAAGTCTACCAGTTGCGAGCAACTCTACCCTCATCCCTCCGAAGAGGATATGGGCCCGTTCGGGATGCGGAGAGCACCGAGCACAGACAGAGTGAAACAAACGGAACATAAGCCATTGTTCAAACTTCTCGGTAATTCACGGCTGAAGAAAATTAGTAACAGTGACGCTTCCGAATCGAAAACAAAACGGAGTGTTTTAAATTTTAGAAAAAGCGACGTTTCAAACGCTAAGAACCTTCATGAAAAATATATACCGCTACCTCAGTTGTCGACACCTGAGCACATCTACAGCGAACCTAGACACTGGAATGGACAGTTCGATGATTGTTGTCGACCTCCAGTTTACCAAAGTGTGGAAAAGACGAATGAAGAAAATCAAAAAGGATCAGTCTCTGACAGGAAAATATACAACAACCGACCGCCTTGTTATGAAGAGCTGGCTCAGAGGCTTTCGCAGGAAAAAAACAAGAAGTCAAACCTGCCCATTTCGGAAATTGGTTTAGCAAATAAAATTACACAAAATAACAATAAAGTGGTTATATATTTTGGTGATTCTATTATTCGTAAGCATAGTGAACAAAAGAAGGAAGAAAATAAACAGAACGAGGTCACACCACAAAAAGAGGAAGCAATTTATGCCAATCGTTTGCTAGACGAGACTGCTAATTTAGGATTAAGCAAAGAAGTAGACAAGGGTGGAGGAACACAAATGGTTTCCGAGATTCAAATACCTGAAGCTATTTATGCTGAAGTTAAATCTGAAGATACTAAAGCTGTCTCAGATATTGTGACCATAAATGACGCTACATATAAGAAGGATGTGTTTGGGACAGTGAGTTCTGATGGATTTTTGGTGGTTGAATTTGAGGGTAACTTCGAGAGGGCTCGGCAACTGGTGGACCTTGTCCACGGAGGAGGCACTGACCATCACGAGGCTACAGTTCTTGATGAGGATGAGCTGTGTGACTGGAGTTTCATTCAAGACTGGCGTAAACGGTAAGAATATTATTTATAATACCTAGTTATAGCTATAAAAAGTAGAGACGGTACAGATTGACCTCAATTGCCACCGCTTCTTTCTAATAGCTGTATTAGATCAATTTAACAGTTACGATGCTAAATTGTCGTTCATTAACGACTTGATGTAACATAACTTAATATAAGTATACACTCAAACTAACACAATATCTATTTTATAAAAATTAAGTCAATGCAATTTAGTTTAAATTAGTCGATGAACTCACTGGTTTTTTTTACACAGTAATATATAAGAAATAAAGAATATATGCGTTTAGATATTTTAATATTTAGGAAGTTTGATATCTGTTGTGGACTTCATAGTTAATTACTGGCCATTTAAAAGCCACTTTTATTACCTTTAAAAAGTATTGTATAAATTTGACTTGTTAATTTTGTGACAAGAAAATATATGTATTTTATTTTACTCTTTTTTTGCATCGATTTATGTTATAGTTATAGAGTAGATGCAATAGCTTTCTGCACATAAAGAACCTACATACAAACAATACATATAATATTATCCACCACAATATCACTTACATTCCTTTATAATAATAATTTATATGCAGCAGAATCACGTTGCATTAATCACCCAACTTAGTGACCTATCATTATTTTGTCTTTTGTAAACTAAAAAAAAATACGTAAAAAGTATCTTACATAGTAATTTAAGATATGATCTATCAGTGACACAATTTTCATTCAAATTCATCCAGTAGTTATGGCGTGAAAGATTAACAATCCATAGATACATAGGTATAAGTTTCGCATTTATAATATTACTAGCTGCTCACCCCGGCTTCGCCCGGGTGTACATGTATTATACATATAAACCTTCCTCTTGAATAACTCTATCTATTAAAAAAACCGCGTCAAAATCCGTTGCATAGTTTTAAAGATTTAAGCATACATAGGGACGGCAGACAGCGATAGCGACTTCGTTTTATACTTTGTAATGATAGTGATTAATAGAACTTAATTCCTATAAACTACTAGAGATATAAATTTAAAATTTCTGTTATAACTTTATATTATTACATACATATATTCCTTAAGAACGGTCACTCTATTCTCCCAAATTTGAATTTAAATGAATCTGCATTATCGTAAACATGTACAACATTTATTTGAAAAGAATACGAGCTGAGTTTCTTGTCAGTTCTTAATAGACCTACATAAATAAAGATGTTCTGTGTTTTTGTTCACTGAAAATTCCGCGGAAATCGAGATAACAGATTCACGCATGTAACGCCGCAGTAAACAACTACCTCACTCATCTATACATTTAAATAAAATTGGAATGTCTGTTTGTAATATTGAAATAACCGTTTTTACTACATGCATATGAATCTAAATACGGTATATACAGGAAAATAACATTTTTTACAACTTTTGTCTGTCTGTCTGTTTGTTCCGGCTAATCTCTGAAATAGCTGGACGGATTTTGATGGGCCTTTTATTGGTAGGTAGCTGAGGTAATAAGGAGTAACTTAGGCTACTTTTATTTTAGAAAAATTAAGTCAAATTCCACGCGGATGAAGTCACTACAGCTTGTGTAGTCATAAAATTCATCATCATTATTATCTTATAACAGAAGCCTCTAATTTCTCAAGTTATGTAAACCACACAGTCGGAAAGATGTTGGCACTAATTACAGGCGAACCGGATAACAATCAGTTAGTAGTGGTCGTCGAACTCATGCGACCTTCTTTGCTTTGTACTCCAATGGTAGAAATAATGGCTACACCTTACGACTACAAGCAGAATATTCCCAACGTTAATAATACCAGTGTTGCCATATACTTACTACTGAAAGTGCATTTGAAAAATTTTTGTTCGATAAAGCAACGTTACCAGTGTTGCCATATTAGCATTCTTACTACTGAAACTCATTTGACATTTTTTTCATTCATAAAGGTTCTAGAGATGCAATATTTTAGAAAACCCAGATCGATATAAACATCCATACTTTTGAATACAAATGTTCATATCGTGTGAGGAATCGAACCTGCGACCATCGGAATTCAGGCACTCTGCTAAACCGATATACCACATAGGCCGTCCGCTAGGAATGTTTAATAACTTTGTTCATACACTCCCAAATAAGTAATTAAACTAAATAATAATGAAACATTTGATTGATATTGGTCGATGTGCTCACTCTTATATGGTTGAGTGCAATGATGGCTGGCTCATCTGTCATACTCGTGAACGGGTGCTGCTAATGGGGACTGGTCTGTTCAGGTTGCGAACACTGATTAGATTTTTTGTTTTATACAATAGCATATGCTGGTGGTCACTCTATTCTCCCAAATTTGAATTTAAATGAATCTGTATTATTCTAAACATGTACAACATTTATTTGAAAAGAATACGAGCTGAGTTTCTTGTCAGTTCTTCTCATCTCGAAATCATTCCGAACTGACGGTAGATTTGACATATCATAAGAGTCTGTAATAGACCTACATGAATAGAGATATTTTTAATTGAATTGAATTAGCAATTTTCCAATTTTCTATTTTATAATATACTAGCTGCACCCGCGACTTCGTCCGCGTGGAATTTAACTTTATGTTTCTAAAATAAAAGTAGTAAGTTACTTCTTATTACATCAGCTACCTGCTAAAAGAAGTCCCGTCACAATCGGTCCAGCCATTTCAGAGATAAGCCGGATCAAACAGACAGACAGACAAACAGACAAAAATTAAAAAAAAATGTTATATTGATGTTTCAATATTGCAAACAGACACTGCAATTTTATTTATATGTATAGATTTAATATATATCTTTCGAAAAAAAAATGTAGTCAAGTGGCTTCATATGTACATTTTTTTGTTTATTTGTTGGTTAATCAAGTTTACTTAAACTTTGTTATCAACACCAGTTAAACCACAACCTATAAAACCATCACATCTAACTTATGATATAACATAAAGTTATGTTCAATCTATGAGCGTCTAACGATTGCATTGATTACTGCCATTTCCTATTATATGCATCGGATACGCAAGTTTTTGCAATATTTAACTTCCCTGAGAATAAGAATAGGCGGGGAAAAATGTTGGTGTACTTGGTACGACGTGACGAATTAATTAATAACATTATCGAAGGAAAAATAGATGGAAAGAGAATAGAATAGAATAGAATAGAAAATCATTTATTCAAATAAACTTACATTGAAGCACTTTTGAATAGTCATTACATTTTTTTTAATCTACCGCTCGTTCGGAAAGCTGTCTCATCACAAGAAGAACGAGCAAGAAACTTGCGTGCTGCTCTTTTAAATAATTTTATTATTACTTTACATTTTTAAGTTTAAGTGTGTGAATACAAACCACCAATTAGCACTAATTCAATTAAATACTCAAAAAGAAAAAATATTGAATACATAACCAACTGGTTAAACTATTAATAAGAGGAAATCAGTCATAGTGATTAGAGCAGACCAGTCCCTACAAGCAGCACCCGTTCACGAGTATGACGGATGAGCCAGCCATCACTGCGCTCGACCATATTTTAGGGAGCCCAATGACCCAAAGAGAGGAAGGGGAAGACCAAGACACAGCTATATCAAGCAAATTAAAGAAAAAGTTGGAGTCGTGTCGTATCAACAGCTAGAAGGACTGATAGAAGATCGTGGAAGGTGGCGGGAGCTCCACCGACAAGAGCACAGCTCTCAAATTATGAATGAATGAATGAGAATAAGTGAACATATCTGTTAGCAATTAAAAAACATGAGATTCATGAAATTCCTCCGTGGTTATATAATAGTTGTAATGTTTTTATATCTACTTAATTATCTTTACTTTCTTGCCTGGCATTGTTAGAATTGAATAAGTTATACAGAAATGTTTACACCCACCTGATTGTTACAATCACTAATTAGTATGTTATGTTGGCTCTGGTCTGATTATGTTTTACTTATAAATATATTAAATAAGGGTGTATTTTCGCTGTGAAATTGCGTATTATGAATACTTACTCTATTCATAATTAATGTAATCTAAATATATATAACTCAAAGGTGACTGACTGACTGATATAGTGATCTATCAACGCAAAACCACTGGACGGATCGGGCTGCAATTTGGCATGTAGATGTTATGACGTAGGCATCCGCTAAGACAGGATTTTGATTAATTCTACCCCCAAGAGGATAAAATAGGGGATGAACATTTGTATGAAACTTTGTCAATCTTAAACCGTTCGGGCTGAGACTTTGCATGCATATAGTTACTATGACGTAGGCATCCCCTAAAAAAATTTTCATAAATTCCACCCCTAAGGGGATAAATTAACGCGAGCGAAGCCGCGGACAAAAGCTAGTATTATATATAGTATAATAGCTAAAGCTAGTAAAAGCTAGTACTATATATAATACCACTATACAGTTTTGAATAGTCATTACATTTTTTTAATCTACCGCTTATTCGGAAAGCTGTCTCATCACAAGAAGAACGAGCAAGAAACTTGCGTGTTGCTCTTTTAAATAATTTTATTATTACTTTACATTTTTGAGTTTAAGTGTGTGAATACAAACCACCAATTAGCACTAATTCAATTAAATAGTCAACTAGAAAAAATATTGAATATATAACCAACTGTTTCTATATAGCCGGATGCTGTCTTAAGATCTGCCTTCAAGCGGGATGATCGCCTCATCGAGTGCAGGGCAGGAGATGGGATATACATACATATGATAGTTTGGCAAGGATTTTCGAAGTAGTTCTAGCGCAATTTATAGAGTGTTTTCTGGATCATTTTTTGATAAGCTGATATTGATAAGCGTACCCTTAGTTTTTTTCATGTTTTACTGCGTTATTTAATTCAGTAGATAATTAATATAGTTTTATTTCTGTAATTAAAACTTTGATCGTTTCACCATATTTGTTCAAACATCTTAGTTTAACGTTGAAACTGTGAGTTTTAGTTATAGACTCGTAATATCATTTTATCTATGCTCGTATATCTATGGTTTATGAACTTATTTAAAAAAAAAAACGATGCTATGCTATGTTGTAAGTCATCAAAACACACAGAAGGCCGTGAAGGGCATCCAAGGACGGTACATTAGATATAATGTCTGTCATTCAACAAAACAATTAGTCATTTTCAGCAAAATGTAACTGAAATACCAGAGCCATAGAGTAGATATTCGTTAGAATCACTACAGTGTGGTTGGTAGTTGTTTCGCGTTTGTTTGTAACTTCGCATCATTGTGTTCATGCATGGATGACAATCATCACACTTCGCTTCTTGTGTAGGGTTGCCAGCTATGAAAGTACATATACTACAGTACGAATATTGTTATATTTCATTATAGCAGAAACTTGGGGTACAACGTTTCTGCTATAATGAAATATAACAATATTCTTACGAATATTGCGTGGATGGAGGAGTACGAAATTTCGCACATTTATAATTTATATAGAGAAGAGTGCAAGATACTATTTATTTTTAAATACATTAAATTAATAAAATAATATTACATATTCTATAATAATGTACGGTGCATTTGACACATACACGCACGTTTTTTCACATAAAACCTTAATAAAGTTCAAACTTATAATTTAAATGAATTATGGTCGAATTTCGACCATTCGATTCGTATCCCGAAGAAAAGTAACAATTTTGCTTAGTACGAAGAACTCAAAACTTCGTATTTTGGTTTAATTGGGCTTTTTAAGTTATACTTAGTATTTAGAGAGATTTTCTCAGTAATTTTTAAAGTTTCGTATTTATTACACACTATTTATATTGTTAACTGGGTCTTCGTACCTACGTTTCGACTGGGTTGTACTAGCCGTGGTCATGAGCTGATTCCTTATGTCACAAAAATCGTACCCACTTGTACGAGGATGAAATTGTCCTCGTACCGAAGACCAAAAATCTCGTACTCGAACTTGTACTGCACTGAGATTCTGATACGGTTGGCATCCCTGTTTTTGTGTATCTATGATGTAACTGTTTACTTCACTTTTTAATGTTCTAATTTGATGATTTATCTTTACACGTTGACTTTCGCGCCAATTTTGATTATTTAATCATTTACTGCGAGGAAACTACGGCTTTAGTAGTCTGATACGATTAGAACTATGTGGTAATCGAAGTATAATGTAATAAGCACTTGTCTCATAATACCTTATCTTATTCTAATCAGTTCAACATAATTTAACCATTACTAGCACAAGCGTTACAATGATGATCTGGTGAGTAAAAATTCTTAGTACAAAGTCCTCTTCGGCACTTCGGTCTCACCTACATTTTTGATATTGAATTTGAAAATTTGTATAGTCATATTTTTATTCTACCACTCATTCGGAACGCAGACTCATCACAAGAAGAATGAGCAAGAAACTTGTGTGTTGCTCTTTTTAATAGATGTTTTTTTATATAAATAATTACAGTATAACAAGTAATAGGCATGCGATAATCAGCATAGAATTTGCACTCAATATTAGTGTAATCAGATAATATTGTCAGTGCTATAAATTTAAAGTTTTTCTATAAAAACATTATTATCGTTAACGAATTCTTCAATTTTATAGTAAGCTTTTTCACAAAGGAAGTGATTTGACATTTAAATATTTTTTCTGGCAGATTTATAAAAGACTCTGGTATTTTATTGTAAAACCTTACGCAATTGCCTTAAAACGAATTACTAACTTTAGCCAAACGACATTTAGGTAAAATCAGTTTGTTCTTTTTTTAATAGTTTAAAAATAAACTGTTTCAAACAGGTTGCATACTTTTGTAAGTAACAATATCTAACGTGTTGCTCTTTTAAATAAATGTTTTTTAAAATAAATAATTACACAATAACATGTAAGAGGCATGCGATAATCAACATAGACATTATCTCAATCAACAGACACATTATTTGTGCAATCAGATAATATTCACAGGGTTATAAATTTTAAGTTTTTTCTATCAAAACATTATTATCATTTACAAATTTTGCAGGCAGCTTTAATGAAAAATGTTGCAATACCAGGTACTCTTATGTGACGTAGACAAAGTTGAGCGATCACCTAGTATTTAATAATTAATTAGCATTTACATAATTCTGACTCGAGTGTGGGTTGAACTGCAGTAGGGTTGTGTAGTTGACAATCGAAAGTTCGGAAGAACACTCCTAAAGATGAACTGCATGAACTAGTTCGCAAATCTTTCGCTCTTTAGTTCGTGAGTTTTGTTTGGAAAAGGCAAAGTTTTATTGGACAAAACAAGAACACATTATGACATTTGAAGAGAATGAGGGCAGAGTTTCTTGTTAGTTCTTCTTGGCGAGAACTACTTTAAAAAGTGACAGTAGATTTGATCTCTCGTATCTGTAACAGAATATCAATGAAGATATTCGATTTGGCGGGAATAAATACTTATAATATAAGATGGCCTCGGTAGACTACAGTCGTATAACACAAGCTCTCCTTAGCTTGAGACCAGATAGATCTGTGTGAATTGTCCTGAGATTTTTATATATTAGTATTAATATAAGTCTAGAAGTTGACCAGCAAACTGAAGTTGACTCATGTCGACAGCGAACGAACAAAGAAGACGAACTAATTCGCAAGAGAGCCGCGAACTAAACTAAGTCACTTCAGTTACGAACTACGAACTATTATGAGCAAGTCTACACTATAGTGCTCCCAGTTCTGGTACAGAGCTGTACATCGAAAATCAAGTCCCTCCACTTTCGTTCTTGTTTAGTGAACTTCTTGTTTTTGAAAGTAATAACTCGCTGCAATTTTATCTGTGGCAGTAAAAGTTAAATACTTATATTTTTTAAATAATAATTTATGACGCATGTTATCACATTACATCATTGAATTTTTTACTGGCTTTCAAAAGGTACTGTTGAATGTTACAAACATTTAATTTCGCATTAAACAATTTTTTACCTGAAAGCCGTATAACTAAAGTTTATAAGTGATAATTCGTTTTGTGGAAATAGCGTAAGGTTAACAACAAAATGCTAGAATCTGTCCTAAATCTGCCAGGAAAAAATTCAACAAAACACTGTCTTACATCAAGTATGTATCAACTGGCGTAGTTTTAAAGATTTAAGATCTTAATTTCATACATAGGGACGGACAGACAGCGATAGCGACTTTGTTTACTAAGTTATTACTAAAAAAATGGAATATGTTGTAATAATAAATTATAATAATGTTTTTGTAGAAAAAATCTAACTCATAATTCATAGTGCTGAGAATATTATAAACATACTAGCTGACCCAGCAAACGTTATTTTGTTATATAGATTAGTAATTAAAAATAGGGGTTAGTTATAGAAGGGTGACAATTATGTATGTATTTTTAATGCTACATAAAAAAATTCAACATGAAATTGAAAATTTAATCCAAAAAATAAAAAAAAAGTTAGTGGTGGACAACCCTTATCACTTAGGGGTATGAAATAGATAGTAGCCGATTTTCAGACCTACTGAATATGCATATAAAATTTCATAAAAATCAGAAGTATAAGTTTCAGAAGAGTATAGTAACACATTGTGAAACGAGAATTTTATATATAATACTAGCTTTTACCCGCGGCTTCGCTCGCGTGGTTTCGCGCTTAGAGATGGAATTTATCAAAATCCATTCTTAGGGGATGACTACGTCATAGTAGCTTTATGCATGCACAGTCTCAAGAAAGCCTGATCGGTTTAAAATTGACAAAGTTTCATATAAACATTCATCCCCTATATTATCCATTTAGGGATAGAATTAATCAAAATCCTTTCTTAGCGGATGCCTACGTCATAACATCTACCTGCATGCCAAATTTCAGCCCGATCCGTCCAGTGGTTTGGGCTGTACGTTGATAGATCACTATGTCAGTCACCTTTGAGTTATATATTTAGATTATACAATAAATTAATAATGCACAAAGAATTAAATCGTAACCATATTAGTACCTAGTAAACAAGCTTAAGATTTTATACCATGTGAATAACATGATGTTTAAGAATGTTTTCCCATACCTATTACTATGGGCACTTCCTTAATGGCAGAACATTCTTTTGTTTGTTCTGCACTCATCTCATATTGCAAACTTTACGCCTATTTATCAGTTAATGTACTTTCACTTGTAATTAGTGATGTTCTGTTACATCACAGATTAACTAACGTTCTGACTTTATATTTCGAATTGAATCGTTCATTTTAAACTTGGTTTTTGTAACATAACTCAATTAGTAATCTCAGGATAATTCACACAGCGCCATCTAGACCCAAGTTAAGTTAGCTAAAGCTTGTGTTATGGGTACTAGATAACTTATACAGATACATAGATATTTTTTTCGTAAGTACACATTATACATTCCTAACAACCAGACCGAAACAAACAATCATACTCATTAATACAAATGTTTGTGCCGTGCAAGGAATCGAACCTGCGACCATCGGAAGTAAGACAGTGTGTTAAACCGATAGACTACCGAGGCCGTCGTCAATTGTTGTGTATACAATTGTTTATGATAGAAAGTTGAAACATGTAGGATTGTATAATAGGTACTCGTAACTCAACGTTTATTTGAAAAATACAGTTTCTTGCTCATTTTCAGTTTATTCAGCATTCACCTATTGTGAATATTTGTTTTGTTATTGTAAGATATTTTAAGGTTTCTTAAGGGACGGCATATATAATATATGCTTCATGACTAGGGCCCTCTTTAGACACTGCAAGGTGAATAAGCACATGGCGAAATTAGGCCTTAGGTAATCTATTAAATAATCTGCTAAATTTGCCAAGCAGAAGGAGAAACGTCAATGGACATCCTATGTGGTTGTAGCCCACTAATGCATAAACGAAATATCTCCTTTAGAAAGTTTACATTATGTCCTGAGGAGATAAAAACCATCGCTCCTAAGAATATCCTTCAATTCTTGTCCCTCACGGGTCTAGGTAGCGAACTTTGAATAAGAGCGAGCACAATAGATCTATACAGGTCGCAGTGTTACAGATCTTAGCACCTGACAATAGCCCAAAGCACCCCAATAAAAAAAAGGATCAGCAACACGCACGTAACATTCCTGGTGTCTCAGACATCCATAGGCTATGGTAACCATTTACCATCAGATGGACCGTATGCTGGTTTCCACCAGTACTAGTATAAAAAAAAGGTAAACTTAAACTAAAAAAAAAATAATATATAGTGATGTTCTATAAGGAAGTTGATTGATGTGATTATGTGTGGCAACCACCTTTCATCGAGATGATCAGGATGATATTTTAGTTTCTGGCGGGTAGCGCGACTATCAGCAGCTAGTAATATTGAAGCGATTTTTTTCATAAACTGTGTTTTGGGGGAATTTAGTATAAGTACACTGACATGGCAACACTGTTCATAAGCCCAAAGCAGACTCCCACAAGCGGCAAACATATAAAACTATAAAATTACACGAATTTGACTTCCCCTCCGATCGATCCCCCGTCCAATACAACGGAGATCGATGTTACGACGGCCTGAGCCGAGGTTCGAACCCCTAGTGGTGCCCTCAGATTAAAATCGTATCCATCAGGCGGGAGTTGGCCTTCTGCCACTCCATAAGTCCTTCCTTGGAATGCCATCTGCACTCGCCCCCTATCGTCCGGTGAAGCCGTAAAGGCCAGCTGCGAACAACAGCATTAGAGTAGTCCGAAAAAAAAAGAATTTGACTTCGAGTTTGTGTCTACGTCATTAATAACATGTTAAATTACAGCGATATCTCTTACTTAAGTAGCAACGAACAATTTTAATGTCATAAAACTAAAAAAAATACATATATTTACCTAACCTTTCGGCCATTCTTAGTCATAATGATTAGACTATTTGCTTTTGCAATAGCATATGCTGGTGGTCACTCTATTCTCCCAAATTTGAATTTAAATGAATCTGTATTATGGTAAACATGTACAACATTTATTTGAAAAGAATACGAGCTGAGTTTCTTGTCAGTTCTTCTCATCTCGAAATCATTCCGAACTGACGGTAGATTTGACATATCATAAGAGTCTGTAATAGACCTACATGAATAAAGATATTTTGAATTTGAATAATTTTTTACCACTTTCCCTACCGTCCGCTTCAGCTCAGAGGAACTGGCTAGAAACTCAGCTGCTTCATTTTATGTTATGTTATTTTCTTTTAATAATTTTCATATAATAAATAACAATACAAGAAAATCCAATAGAACACGATCTGTACGTTTATAAGCAGATTGGATGGCCTCTTATCAAGAATGAGAAATCAATTGGTGCCGCCTGCTTGTACGTGTCAGTTACGCTTTCATATTTCGTCGCGCCCTTTCTTCTAGTTTCTTGGATCGCGTCTCTATGGTTTATGTGTCTATGGAAATTATTTTATTTAATATTTTTTTGTTCTTGGAATTTAATAATTCCTTCATAAAATCCTTACTAATACTAATTATGTTACCTGTGCTAATACTATAAATGGGATAGCAACTCTGTCTGTCTATATGTCTCGCTTTTACGACAAAACTACTGAACCGATTAAAATAAAAATTGGTACACAGATAGTCTAGACCCTGAGAAACGTCATAGGCTATTTATTAATGTGAATAAAGGGTTGTGAAGGGTTGATAGGGAAGATGAAAATTTATATGGAAATATCGATAAAATAAATATTTGTTCTTGCTAATCTCTGAAACGGCTTGACCGATTTTGACTGAACTTTCACTCTCATTACATGATCCTGTGTCAATTTTACTCGTATTGTCATAGGTAGCGCGACGAGATAAAGCTTGTATCTTACTAATATTATATACATAAAAGTATGAGTATGGATGTTTGTTACTCTTTCACGCAAAAACTACTGTACGGATTTTGTTGAAACTTTACAGTAATGTTGCTTATACATTAGAATTACACATAAGCTATAAATTCAATCCGGGTGATAGTGCTCGCATAGCTAGTCATTATATTCATTATCATCCTAAGTCCAAAACAAAGTTGCTCTCGCTGTCTGTCCATAGTGATGGACAGACAGAGAGACAGTAAGATTTAAGCATACATAGTGATGTATGCTTAAATCTTTAAAACTACGCAACGGATTTTGGAGCAGTTTTCTTAATATATAGAGTGATTCTAGAGGAAGGTTTATATGTATAATACATGTACACACGGGCGATGTAGCTAGTAGCTTATACATCAGAATAACATATAAGTTATAGATGTAATCCATATGATACCGTGGTACAGCTAGTTATATATAAAATGTCTGTTTGGTTGTCAGTAACATTTCTATACTTATCTTTCCTGGAAATGCATATGTACAGACAATAATATACTTCCGTATTAGCATTTCTTTCCGCAATTATATACTGTAATGAAGTTAATTTATACGTGTTGAATACATTATTAATATAACACGTGAAGATACGGCCACGTGCTGCTTAGTGTTAATATATGTTTGTTTGTGACTACGTAAATTATAAGAATCATCAATAACTTTCCTTTATCCTATTACTAGCTTATTCAAATTCAAAATATCTTTAATAATAATAATAATCTCAGGACAATTCACACAGCGTCATCTAGACCCAAGTTAAGCTAGCTAAAGCTTGTGTTACGGGTACTAGACAACTGATACAAATACATAGATATTTTTTTTCGTAAATACATACATATTATACATAGAAAACACCCAGACCGACATAAACAATTGTACTCATGAATACAAATGTTTGTGCCGTGCGAGGAATCGAACCCGCGACCATCGGATGTAAAGCGGTGTGCTAAACCACTAGACCACCGAGGTCGTCATATCTTTATTCATGTAGGTCTATTACAGACTCTTATGATATGTCAAATCTACCGTCAGGTTGGAATTATTTCGAGATGAGAAGAACTGATAAGAAACTCAGCTCGTATTCTTTTCAAATAAATGTTGTACATGTTTACAATAATACAGATTCATTCAAATTCAAATTTGAGTGACCATCAGCGTATGATATTGCAAGAGCAAATAGTCTAATCATTATGACTAAGAATGGCCTAAAGGTTAGGTAAATATACTTATTTTTTTTTATTTTTATGACATTAAATTGCAAAAGTAAATAGTAAAATAGGAAAATTAAATAGAAATAATCATTATTCAAATAAATTCATTACAAGCACTTTTGAATAGTCATATTTCGATTCTACCACTCATTCGGAATGCAGATTCATCACAAGAAGAACGAGCAAGAAACTTGGGGGCTGTTCAAGTATTACGTAAGCAGATTTATCACAATTATTTACCCCTCATCCCCCGTTGTCAGCAAAAGTAAGCAAAGCTCTTACCCCTCCCCCCATGCTTACGTAAACATCTCTCAATTAATGTATTGTTTTTTTAACAAAGACAATGTGAGGGTTGCCATTCGTGTAAAAAAGTAAATTACGACCGATGACGTAATCATCATACAGACTCCCCCACCCCCATGTCATCCAAAATAAGCAAAGAAAAGACCCCCCCGCCCCCCTATAGTGCTTACGTATTACTTGAACGGCCCCTTGTGTGTTGCTCTTTATAAATAAATAAAATGGTAAAACAGTAAAGTAGCAGTCATTCAGCAGGTGTCACAAACGACGTAATGCACCTGATGGTGAAGATTGCAGGTCACAGGCGCAATTTACGATTAGATTCGCCTTACGCCATCCGCCTCGCCGTCTGTGAGATTGTCTGTGCCGGTGTTGGTCACGCGATACTATCTTTATCAATTCGTTTATTATACCCAATCTCCTTAACCAAATTTAACAATAGTTAAATGACCTACTGTTTCACAATCTTTGAGTTTAGTAATATGCAATCGGCAGATGTTTGATAACAATCATAGTAACTCTGGACGATTCACACAGCGCCATCTAGTTCCAAGCTAAACTGTACTTGTATTTATATATTAATAATTATAATAAGTCACACAAACACACAGATAAAGGGGGGAAAGATGATTGTTAGTAATGAGGGTTGATGTCCATGCGGTTCCTCCTAGAAACCATAGTGATAAATTCCTGGTGAATTTGTCATGATGGGCTACCCTGACCTCATGCTCATCCTATCATCTCTCACTGGTGCCCCGCCAGCGTAAACCGTCAATGCAAATTATTCCATTTTCATCCACTAAAAATAAATACACACACTTACTTGGTTTCGGTCCGTAAGTGTGGTGAAAAAACCAGCAAAAGCTGAGAAAATGCTACAATAGTATAAATAATAATAATAATCTCAGGACATTTCACACGGCGTCATATAGACCCAAGTTCAGCTAGCTAAAGATTGTGTTACGGGTACTAGATAACTGATATAAATACATAGATTTTTTTTTCGTAAAGACATATTATAAATCGAAAATACCCGATACCAACAATCATACTCATGAATACAAAATGTTTGAACCCGAGACCATCGGAAGTAAGGCGGTGCCACGAAGGCACCGAGGCCGTATCATTAAAAAAAACTATACATTAAACGTTTCTCCACCAGGCCATCGAGCGGTTGCCGACCCTCTGAAGAGAGTGCGTGGTGCGGCGGCGTGTCGGGCGCGCGAGCACTGCGCGTGCGAGTGGCGACCGCGGGCGCGACCCCCGCGCCGGCCCACGCGCGCCGCCTGTCCCCCCCGCCGCACGCGCACCGCGCCACCACCCCGCCGCCGCCCTCTTCGCCCAATAAACGTAATTCTTTTTTTTTTCTTAGCTTGGACAATTCATCCCCATTCAGTTATTATTTACAACTAGTTTTACCCGCAACTTCGTCCGCGTGGATTTTAACTTTATTTTTCTAAAATAAAAGTAGCCTAAGTTACTACTTATTACATCAGCTACCTCCTTATTACCATCGCTAGACCACCGTCATTACAATTACCAACTAAAACTTTGCACCATTCCCACAGCCCACCATGAAGAGCCTCCAGCAGTGACTTCGGAAACCCCAAGCACTGCTCAGCTGAAGGCTGTAAGTGCTGTGTCGCAGCTGACTGTGGCCAGTGCCCCAGTACGGAGTGCTCCAGCGCAGAGCAGCTACGCATTGGAGCGACGTCCGAAGCATGACCATCATCATCGGTCTCTGGAGACTGTGCCGGCTGTTCAGGTAAATGTTGGGATCGAACTTCTTAGCATTCCATGAATTTACTGAATCTGGAAGAGGGAGAGGGTTGGGATCGAACTTTTTAGAAAAGAATGACCTATTTCTATTTCTTACCATTCCATGGATTTCTTCTTCTTCAATCGTTCGCTCTTGGCAGAGTGGTTGTGGCTTTCATGATGGTATATCTTGTGGTATTGTATCGTTGTGGTCCTTGGCAGAGCTCCTTGCAATTTGCCTCCACCTGGTACGGTGTTTGGCTGTACAAGAACGTTGTACAATGGACTGCTGTGTAGCCGTTCTTATAATTAATTATATTAATAATTTATACATGTATTTACTGAGACGGAAAGAGAGAGAGGGTTGGGATCGAACTTCTTAGCACTCCATGAATTCACCGTGCTGGGTCCATCGTCTGGCAGAGAGGGAAACTCCAAACCGGGAGTTTTTTCAAAAATTTTAATTCATTTTTAACAAATTTACGCAATTGTGGAGTCTTACCACGAATAATTTAATGTCACCGTTATATTTTTTGGTTGTTCTCAAAATAAACGGAAATCTAGTCTTTAAAAGTACAGTATAATATGATGTGCCAGCAGGGGTGGCCTTAGAGTGTGGCGAACAGGGCAATCTCGCTCTCTGGCTCTTGCAGGGGCCTCGCATAACCAAAGCAAATTTTAAACAAACAGTGAGTGACACTCTGCCGAGTGGCAAGTTGCAAAAACTTCTCAATTTTGGGCATTTAATCGCAAATGAACAAAATTACCAACACCAAAATATAAATTAAAAAAAAACTATTTAAAAAAGAATGTACAATACGGCATAGTCTTTTTGAATCAGCGGAAAATTTTCGCATCACATACTTTTCACGTAGGCCCTCGCAAATTCCGGATCCTAGCAATGGGTAAGGTAAGGCTGCCAGTGTGTGACAGTATGAAATTATTGGCTAATTGACCTCTTTCCAAGCCGTAAGTACTTTAAAAGGTTACTTTAAAAACTACATCATAGAACCGCATTGACCACAGACTCTTAGCGACCTTTGTGGTGTTATCTGGTTTACATACATGATTTACTGCTATTAGGTAATTGGATCTATTCTTTATAATGTGTCAACTAAACTATCACAGATCTTGTGGTTTCAAGGTTGTGGTCACAAGATCTCATTTAAAGAATGCACTGAATATTATATAATAACTAGCTGACCCAACAAACGTTGTTTTGCTATATGAATTAAAATCGCCATTAAAAAATAGGGGTTGGTGATAGAAATAAACTAATTACAAGCACTTTTGAATAGTCATATTTTGATTCTACCACTCATTCGGAATGCAGATTCATCACAAGAAGAACGAGCAAGAAACTTGTGTGTTGCTCTTTTTAATAGATGTTTTTTTATATAAATAATTACAGTATAACAAGTAAGAGGCATGCTACAATCAACATAGAAATCGCTACGCACTCATTATTAGTATAATCAGATAATATTGTCAGTGCTATGGATATAAAGTTTTTCTATAAAAATATTATTATCGTTAACGAATTCTTCAATTTTATAGTAAGCTTTTTTACAAAGGAACTGTTTTATTAGACATTTAAGTATTTTTTCTGGCAGATTTATAACAGACTCTGGTATTTTATTGTAAAACCTTACGCAATTGCCTTAAAACGAATTACTAACTTTAGCCAAACGACGTTTAGGTAAAATCAGTTTGTTCTTTTTTTAATAGTTTAAAAATAAACTGTTTCAAACAGGTTGCATACTTTTGTAAGTAACAATATCTAACGTCTTAGACACCAACATTATTCGAATACTGGTTCAATTCTGTACTGATTTTATAATTATATTGTCATTCAATTATAATTTATATTTAGTTGTAATAACGTCTAAGTTTGTTAGTATCGATGTCAACGGGTCACTGCGCCGGGCCGCATGCTTAGTAGAGTAATTCGGTGATTGCTCGTACGCACGCTATTCGGCCATCAGTATTACGGGATCCAACGGTGAACAGATCATTATGATCAAGTGTTCTGTTATTATCGATCAATTTTGTTTTGAAATAGGCTTTTGGCAGATTCAGGTTGCATGCTAGTCAAATTTAACGCCTAATGTGGTTTAATTTTAGACCTGTACTTCTTTGACGGTTTTTGTTTACTTTTACTGATTAAGTATGATGTATAACATCATACTTAATCAGTAAAAGTAAACAAAGTAATATTAAAAATCAACAAAATTTATTTCGTTAACACCATGTTTACTTCATTGCATAGTATAAAACAAAGTCGCTGTCGCTGTCTGTGCCTATGGGTTATTATTCTGTAGCTGTTTTTTTGCACTATATACTTATTATTAACTAGCTACTCGCCCCGGCTTTGCCCGGGTGTACATGTATTATATACATAAACCTTCCTCTTGAATCACTCTATCTACTAAAAATTACTTCATAATCCATTGCGTAGTTTTAAAGATTTAAATAAGCTTAAATCTTTAAAACTACGCAACGGATTTTGAAGCGGTTTTTAATAGATAGAGTGATTCAAGTGTTTTTTATTCAAGAGGAAGGTTTATATATATAATACATGTACACCCGTGCGAAGCCGGGGTGGGTAGTAATATAGCTAGTAATTATATATAGTTATTGAAGCCTTCTCTTAAGCATAATATTGTCTGAATCAGGAAGCTCTACTGTAAGAGTAGAGCAAGTAAATTTCCGTCCATTAATGAATCTACACCCATATTTTGACACGTGTTTCGTCTCTGAACGAGGGATTATAAAGCATTGAATAGAGTTCGAATATAGCTTGGAAGCCTAGTGTTGACTCTTCGGCGACCAAACTGCGACTAAATAGATGTGATCGCTGTTAGAGAAGGTCGTAACGGTAGTCGAGTTACCACACCGAATATTTGTGGTCTCACACTTGCTAATTGTAGCGGAATTAAACAAAATAATATAAATCCATCAAGTAGCTAATATGTTGACCGTATTATGTTATTTGCCTACAAAAAATTAAGTCTTAACAGAGTGACTTCCTTTGATCAAATAACTAGATACTTAACTCAGTGTTATAAGGTTCCAATTAGCATTTTAACGATATGATCATAAAGTTAATTTCTGCAAATTACATGAGGGTTTCCATAACAGGTGCGCGTCATTAAACTTTTTAACATTTAAAGATCTCAAAGATTACATTTTATTTCCATATGACATCAAATGTATCGTTCATTTATAGGAGGATAACTATAAATGTAACAAAGAAAAACTTGCGTGGGTAACTCATTCTCACCTATTCCACCCAAGCAGCTAGTATTTTAAACTGTATATTGGTTATAGAGTGCAGATTCGGCAATGAGGATAAGAGGCATAACGTCTTAGTCCTCTGGTCGCACGGGTGTCACGTGATAATAGTGTTGCCAACATTTTTTGACAAAAAAAACTAAACTGGTTTGGATAGGAAAAAAATAAAGTATTTGGAAAATAAAGTATTTTTCGAAATGTTATGTTTTTATTGCTTTAAAAACGTATTTTTGCGTGCTTTTAACACTAGACTTATGACAAATGTCACAACTCACAATTGACATGTAACATTTCGTTCAGTAATTATAAATCGTTAAGTACCCATAATGAGTACTTTGTTTTATGCATAGTAAAGATTGAAAATAAAGTATATTTGCATACTTTATTTGTATGTAAAGTGTATAATTACCAAAAATAAAGTAGGATGCGTTATTATAAAGTATGGTTGGCGACCTTACTTGATAATGGTATCTATGACACTTGTTATACCACTTATGCGAGTAGAGGATGAAATTGTGATTCCTTTTATCCTATAATTTCATGGCATCTGCACTCTACAACCGAAAGTTAAGACTAAGATGTTCTGACATCCTGTGATGTTCCTATTGCTTTTATATTCAAATTCAAATTAAAAAATCATTTATTCATGTAGGACATTTTAGCCGCTTATTAACGTCAAGTTTTTACATTATATTTTTCTTCCCTACCGACCAGTTCGGTATATAGATCCAATTGAGAAGAACTGGCAAGAAACTCAATTGAATTACTTTTTTTTTTAAATCCAGTTTATTTACCATGCATAGGTATTTATATAGGTGTCTATGTCTAACATTAAATGAATATCCCGAACATGAAAACTATTGCCATGCACGCTCGCCATTCAAGTAATCGTTTAGTGAGTAATAGGCCTTGCTCAATAAGTATGATTTAACAGATGTTTTGAATTTATTTATGGGTAATTCCAATATATCCTTTGGTATTTTATTGTAAATTTTTATACCTATTCCCATAAAAGACCTATTGACTTTTTCTAAACGATACTTGGGGACAGTAAGTTTGTCTTTAAATCTAGTATTAATATTATGAATATTGCTGTTTTTTGTTTTTTGGTATAGGTATCGCTTACTATCAGATGGGACGTCAGCTAGTTTGCCACTTCTATTATGTACAAATTTAAAAAAAAGTAATAAGAAGTAGTGAATGGCATAACTATATTATATATATAAAAATTACGTGTCACGTTGTTTGTTTTTTTTATGGTTGATAATGGAATGGTGTCATCGCTTACGGTAACGGTATACGCTGGCGAGGAAGTGGACGATGTTAACTCAGGTCAGATAAGGTCAGGTCAGTTAGCCCATCGTGACAAATTCAGCAGGAATTTAACATGATGGTCTCCAGGTGGAGGTCAACCTGACATGGTACATTGCTGGCAATGGGGTTTATCAATTCACATTAATAACAATCGCCTTCGCCCCTCACGTTGTTCGTCCGCGATGGACTCCTAAACTACTGAACGGATTGCATATTTGATTTGCACATTGTGTGCAATTTGATCCAACTTGAAAGATATAGCTATAGCTTACATCTTACACCCTTAAATAAATTCAAAACATCTGTTAAATCATATTTACTGAGCAAGGCCTATTACTCACTAAACGATTACTTGTATGACGAGCGTGCATGGCAATAGTTTTCATGTTCTGGATTTTCATTTAATGTTAGACATAGACACCTATATAAATACCTATGCATTGTAAAAAATTGAATTAAAAAAAAAGTAATTCAATTTAGTTTCTTGCCAGTTCTTCTCAATTGGATCTGTGTACCGAACTGGACGGTAGGGAAAAAAAATTCTAATGTAAAAACTTGACGTTCATAAGCGGCTAAAATGTCCTACATGAATAAATGATTTTTGAATTTGAATTTGAATTTGAAATTGAATATCAATTTATAGTCGCAATATTATTTTATTAAAGAACCTTAGCCACAGCATCGTGTGGCCGGGTATGCTAGTTAGATTATATAATATAGATATTAAATAATAAATAGTTAACTTAGTTCTTTCTAATTCGTGTGCTACGGTATTTCTACCCCCCCCCCCCCCCCCCCCCCCCCCCCCCCCCCCCCCCTCCGATCGATCCCCCGTCCAATTCAAACGGGGAGCGAAATTACGACGGCCTGAGCCGAGGTTCGAACCCCTAGTGGTGCCCCCAGACTAAACTCGTTTCCGTCCGGCAGGAGTTGTCCTTCAGCCGCTCTATAAGTCCTTCCGCGCGTTTGGAGTACCAACTGCACTTGCCCCCTATCGCCCGGTGAGGCTGTAAAGGCCAGCTGCAGCCAACAGCATTAGAGTAGTCCGAAAATGTTTTTCTTTAAGTAACTTCGTGTACTTTCTTATAGTAGAATGAATGAACAGTTTATTTAGAAGTAATAACACTTGAAGCATCTTATTAATTAACAGCCACCATCGCACCAATTATTACAATAATTACCCGCTCCGTAACGGCGAAAGTGTTGCCACAAAAAATAAATGAGCATTGTCTCTGGATCCCACGATCTCGTGATAGGGAAAAGCGTAATCGGTGGGAAGTTTAAAAATTGTCTGAAAGCGAAAGTGCGACAATAGTCGCAATGTTACGATTACAATAATTTTATAAGAATTATTACGTTTAAGAAAATGTTGCCAGCTTTAAAAATAATAACAGAACCTACTTATTATACATGTTTGTTTAACCAATTACCTAAGAAATGCTTGATAACCATCTGTTTAATAGGGTATCTTCTTTTAAAAATATGAAATGTTGTGCTCACAGTTTTATCCACGTTAAATTTTAATATAAATTATAGCTTATGTTATTCTGATGCATAGTAATATTTCTGTATACCTTCATCAAAATTCCATTCAATAGTTTTTGCGTGAAAGAGTAACAAACATCCATAAACTTACAAACTTTCGCATTTATAATATTTATTAATATGTTTGTAACAAATTTGTAGTATGTAAATATGTTTTTAACAAAATTAATTCAATCAGCAGACATGACTTAACAACGCTAGAAGTGGCATCGATATATTTTTGTTTTATTTTATATTAAGGGTGTTGGATTATGAATTCTTATAAAGTAATAAATAAAATAGAAAGTGGACTGTATTTATTGAAAAGAAAGTAATTTTTGGAAAAGGAAGGAGAAATACGATTTCACCCGGGAAAAACGTATTCCACACTCCGAAACCAAAACACCCCAAAGTAAGCAATGTAACACCAAACTTACTCACCTTCGTTCAGGAACGTCCCGATGTGTAGTACAGTTTAGTGGCCACGTACTCCAGAGTGTATATCTTAATAAAAACAATTATATTGTAATAATTAAATCAATAATTTCATTGTTTTATATAGTTAAAAATACGGAGCGTCCTTTTATTCCAGTTCTTTTTTTTTTCAATTGTTTTTTTATTCTATATTCGAAATTTAAGTGGCCACATATTTTTATTTGTAGCCAGTATTACCAAGCGCTCATTGCTCCAGTAAGCAAGCCGGTGATACAACCTGCTTAGACTAAGGAAGTTCGGAATGCAGAACAAAGGGCTACGTTGTTGATTACAGAATGGTCGGGAATGCAACAGTAGTTCCGATGAGAATCGTTCCTCTGGACATGCGTCTATGTCTGACAGTGGAGGAGCCGAGGCCGGGCGTGAGGAGCCTAGGAGGAATCGGCAGCCACCGCACACCAGAACTAAACATCGACCACATGGCAAGGTATTATTATCACAATTAAATCCGGATGTTAGATATTCTCTTTAGTCACTCTGAGTTCATGACTAAACTCAAAAGTTGATGTTCCCAGTCACATCTCAATAGTGTTTAAATTTGCATGTGATCATATTGATATGTGTAATAGTAGCAATATAATGTTGGAAATCAAATAAAATAAATCAATCAAACAAAAATATTCATGAAGACGTTTTAGATGCTTGTGAACGACAAATTTTGTCATTCATCATTGCCTTGCTATTATCCCATTATTTGGGTTCTGCGCAGAATGTCATTCTCTACCACTGATCTCTATCGGCCGTCAAATCTGAGCATACTCTCCTTTTATTCATATCATCGCTCACACAATCATCTTTTTTAGGGCGTCCTTTCCCTTTCCATCTTCCCCATCCACGTTCATATTATACACTTTCCTTAAGACATGATCCTCGTTCCTCCGCATAACATGCTCATACCATCTCAATCGGTTACCTCGCAACTTGTCTATAACTGGCACAACTTTCAAACTTCCTCTTATATACACATTCCTTATTCTGACAACCCTGGTTACCCCAAAAAGCCATCCCAGAATTAGCATTTCTGCCACATGCACACGCCTTTCCATCACGATCTCCTTTACGGGCCAACATTCAGATCCATACAAAATGACAGGTCTTATGATATATTTATAAACTTTACCCTTTAATTTCAAGGGCAATCGAGGGTCGCATACCGTTACCGACCTGTCGACATTTCATCCATCCAGCAACGTGTGAGCGTCAATTTTTGTAATTAATATTATTTTCCCTACCATCCAGTTCAGATACAGATTTAATTGAGAAGAACTGACAAATTAAAGCCAGTTTATTTACAATGTATATTTATATAGGTATCTATGTCTAACATTAAATGAAAATCCCGTGCATGAACAACTATTGTTAATAAATTAAATACTCCGTTAGCTGCAGTCGCCGTGGCCTGGGGGTGGAGGTCTCGAAGATATCAGATCGGCGATCAAGCAGCTGACACTGAGATCTCGTGACAGTAGCAGTACAGCCACAAGTGGTGCTTCCAGTGCGGGTGGCGGGAGTAACAATGGAGCACAAGGTAAGTCTATTAAAGATAATATAATTATATTCATAAGAATTGTTATACAAGCACAAGATTATTATTATCATTAAAGATAATGTCAGACGAAAAACATTAGCCATAAGAATGTCAAATAAGTAGCAATGTTTATGTACACTGATTTTGAGATTATGCGATTTAGACAAGAGATATTAAAAATAAAATGTATTAAAGAAGAATTATTATTAAGTATAGTCATAGCAAATGTTTATACTAGAGATGAAACGGATAGCAGTTTGGCCGGATACCGGATATTCGGCCAAACATGTGACCGAATAGCCGGATATCCGGCGGAACTTATCTAACTAATAAATTCATTTTCTTTCTATAACAGTCATTTACTATTGAGTGATTAAAAATTTAAAACTAAAACTAATTTTATTCCTTAAGTAAATACTAAGACTAACTAAATAAAGCACATAATTACTTAAAAAAATAATTGTTTTTAGCCAGATATTTTTTTTAATTCGGCCGCATGCCTATCCGGCCGTATAGTAGTCATCCGATATTCGGCCGGATAGTATTAAAGCCACCGGATAGGCCGGATACAGGATGTCCGTTTGACCTCTAGTTTATATGCTACAAAACTTTAAAAAATTTAAGCAAAATTTTTTTTTTAAATTTTAGTATTTTAAAATAAATTTGTAGCGTATTAGAGGGTTATGAAGTAAGGTAGGCATAAATTACCGTTTGAAAATATATTTGAAGCTTTGTAGATAGATAGAAAAAAGGTAGACCTTTTAATTTAGCGTATGTGGTTCTAAATATAACATATGACTAATAATATTTAACGAGAAAGGAAGTCGTTATATAGAGGATGCTATTATTTCAGAGAGTGGTAGCGCGGCAGAAGCTCGTCGGCGCCGAGCACCTTTGGTCAGGCAGCCGTCGCTCGACACCGTCTGTACCAACGTTACAAGCGCAGATGAATTCGTGTGGGTGGACTCACATAACAGGTTTGTACATAAAAACACCTTCTTTAATATTATCATTATCTACATTGTACTAAAAATAGCACTAAATAATAAGTTTCTGAACGAGAGAAATTGTATTTACATGAAAAAGCACACGCCATTATAATTTAATAATAATAAAGATATTTATACAGCATTACATCAATATTCATGTTAAATCTCAGGACAATTCACACAGCGCCATTAAGACCCAAGTTAAGTTAGCTACAGCTTGTATTATTGGTACTAGATAACTTATACAAATACATCAATATTTTTTGTAAATGCATACATTATATATATAGAAAATACCCAGACAGATACAAACAATCATACTCATGAGTACAAATAAATTGTGCTATGTGATGTAACTTATACTACAGCGCTTTTCAGTGGAGCCACCAAAGAATGCATTCATTCAGATAACAAAAGAAAATAAAACGATTTATAAATCGGTATAAGAATTAATGTATAAATAAATACAATAAAGTAATAACCAATCCGTCATACTCGTGAACGGGTGCTGGTTGTGGGGACTGGTCTGTTCGGGTTACGAACACTGATTAGACTTTTTGCTTTAGCAATAGCATATGCTGGTGGTCACTCTATTCTCCCAAATTTGAATATAAAATGAATCTGTATTATTGTAAACATGTACAACATTTATTTGAAAAAAATACAAGCTGAGTTGCTTGTCAGTTCTTATCTCGAAATCATTCCGAACTGACGGTAGATTTGACATGTCATAAGAGTCTGTAATAGACCTGCATGAATAAAGATATTTTGAATTTGAATTTGAAAAAAATAAAACATGAATTTATGAAATAAATTTTTGTATATTTTAATTTTCGTTAAATTAACTTGACACCAAGTAGTATGTTTCAAATTATTATTCAAGAAATAAAAACCGTGGTTAAGGAATTATTGTAGTGTTATGTTGTAGGTTAGTTGAATTGCGGCGCGTACCATGGACGGCAAGCGAAGTGAGCCGTGCTCTTCAAGCGGGACGCTGCAGAGAGATTGCACATCGAATGGCTCCGGACACGCCGCCTCGACTAGCCTATCTACTACAGAGGTATTTAATAATAACAATATTAATAGATTTTTTTTAGATTTTTAGATTTATTTATTTGCCATGTAAAAACAGGTTACATGACATAAATTCATATAATAATAATAAGATTAAGATTAGATTCTGCCCGCATTGTACGCTGGTTTCTCTCCCTGGGGCCCTGAACGCCGGCCGACTGTGCTTCTGCCAGGGGTATGTTGCTATCTCCTCTCCTTAAGAGGGGAGATGAGAATTTTTGGAAAAAAAAAATATATAACGAATCTACATTCCACTACAAAAGGCTGTTATCTTAGATACATGTGCAATAGTCCGTCGCTTCCTAAAAGTTAGAGAATGAACCGTGCGACCATCGGACGTAAAGCGGCGCGCTAGACCACTAGATCACCGAGGTCGTTAAATTCGTCGTATTTCTTAATTAATTCATATGTAACTCACCAAACAATTCTCAGGTAATCTTGAACTGCATCTAGAAGAATTTCTGATCTGATCTGATCTGTAAAATGTGTATTAGCACTGGAAATTTGTATGTTAAACTGCATCTAAAAGAAGTTCTGGTCGTTACCATTTAACAAAGACTTGTTACATATGTCCTATCGAAAAGTGCTTTAGAGCAGAACCAGAACTTGCACGCGCCTAAGATTGAACGAGGACGCAATATCCCAATTTCAATATATTGGTTAGACAGTTTTAATGAGAATATTGTTAATATCATATTAAATCTGTAATGTGTATTAGCACTTATAATTTGGATGTTAAACTGCATCTAAAAGAATCTCTGGTCGTTACCATTTAACAAAGACTTGTTACATATGTCCTATCGAAAAGTGCTGTAGAGCAGAACCAAAACTTTTTTATCATAGTTACTAAGAATTTAATGAATCTGTATTGTAAACAAGTACAACATTTATTTGAAAAGAATACGAGCTGAGTTTCTTGTCATCTATTATGTCCGTGAACCAACAGTATATTTACTAACAGTAACTTTGTATGTAACAATAATCTTTTAATTTTATCTTCACAATACTCCAGGGCACTGGTGCGAATAGCTCGGGAAGCCCAGCGACTGTCGCAAAACTTCGGCTTTTGTTCGAAACATGAGATCGCTGGCGCCTTCAGAATTGTTTTGAGCACACCGTTAGCTGACTCTTGCATAAAGGTAATATATTATTATATCATCAGCTTCTTTCTCTTCCTAGGCAGGGTACTGACTAGCCTAGCTGATGTCGGTGATTGAGTTTCAAAAGGATTAAGGCTAATAAGTTTTATGGCCGAATAAGCACTTTATAAGATGTCATCGTTATATATATTCGGATGGAAACACTAGAATCAATACGAGGATTTATGTACTTTAATATAATAGTCACTAAAGTTCTACCAAACTTCTTTAATCTAATTGTTAGTTAGTTATAATACATATTAGTTCCAAAATGTTAACTAGATGTCGCTGTGTCTATATGTACAATTTCTACATCGCTGTGGCAAGATCTTTTTGCATTATGTCTTATGACATAGTACCTTTTGTAATCAGAGAGAGAGAAAGAGAGGACAGTTCTGTACTATCCTTGGGTTTCATTTACCTAAGATCTAGTACGGTTAAGATCATTAGTACTGCACTAAATATCTTATTACGGAATATACACAGTTCAGTACTATCCTAGAGTTTCATTTACCTAAAGGGTCTAAGATCTAGTACAGTTCAGGTCATCAGTACAGCACTAAATAAAACTACTAAGAAGATTCTATCATCATCATCATCATCTCAGCCCGGAAGACGTCCACTGCTGAACATAGGCGTCCCCCAAAGATCTCCACGACGATCGGTCCTGGGCTGCTCGCATCCAATGCCTTCCAGCCGTCTTGACCAGATCGTCGGATATTCTATACAAGTTAATTAATAATGCAGTGATTTTTTAAGAGAAAACTTTAATCAGAAAGACATATTTATGTATTTTATTTACCAGGGTTGTCAACGGGCTGCAACTATGTATGCAACTTCAGGCAGTGCAGCGAGGCGGCTCGGTTCCGCCGCTAGAGCGAGGACCAGCCTTGCCCCAGGCCGGTTTCAGAGGTGGATGCTGGATGTACGCGTTGCTTCGTTTGTACACGAGTAAGTAATTTTATCCAACGTTACTTTTCTCATTTTATCCAACGTTAGACCTCACTGATCTAGCACACCGCTTTACTTCCGATAGCGGGTTCGATTCCTCGCACGGCACAAACATTTGTACTCATGAGTGATTGTTTGTATCCATCTGGGTGTTTTCTTAGTATAACATGTATTTATGAAAAAATATCTATGTATTTGTATCAGTTGTCTAGTACCCGTAACACAAGCTTTAGCTGGCTTGACTTGGGTCTAAATGGCGCTGTGTGGATTATTCTGAGATTAATCCACACAGCGCCATCCGCGTCGAATTTAACTTTATTGTTCTAAAATAAAAGTAGCCTAAGTTAATCCTTATTACATTAGCTAAGTTAATCCTTATTATATTAGGTAGCTAAGCTACCTGCCAATAAAAGTTCCGTTAAAATCGGTCCAGCCATTTCAGAGACTAGCCGGAACAAACAGACAAACCTAAAATAACATTTTTGTCAATTTTTGCGTATCTGACACAAAAAATGTAAAAAATGTTATACTCATATGCATGTAGTAAAAAACGCTTATTTCAATATTACAAACAGACACTCCAATTTTATTTATATGTATAGATTATTTTATCCATCATAGTAGAAATTTGCAGTATACCAGATAAATAGACTTAACTTGTTTCTTCTCTCTTCTTTTTTAAAGTTACACTATGTACATATGGACGTACTCAATTCATCCACAGATACGCAGCTATATATCTATGTGCTGGTATAGAGACGTTGCTAGAAGAGATAGCACTGATCTCCAGCAGTGGCGCAAGTAATGGACCCATTACTCCTGCTGCTGTGGACCACGCCGTTGCTAATTGTGCTGACCTCTGGGGACTTTTACAGCCTTATAGCCATCTAAATGCCGGCAGGATAGCGTCAGGTAAACAGAAAAGAACAGTCTTTTATTTACAATAACACTGATATCTCTAAAGCAGTGATTCTGACGACGTGACTATGACAAACTGCAAGTGGTCTACGACAGATGACATCTTGATGTTTTTAACACTAAACTTTACGACAGTTTGAAATTAACAAAAAATCAATGCCAGGTAAGAATGGGGGGTCTACCCAAAACCGAAAAATATGGCAAGGGGTATACGACACAAAAAAGTTTGGGAACCTTGATCTAAAGCATAGCAGCTGCCTCTAGTCTAGCGGTTTAACATACCGCCTTATTTCCGATGGTCGCGGGTTCGATTCCTCACACGGCACAAACATTTGTGTTCATGAGCACGATTGTTTGTATCGGTTTGGGTGTTTTCTATGTATAGTTGTATGTATTTACGAAAAGAAATCTATGTATTTGTATCAGTAATCTAGTACATAGAACACAAGGTTTATCTAGCTTAACTTGGGTCTAGATGGCGCTGTGTGAATTGTCCTGAGATTATAGGTAGAAATTAAGTTATGAAAAAAGAATTAGATCTACATGTTTTACAGGGGCACTGTCACTTTCTCGGTGGGAATCGATGAGTTCTCTTGGCTCCGGATCATCATCAGGCGTATCTAGACCAGAGCACAGGCAACTTGGACTCAGTCAAGACTCAGGGATCACTACCAATGGTTCGGGTAAGTTATGATTTGTCTTTTTTATCTGTAAGCTCTTGGGATAACACTCTTGCAAATCCGCGCTGGTTTATTACCTAATTCTAAGGAGCGGTGGCAGAGCGTTGGTAGAAATTTGAATAAATCATTACATACTCTGCCTTACTTAAGTAGTTACATTGGTGGTTTGGGGTTAGTTAGTTATTAGTCCACATTGCTAACAATTCCATTCTCCTTTGTAGTTTTTTTTATGGATGATAGTGGAATGGTCACCCGCCTGGTTTACGCTGGCAGGGCACCAGTGGAGGAAAATGAGATGAGCATAAGGTCAGGTCAGGGACCAGCCCATCGTGCCAAATTCACTAAGAAATCATCACGATGGTTTCCAGGGGGACCACTTGAAGGTCAACCAGCTATGGTACATTGCTAGCAATGGGGTTATTAGTCCATATTACTAAGAAATCCCTTCTCCCCTCGTAGTTTTTTTTATGGATGATAATGGAATGGTCACCTGCCTAACATCAAGAATTTATCACGATGGTTTCCAAAGGGAACCGAGTGGAGGGACTCCACGCGGTTCCCTCTCGTACTTTGTGTTGTAGATTCTAAACTAGGAATGGTAATTACAGGTGGGTCCGGCACGTCGGCAGGGTCGAACACAAGCTCAGGAGGGTCAGGGGGTTCTGCGGGGTGTGCGTCGGTGCTGCTGACGACGTGCGCGGGCTCGGCGGGCGAGCTGCGCGCCGTGCTGCGCCGCGTGCAGCCGCGCCTGCCGCCGCTCGCGGCCGCCGCCGAGCGCGCGCTCTACTACTTCATGAGGTGCTCGCAGGTGGGTCGCGTGCGCTGTGTGCGAAGGAGGGTGACGGCATGGGGGGGCGGAAGGGAGGTGCTGCTGACGACGTGCGATCGCTCTACTTCTTCGACGTGCGCGCGCTCTACTACTTGATGAGATGGTCGCAGGTGGGTCACGTGCGATCTGTAGATGGAAGAGGAAGGAGGGCGAAGGGATGCTGCTGGTGACATGTGCGTGCTCGGCGGGCACAGTGCTTTCTGCTGCTCTTCTATGAATCTTCTCAAAACTTGACTTTAATTTGCAAATTGTTGTTCACTTTTGTCCAACATGTTATGACTTATAGGAGAAGAGAAGAGAAGGTGCTGTGTGTGGGGAAGAGGGGAATGGGGGGAGGGAAAGAGGGGGCATGAGAGAGAGGGAGGAGGGGGTGCTGATGACGTGCGCGCGCTCTAATACTTTATGAGTTGCTCGCAGGTAGGTTATGTGCGCTCTGTAGATGGAAGAGGAAGGAGGACGAAAGGATGCTGCTGGTGACATATGCGTGCTCCGCGGGCACAGTGCTTTCTGCTGCTCTTCTATGAATGTTCTCAAAACTTGACTTTAATTTGCAAATTGTTGTTCACTTTTGTCCAACATGTTATGACTTATAGAAGAGAAGAGAAGTCCTATTTTCTGAATAAGCAAAACGTCTAGGTCGACGATAAGCTTCTTTCATAGGGAGTATCTTTTTGCTTGATTAATGATTAAATTGTTACCTTCTGACAAAAAACAATAGCGGTTACTAGAGGTTACTAGATTCTCCCTAATTAAATTTAAATATGAATCTGCTTTTTTGTATTCATTTAAAAGCTCATTTGAAAAGAATAGCAGCTGAGTTTCTTTTCAGTTAGATGGATTTTTTTTGCAGTTTCATTTACAAACTCATTTGAAAAGAATTGAGCTGCAAGAAAAAGCAGCTGAGTTTCTTTTCAGTTAGATGGATTTTTTTTTATTGCAGTTGGAACACAACAGCGGTGCATCAGGCGGCAGCTGTGGTGCATCCGGACTATGGGGTGAACGTGGCGCTGGTGCACTCCCTCCGCTGGCTGAGTGGCTTCGAGTGCTGCGCGCACACGCCAGTCTCCGCCCACCACCAGCTCTGCCCGACGCTGATGATGTACTCCAAGCTGCAAGGCTGCTACTTCCGCATGCTGACTGTCCACCGAGACCTATCACGTAAGTGAAGTTTTACACAATTTGATTTGACAAGTATTGTATATAAGTTATTCGTGTCGTCATAATTGTGGTATAAGCAGAGTAGAAATAGAAATAGAAATAATCTTTATTCAAATAAACTTAATATAAGCACTTTTGAATAGTCAAGTTTTTTTATTCTACCGCTCATTCGGAATGCAGACTCATCACAAGAAGAATGAGCAAGAAACTTGTGTGTTGCTCTTTTAAATAAATATTGATTTGCTTATATTTCATTAACAACAAGGATTAGGCATGCGACAATCAACATGGAAACCTCTACGCACTTAATCTCTGTTCAATCAGATAACATTGTCAGCGCTATGAATTTTAAGTTAGATATTTTCTACAAAAACATTATTTTCATTTATAAATTCTTCAATTTTATAATAAGCTTTTTTACGAAGAAAATATTTTATAACACATTTGAATTTTTTTTCTGGCAAATTGACTACAGACTCTGGGAGTGTGTTGTAAAACCTTACGCAATTTTCATAAAACGAATTACTAACTTTCGTCAAACGGCACTTGAGTGACGTCAATATTGTATTTATAACCTAAGTTTGGTTTGGGTTTTAATGTTACGCATCTGTCATCTTGCATTTCAAAGTCAAGAGCCGTATTTATTTCTTTCTCTTTGGTCAAATCTAAAAATATAGGCAAACATGTTCTGTGATCATGAAACTGCAAAATTGGGGTAACCCTGGATTATCTATCAAAGAAGTATTTTTGGACTCTTAGCACACCATATTTGACGAAGACTTGTAGAATATCAAACTACTTTTACAAACATGTAAAAGTAGTTTGATATTCTACAAGTCTTCGTATTTTTTTAATGCTTGATAATGGAATGGTGCACCCGTCTGCGCTAACGGTTTACGCTGGCGGGGCACCAGTAGAGGATGATAAGATAAAGATGAGAGCAAGTCAGTTGCCCATCGTGACAAATTCACCAGGAATTTATCGTGTTGGTTTCCAGGTTTCCGCGTGAAAGTCAATCTTACCCCCAGCAATATATATTGTTGCTAGTAGAGGCCACAGTTCACATCACTAATAATCCGATTACCCCCTTGCCACAGCTTAGAAGAACCTATAGAGCCAGTCTGGTCGCGCTGCGCTAGAAGCACCGACGAATTGAGTCGTGCTGCTTTGGGCCTGGCTCAGCGAGCATTACTCAGCGGTAGAGCTGAGCTGGTGGGAGGAGTACGACCACTGCTACCTCCGGCTGGTATCGACGCAACTGACGCTGCTGGACTTACAGCTTTGATGAAGGCTGCGTTAGCAGGAGATGACCAGATCGTTGCAGTAAGTGACGTTTTAATTGAAGCTAATGGAACAATTTTTTCAATTGGTCTTATTTCTCTTATAGCTTACAAGCAAGCTAACCCGACATACTTAAATATGAATATTAAATATCGCACTGATATAATTTTTAACGTTTGGGATGTTTCGCGCAAAATTCTTAAATTTTCTTTCATAAGAACTTTTCTCCTAACTATAACATTTGTATGAGTCTGCTGTGACCCACACAATCTGGATGCTGATGTATAAGTTATAAATCCGGGCTGCTTTCCAACTTGATTTATTGAGTACACGATGATTGAGTGTGGACTGATGCTTGCTTGTGAGTATTTGATGTACTGAAGGGAAAATGGTATGTGTGGGCGTAATATACGGACGCGGAGCGGTGTAAAATGCTGACGGCGACGGTGACGCATCGTAATGCTGCCGGGCGGGAGAAGAAGGAAGGGTTGCTGATGACATGATATGATACATTGATTACTAACAAAGTTAATAATAAAATTGAAAAATCTTCGTTCTTCTCTATAATTCTTCCCTTAATTAACTTGATTTATTCTGGTGAGTTGTATATCCCTCTTGCACTGCTTAGTGATTTATCGAATTATTATCTTGTATCTTATGCTGAGTAGAGAATTAGCTATATTGCTAAATCCATAAGACAGTTATGTTATAGAAAGAATTTAAAACTTTTCTAAAATTGTAGAAAGATTTTAACAAAATAAGCAGCTTGGCAAAATCTGCAGTCTTGTTGGGAACAGGCATAAATTTGCCATGTGTTTATTCAATTTGCAGTATATTGTTTTTACTCATTAGCATTAATCTATTGGAGTACTATTGGATGCTTTTGAATGTATTAATCCCTACATTTTTTCCCGGTTAATAATTACTGGGTATAATGACGATCTTTGTAGTCATTGTAATCAGGTGCATGTTCGTGATGCGACTCGGCCTTCCAATATGATTTACTGTGTGCAGATGCTGTTGGAGGCAGGCGCAGATCCGAACATAGAGACAGGCGGAACCTGTGCGGCCCACTGCGCTATGCCCCTATCCCCAAGATCGCCAAACACACAGCAGAATGCCCCCGTGTACACTGCTCCTACCGCTGGTAAATATATTTATGACTAGCTGTTCCCGCGACTTCGTCCGCGTGGAATTTAACTTTATTTTTCTAAAACAAAAGAATTGTTCTAAAATAAAAGTAGCCTAAGTTACTCCTTATTACATCAGTTACCTGCCAAAAAAAGTACCGCCAAAATCGGTCCAGCCTTTTCAGAGATTAGCCGGAACAAACAGACAGACAGACAAACATTTTTTAAAATGTTATTTTGGTGTATATACCGTATTTATACTCATATGCATGTAGAAAAAAACGGTTATTTCAATATTACAAACAGACACTCCAATTTTATTTATATGTATAGATTTCATGATCTAAGTACGAGATTAAATGTACAATGAGATAAGTGGTGACAGAAATAGAAATAATCTTTATTCAAATATACTCAATACAAGCACTTTTGAATAGTCATAATTTTTATTCTACCACTGATTCGGAATGTAGACTCAACCCAAGAAGAAGAAGCAAGAAACTTGTGACGTGAAACAAGAAACAGAGGACGACTGAAGTACCATATGAATGAATAAGTGACCATTGAAAGCAATGACTATGAGGTTATTTGTTACCAGGCTGGACGGCGCTGGTTTACGCGTGCAGTGGTGGCGGCGGAGCGGGTGGAGGGGGCGGCGGGGGCGGGGGCAGCGCCCTAGAGTGTGCGCGGCGCCTGCTAGCGGCTGGTGCGCGGGTGGACGGCGCGCCCGCCAGGGGAGACGACGTGTGCACGCTCACACCGCTGCAGGTGACGTACTCAGTGCGGGGGCGGGGGTGGAGGCGGGGAGCTGGAGTGTGCACGGCGGCTGGTGCGCGGGTGGACGGCGCGCCCGCCAGGGGAGACGACGTGTGCACGCTCACACCGCTGCAGGTGACGTACTCAGTGCGGGGGCGGGGGTGGAGGCGGGGAGCTGGAGTGTGCACGGCGGCTGGTGCGCGGGTGGACGGCGCGCCCGCCAGGGGAGACGACGTGTGCACGCTCACACCGCTGCAGGTGACGTACTCAGTGCGGGGGCGGGGGTGGAGGCGGGGAGCTGGAGTGTGCACGGCGGCTGGTGCGCGGGTGGACGGCGCGCCCGCCAGGGGAGACGACGTGTGCACGCTCACACCGCTGCAGGTGACGTACTCAGTGCGGGGGCGGGGGTGGAGGCGGGGCGCTGGAGTGTGCATGACGTCTACTGGCGGCCGGCGCGCCCGCCAGGGGAGACGACGTGTGCACGCTCACACCGCTGCAGGTGACGTACTCAGTGCGGGGGGCGGGGGTGGAGGCGGGGAGCTGGAGTGTGCACGGCGGCTGGAGCGCGGGTGGGCGGCGCGCCCGCCAGGGGAGACGACGTGTGCACGCTCACACCGCTGCAGGTGACGTACTCAGTGCGGGGGCGGGGGTGGAGGCGGGGAGCTGGAGTGTGCACGGCGGCTGGAGCGCGGGTGGGCGGCGCGCCCGCCAGGGGAGACGACGTGTGCACGCTCACACCGCTGCAGGTGACGTACTCAGTGCGGGGGCGGGGGTGGAGGCGGGGAGCTGGAGTGTGCACGGCGGCTGGAGCGCGGGTGGGCGGCGCGCCCGCCAGGGGAGACGACGTGTGCACGCGATATACTTCTGCAGGTGATATACTTACTCCGCGGGAGTGTATTGGACAGCCGTGCCCGCTTTAGGAGACGACCACGCCTTTGCAAGTGACGTACTCACTCCGCGATGGTGTAGGGGGCTGTAGGATGTAAAGAGCCGGCCGTGCCCACCTGGGGAGACGACGTAGGCTCTTTCACGCAGGAAAAAGTGTGCAAGTAAAGAGTATGAGAAAGAAAGCGCGTGCGCTGCCAACTAGTGCGTTCCCGCGTCCTTCAATAGAGATAATAAAGTCTGTGAAATATGAAATACAATTAAAAAAAAAGTATGAGATGAGTCACGCGCATGAATTCAAGTTTGCTTGCGCTGGCTTTCCCGCATTAACAGCGCTCGCTTCTGATCGCGCGTGAATGTACTTGTCAACTATTGAAATGACTATTTTTTCCCACAGGTGGCATGTGGAGTTGGTAATCTGGAGCTAGTACAGATGTTGCTGTCCCACGGAGCAGACCCGTTCCTCTCGACCCAGCTCAACGATGCCTTGTGCTACTCGGCCGCTGCCCAGTACGGATGCTACAGGTGACTGTCACAAATTTTAAAATAGGTATTGTTTAAGGACCTTTACCTCGGAACGTTTTTCTATGTGAACTGGTTATGGTAATTTTGGTTAATTTTAATTGCTATTCACGTGTGTAATTGACAGTGCGGTGGCGGTGTGCTGCACGCACGGGCGGCGCGCGTGCCTGCGGGCGGCGGTGCGGGGCGGGGGGGCGCGTGCGGTGCTCTCCCTGGAGGAGGTGCTGGCGGAGGGCGCCGCCCCCGCCCCCGCGCCCGCGCCCTCCCCGCGCCCGCCCGCGCTCTCCAAGCTGCAGCAGCGCGCGCTGCAGGACGCCATGTACTGCTCCGCGGAGACCGACCACCTCGGTAACAGTTTTTTTTCATGTGGATGACAATGGTATGGTGCACCCGCCTGCGCTATCGGTTTACGCTGGCGGGGCACCACTGGAGGATGATAAGATCAGGTTAGGTCAGTTAGCCATTGTGGTAAATCCATGAATTTATCACGATGATGGGGGAACCATGTGAAGGTCAATATATACCTATATACAACCGTGACATAAGACATTGCTAGGAATGTTATTAGTCCATATTACTAAGAATGAACACCTAAAACACCAGGGGAGTCACGCGTTGCCGACCCTTTAGAAACCTTTCTTATATTTAAAAACCACATGTTGTAATCTCTCAAGAAACACTCAGCAGGTAGTTTATTCACGATCTAAGAGTACGCGGAAGGAAGCTCCTTTGAAACCACACTGTCTTAAACCACTTAGGATCCAGCGTGGGATGAATTCCCTGTCGCTGGCGAGCATTACTTTCATCAAAATTCAGTATGGCAACACTGTGGAATTCGTTTATTCATTCATAATTTAAGAGCCGCGCTCATTGGAGCTCTTGCCATTTTCCTATCTATCCTCTTTATCCTATCCTATCTTTATCCTATCCTCTTTAGTTTTAGATACGACACGACTCCAACTTTTGAATCTGTTTGATATAGCTGAGATTGGTCTTCCGCTTCCTTTCTTTCTATTCTATTTTCTTCTCTTCTATTTTTCTTTTGATAATATTATTCGTCGTGTCGTATCTAATACGTTGGGGAAAATATTGGGACACTCCCAACATTTCCCCCCGCATTAATTTTTATGATCTATCTCTTTTCTTTAACCCTTACCAATCTCTATAATTGTTGATACGACTTCCAACTTTTTCCTTAATCTGCTTGATATAACTGTGTTTTGATCCTCCCCTTCCTCTCTGTCCTTCTACTTTTCCTTTGATAATATTATTCATAAGTTCGTGTAGTATCAAGTGTCCAAAAATTTCCCCCCGTGTATTCTTATTAAAATTTATGTTCTGTCTCTTGTCTTTAGCCCTTCTATATTAAGGTTTCTTAAGGGTCGGTAACGCGGACTTAACACCCCTGATGTCAGGCGTTCATAGCCTATGGTAACCATTTACTATCAGATGGACCGTATGCTTGTTTGCCACCACCGTACTATCATGTAGTATAAGAAAACTTCCTCATTTCTTATTTAGTTCCAGCTAATTGTGAGATATAATTAGTAAAATAACATTTGTTACTTCAGACATGACATTGGAGTTGCGAGCGCTGGGCGTGCCGTGGTCTCTGCACGCGTGGACGCTGTCGCTAGCGGCCGCAGCTGACGCCTCGCTGGATCACGTTATTGATCAATTACTACAAGATTTTCTGCAGGTTTACTTTATTTCTTTTATTATATTAGTCAATCAGATTTACAAGACACAGTACCTTAGAAATTGTTCTTGGAGTTACACAAAAACTGGCATTGGTGTTTCTTGTATGACCATAGTTACGTTCAATCAGATAGCTCGTCATTAGCTTGATTACCATTTAATTATATGTAAATATTTTTTTATTGGAAAAACATATAGCTGCAAGTAGCAACTAATATATGTGGATAAGAAGGCCTACTTCTACCTTGTTAAGGCCTATTTCTACTCAATTGTGGAAGCGTGTGATCGTGCCTAGTAGGGTAGGCCCTATGTCGTTGTTAGGGCCACCAATAGGGTAAGCCCCACCTCATTGTTAGGGCGACCTATTTCGTCCTAGTCATTTGTGGAAGCGTGTGATTGAGCCTAGTAGGGTAAGCCCCATCTCGTTGTTAGGGCGACCTATGTCGCACTACTCAATTGCGGAAGCGTGTGATTCGTCCTTAAAAATACTTAACTAATGGTTACTTATTTCAGGTATGTCCATCTGATGACAGCCACTATAGTAAACAATTCATTTACGAATGTCTTCCGCTGCTGTTCAACATTTTACGGTACAGCAAGGTAAGTCAATGGTGACTGTTGGAAATGCTCTTATGATCATACTGTAAACCTATATGTATATTAGAAATTATTTACCTATATAATTTGTAGTTATATATTATTTTCTATTTAATTTACTTTTTATTATATAACCTTATCTAGCGTATATTAAATGTGTCTATATAATTTAGCTTTTAGGCATACATAGTGTTGGATTACAATCCAGTTTTGTACCGAACTACACGCTCCTATTTATATTATTGTCTTGATTGTAATCTGTTTTGTATGCTAATAAATAAATAAATAAATGAATAAATTTGACGTACAAATTAATAAAAAATATGATTAGATTCTGAATTTATTTCCTAATTAGCAGCCTCATTCTTTCTTTCACGCGCAAATAGGCTTTCACGCAGGAAAGAATGAGCATGTAAACGTACCATTGTTTGTATTTGTCGTAATGTTTTGTATGTATGTATATACAAAAAAAATAATTTTATGTATATAAATATTTGTAACAGATGTAGCTTGGGACTAGATGGCGCTGTGCGAATTGTTCAGGGTTATTATTATATTAATAAGCGGCGTGGTGTAATGTGGACAGAAGGAGGGCACGGTGCTGCTGCTGGCGGACATCCTGTGCGCGTGCTACGGCTGGGAGCCGGTGCCGGCGGTGGCGGGCCCGGCCGCCGACCCGCCGCCCGCACCCTCGCGGGTCGACCCCTCCTACGTCAACAACCCCTCGCTCGCTGACGTCACCTTCAGGTACAGACCCACCACACGTCATACCGCCGACCCGCCGCCCGCACCCTCGCGGGTCGACCCCTCCTACGTCAACAACCCCTCGCTCGCTGACGTCACCTTCAGGTACAGACCCACCACACGTCATACCGCCGACCCGCCGCCCTTGTAAGTGGTTTATTGAATGGATCATAATTGATTGGTGCATAATGGCTTACGTTGACGGAGTACCAGTGGAAGATAATGAAATAATAATGAGGTAAGTCAGTTAGCCCATTGTGGCAAATTCACCAGGAATTTATCACGATGTTTTCCAAGGGAAACGTGTGGAGATCAACCTGACATGGCCCACGTTACTAACGATCTCCTTCCCCTTCTTCCTCGAGTTTCTCAGGTTTTTTTAACTATTCTGATGCTGTTGGCCGCAGCTGACCTTTTCAACTTCACCGAATGATAGCGGGCGGAGATGGCACTCCAAACCCGGAAGGACTTATGAAGCGGCTGAAGGCCAACTCCTGCCTAACGAATACGACTTTAGTCTAAGGACACCGCTAGGGATAGAAACCTCGGCGAGGACCGTCGTAATATCGATCCCTATTTGAATTAGACAGGAGATTCGTGTCTTAAATGTGTGTATATAACTATACTGCCTAAAGGACAAGACTTTAGTTTGAGAGCAGCGCTAGGGGTAGAAACCTCGGCGTGGACCATCGTAATTTTGATCCCTATTTAAAGTGGACAGGAGATCTGTGTCTTAAATGAGTTTTTTTATGCAGGGTTGAGGGGAGACTGTTCTATGGACACAAGATAGTGCTAGTGTCAGAGTCGCCACGACTGCGTGCGATGCTGGCGCCAGCACGTCCGGCTGCAGACGCGATGTCGCCCACTGGAGCCACGCCACCTCTTGTGCAGATCAATGATATCAGATACCACATATTCGAGGTAAATTCTACATAATTTCTAATGCTGATAGCGCCGTGTCCCGTGTCGCCGTGTAGTGAACTGTCATAATTTAAACCCTAAGATATTAATATAAATAATAACCCCCCAGTTATACCAGGTGATATCATAAATCACTCGATAATAGCGCGGACTCACCCGCCAAATAATAATAATTTCCGTAATATCTCTTACACTTGGCTGATGCCCATGTGGAGTGTGTATCTTCTTCTATATCTTCTTTTAGACCAAATGAAAGAAGAGAAATAATAAAAATAATCCTGAACAATTCAAACAGTGCCATCTAGTCCCAAGCTAAACAGAGCTTATGTTATGGGTCCTAGACAACTGATATAAATACATAGATACATTTTTTTCAATACACACATAGTATATACAGGAAACACCCAAGAATGCAAATGATTGTACCATGCGAGGAATCGAACTTACCACCATAGAAAGTAAAATGGTATACTAAACCACCAGACCACCGGGACCTTCATTATATTGTATTGTATTGTTTTAAATCAAATTATTAGATTTATGAACTTGTTCACTTACACTACCTCATCTGTACCTGTCATTAAATAATATAATTCCAACAGCAAGTCATGAAGTACCTGTACTCCGGCGGATGCTCCGGCCTGGATATACCTGAGAATGATGTGCTGGAGGTGCTGGCAGCCGCCTCCTTCTTCCAGCTGTTGCCACTGCAACGGTTCTGCGAGGCTCGCGCTGCGAAGACTATTGACCTGCACAATCTTGTTTCAGTTTATATTCATGCGAAGGTAAATTAAACACTCTTTTTTTATGTGATTAGAATAATAATTATATCTCAGGACAATTCGCCATCAGAGTTTCAAGGCCGAGTTTCCAAACCAAGTACCTCAGACTAAAGTCATATCTGTCAGGCGAGAATTGGCCTTCAGCTGCTCCATAAGTCCTTGTTTGAAGCTCCGTGTTTGAAGTGATGACACTTCAAACACGCGGAACCCGCCCCCTATCATCCAGTGAAACTGTAAAGGCCAGCAGCGACTAACACTATTAGAGTAGTCCATAAAAAAAATGGCTGTAATTTTTAGTGGATGATAATGGAATGATTCCAGCCAGCGTAAACCTTTAGCATAGGCTGGGCACCAGTAGAGCATGAATATGAGGGCAGGTCAGTTAGCACTTCGTGACAAATTAACCAGGAAATTATCAGGATGGTTTCTAGAGGGCACCGCCTGGAGGTCAACCTGACATTGCCAGCATTGGGGTCGTCAATCCATATTACTAACAATCACCTTTCCCCCAAGCGTGCCGCGAGATATAGCTGGTATTCACATAAACTAAGAATTTTTAATTTACTTGACTATAGATTTAAAGGTTTAAAATTTTTCCAGGTCTACGGTGCAACCCAACTTCTAGAGTATTGTCAAGGATTCCTCCTGCAAAATATGGTAGCTCTGCTCACTTACGACGACTCAGTAAAAAGATTATTATTTGGAAAACGACTGCCCGGACATAACGTCCTTGGAGCGTTATTGACTACTTTACAGAAACGCATTGAAGCCAGGAAAAATCAGGCCAAACCTAGGTAGCAGTAATTTAAATTAAGTGCATACAATTAATAAAAAAAATGCCACATGTAATAGAACTACACAGTTGTATTGCATACTGTTTGGTAGCTATTCTATAATTACTTATATTGTAATTAATTAAATTATTACCATTAGTGTCGTTCATTATAAATATAAAAAGCCTGACCAGAAACTCTAATAAAAACTGCTATTTTAGCAGTAATTTATATTACTTGCAACATTAATAAATAATAAACTTGAACGACGAAATGTAATAAAAACTTCTATTTTAGTAATAATTTATTTTACTTGCAACATTACGATTTAGTGTCAATGATTTTTCCGTAATGAATCACAAGTTGACACCACATAATTCCATAAATAAATCAATAATTATGTAATTTTTTTTTCATATGTCGTTGAACATTACGTAATTAAGATGTGACAAGAACTGATTATTATTTTTTTAATTATGCATATTTATTATTACCACTTTTATTCCAAATTCAAACTTTGGTATTTTGAACACAACCATAAGTTATAAGTATTATTGAACCGCTATTTTAGCATTCTGGTCAGGGCTTATATTGTTTATATAAAATATGAATGAATACTCAAAAAATACAAAGAATAGAGCACGTTGAAATATATATAGTCTATAAACTTTATGCGGGACACTTCCAAACAAATCTGCAGAATGTCGGTGTGTTAAAATTGTTGTGAACGATTTTTTTTAATAATGCTTTATTTTTGACCATGGATACAAGTCCTTCAGGCAAATACATTTTTGTATACATAACATAAAAATTATGTATACAAAAGAATTACGAGTTGCCAATCTACCGATGTTATCTTCTTAAACTGCTATTAACAGGTTATGGGCGCAGTGCCTAAAATGTTACATGCTAGTATAATTCCTAATTGATTAAAAAGCAAATTGCCTGAAATGAAATATGCCACTACGGCAATCATACCTAAAACGCCATTTGGCTAATAAACAGATTGCCTATAATATAAGGTAACTCTAATGTTGGCTGACAACTATTAATAAAATCTAAAATATAAATAATAAATTACATACTTATATAAGTATAAGGTAAGCATAATACTCGAGAATGGTTGAACTCATTTAGGCATTTTTTAAACATATTTCTTAAATATCAAGAATGGTTCTTGTCGAAACAAAATTTTAAAATTGTCCCAAAAAACGAAAGAAAATAGCAGACTCATTTTTTCTATTATGTGAGGTGTCGCGCAAATCTATCGACTTTTTAATCTGTTACGTAGAACGAACGTTTTGTACTAATTTTACAGATAACCATAATTCCAATGGCTACATGTGTATTGAAATTTGAACTTTATTGTAACGTTCAGTGGAGATATAATTATGAATATGTAGATACGTAAGTAGAATTTATAGGTACAGAGAGAGAGTACAATAAAATATGTTTGTATTAAATAATACGATATCTGTCATTTTGATCAACTTTTGCTAAACTATTGTATTAAATCAAAAGTATTATGATTGTAACAAAAATGTAATTATGTATTGTTGAAATAAAGCTTGTTGTAAACATGAAATGTCACTGTTATCCTCAAAATTATGTTTCCTTGGTGTTGCCACTTATCAATAGACTATGTTTTGTATGGATGAACTTGGAATGGTGAACCCGCCTGCATTAACGATATAAATACTCCAGCTGAGCACCAGTGGAGGATGATATGATAAGGTAAGTAATAGATAAAAGACAAAAAGTAAGTCGGTTTGTCTATTAAAATCTACCTTCTACCTTAACAAATTCATCAGAAAATAATCACGATGGTGGCATTAGGGCCACAGGGAGTGAGTGATATATAATTAACTAGTAATGCAACCATTAGTTCCCATTGATAACAATTCCCTCCTTCCTTCAACCGTATTAGTAATTATAATACATCAATAAAGATATATAGCCTGTATATAGCAATCATTTATTTCCATTTCCATACAAATTAAATCTCTTTAATTTCTAAAACAATAACTAAGACATTAAAATCTAGTAGACTCAGATTGGCCTCATTTAAAATCTAACATGGTATCACTGTACTGAAGTAGGTAGACAAATATTTCTATCTATTGAAATAATATAGAAATAAACATTATTTAAGCACTCTGGAATAGTACAATAGTAAAAAGAATAAACATATATAAATTACAAGTTTTACTCCCGTTTCACAGCTTCCGTATACATTTACGTTGTACTATTTTCTTTAATGGAAAAGTAATAGCGGTACAGTTATAATGAAACAGTAGAAAAATGGTACAGTGTATAAATAAAATTGTTACGCATGTATATTAAATAAATTCATAATTAAATAAGGATCCTAGACGCCAAGATCGTAAAAAACGCCACAGAAATTAAATATCACTGTCTATGTTTATTTTAAGACGTCAATCTGTCAACTGACGTATAATGTCAATATAGGCGGCTATGTGGCTATGATTGACGTATTTGGCTGTCAATGTCAGTAAGTCGTGTTTCGCAGAAAAAAAACAATAATTTAGTCTACAGTCCGCATGGTGTTGGAAATGTTATGAGTCTACTGATTCATGTAGTTGATAATTAATAATTTGCGAAGTGATTTAATATTATATGTATAGTGGAATTTTAATATTGATGTCGTGACAGTGAAATCAAAATGCAGTTCTTTAGGGAAAAGAAAATTCTCAATGCTGCACAGTTAAAAAGACTGAGTGAACACAAGTATTCGTGTACAAGTGACAGTATTCTGGATGCTCTACTTCAGCCGTGGTGGTGCTGGCTTGTCTCAAAGACACCGCTTTGGCTGGCACCGAATCTCATCACTATCCTAGGTTTAATAGTTAATATAATCACCACACTAATTTTAGTTTGGTAAGTACTTTGAAGGTTACAATAAAAATTAGTGTCACATTTAGCTAACGCGCGGAACGACTTTCGTTTTTGATTCGAATTCAAGACTTTCTCTCGAGGCGTAATTTTTTATGTCTGTAGAAGTAAGTTAAGTGATTATTCAGTTATTATAACTAGTCGTTGTGCGTTGTTTACATAGTTGAATATTCACACTAGTGTCGTGTTTTATGATTGGCCAGCCGTAATGTCGCGCCACTCGTTTTCGATTAGATACTTACATAAAGATTGTACTGTCTGGTAACTGGATACAGTTATTCATACTGTACTTACTGTTATCATAGTACCATTTATATATTGAGTTTATTTATTTTTTTATATTATATAATAAGATTTTCCTCTTTTTTTTTTATAAATAACAATAAAATTTTGACATTTTATGGGACGGGATGACGGACAGACAGGATTCTCAACTATGTTTCCCTATCATATGAGTGTCTTGGTATCCTCCTCTTTATAAAATTTAATACAATACTTAATGATATTGCTGTACTTATGTATTAACCAGTTATTCACAAATAGAGGTACAAAAAAATAATCTTTATTCAATTAAATTTACTATTTTAATATTTAAAATTTAATATGTTTTTCACTAAGAAAAAATACAGTAAAGTAAAATATGATAGTGGTCGGTGGTATAGTGGTTAAGTATACCGCTTTACTATCCGATGGTTGCGGGTTCGATTCCTCGCACAGTATAAATATATGTATTCATGAGTCTGATTGTTTGTATTGGTCTGGGTGTTTTATATGTATTATATATATTTATTTACAAAAAAATTAATCCATGTATTACATCCCATAACACAAGCTCAGCTTAGCTTTGAACTAGAATAGAATATAATTTATTAACTCGTTTTATACAGTAATAACATAAGACTACAAGAATAATTTACACATTTTAAAAAAACAGAGTCAATGTGGACCACAACTCAGCATACTGCTGGGAACATAGTTTCCAGTGCTGATTTTCAGTTTCACTAGATGGCATTGTGTGAATTGACTTGGAAAACAAATTGAGACAGTTTCCTCACTGGCGGTACAGTTGTCTCCCGTCAACAGATTTCCACAGCAAATCTGCTAAAGGCTTGGTGAACCGTTTGAAACATATACTTAGTCAATTTTAAACCTATCAGGCTGATACTTTGCTTGCATCATGCTACTATGACGTAGGCATCCCCTAAGGAAGGATTTTGATAAATTCCACCCCTAAGGGGATAAATTAACGCAATCGAAGCCGCGGGGAATAGCTAGTCATTATAAAGCTGAAGAGGTTTTTGGTTTGAATGCACTAATCTCAGGAACTACTGGTTCGAATTAAAAAAATATATTTGGACTATCCGTTTGTCGAGGAAGGGTTTAAGCTATATAACATTACATTATGACCAATAGGAAAGCAGCTGCATGAAAAATATTGCAAAAGGTGAGGAAATGAAACACAGAGGAAGTCAGATAGTTTCAAGAAACTTTATGTTACCTAACACAATAATTATTAAAATGGGCTTGAAGGAGCATATATTATTTATGGATAAGGAAGCACTATTTGAGATTGTGGTCAGACTAACATTACAATAGAGATCTAAAATTAAACAATAAATGCAATAGAGTATTGGTTATCATTCTCTATAATAAATCATCTATACATATAAAAAAATTGGAGTGTCTGTTTGTAATATTGAAATAATAGTGTTTTACTACACGCATATGAATATAAATACGATACATACACCACAAAAACGACTTTTTAAAATTTTTGTCTGTCTGTCTGTTTGTTCCGGCTAATCTCTGAAATGGCTGGACAGATTAAGACGCGACGACGCGCGATTTCGACGTCATTAAAAAATACATACTCCCTAAATTTTCACCCTTCTATCACCAACCACTATTATTTTTATAGCATTATTAATTTATATGACAAAACAAAGTTTGCCGGGACAGCTAGTAATTTATAAAAAAAATTGACTAGTTTCATGTGTAAATAACTATTAATCTATAATTATATTTATTATATTGAAAATGCAAAGATTTTCTGTTTGCATTTTTAACTAGATATTTTCAAATTTAATAATCACTTTGTTCAAATTGGTATTATTTTTATCCATTTATGATATAGACATAGATAACAAATATGACTGATTACTGCTTGTAATGATTTCTGAAACTGATTAATGAATAAAGGACAATAAACACTTATTAGGTTATAGCATTGTATTGTATTGGTGTTTAAGGATTAAAGGAAACAAAGGGATTATATGAAATGCATAATACTTATAATACACTAGCTGTACCCGCGACTTCGTCCGTGTGGTCTAGTGACCTCGACCAAACAAAGAAAAAATATTCAATAACCTAACCCAAAAATGACAAATAAAATTAACGATTATCCATACATACTTGAATCCCATTTAGGTTAAATTTCTTACCCCTTAAGGATAACATTTTTACAAATTTGAATGTCATATTTATTAGTATTTAATCAAAAGCCTCAAAAATTAGTTTCAATTTTCTAGCTTCAAAAATGACGATTCTTGCATACAACATTTCATCCCCCCTTTTAACCCCTTACAACCCTTTGTTCGCACTAAAAAGTAGCCTATGTCCTTTCTCAGGGTCTAGACTATCTGTGTACCAAATTTCATTTAAATCGGTTCAGTAGTTTGGACGTGAAAGTGAGACAGACAGACAGACAGAGTTACTTTCGCAATTATAATATTAAGTAAGGATAAGAATAATAGAAAATGTTGGTTATAGCTTTGTGTTGAAGTAGAAATAGAAATAATCTTTATTCTAATAAACTTAATATAAGCACTTTTGAATAGTCAAGTTTTTTTATTCTACCGCTCATTCGGAATGCAGACTCATCACAAGAAGAATGAGAAAGAAACTTATGTGTTGCTCTTTTAAATAAATATGGATTAATTATATCGACATTAGTTGTATTGGTGTTTATGGATTAAAGGAAACAAGGGGATTATATGAAATTAATAACACTTATAATAAATAATAGAAAGAATTATCAGGAAGAGATTAGTGTAATACTACACTTTGTACTAGTTTTAGGCAAAATGCTTTTGTTTAATAATATAATATATTATTATGTCGCATGGTGTTCATCACCTCACCACTGTAGTGTTATATGTGATATGACGTGGTGTTGCTACATAATAATAATAATAATACTTACATACACACTCACACATACATACAAGCGCACACAAGTGTGGAGAAGACCAGCAAAAGTGAGAAAAAAAAAAAAATAATAATCTCAAAACAATTCACACAGCGCCATCTAGACCCAAGTTAAGCTAGCCAAAGCTTGTGTTATGGGTACTAGACAACTGATACAAATACATAGATAATTTTTTTTTCGTAAATACATACATATTATACATAGAAAATACCCAGACCGATACAAACAATCATACTCATGAATACAAATGTTTGTGCCGTGCGAGGAATCGAACCCGCGACCATCGGACGTAAAGCGTGCTAGACCGCTAGACCACCGAGGTCGTCAATAATATATTGTTTATTGTTCATTAGTAAGTTTATTTAATGATGTGACATTGAACTTAAATCTGTTAGTGGAGACGTAAACTAGTGGAAGGGTCTCAAGTGTCGACAGAAATATTACAAGTGTAGGCACAATTTGTTTTGAATACAACAATTTGTACAACTAAATAAAATTGAAGCATCTGCTTGTAATTTCAAATTACAAGCGTTTCACTAAACCCATATATGTATATACAGTAATTATATCAAAGGCATAATTTAAAAAATTATGTCTGTCTGTTCGTTCCTGCTAATCTCTGAAATGGTTGCACCAATTTTAACGGTACTTTCACTTGCAGATAACTAATGTTATAAAGATTAACGTAGGTTACCTTTATTTTAGAAATTTAATTTAATTTATCTCCATTTAAGTATTTCTTATTTAGCTGTTTATGAACATCAAGTTTTTTTAATAATATTTTTTTTCTATCACCCAGTTCAGTGTACAGATTCAATTGAGAAATTGAGAGAAACTGGCAAGAAACTCAAATCGATTTCTTTTTTTTTTTTAAAGCCACTGTATTTACATTGTCTAATGAAAATGTTTGGTGTGCAACAACTAGATTACCGAGAGAACACCCAGACCAGTAAAAACAATCATACTTATGTATATAAATGTTTGTACCGGTCGAAATATCGAACCTGCGACCATCGGAAGTAAGGCGGAGTGCTAAACCACTAGACCACTGAGAAAACAACCAGAACAAACAATCATTTTCAAAAATACTTCCTGCGTACCTTTCTAATCAAACTTAGAATTAAGGCAGTATGACTCCAGATCTCCAAGGATCTCAATGTATGAATGAATTTAAAAAAAAACACCCATACATTTTGCAGGTACAGCCCAGACGCACAACAAGAGCCGCCGAGATGGTCATTCGCCTTGTGCGCACTAGGAGTCTTCATCTACCAGAGTCTGGATGCCATAGACGGCAAGCAGGCGCGTCGGACCGGCAGCCAGTCACCATTGGGCGAGTTGTTCGACCACGGCTGTGATAGCATATCCACTGTTTTTATAGCTCTTGGCGCGTGCATAGCAGTCAAACTTGGAGAATATCCCACGTGGATGTTCTTTCAGGTGAGTTCTAAGATAGATTAACTCTGCTTTTGCAATAGCATATGCTGGTGGTCACTCTACACTGTGCTCCCTCTAATATGGTTGAGTGCAATGATGGCTGGCTCATCCGCCATACTCGTGAACGAGTGTTGCTTGTGGGGACTGTTCAGGTTACGAACACTGATTAGACCTTTTGCTTTTGCAATAGCATATGCTGGTGGTCACTCTATTCTCTCAAATTTTGAATTTAAAAATGAATCTGTATTATTGTAAACATATACACATATATTTGAAAAGAATACGAGCTGACTTTCTTGTCAGTTCTTCGGAATTATTTCAAGATGAGAATCATCTTGAAATAATTCCGAACCAGCGATGTTATGGATATGAAATATCGGATACGGATAGGTTTCGGATATAGGAATGATTATTATACCGGATACGGATATGGATGTGGATATGAAATTATTTCGGATTATCCGTTAGTTTCGGATAATTTCGGTTACGGTTAATATTTTTTTAAAGAATTTCAAAAGTAAAATATAAATAGCTAATAAAATGGTTACAAAATATATCTCAATTAGGCTCCGTCCCTATCCGATACTATCCGAAACTTTTATTTCGGATTCGGTTACGGTTACGAATATTTTTTATATCGGATATCCGATAGTTTCGGTTACCGTTACGGAGCTTCCTAACATCCCTGTTCCAAACTGACGGTAGATTTGAAATGAAATGTATTTATTTACATGAAATATGGTATAAATATTACAAGAATGGTTAAAAGAATGTTGAACGCCATTGTTTTGGCATGCAAACATTTTAGTAATATACAAATTATACAGTAGAATTAATGAATTAACGTTTAAAAATTGTATTATATGTCAAATATAGATAGATACGTGACATTTATTTTAGTTAGGTGTCAATCAATATTATACAAATATATCAAACAATACTATTAATTTTATTATCTAATAATTCTACATATAACTCCTAGCTTTTAGCGAAAAATTCATTTATGGTATAAAACAATTGTCAATTAACCAATTTCGAAATTTGGTATTTAAAAGAATTTATGGTCAATTCTTTAAAGTGACGGGGGATTTTATTATATATTTTTATGGCCATTAAATAGCAACTTTATTTAATTTTTACTTTTTTGAAAGTAAGAGTCTGTAATAGTCCTACATGGTAAAGATATTTTGAATTTTGATAGATGGATCATTATTTTATTTGCATTCTCAGCACGCACAATCTATACATCTATACATATAAATAAAATTGGAGTGTCTGTTTGTAATATTGAAATAACCGTTTCCGTAATCCGTATAGATAGAGAAAGAGTGCAGAACACATTTTTTTTAAATGTATATTATTATGATGTATAAACTATATTACTATGTCATCAAAATCCAATCAGTATTTTTACGTGAAAGAGTAAGAAACAATCATCCATACTCGCAAACTAACGCGTTTATAATATTAGAAAGATATTATATAACTCTATTCTATTGCCATTAAGAATTTTAAATTAAGAATAAAATTAAAAAAATAAGAATTAAAGCAATTAATCACAATGATGACGATTTCATTAAATTGGAATTGCATCAGGGAGACAGGCCTCACTCCTGAGATAATAAAACGCTAAATTACGGATGTCGACGGACGTCCGTGTAGGGTCGCTCGTATCGACGTTTCCTTTTATTCGCGCAAAATAATTTCCTTTCATTATTTCATCCGACCTTTCTAAATGTCGCAATTTATTATCCAAACTAGCTTTTGCCCGCGGCTTCGATCGCGTTAACTTATCCCCTTAGGGGTGGAATTTATCAAAATCCTTTCTTAGGGGATGCCTATGTTATAGTAGATTTATGCATGCAAAGTCTCAGCCCGATCGGTTTAAAATTGACAAAGTTTCATATAAATTTTCATCCCCTATTTTATCGCCTTGGGGGTGGAATTAATCAAAATCCGTTCTTAGCGGATGCCTACGTCATAACATCTACCTGCATGCCAAATTTCAGCACGATCCGTCCAGTGGTTTGGGCTGTGCGTTGATAGATCACTACGTCAGTCACCTTTGAGTTATATATATTTCGATATAAATATTCCCAATTGACAAATCTCTTTTTTTTCTCTAAACTCCTTTTCATTTTTTCATCCGCCCTTTCCAAATGTCGTAATTTATTTTCCAAATATAAATATTCCCAAATGACGAAGCTCTTTTTTTTTTCTTCTCTAAACTCCCTTGCTGTATTTCATCCGCCGTTTCTAAATGTCGCAATTTATTATCCAAATATAAATATTCTCAATTTACAACTCTTTTTTTTTTCCTTCTCTATTTTTTTTATTGCCTAAATTCCAAAACTTTTCAGATTCCTTTTACGAATGTCGTAATTTACTACTCGATATTTAACGTTTATTTCGCCCAATTTACATAATATATTTTCAAATTATAGCCTATGTGTTATTCTGATATATAAGGTATATTACTGTGAAGTTTCATCAAAATCCGTTCAGTAGTTTTTGCGTGAAAGAGTAACAAATATCCATCCATACTCACAAACTTTCGCGTTTATATTAGTAAGATGTGTGAATAGCTAGAAAATCTAGTTTAACTTTATAACACTGCAGTGCAATTACGTATTCATGTACGTAACAAGATTATTATTGTCATTTAGATAAGTTTAGTTATTTTTAAATGTAATTAAAAAGGCGAGTAAACTGACGAACTAGCTGACAATGTGGCAACTGGCAAGTGTCTCATTCATGAACAGCAATATGCACATAAAAATCTTGACCGTGGTATACTCATGCCTTGTCCTTTGTGAGAACTTTCGATCGATTTCCTATCCAATTCAAACGGGGATCGAAATTACGACGGCCTGAGCCGAGGTCCGAACCCCAAGCAGTGCTCTCAGACTAAAGTCGTATTCGTTAGGCGGGAGTTGGCCTTCATCCGCTCTATAAATCCTTCCTTTGGTTTGGAATGCCATCTGCACTCGCCCCCTATCGTACGGTGAAGGTATAAAGGCCAACTGCGATCAAATTCAATAGAATAGTCCGAAAAAAAATTAATATAGTTGCATCCGTATCTTGCTCATGTTTTGCATTCCATAATATAATTTCAAGGAAAGCTGTCGGAATGAATTACGGTATTTACGTATTTCTTTCGCTAAGTAGCGTACTATAAGATGTGACAGTAAATTTATATGGATAAGGAGAAAGTGGGCAGTTTTTGCTCTTTTGCCATTTCTTTTATTAGGCTTTGGCCTATTACTCTGCGCTAAAGAGATCTGTAGCACTACGACCTGTACAGATCTATTGCGCTCCCCCTTTTTTAGAATTCTCGGCCTAGACCAAGAATTGTAAAGGTACCTGTAGCACTACATAGATCTATTGCGCTCACCCTTTTTTAGAATTCGCGGCCAAGACCAAGAATTGTAAAGGTACCTGTAGCACTACATAGATCTATTGTGCTCGCCTTTTTTTAGAATTCGCGGCCTAGACCAAGATTTGTAAAGGTACCTGTAGCGCTATATAGATCTATAGTGCTCGCCTTTTTTTAGAATTCGCGGCCTAGACCAAAAATTGTAAAGGTACCTGTAGCACTACAAAGATTTATTGTGCCCGCCTTTTTTTTAGAATTCGCGGCCTAGACCAAGAATTGTAAAGATACCTGTAGCAGTACAAAGATCTATTGTGCTCGCCTTTTTTTTAGAATTCGCGGCCTAGACCAAGGATTGTAAAGATACCTGTAGCAGTACAAAGATCTATTGTGCTCGCCTTTTTTTTAGAATTCGCGGCCTAGACCAAGGATTGTAAAGATACCTGTAGCAGTACATAGATCTATTGTGCTTGCCTTTTTTTGGATTTCGCGACCTAGACCAAGAATTCAAGGATATTCTTAAATTTGTGCAATTCCAATTACGTAAAAATTGTTGTCTCTGGCGTCATACATTTTCCGTCATTTACGTCGTTAGCTTCGTTTTCTTGTCTGTCACATAAAAACGTTAATTAAATAAAATTCTCTTATCATTTAATCTTAAACTTTTATCATGCAATAAAATTTTGTATGAGCCGTGTATGTACTTGAAATTATTTTCAAACAAACAATTACCCTTTATACCTACTGTTAGCAATCGCATACTGTTGTTTGCTAGCTGCGACCTGCGACTTTGTCTATGTAATCAATTTACACAATTTAAAAGTATTTTGTTTAATTCTGCCCTATCTTTAATGTTTTGTTCTTCTTATGATGACGCTTTCCGAATGAGCGGTAGATTAAAAGAATGATAACTGTGACTATTCAAAAGTGCTTATCTATATTAATTTTTACGATCTGATGAGTACAGAACGGTCGTTGTGTCATATTCATTCAGTACTGATAGTTGGCAGGGCTGCCAGATTGTATAATTGGATGCAAACATTGTAAAATTGAAGAATCTGTATCCTCTTTGTATACGGGATGCTGTGGACAAATGAATAAAGTATGTTAAACAATACAATTCTGAATTTGACGTAGAAATTTTCAATTTTGCGATTAGGTTATGCTACGTTTACATTCAGCCGCTTCCCCTGCCACTCGCGCTGCGGGAAATATTGCCGGGCGACAACTGAGCGAGAGGGCTGAATGTAAAAACACGCTGCCACTCGCGCTGCCAGTCCTTTGACTCGCGCACGAAAAACCGACAATCGAGAGAGCGCCGGGCGCACCAATGGCATGGGAAGTGTTTCCACTCGTGTTTACACTCTCGCGCTGCTCACTTCCCTGCCCACTCGGGCTGAGTGTAAATTGGGCATAACAATTTTTGACAGATAACTACATGCTTCTCCGCTCGATTCATTTCAAACGGGGACCGAAATTATCGAATAATATTGAATCCCAAGCTGAGTTAGTCCTCAAACCAAACTGGCTACTTAAATCCTTCGTCGGGTTTGAAATGCCATCAGCCCCACCCGCTAACGTTCAGTGAAGCTGTAAAAGCCAGTTGCGGTGAACATCATTAGAATATTTCGAAAGAAATATAACTACATACCGTGTTTTGATTAGAAAGTATATTTTATAGAACTTACCAGCTACTCGCCCGGGTGTACATGTATTACACATATAAACCTTCCTCTTGAATCACTCTATCTATTAAAAAAACCGTTGCGTCGTTTTAAAGATTTACGCATACATAGGGACGGACAGACAGTGACAGCGACTTTTATACTCTGTAATGAAGTGTTATTTTGCGGAAATCCATTTCACTACTTAATGGATTTACATTATTTTGTTTAATTCCGCTACAATTAGCATATGTGAGACCACAAATTGAGTGCTGAAACTTGACTACCGTTTCGACCTTCTCTAATGGTGATCAAATTCCGACCGTTATTGAGTCTACACCCATATTGCGATACGTGTTTCGCCTTTGAACGAGGCCTCAACAAGTATACAGGAACCCATTAAGATATGCACACAAAATTTCATTCAAATCGGTCCAGTCATTTAGAATGTATAAATCTATGCATAAAAAAAATTGGAGTGTCTGTTTGTAGTATTGAAATAACCGTTTAATAATGCATATGAATATAAATACGGTACATACACCAAAACAACATTATTTGCAATTTTTGTCTGTCTATCTGTTTGTTCCCGCTAGTCTCTGAAATGGCTAGACCGATTTTGACGGGACTTTTATTGGCAGGTAGCTGATGTAATAAGGAGTAACTTAAGCTAATTTTACTTTAGAAAAATAAAGTTACATTTCACGCGTACGATGTCACGGGTAACGGGTAACAACTAGTTAATAAATAAAATGCTATGTACGATTGTGGGTACAAAGCGATCAGTTCAATACTAATAATTCTCTAAACACTGATAGGATATTATCTGGTATTAATGAAATTACTAATTACTTTCACCGCGTAACTGATACACAATCTCAAGTAATTAGAAACTATATCTATATTTATCCTATTACCGACGCGACGCAAATGAAAGGTTCAAGTAAACGAAAGTCAAGGATAGAAGTGTTGAAGCCCAACCATTTTTGATGAAATTCTTCTAAAAATCATTGAAATGCCAATATATCCTGCATGTAGCAGTTACAATAAGATTGATGAATCACTCCTTCGCAATTGTGAAAAATAAGCTCCCTCTGAAATGGTTGAGTGCAATGATGGCTGGCTCATCGGTGCTGCTTGTGGGGACTGGTCTGTTCTGGTTACGAACACTGATTTAGACTTTTTGCTTTTGCAATAGCATATGCTGGTGGTCACTCTATTCTCCCAAATTAGAATTTAAATGAATCTGTACTATCGTAAACATGTGCAACATTTATTTGAAAAGAATACGAGCTGAGTTGCTTATCAGTTCTCATCTCGAAGTCATTCCGAACTGACGGTAGATTTGACATATCATAAGAGTCTGAATAAGGATATTTTGAATTAGAAATCTGAATTTTTTAATTTGAATTGATAATTTTGGTAGCATCCTGGGCAGCAACTGTAGAGTTCTAGGAAAATTCTTATTCGGGAGTCTTGCCAAGGGGCCGGTCTGGCCAAATCGTTGGCTGGACTGATGCCAATCCGTACCGTTCAGTTTTTACCTAAACCGTCGAGCAGCACATTTTAGTCCACCTGTTTGTTATATCCACCGGTTATATAATCGCTTACAATGTTTTAAATTTGTGATGTATTTTCCTCAATAAGATTTAGAGCGCCTTTAAAAATATAGAATAGAATAACATTTATTACATCACACATCATACAATAAAAACGATGCTGACAGCTGCATATAAATTATTATATAAGATAAACGTAAATAAAAAACAATTCATTAAATTAGAGATGAAATCATTATATACAAAAAAAAAGAACAAAATAGTAACAAACAAATAATGTTGCCATCTCCTCTCCTTAAGAGGGGAGATGAATAAAAAAACAATACTAAGTAATAATAATAAAGTAAAATGCATTTCCTATTCACCACTGCGGAGCAACGCCACCGCGTCACTGTGTACTGATGTGTGTGTAAGGGGCCCATCTCAGCATTATGCCATGATAAAAGCCACGACGCTGATTTTCAGTGGAACCCCGAATATCTTGCTGTTTCCCTTCTTCGGCTTATGCCATATTATTAAACATAGGTGAAACCTAATAAAAATTGAAATCAAGTTCGTAGAAAATCAACAGAACTGCTTCTTTGGTCTGGTCATTGGGTCTAAAATATGATTGAGCGCACTAATGACTGACTTCGTCAGGCTACGGTACTGGTTCTAGTCACTACGATTGAAGAATGTCAGTCAGCCATGCTATTCTGTTAAGATATACAAATTCTATTTACACGGTTGTTTCTCAAAACCGTGCATTTATTACCATTTACCAGCGTGGTCATTTCTAATACTTTATCGTTTTTGTATTGATGTTTTTACCAGTAAATGACTGGTGGCTAGATAGGAGCGGCCCGATCGTACGATCCAAAATCCTTAACACTCGAGTTATTTCAAATTAGGTAACTATAGATAAGAGTACGTGGTTATCGTAACTTGCATTGTGGTTTGATAGTATTTTATTATATGCTTAGCGTATTTTTAATGTACAATTATAGTGTAGTGCTACCGCCCTTACATTACATGGTATATGTCCTTCGTGACTAATTAATCACGATGGTTTAAAGTCAACATTGACGTTGCTAGCTATACAGCCAGTAGTACTAACTACACCACCCCTTCCCTCTATGGTCATACGTGCATATTTAATTGCTTCCAACGGCCTTGGTGGTCTAGCAATATAGCCGCTTTATTTCCCATGGTCGGGTTCGATTCTCGCACACACAAACATTTCTATTCATGAGTATATTTGTATGTTTTGGTCTGGGTATTTTATATTTGCCAAAACATATTTTATAAGTTTTTATATCAGTTGTCTAATACCCATAATAGAATTTCTGCGTATCTTGGGACTAGATGGCGTTATGGGAATTGTACAGGGTCATTATATTATTATTATTATGCCAAAAAAGTATTTAAATATTTATAATAATTGTCTAGTATCCATAATACAAGCTCTGCTTAGCGTGGGACTTGATGGCGTTATGTGCAATGTCCAGGCAATAAATTTATATTTCTATTTTAAATTGAGAATATTTGGATGAATTTCCAGTTACCCAAATGTTCTCAATTGAAACGTTTCAAATGAAATTTCGTAACACTGTCAGTCATATAATCCAGCCATAGCCGGACTATCTAATCTATCTTTGAGCTAACCTCGGTAGTATGTTTAGCTATAATAAAACATTATTTATTATCTGCTATAACTATCTTACTAATATTATAAATGCGAAAGTTTGTAAGTATTTATGTATGTTACTCATTTACGATAACTACCGAACGTATTTCGATGAAACTTTACAGTAATATAGCTTATATATCAGAATAACAGAATGGCTATAATTTAAAAAGATATTAGGTAAATTGGGCGAAATGTTTATTTTTATTTAACTTCAGGATATTTGTTACTCTTTCACAATACCTAACGAACGGATTTTGATGAAACTACAGTAATATAGCTTACCAGCTACTCGCCTCGGCTTCGCCCGGGTGTACATGTATTATACATATAAAACTTCCTCTTGAATATATATAGATAGAGTTATCTATTAAAAAAAACTGCTTCAAAGTCCGTTGCGGGGGGGAAGGGGATTGTTAGTAATGTGGATTGATAACCCCATTGCTAGCAATGTATCATGTCAGGTCGACCTCCACGCGGTCCCCCTGGAAACCATCGTGATAAATTCCTGGTGAATTTGTCACGATGGGCTAACTGACCTGACCTCATGCTCATCTTATCATCCTCCACTGGTGCCCTGTCAGCGTAAACCGTTAGCGCAGGCGGGTGCACCATTCCATTATCATCCACAAAAAAAAAAAAAGTCCGTTGCGTAGTTTTAAAGATTTAAGCATGTATAGGGACGGCCAGACAGCGACTATAATTTAAAATGATATTAGGTAAATTGGGCGAATTTATTTATTTTTATTTAACTTCAATGCACATAAATAAAGTGTACATATGGCAAGGTGAATATATGTTACGGATAACTTATTTCCTAGTTTTAAAGTTATTAAGCTGTGAAAGTATAATAACTAGCTTTTGAACTATCAACGCACAGCCCAAACCACTGGACGGATCGGGCTGAAATATGGCATGCAGGTAGATGTTATGACGTAGGCATCCGCTAAGAAAGAATTTTGATTAATTCTATCCCCAAAGGGATAAAATAGGGGATGAAAGTTTGTATGAAACTTTGTCAATTTTAAACCGATCAGGCTGAGACTTTGCATGCATAAAGCTACTATAACGTAGGAATCCCCTAGAAATGATTTTCACAAATTCCACCCGTAAGAGAATAAACTAACGCGAGCGAAGCCGCGGGCAAAAGCTAGTATAATGATAAATGTTAAGTAAGTGTGATGCAGACAAAGTTGCGCTGGTAAGCTAGTTATCTATATATATCTACTTGGTTATCTATATATACTACTATATGTTTAATTATTACGTTTTGACCCGCCGTATCATGTCTAAATATGTCTTTATCAGCACAGCTGTATGTATACATTTATTTCGCACGTCATTATTAAGTTAAGTATGACGTGATCTGTATAAGGATGATTAATTTTCGCTACGTGATGTATTTATTTTATTTTGTTCAATTCCGCTACAAGTAGCATGTGTGAGACCACAAATATTCAGTGCGGAAACCTGACCACCGCTACTGGCCTAAGCTAAGCGTATGACCTTATCTATTGGTGATCAAATTTCCACCAGAATATTAATAATAATGTAAATCTATCAAGTAATGAAATGGACCCCAAAATAACACCTAATTCGATTAAATAGATTAATTTTCGTTTATGATTTTATGTCACGAGCTCTTGTGTGGCCGGGATATATTGATAGAAAGGGATCATAAGTAACCTGACACTTCTTATCCATGTCAAAGAAAAGGGTATATTAAGGTTTCTTAAGGGTCGGCAACGCGCAATTGACACCCCTGGTATCTCAGGCGCCCATAGACTACGGTGACCATTTACCATCAGATGGGCAGAATGCTTGTTCGCCACCATCGTAGTACAAAAAAATTTACCATTCTTGAGTCATTAAGTCGCCCACAAGTAAGAAACTACTATATTTCATATTTCTTTTATTTTGTAGCATAGGGTACATGATTTTACGACTTACCTGATGGTAAGTGATTACCGCCGCCCATGAGCACCAGCAACACCAGGAGAATTGCAAATGCGTTGCTAGCCTTGTAAGAAGGAATAAGGTATTTACTTGAAGATTTCAATATCGTATCGGTTCGGAAATATCATTGCTGGAAGGTGATTCCAAAATGTGTTTGTGTGTAGCAAAGTTTCTAGTAAAAGGCACGGTAGAGAACCGCCATTCTTCCAGATGATTAGGATGGTAATTTAGTTTCTGACGGGCAGTACCATGGTGAAATTCAGAAACGAAATCAACTTCAGTTAGTGAGTGAAATTTTACAATGAAATCCTTATTAATTTCAATATTGATAATGAATATTTTCTTTTCTAGTGTATATGCGCAATGACCCTGTTCTACTGCGCGCACTGGCAGGCCTACGTGACGGGTACACTCAAGATGGGACGTATCGACGTCACCGAGGCTCAGTACTCCATCATTGCTATTCATCTCGTCTCCGCCACACTTGGACCCGGTTTCTGGTCCACTCAGGTAATGCTATCCTCGATGTTCTAGAAGATTAATATTTTACGTACCTATTTAATAATGAAAATCTGTACCATGTAATCAATTTCTTAGTTTTGATAAAGATGGGTGAAGAAAAATCATTTCATCACCATCACAGTTTTATTATTGGATATGAGCAGAATTTTATTATGCATTTTAATCGTACTATGTCAATAACCTTGAATCAAACAAGGCAAATAGTACGAGATAAAACTTACATACAGTCTTACTATAATTCTAAATTTCATATAGAAAGAGTTTAAAAATACCCACATGTATTGTTATAAGTTATTTGATCCATATACTTTATTTTATATAATTTCCTAAAACTATTGTTAGTTATAGTAGGGCTATTAACACCAGATGATTGATCGGTGTTGTGTCAGTAACTTGCAAGTTGCATTGTTCTTATTTACCTACCTCTTAACATTCGTAATTTCTAATTGCATCCTCCCAAGTGATGTTTATTAAGAGGTCCCTTACATTAATTTTATTAACATAATCACTAGATACAAATCTGTAATACCGATTTATGTTACCGATGTTAATTTTATTGTTCGCCGTTCAAATGACCGATTAGATCGCAGGCGCGCTAGAAGCACGGTACTCGCTGGCTTTGGCCGCGGTGACCGGCACCTTCCTCACCGTAGGCACCCTAGCTGCGGCAATCGTGACTGGCGGCGTTGGAAAGAACGGCTCTACCGTCGCTGTGAGACCCCGCTCGTTTACAATAGCCTGGTCACACTGCCGGGGGTCTGGGAGAACAAATCATCCATCATACACAACGTTTCTGTAAACCTGTACATAATAGGATAAAAGTGCAATTTGCTCAGTAACTTCTTATATTTAAAAGCAAAATACACATTTTGAGATACTCAATTATTGTCAAGTAGCTGTTTTTACGATTTATTACAGTAGTATGGGATATATATGGCAGTTGATAATACTCCTAACTCGATTCCCTTCTGTGCACATACTCAATTCTTTTAAAATAACATTTTTTTTATTTATTGGAACTACATATTTCCTATTTTATTTCTGTTATGAGTTCTCTGAAACTTTATAGTTATTAAAGATACATTTATTTACACTCCCATGCCACCGGCCAAGTGTTTTAGTTCGAATTCATGAATGCGTTGGGCTTCTAATTTCTCTATTGTGAAGTCATCGTCTGAGTTAGTTATAGGATTAGATTTAATGTAGTAATTATCGGTAACCATTGTAAATTGGCTCTTACAAACAATGTTTATGTAAAAACAACAAAAATTATATTTTACTTTTGTTATTATTTTATTATATTTTCATTAACTTCTATTCAGCGTGATCAAAGTTTGATTTGTTATTGACTGCTTTGTTTGTAACAGCCAAATCTGAGACCCCTTCTATTGTATCGTTGTCTCAGATATGTTCATTGCTTATCATGTGGGTTTTTTTAATGGCATGAATACTCCACGTAAACTTGCGGTTATGCTCACTGTTATTATTATTTGATATTATTTGTTTAACATGAGCATGATCCATAGGTTCCGTTACTTTAAAATTATCATGGTAACTTTATAAAGTAGATATACGTATGGATGGTACGTCAATGATCTTGATTTTTTCAACTTCATGTGGGTCTTCACTCATTGTGATTCATTCTTTAGTTTTAGTATACCATGGTTTAGATAGTAAACTAAGTTGTACCGTTGATGGCCGTTTGTCGAATTCTAACATTAGACTAAGTATATGTTCACTTTATGTCCTAGTCGTTATGTGTATACTAATAAATTTAACATTAGCATGTCCTATAAAATTGGATGTACCTGTATTAACATGTGAATCAAGTCCCTATGTGTAATTAATATCGAAGCTAACTGTCTATACTGGACTAGCGTCTGTTATGGTCGAGCTACACCACCTAGCTGTGCGCAAGGTGATATTGGTTGGTTGTGACGTTGGAGTGTTGTGGTGGTACCGCAGATGCCGGCGTTGGGAGCGCCGTGGTGCCTCCTGATGAGCTCCATGTGTTACGCTGCACAGTTCTTGTTTGTGATCAACTTCAGTTCAACATTCCGGGTTAGGGGCTGCGGCAAAAACGGATCCACCGTCGCCGTAAGATTACCACCACGTGTATTATCAAGCGTAATCTATTGCTACATATCGGATATAGACGACGAGCCAGTCAGCAGCGATAGTTTGTCTTTTTTCATTTATCAAGTTGGGTGGATTCAATATTAAATTTAAACTATTAATTCATATTGATCTGTTAATTTAAATTAATTTATCATAGTCCCCGAGCCAGAGCCTAATTTCGTCAATCATTTCCTCTCGGCCGAAAACTTCTACATTATCTAACCTTAAAATTAATTTCCTACATAAAAACTTAAATTAACTTTAAAGTTATAGAGCATGAGGTCTATTTTTATTTATAAAATATTTATGAAGATCTTTATAGTCTTGAATCAAGTCTTTATAATTTACCTTAACAATTTTAGAAGTTTTATTTACCAGGAGGAAATTGGTCTCATTGACCTATTATTGGCTCGCGGGCCATTAATGGTTTATTTAAATTGAAATGTTCAATAATAAATTCAAACTCATATTAGTTAGTTTAGACAACAAATAATATTACTTACAGACTCAGGCGCACCCTTTTATTGTATTATTAACTTATATTTTGTAGTCTCCTTTTCTTAACGGGGTTATTAATTGGTTTCCAACAATGCTATTTGACTGAATCGTCTCTTATCTATCCTACGTTTGCTGAGTTTGTATTAAATCACTGTGATTAACAATGCACGATAGGGTACACCTGCTAAAACACAGTTTCTTTCAACGAGTGCTTCAGGCGGGGTTGTATTTACAATTTTACACACGGCTATGGTTCACAGCAGCGTCGGTGATATTGCTCAGTTAAAGGAAATGAGTGAAGACAGCACACGCAGTTTTTCTTTCCATTCAGTTATTTAATGGCATACATTTTAATGGCATGTTATTTCTTTTTTTGGCCGCCGTACGCCGCGACGCCGCGCTACGTACGTTTCACGTCATCGCATGCCGTCTAACAAAAGATACCGACCATAAACACGAGTATCAGTCTGCTATCGAATTACGGAGTGATCGCCCTATCCGCGTACCTTATACTTGGATACGTAAATGTCATAATGAGGGGCGGAGTGGGGAAAAATGGCTCCACAGTTGCTGTAAGAATCTTATTACCATTGGTGTGTTAACACTAACATGAAACAGCACAATGTTGACATACTAATGTGATGACGTCACGCCGCGGTGTTGCCAGCAACAAACGCCCAGCGACGGGCCCACACGCTCCCTGTCAATCATCATCATCGGCAATAACGTTTGTGTTGTGATTGTGCTGTTTTCATACGTGTAGTTCGTTTCACTAACTTTCGCTTGTAATGTAGCGCATGCTTTGATTGTAGCTTGATTTTTTTTTTTATATTATTTGTGCACAGACATAGAAAGAAATAGATGTTGCAAACACACTTGTATATATATAGTATAACTAGCTACTCGCCCCGGGTACGGGTACACCCCTTCGCACGGGTGTATAAACCTTCCTCTTGAATCACTTTATCTATTAAAAAAACCGATTCAAAATCCGTTTCCGTTTTAAAGATTTAAGCATACATAGGGACGGACCGACAGCGACAGCGACTTTGTTTTATACTATGTAATGATGAATTAGTTGCTAATGAAAATATTTAATAATATTTTCATTAGCAACAAGTTCATCATTACGTAGTAATGACGAAACTTATTTCTTTGGCCAAAAAAGCCAAAAAAATAAGTTTCGTCGTTCTAACTTCAAAATGACGAATTTTCATACAAACTTTCCTCATCTATTTTATTTTACCCCTTTAAGGGTAACATTTTACAAACTTTGAATGTTATAAATATTTATATTTAATTAAAAAATAAGTTACTACATTTATAAATGGCGATTAACCCATACAACCTTTCATTTCCCCTTTCAACCCATTCGAGTCCTTTTTTTCGCATTGAAAAGAGGTCTATGACCTTTCTCAGGGTTTAGACTATCTATGTACCAAATTTCATTTATATCGGTTCAATAGTTTTGGGGTGAAAGCACGACAGACAGACAACCAGACAGAGTTACGTTCGAATGTATAATATTAGTAAGGACGAATAAAAATAAATTTGTTATAATTTATTCAGAAAGTTATATTATAGTAACACTTGACGACGACCTCGGTAGTCTAGCGGTCTAGCGCGCCACTTTACGACCGATGGTCGCGGGTTCGATTCCTCGCACGGCACAAACATTTGTATTCATGAGTATGAAGTATGATTGTTTTTATCGGTCTGGGTGTTTTCTATGTATAATATGTATGTATTTACGAAAAAAAATTATCTATGTACTTGTATTAGTTATCTAGTACCCATAACAGAAGCTTTAGCTAGCTTAACTTGGGTCTAGATGGCGCTGTGTGAATTGTCCTAAGATTATTATTATTAACACTTGGTATTTTAAAAACCTATATATAAATATATATATAATAAGAAAGGAAGCTAATAACGAGATGACTGCGAACAGGGATGAATGGAAGAGAAAAACATATCACGCCGACCAAATAAATGGGATAAGGAAGAAGCAGATGATGATATGCAAAACCAAGAACCCAAAAATTTAGCTAAGAAAATACACTCAAACTTAAAATAAAACTATACTTAATTGCAACATCTATTTTTTATTCAATCTGTGCAAAGTTTTTTATTTCGCTTCAACATATGTACGTAATTAGAGCTAGTTACATCCCATAACTCTGCTCGCAGGGTACCAGCATCCTATCGCCGGTGATACCGTTCTCGCTGGTCGTGGTGCCAGCTTTCATCATCTTCCAAAAGAGCGAGTCGCAAGTGTATGAGAACCATCCCGCCCTCTATATTATGGCGTTCGGTATGGTAGCTGCGAAAGTCACCAACAGACTTGTGGTGAGTGTATTTTTTACTTTTAATAATCATCATTGCCTTGCCTTTATCCCATTATTTGGGGTCGGCGCAGTATGTCATTCTCTTCCACTGCTCTCTATCGGTCGTCATATCTAAACATACTCTTCTTTTAATAATATGAAAATTATTTATTTTCCACTAAAAAAAAAAATTGTATAAAACAAAACAAATATTTTTGAGGGTATACAGTTAAAAAGTTTTAGCAGTGACTTTGTCCAAGTGGAAATTAAGTTTTTTTTTTGTTTTCATAAAATTTTGCTGAAATTGAATATTTGTCCATGTGGAAAATAACTTTTTTATTTTAAATTTATTTTCCACAAAAAAAAACATTGTCTAAAACAAAAAAAATATTTTTCAGGGTATACAGTTAAAAAGTTTTAGCAGTGACTTTGTCCATGTGGAAAATAACTTTTTTATTTTAATTAATATAATTTTGTTGTGATTGAATTATAATAATAATAAACTTTATTAGCCAACAATCAATAATTTAATAAGAACAGCGTATAATTTGAGTAATTTAATAGACTATGCACATATCATCGCAAGAACAAAATAAAAAAAAAATTGTAAGGTGTTAGAATTGAAATTTTCTATTGCTATTAAAAAATAGGGGTTGGCGATTTAAGGGTGAAAATTTGGCGAGAAAATTAAAAAAAAAATTGCGTTGAGAAACTCTTAACACTTAGGTGTGTAAAAATTAGTTATAAATCTATTGTAAGACCTACTGAATATACATATGTATGTATGTATGTTGGACTCCAGTCTCCGCAATTAACCTCTCATTCGGGCCGTTGTGCGTGCAGAGCCAGACTACTAAAGTACCCAGCCAAGCTCCTCCCAAAAGCGCAGAAGGCTCCTGGTGTCTTCACAGGCTTCACGGAGCGACCTCACCGTTCCGAGGATTACTGAATATACATATAAAATTTCATCAAAATTAGTCAAGCCGTTTCGCAAGAGTATAAATACGAAACCTTTATTATCCGAGTATCGAGTAAGAAGCACCGTTCATTGCGCGATATAGAATAGAAAAGAATTTATAAACTCCACATAACAATGATTTAAAACAATTATTTAAAAGAGCAACACACAAGTATCTTGCTTATTCTTCTTGTGATGAATCTGCATTCCGAATAAGCGGTAGAATAAAAAAAACTTGACTATTCAAAAGTGCTCATATTAAGTTTATTTGAATAAAGATTATTTCTATTTCTATTTCTAATGACCTAAAAAAAATGTAAACAACAATTTACACATTACAAAACAGAGTCAATGTGGACCACAACACAGCACAATGCTGGAAACGGTTTCCAGCGCTGATTTACAAGGATCACTTAAAAGAGCAACACACAAGTTTCTTGCTCGTTCATCTTGTGATGAGACAGCTTTCCGAACGAGCGGTAGATAAAAAAATTTTTATGACTATTCAAAAGTGCTTAAATCAAGTTTATTTGAATAAATGATTTTCTATCCTATTTATATTTGAACACCAACCAAAAGGATACTGAACTCCTAAATTTTAAAGTATAATGTTGCAATAAACGCTTCACGAGAAGAGGTCACAAATCTGATTTATCACAAGTTTTCTTTAAGATAAAATATTTTAACATAAGTATATATATTCCAGGTGGCTCACATGACAAAAAGCGAGATGGAGTACTACGACTGGTCGCTGCTGGGACCCTCGATGCTGTTCCTCAACCAGTACTTTAATAACGCAATACCTGAGTACTACGTACTCTGGTTATGTACGGTATGTGCAAGTATAGTCAACTTAAACGACCACAAATAAAACATGTATTGTTTAGGGCAGTGATTCCCAAAGTGGTCTATATCGACCCCCAGGGGTCTATGACAAACTGCAAGGGGTCTACGATAGCGATTATCTTGTTGTTTTTACTTTATGTTTTCAACACTAAACTTTACGTTTAGTTTCTAACTAATGGCAAACATGAAAAACATGGCAAGATGTCTACGACACAATAAAGTTTGGGAACATCTGGTTTAGCGTATAGGCGATACGCTAAACCAGAGGTTCCCAAACTTTTTTCTTCCAGTGGTCACCGGCCACGGCCCACGTGGCTGAGGGCTGGTGGTAAGTGGTAACTGCCGCCTATATATAGGGTTGCCATCTCTAAATTTTAGAATGACCAGACACACAAAAACTAAGGTTTTTAGAGTTCCGAACCCGAACATGTCGACAGGTTTTTTTAAACATAGTGTAATAAAGAACGGTTAAAAATGTCATAACTTCTACTTTTTATTTATATAACCTACCTATTTAAGCCTATTTTATCCCTATATATGGGACGGACAGACAGCGACAGCGACTTTGTTTTATACCATGTAATAATGTGTTTACCAATAAAATAACTAAATTTTTATATCAGTTTTCTAGTATTCATAACACAAGTTCTATATATCTTATACTAGGTGACGTTGTGTAACTTCTCCAGGTTATATGTTACCTCAGTGTCAAGACTCTACAGCCTACCTCTGTTGAAATATTTATTTATTTATTTAACATTAATGCACACAATATAATATATAGTACAGTACATTTGGCGGAATTAACACCATGCGGCATTTTCTACCAGTCAACCATAGGTGGTGCAGAGAATAATTGTTGGCGGTGCAAAATTATAAATGTAAACAAAATGCAACAAAATATAAACAGAACAAAAATATATATACTTAAGAAATATTCTTAATTATGCTTCCAGATATGGGTATGCATAGACCTGGTGAGGTACTGCGGCCAGATCTGCCTGGAGATCTGCGACCACCTCAAGATACAGTTGTTCCGCATCTCGCCGCCCAGCGCCGCGCCGCCCGACAGAAACGGTACGAACGCGCGCAGGCAGCCTCCCAGACATGCCAAGCGACACTACTCCTAGGAGACACGCACCTACCATTCTCTCTCTGTCTCTCTCCTTCTTTCTCTTTCAACGTACGTACATGCTCGATTGACTTTGATCCAATATTAACGTCAATAGCCGAAATAGAGAAGAAAGTTTTGCTTCATAAGATGACAGAAATGTAGAGTCGTCATTTTAATCTCTCCCCGTAACCGAGTACCCAACTTCGACTTTGATACAATATCAACGTCAATAGCCGAAACAGAACATGATTCGATATAAACGTCGATTGTCAAAACAGAGAAGAAAATTCTGCTTCGAAATGTCACTTCACTCTATCTGGACTACATTCTCTGTCTCTCGTTCTCTCCCTCCGTACCCGAGTACCCAATTTCTACTATAGTTCGATATAAACGTTGATTGTCAAAACAGAGAAGAAAGTTCTGCTTCGAAATGTAGTCGTCACTTCACTCTATCTGGACTACGTTCTCTGTCTCTCGTTCTCTCCCTCCGTACCCGAGTACCCAATTTCTACTTTGGTTCGATATAAATGTTTATACCCGAAACGAAGAAGGAAGTTTCATTTGCCTCATAAGCTGACTGAAATGTGGAACTGTCACCTCGATCTATCTGAAATCATCACAGTCGTGTTGCCTTATCAAACAGTCTGAAACTCATCTGAAACACTTCGTTTTTGGAGCAGTTCTTATTAAGGGAATATGCAGAGAACTATGATCTTAGATACTGCCCCCATGATAAGCCAGCTTCTTTTAGAGCTGAATCGCTTAGTTTCCGAGGCAGTTCGAATAGAGGGAATCATTTATTAATAGGATAGAGGGAACAGAGAACTATGATCTTAGATACTGCCCCAATGATAAGCCGGTTTCTCTTAAGGGTCTGAATGAGAGAAAATAGAAAGTGACACCTCTGATAGAGGCAGCGAAGACTACCAGTGTTGTATCGTCTTTAACTTAATAGTTGAGATTATATTAAAAATAATAAATATACTATAATGAAAATATGTGTCAGATCATAGAATTGACCGTATCTTATTTATTCTCCATTCTGTCAGTTGACAAATACGAACAAGCTAAATTATACTTTGTTTCATAAAAACTGCAATGTTTTTATAGACCTTATGAAATTAAAATGTCGTATATTGTTGTAGGTCATCGACCAGTTTTAGGATGTCATAAATTATGCATAGGGAACATGGGTCAGTAAGTGGCGTATTACGAGCTATAAATATTTAGTTGAGATGCAATATGCAGATGAAATTTACACGTTAACAGGGCACCTATGCAACGGTATTGCCAGTTGAAAAAAGACGGAGAGAGTGTGTTGTTTATGAAAAAATTGTGCCAAATAATTTTATGTGAAAACCGAAATAATCATTAACTGATTACATAACGTGTATGAATTAAGGTACTTAGTTTTTGCCTCCAGTTTCCCACAGTCCACTAAGTCTGCATAGATGCCCTTTTAATTGGACCTACCAATGGACAATGTACGCTATAGTTTTTATGTGTTTAGCGAAATGATAATAATTGTTATATATTTTGATTATTGGTAACAGATTCATACAAAACCAAGTCTGCATAGATGCCCTTTTAATTGGACCTACCAATGTACATTATACGCTATATTTTTCGTGTGTTTTAGCTAAACTATAGTAATTGTTATATATTTTGATTATTGGTAACATATTCATATGACAAAAGCAGGTGTTTGTCTCTTCGATAAAGTGTACCACATGTCTGTTTGGATGACATCAATCGTGAACGGTATAAATTAAAACAAACGATGTTGATTGAAACAAATGGTTTGTTAGAAATTAAATGACATTGTACCAAGAGTCCCATCGTACTGATAATCTGATTACCATGAATACGACTTGACAAAACAGTCTTATTCAATTGTCTATATGTAGATAGGTTGTTAAATTTGTAAATGTATTAATTATTATAATATTTCTAGTGTTTTCACAATTCCTACGAAATGAAATTTCTTTGGAATCTAATGAAGCTAGAGTACGTAGATAGTGTGGCTAGACAATTTTAATAGTTTAATATTCACAGCTCCATCGCAATGAGATGCTAACGGACAGAGAAATGATATCTATAATTTATTAAACTAGTAATAAGTTTTTCATCTATTTTATACTTGCCGTTTTGAGCTTTAAGAATCGTTTTATTTTTCACAGCATTCTAAACTTTATTACGTACTTAATTATGTATATATTTGAATGTATATGTTGCTACATTGTTATTATTATGCCCATTTTGGTTCAATAATAATTTGAGAAGATAGCTTAATAATTGCATTATAAAATCTCTACCTTCTCACTCTCACAGTCTCTTCTGTCTGATTCATTAGGTAAATTAAAAACACGCGATTTTTTTTGAGCTAGTCTTATAGGATATAGTAAGTAAACATTTATATTATAAAAAATGTTATTTAGCAAAATATAGTAAAATTTATTTTAACTAAATAAAAGTAAAATCCCAAGCTCGTAAAAAGCACATATTAGATTTGACGAGATCGTAACGTATTGTCCGTTTGTTTGCCATTACATTACATCTAACCATTTCAATGGCTTTACAATCCTATTCACAGACCTACTGAATATTCACAAAATTTCATAAAAATGAATAAGCTATTTTGTAGTTTTGTTACAAACATTATGACACGAGAATTTTATATATTAGATTATAAATTTATATAATTACAACATTGTACAAATTAATAATAACAAATAACTCTGGACAATTAACACAGCCCCATCAAGTCTATAGTAAGCAGAGCTTGTGTTATGGGTACTAGATAACTGATATAACAACTTAGATTTTTTAAAATAATTCCTAGATAATAAATGAATAAAATGGTCGTTTTCTTAAAGCTCAAAATGAATAACTATCGTTAACTCGGTGTTGGCTTCAACTAACTTTCTCTATATCTACTATTACTGCACTGTCAAACTCTTGTCGGGACATCACTAGCGATGATTACCAGCTTGTCATTGATGATGTACTTGACTAATGGTGATTGTAAATTATATGTTGGTGATAGATTTGTAACTCAAGTTAGTACGCCCTCTAGTGTAAATGTAAGTGTGAGCGATCACAGGATTATATATATGACAGAGTGAAAGTTCAGTCAGTGCTCATTTTGGAATGTTAGTGATAATTATGATAATATTACATCTTTATTGAGCCAGTGCTCAAATTTATACTCTATATATGTACTAGCAGACCCGGCCACGCTTTGCTGGCTGACAGTTTCTTTATATATAAAAATAATATTGCGACTATAAATTGAGATGTAAGCTATCCTATCTTTCAAGTTGGATGAAATTGCACACAATGTGCAAATCAAATTTGCAATCCGTTCAGTTTAGGAGTCCATCGCAAACGAACAACGTGACACGTAATTTTTATGTATAAAGATTATTCTGTGGTATTTATTGTCTATAGGTAGGTAAACGTGTCTTCCCACGCCCTGCAGATGTGTTACTTGTTTTTGTTTATGTAACTACTCGCTTAGTTATTACGGAGTATCGGGTACTGTTATTTAATGGATTTATATCATTTTGTGTTCAGCATGTGTGAGAACACAAATATTCGGCGCGGAAATCTGACCGCCGCTACTGGAAGCGTTACGACCTTTTCTATTGGTGATCAAATTCCTACTGTTATTGTATCTGTACCCATATTGCGACACGTGTTTCGCCTTTAAACGAGGCATCATCAGGAAATGAATACAGCTTCGAAGCCTGGTATTGACTGTTGGAGATCAAACTGCGATAGTTGCATTGTACGTTTAGTCGCCGAAGTACGTGTCGATATCTCCAGCGGTCGATCCCCCGTCCAATTCAAGCGCGGATCGAAATTACGACCTGAGCCGAGAATCGAACCCTTAGTGGTCCCTCAGATTAAAGTCGTATCCGTCAGGCGGGAGTTGGCATTTAGTCGCTCCATAGGTCCTTCCGCGGGTTTGGAGTGCCATCTGCACTCGCTCCTTATCGTCCGGTGAAGCTGTAAAGGCCAGCTGCGGCCAACAGCAATAGAGTAGTCTGAAAAAAAAAACTTGTCGATATATGGGTTTAAAAAAAATAATATAAATCCATTAAGTAATGAAATGGACTTCCGCAAAATTAAAAACCTTAATAATAAAATATGTCGAGTACTAGTGTAAGTAGGCGGGCTCTCTCTTCAGTTTTAGTGACCGGCCGAATTTTCGGAGTGATTTTAAACCAGTTTCAGTTTTGACAGTACATTAAACGAAGTAAAAACTACGTTCATAAATAGCAATTACCTAAAATCAGTTATTTAATGTCAGTCAAATCCAATTCTTAAAATACTTTTTTTAATAATCCAACTGCTGCAAATTATTTAATTATATAAATAAATAATGTATTTGTAACAATCTAAAATTAATAGAAACTTACAATTTTACGAAACAGCCATTAAAGAACGGCGGATTTAATTTCGGTGGATTAAACCTAATTCCCATCGGAAGCTTCTCGATGTATTGTTATTAAGACATTGTTCATCTTTATCTGCTGATTGTAACTTAAATCCTGAAGAAGCAGTTTATACATCAGTCCCACTGTAGTATATGTGGGAAAGAGAAGAAAGCATAATGTCGTCTCAGACCACTGTTCTCACACGCCGTTCACAACTTAATGCACGCATGATGCCAGCAGTGTGCGCTAGAGACGACATTATATTTCCTTCTCATTCCCACATATACTACATCCCTTGTTTTAGTTTTTCATTGATTTTACTTTTTATACAGATCAGTAGTGTATATCTGAGACGACATAATGCTTCCTTCTCTTTCCCACATATACTACACTCAAACATGACCCTTAACATAGTAGTGCGCTTGGTCTGTAAGTCTCTCATTAGGGACGACCACGTTTATTAGTATTGTATAGAATGGAAGGTGTATATGTAATTTGTTAGGATTGTAGTGTAAGTTTGTAAATAATTAGGCATAATAACATGAAATGTTGCGCACGAGCAAATAATATAGTTGACGTGTATTTTCTATGAATGTAAAATATAAACTGATGTACATTTTGAATATTTGTTTCATTCATTCATTGTTATGTTACAGTTTTATGTTATTACCTGCTTAATGTACCGGATGACAGTTTTTACCGTTCGGAAAAAATTACGACATGTATATGATATAGCACTCTATTGCTTTACCTTTAAAGTCGAATTTAAAATAAGATTGTTGCACTTTGTTTATTAATATTTATAAAATAATCAAATTAGACCTTAACCTTAAAGCTTTTGAGTGGATATTCCAAGGTTTTGAGTTGATTCAGTAATGTAATTTTTTTTTATATCATCCAAAATATCGGTATGTCTCATTTTTTAAATTGGACGTTAATAGTGAAGATTTTGAGTGCATATTCCAAGGTTCGAATTATATATATATGTTTATTTTAAATTAGACTTTAATGCTAATGCTTTAGAGTGGATATTACAAAGGTTGTAACTTTTGAGTTAATTGATATTTTACTTGGAGTGCGATAAAGTAATTTATGTACTCAAACTACAATTACATTAAATATTAGATTATTTGAATATCCTCCTAAAATAGAGTAGGATGACCATGGCTAAAAGACACGGCATACAATATTATACCTTAATATTAATATTATTTTAACAGAAGCTAATTATAATTACTATTTTAAAAAGATGGTATCTTAAAAAATAACTTTTTGTTTTTTTTTCCGTGCGATAACCATTGTCATCTTGCATACCGAAGGATTTTTATGTTTTTATGTTTCATTACTAAATACTGTGAATATATAATTAAAATGTTACCAATATATTTAATATATATATATATTTAATTGATTATTAATTGGTCCTTTGATGATACGATGATTATGATAGAAATAATGAAATTGTTATTTATAACCATCGATAAAACACATTTTCTATATCAGTGCCAGGTGTCTCTCCATAGTATTGGTCTGTTTGGCAGTAGGCATTGTATACCAGATTTTATAAAAAATAATCACAAAATTTTCATTGATGTACATTTTATTTTATAATATTATTTTTATCAGAGAATAAATAGTTCTGAATGGGAATTATGTTTCAGTACAAAACAAATAGAAAATAAAATGTACTAGCTAGTTAGCTGTTTAATATAATACACTGTTTAATTATTTACAGACAATTAAAACAATAAAGCAGTTAGCAATCCTGCCGTGACATTATAAAAATTAAGGAATTTATAATCTGACTTACGAAAGCTGTCCATTAAATTTTAGTACTATTAAATTGCCATTATCAAAATCATTACTTTCACTTTCTGTATTTTTTTTTTATCTTTATTGCTTTGCTGGAATAGATAATAATTATAATTTTCTAATTGTACTAAATAAGGCTGTAGATAAGAAATCACCGGAATCAGATGAAAAAATATGCTTAAATTTTAAATTGTTTTCCTTAATTTTTAGTACTTTCGTAATTTTAGGAACAAGGTAACTCCGTTTTTTATAGATATAAAATACTGTTTATTTTCTATTTTTAATGACTCAATAATATATTCATTTAACACTTAACAGAAATAAAATAAAATTGTCTCTGGTACATTTGACAAATAACATAATTTTTAAATTCCCGCCATTTTTTTGGAACAGCTTTCGTTGTACATAGAATTTAAATTCAATGTAATTATATATGGTTTGGGTGTGTAATGTTTCAGAAACATTGTCCAATTAATAATTAAGCAACAAGGTGTGAGGAGGCTAAGGTTAGTGCTATGTTTGTGCTATAGTTGTTTTTTTTTCACGTGTGAATTTTTGGGTTTTTGTTACACTTTAAACAGTATAGTTTACGTTATTTTTTAAGCACGCTATTTTCCATATAATGGTAAATTTTTTTCATAATATTACATAGTAAGTTTTAATTGTTTTTTTTTTTGTGACAATTATTAACATTACACGTATTTGTGACTATCACTTTTTACATTTTGGGATTGCTGTTTGAAAATTTATTTATGAACTCTCGATCCAACTAGACGTAGCATGGATGTATAGTATGTGAAACGAATATTGTATAAATATGCATGTATTATAAATATAAACCTGCCGTAAAGAATATCTTAAAATCATAGTGAAAATCGTCTCATCATTTCATCAATCATTTGTGACCTTAGAAGAAGTAAACAAAGAAATAGATCATGATATGGACTGGTTTATATTGTTTATGGATTTACTATTACATTATTTGTTACAATTTTTTTTAATTACCATATTAATTTATGGTTAATATAGAATTATTGTAAAATAACATATTTTTTGTAACAGGATTTGTCTGAAATCTGACATGATATACAATTTTTAATTACTTTATTCGCAACAACATCCATAATGAAGTCTTTGGATGTTTGTAGCAATATAGCAATTTTGTATGCACATTAAATAGGCGTAGATAATTGTAAGCAACCGTGGTAATAAATTATTTCTAAACAAAATGAGAATTTAATCTAAATAAGTGTAATAAATTAATAAATATATAAACAAAGTAAAATAAAATATAAAAACAAATATATATATATATAAACTTCTGTAAACATTTACGCATGCCGTGGCAACCAGTACTGAAGTCAACACTATATACCTGAACTTTTTGCAAGTTATAATAATTGTAACCTCATAGTCTATACGTCTTGTTGGTCGCTCAAATAATAAATAAGTGCAGGCACACATTTTGAAAATTTTTTTTGGCACAAACTGTTAGTAATTTTTTTAATAGAAATGTTAGTGTTGAAATATTGAGCTGAGAAATTTAAAATAATCGTTTAATTTTTTTAATCTTAATAAAATCAAACGATTATTAGGTTCAGTCCTGACGAACCGTGCTGACGAAGCCGTTCGATTGGCGAATTTTCATACAGGGCAGGGAGTAACAACCGATGCTCTATGCTCGAATCCTACGATGACGTCACGGTTCGTCCGACTCTTATCGGAAATATATGGGAGCACTTAGACGTACCTAAAAATTGGCACTTGTATGTAACTATTTCTAATTTATACATTTATTAGAGGCCATGCATAAGTTATATTTATATATTATTTTCGTCACAATATCCATGGTATTTTACTCATTTTTGTCACAACTGCTGGCATAATAGCATACATATCACATACTTGTATATTATACACTCACACGATCGATCCCCCGTCCAATTCAAACGGGTATCGATATTACGACGGCCTGAGCCGAGGTTCGAACCCCTAGCGGTGCCCTCAGACTAAAGTCGTATAGTCCTTCCGCGCGTTTGGAGTGCCATGCCAGCTGCGGCCAACAGCATTAGAGTAGTCCGAAAAATAATATATTTAGGTATTTTACAATAATAGACTGTAAACCCGTCAACAAAACATATTTGTAAATGTTATTAAGAAACTCCTTGTCACACTCTGTCGAGTTACGTTCTAAGGGATGGGCCCGTATAACGTAACTTCTTAATGACTGATGTCAGTTCCTAACTTGTGACGCAATTTATAGATACACCTTACTAAATGGGCAGCTTCTATGTTTCCAATCCTATCGCTATAGTTTTCTGCATGCTTTAATTAACTGGTTTCGTTGTATTTCTTAACTGACACGCTTTTATTTTCGTTCAACTTTTTTTTATGCTTTATAACTGTTTTTTTTTTAATTGACACGCTTTTTTCGTTTAACTTTTTTTATACGTTTCAAACTAGCTTTTTTGTTTTTTTTTAACTAAATGTAATGTTAAATATTGTTTTTTTACAGTGACGAGTGACAGCGAGAAATCAGACGCTGAGGACTCTGCTCCGTTGCTTAACAACAACACAAGTGTTAGTTAATGGTATATAGGTATATATTAATAGATAAATTAATATATGTAACACCTTGGATTGAAACAAAAAGAAAGGCATACGGCATATTCTCATTCTAACTAAAAAACAATAAGGACCACATGATGGAAAAATCTATCACTTGTTATTTAATATGGATAATATCCTTCAAGCAGACATGTCCGCGAGGGTTGAACGAGTACTGGTTTTTGGACTGGCTAAAAACTACAGTAGTCCTTTATCATTGTGCCGGGATCTCGGGGTCCCGGGGTCAGTTCTGCTTTCTACCACGACCCTTGCGGCATGTCCACAAGGGTAAAACGTGTACTGCAGGTTTTCTACTGGTTAAAAACAACTACAGTACTCCTCTTCTATAGTGCCGTGATCTCGGGGTCCCGGTGTCACTTGTGCTTTCTACCACGACCCACCAACCTCGAATTGGTTATTTAATATGGATAAGATCCATCAAGGAGATATGTCCGCGAGGGTTAAATGTGTACTGCAGGTTGTCTACTAGCTAAAAACAACAGCAGTATCCCTCTGCCATAGTGCCGGGATCTCGGGGTCCCGGGGTCACTAGTGCTGTCTACCGCAACCCTTGCGGCATGTCCACGAGGCTTAAATGTGTACTGCAGGTTTTCTACTGTATAAAAATTACTAAGTATTCCTCTGACATAGTGCAGGGATCTCGAGGTCCCGGGGTCACTTGTACTTTCTACCGCGACCCTTGCGGCATGTCCGCGAGGTTTAAACGTATACTGTAGGTTTTTTACTGGATAAAAATTACTACGGTATTTCTCTGCCATAGTGCCGGGATCTCTAGGTCCCGGGGTCACTTGTTCGGTGCCCCTCATTCGTCTTGGGAGTGGAGAATGAAAGAATATAGCCGAATTGTTATCTTCTTTAGTCGTCATATACAAAAACTATATACAACTAGTTGACCCTGCGAATGTTGTTTTGTTATATAAATTAAAATCGCTGGTAGAAAATAGGGGTTGATGGTAGAAGGGCGAAAATTTAGTGTTATATTTATTTAACATTATAAATAAATATAAATAAAAAAATTGCCCAAAAAATAAAAAAATAATGTTAGGGGTGGACAACCACTATCACTTGGAGTATGAAAAATAGTAGCCGATTCTCAGACCTACTGAATATGCATATAAAAATTTCATAAAAATCGGTCAAGCCGTTTCAGAGGAGTATGGTAACTGACATTGTGACACGAGAATTTTATATATAAGATATTAATTGAAATAAAACTATTGAGTTGAACAGAACATTGACCAGAATGTAAGCATGCGATGTTTTTCTAGTGTTTGTTTTAATCTAAGTGTAACAAGTGCAAAATATGCCTCACAGACCTCGTACACTGAGATAGTTTAAAATAATAGTTGTTATGCACTTTCAATATGTGGTATTACAAGTTCAGTATTTTTAGTGTTTTTTATTATTTATATATACCTACTAGCTGTACCCGCGACTTCGTTCGCGTGGAATTTAACTTTGTTTTTCTAAAATATAAGTAACCTAAGTTACTCCTTACTACATCAGCTACCTGTCAATAAAAGTCCCGTCAAAATCGGTCCAGCCATTTCTGAGATTAGCCGGAACATACAGATAGACAAAAATTGTAAAAAATGTTATTTTGTTGTATGTACCGTGTTTATATTCATATGCATGTAGTAAGAACGGTTATTTCAATATTACAAATAGACACTCCAATTTTATTTATATGTATAGATGTGTAGATACCGTCGTGTCGTACTAGTGCCCCAAATTTTTATTCTTAATTAATGTTAATTAAAAGATATTTCCAAATTAATAGTGAACCAACTATCTTATATACTAAATAATAAAATAGACTGACAGAAATAATTAATACTAGCTGCTCACCTCGGCTTCACACGGACGTACCAATAAAGGAAAATTCTGTCCAGACTTTGTATGGGACCATTCATAAACAATAAAGGAAAATTCTGTCCAGACTTTATATGGGACCATTCATAAACAATAAAGGAAAATTCTGTCCAGACTTTATATGGGACCATTCATAAACAATAAAGGAAAATTCTGTCCAGACTTTTTGTATGGGACCATTCATAAACTACTCACTTGTTGTAAGGGAAGGGATGATGGTGGACAAAGAGGCATTTTGTAAATAGGGGTGGAAGGGTTACTAAATTTCGTGACGTCACAATTAAAAATCTACAAGTGTACTAGACTACTGATAGAAATAATTAAATACATTTTTTGTAAATACAAAATTTACATAGGAAACAACCAGGCCGGTACATACTCATCGATGCAAATGTACCGTGCGAGAATCGAACCCGCGACCACCGGAAGTAAGGTGGGGTGGTAAACCTCTATACCACCGAGCCCTTCAGATTAAAGTTACCAGCGGTTAACTGTCGATGACGTTATTTACCGCAATTGGTTTACTGTTGATTATCATCATTGCTTATGAATAAATGATTATTAACTCTTGTTTATTGGTTTTATTTTAATAAACTAGCTGTACCCGCGACTTCTTCCGCATGGAATTTATGTTTATATTTCTAAAATAAAAGTAGCCCAAGTTACTCCTTATTACATCAGCTACCTGCTAATAAAAGTCCCTTCAAAATCGGTTCGGCCATTACAGAGATTAGCCGGAACAAACAGACAGACAGACAAACATTGTAACATATGTTATTTTGGTGTATGTACAGTATTTATATTCATGTAGTAAAAATGGTTATTTCAATATTACAAATTCAATATATTATAAATTCTTTGATATCATCAGACCATCTTTTTCTCTGACTACCAACTCGCCTTTTCCCTGTCGGTCCCAGCCACTTTGTTAATTGGTGAGCCTACCTTTTGTCTTTGTGACCTACGTGACCTGCCCATTTCCATTTCTCATAAAAGATGCGTTTCCTATACGAGATCACAACTCAAGCACCTTATTCACCGCTTATCCGTCCTTCAGGACTCCATTATCAATCCTTCGGGGAGCCCGAAGTTTAAATAAACTAACATAACATAATAACAATTACTTATACTGATAAAGTGACATAGTACAGTGCGCGGCGTCGGTATACCAACAGTTTGTAATGTCGCTAGTGAGTTTTACTGAACATTAATATATAAAAATCTGTGACAATGATAGCCTTTAGATCTGGCTACGAAGACATCGATAAAAGTACGTATTTCAATCGATATTTTGACGTTTAATGCATAAAATAACCGTTGTCAGTTTAGTCTCAGATAAGTTATTTAATAACTGAGGCATCTTATTTTAGTTTAACTTTGGTATTTATATATGTTTCTATTAAAGGTATACTGGAATTATCAGTAAATAAATTTAAAACATCTGATAAAAAATTGTTTACTGAACAAAGCCTATTACTCACTAAACGATTACAAATGACAAACGAACATATCAATAGTTGTTCATGCACGGGATTTTAATTTAATGTCAGACATAGACACCTAAATAATAAATAATGTAAGTAATCTAACTTAAAAAAAAAAAAATTTTGAGTCTTGCCAGATTTTTTCAATTGAATTTTTATACTGAAGTGGACGGTAGGGAAAAAATATTAATACAAAAACTAGACGTTCATGAGCGGGTAATTACAGGCGCTATATGAATAAAATGATTTTTGACTATAGTGTGACACCAACCTTTCTTTACTCAAAACTTCGATCTCCCGAGTTATCTGTATGTCTGACTAAAACCGCCTTTTGTTTAGTACATTTACGTTGTATTTCATTAAACATTTTTCGGTTCACTATAAATACTTACATTATTACTATTATAAAAACTGTTAACTATATCATTCGGTAGATACGGGCTGTTTGTTGTTGGTTTAAATGTAACATACACTGATAACTTATCAAGTTTACTACGGATACAACTACACATATGTAACTGAAATATATTCAAAGTGTGAGTAATTATTATATATAAATATATAATAATAATAAATTAAGACATATTCAACAAAAAAGTATATCCTGTAGATATAGCCATCCCAAACACACACAATATACAAAGCACCGTCAATGAAGAACTAACAAAGTACACAGACCTAGCAACAGAATTAAAAAAACAATGGAAAGCACACACCATCCACATAGTACCCATAGTTTTGTCATCCACAGGAATTATACCAAAAAGTCTTATCAAACACGTAGACACGTTGCAGTCCTCTACAATAGACCTATTACAAAAAGCCGTCATTCTCAACACATGCCGTATTGTACGGAAATTTCTGTCGTCTTCACTTTTATCATCCTCATATGACTTTTAAACTCGTCCACGCTTGGTTAAGGCCCGCGTGTTTGAATGTATTACCCCCGTAAAAAGGGAGATATAAAAAATATATATATATATATATACTATATAAATTTATTTAACAAAAAAGTTAACATTAGCATACCTACATTAAATTAATTTTGCAGTATTGATAAGATAAAACCGCATATTACTAAATAAATGGTTTTAATTTACTAAAAATTCTACTGCTATTAATATACCAATTTTTGACAATCAATGGACAATAAATATGACACGGCTACAAAACACATTATATATATATATATATATACACCGCCACTCCAATATAGTAAATGATCCAACGTAGCCGCTATACTATATGAATACTGTAACTACCATTTAATAAATTTAAGTAGCTATGACAAGGTCGAGTGGAATGAGTAGTCATGCTCACTAAAATGTCCAGACATGTGGCAGCGCGGCGGCGTGGTAGGTCGGGTCATTGGGCCATCTAAAATATAGTCGAGTACAATGATGGCTGGCTCATCCGTCATACTCGTGAACGAGTGCTGCTTGTAGGGACTGGTCTGCTATTATCACTACGACTTACGACTATTGACTTTATATATTACTATTATTATTACGACTTATTGTGTTTTTCCATTTGAGCGTAAATAAATTAGTGCTGGTTGGTAGTTTGTATTCACACGCTTCGACTTGTAAAATGTGAACTTACAAGGATTGTTTAAAAGAGCAACACACAAGTTTCTTCTTATTCTTCTTGTTATGAGACAGCTTTTCGAATAAGCTGTAGATTTAAAAAAATTGTTTGTGTATTCAAAAGATTTGAATAAATTATTTTCTATTCTTTATGTTCATTGTTATTTAGTTTTTATTTATTAATAATTTACGGCTCTGGATACAAGTCCTATGCTTACCTATTTTATAAAATGTTGCTACGTAAGTTTAATACTACCTCACCCGCGCAACTTCGTCTGTATAGTTACTTAACAGTTCTCTTTATATTTTGCCCAAATTACATAATATATTTTTAATTTATAGCCTACGTCTTATTCTGGAGTATAATTTATATTACTGTATAATTTTATCAAGATCAAGTTAGATATTGTGTGTAAAAGAAACAACACTTAGAAGATGGTTTCCAGGGGAACCGCTTGGAGGTCAACCTGCCATGGTACATTGCTAGCAATAAGATCATCAGTCTACATTACTAACAGTCCCCTATCTCGCCTGTTAATATATCACTTATATCTGTAGTAGTGGAAATTCTTATAATTACTTGTAGGTACTTGGAATATGATAACTAACGTTGTGGCATACTACTGTAGGTACATTGTACCGTACCGTACAATATTAACATACATTCCATTTGCAGTATCTGACCTACTAAAATTGATTTTTTTAATCTGAGTACACACCTAATTATTAAGTTAGATATGGAAATAAAATTAGATAATTTCGCAAATATAATGGTATCTAAACAGGGGCGGATCTACCTAAGGGCTGTTTGGGCAGCCCAGGGCCCTGTGGATACAAAGGGCCCCCAGTCCCCACTGAAACGATATTTAGAATATAAAAAAATATCTAGAACGTTAAAAAACTTTTATAAGGTTGGCAACCCTGAGATCAATCAACCCATGCAAGTGCGCGTCTAGCGAAAGGAACGGGGAATTTCTGGTCGCTTATTTTTGGTCGGTGTATTTTTTTACTTGAGTAATATAATTAGGGACTGTTGGTGGGCTTCCTAAGATTTAGCCCTGGGCCCCACAAATTCACGATAGACGAATACTTTTAGATTATACAACAGGAGTACTGAGGAGGGAAATCGGATTGCGAGCAACGTACCATGTCAGGTTGACCTCCACGCGGTTCCCCCTGGAAACCATCGTCATAAATTCTTGGTAAATTTGTCACGATGGGCTAACTGACCTGACCTCATCCTCATCTTATCATCTTCCACTGGGGTACCAGTGGAGGATGATAAGATGAGCATGAGTCAGCGTAAACTGTTAGCCCAGGGCAGGTGCAACATTCCATTATTATCCATAAAAAAACAGGAGTACAAGAATTGAAAACAATAAATAATAAGAATTAGTAGGTAGTGTAAATAATAATGTATAATTATATATGGGTAACGTACAATAAGTAGAATGTAATAGGTAATAAGCATATAATAAAAAAACTGAGGAACTTGAATACATAATATATATAGAAAACACCTAAATCAATACAAACAATCATGGTCATGAATTCAAATGTTTGCATCGTACGAGGAATCAAACCCGCGACCATCGGAAATAAAAATATACTAAACCATTGAGACCGCTACATTTTTATTCGAGTTACTTTAAATAATGTAGAAAAAACAACGAATCATTTCAAGTGATAAATTAATTATCTGAGTCACAGAATTGTTGTGTACAAAGAAGTAGGTACTTATTTGCGTCTGAGACTGTAGGAACATATTGGAATTATATCTATTCCGAGTAAAATGTTTATTATAACCTAACCTTTGACTCAATAAATTCTCACAGATCTACAATGACCTCTCCCCTCAAATTATCATTAAATTATAATAATAATTTATAGTAGAGCAAATAATTCGTATATTGTTATTGCTAATTTATTTCATCAGGCGCACATTGCATAACTTTGTATAGTCGGTTAGTTTATAATTTATGAAAAACAAGTGACCCGCCCCGGCCTATTATATATGTACTAAATCAAATTAGAAATAATTTATTCATGTAGAACATTTTAGCCACTCATGAACGTCTAATTTTTTGTATTATAATAGTTTTTTCTATCTAATTGAGTATACAGATTCATTCGCGAAAATTTATATATGCAAATGTGTTCTCATATTTAGATAAATAACCAGAATATATATGCTCATGGATAATACAATAGATATTCATCTTATTGTATATTTGTTGCGGGTAAATGAATACTATGTTGTTGGTTGAGACGATGTATATTACAGATGATAATTAACTGACAATATGTACATATAAATATTGATCTTATATACTAAATGACAATAGGAAAATGTAAGGTGGGGTGACACAGTTTAGACACGGCAGTGCTTAGTACACAATATTGGATTTGTCTTACTAGACATTATTAAATGCAATTATTATTTCTAGGTAACTGTGTCCCATATGTTCTTTCTGTAGCATATTAGTGATAATTGTTATTTTGTATTCACGCATTTCAGCTTAAAAATGTAAATTTACAACAATTAAAAGAGCAACACGCAAGGTTTCTTGCTTGTCCTTCTTGTGATGAGACAGCTTTTTGAATGAGCGGTAGATTAGAAGAACAACTATGACTATTTAAAGGTGCTTAAATTATGACAATATATTCTTCATTTATAGTATAAGTATTTATGATTTATCAATCTATACATATAAATTAAATTGAAGTGTCTGTTTGTAATATTGAAATAATCGTTTTTTACTACATGCATATCAATATAAATATTACGTACCAAAATATCATTTTTTACAATTTTTATCTGTCTGTCAAAAATGGCTGGACCGATTTTGACGGGATTTTTATTGGCAGGTAGCTGATGTAATAAGGAGTAACTTAGTCTACTTTTATTTTAGGAAAAAAAAGTAAAATTCCACCGGACGAAGTCTCGGGAACAACTAATAACTATATATACATATAAACCAATCTGTATTATTATAATATATAATATTAATTTGAAAAGAATACGAGCTGAGTTTCTTGTCAGTTGTTCTCATCTCGATATCATTCCGAACTGACGGTAGATTTGACATATCATAAGAGTCTGTAATAGACCTACATGAATAAAGATATTTTGAATTTAAATTTGTATATATATATATATATATAGACCAACATATTATATTTTATCTAAACCAACAATATTTAGATTATCTGAATATACATCATATTCATAGAATTGCTTATCTGTAACGGTTTTTTCTGACCCTCAGATAACGTACCATGGAAGTGGTCAAGAGACTTGGTATCGAAATCCTTGCTAAAGTGTCTCTGTATACTAGAGACGCTGAGACATCCGAAATCTCAGAGGAAAGCGGACAGAGGTGAGTAATTTTTATTTATCTCTTAATATAAACTAGCGAGTCGCCCGGCTACGCACGGATGCATTACAAATCTTTGTTTTCTGTTCTGTACTATATAACACGCATGTATTTAGTAGTGTAAGATTTATATAATTGTATATGCATATTGATAAATCTAATCTTCCAAATAAAGATGGGTGACACTGCATGTTGTCAACTCACCCGGCCGGCCAGCGGTGGTTCTGGGCCAGACGGATAAGGTCTGCCTCGGTGTCACTGTTAGGCAAATTGTAACATCTCGGCTGGAGTTGTACAAAAATGGAAATTAAATAAATATAATAATATTAAAGTAAATTAAAAAAGGCACGGACGAATATGTCTGTGGGCAAATGTATTTAAATATAAAAAAAAAAAAAAAAACACGCATGTATTAAACATACCTATATATGGTGGGCCGGGTCATTGGGCTCCCTAAAATATGGTCGAGTGCAGTGATGGCTGGCTCATCTGTCATACTCGTGAACGAGTGCTGCTTGTAGAGACTGGTCTGCTCTTATCACTACGACTGATTTAATCTTATTGTGTTTTTATATTTGACCCTAATAAATTAGTGCTGGTTGGTAGTTTGTATTCACACGTTTCGACTTGTAAAATGTGAACAACAGCAACACGCAAGTTTCTCGTTCGTTCGTCTTGTGATGACACAGCTTTCCGAATGAGCGGTAGATTAAAAAAAATGTTATGACTATCGTGCACAAAAGTGCTTAAATTAGGTTTATTTGAATAAATGATATTCTATTCTATTCTATTATCTTCTATTCTATTCATATAAACCTTCCTCTTGAACCTCTATAACTATTTCTAAAACTTCAATTTACCATTACAATATTTTTTTACAATAATTTTCTCGGAAACTGCAAAAGGGTTAACGGTTAACCGTTATTTTATAATCAAAAAGATTGATTATAATAAATCAACATCATCATCATTGCCTTGCCTTTATAACATTATTTGGGGGTCGGCGCAATATATCATTAGAATAAATATTACTATATAAATACTGCTAGCTCGCATTTATACCCCTTTATTTGTGCCTGCATACCTCTAATTATACAGTTTCTTCATTTAATATTTTGGTTACTCATTCACTCACTATGAAATAAGCTATTGAATCATGTGATCCACACAGCATATTCTACTTAATTATACATACCCCTTTAAACTATGTATGATATTGTATTAAATTAATTACATTATATGTCCATGAATCACTTATTCGGGGTTCCACTGAAAATCAGCGTCGTGGCTTTTGTCATGGCATAATGCTGAGATGGGCCCCTTACACACACATCAGTACAGTGACGCGGTGGCGATGCTCCGCAGTGGTGGATAGGAAATGCATTTTACTTTATCATTATTACTTAGTATTGGTTTATTATTATTATTATTATTTATTTGTTTGTTACTATTTTGCTCTTTTTTTTCTGTATATAATGATTTCATCTCTAATTTAATGAATTGTTTTTTATTTACGTTTATCTTATATAATAATTTATGTGCAGCTGTCAGCATCGTTTTTATTGTGTTGTGATGTGTGATGTAATAAATGTTATTCTATTCTATTCTAAAAAAAATTGTTTCTATGAGAACAAGCCGCGTTATAAAATTGTAGTCTATTGTTGGATAAAATACACAGACAGACATAAAAACTCATTAATATTTGCTGTCATAGACAAGACCACGTCGAAACAAAGGCTTTGATCAAATGAAATATAACGTAGTGCTGCAAAGCAGGTAAGTTCGAAGCAATCAGTCAGTGATGTCATTCTTAGTCATACTGTAGGGGAAAAAATAGGTTAACCTTTTTTTTTAATAGAATGGTACATCCCTTTTTTTTTAACTTGTAGAAAATCTTCAAAAGACCTTTACTCCGCTGGAGGGATGGCGGAGTAGTGTATAAGATTTTTATCCACTAAAAACCACACGATGTACCTTCAAGCCCCTATGCCGGAGCTGGGAGTTTCGCATGTGCATTCCACTCTGGATGATACATCAGCCTGCTCTAACGGTTTAAGCTGGTGGAGTACCAGTGGAGGATGATAAGATGGGCATGAGGTCAGATGTTTATACTGAACTGGACGGTAGAGAAAAAATTATAATACAAAAAATTTACTGTTCATAAGCGGCTAAAATGTCCTACATGAATCAACTAGCTACTCGCCCCGACTTCGTCCGGGTGTACATGTATTATATATATAAACCTTCCTCTTAAATCACTCTATCTATTAAAAATGCGCTTCAAAATCCGTTGCCTGAAATAAATAAAACAAGATACAGCATACATAGGGACGGACAGACAGCGACAGCGACTTTGTTTTATACTATGTACCTAATGATGATTTTTTAATTTGAATTTGACGGTCGATGTAATGATGATTTTTTAATTTGAATTTCTCAAATTTGATAATTTACTTATTATCAATATTATACATATAAACCTTCCTCTTGAATCTCTCTATCTATTAAAAAATCGCTTCAAAATCCGTTGCGTAGTTTTAAAGATTTAAGCATACATAGGGACGGACAGACAGCGACAGCGACTTTGTTTTATACTATGTAATGATGATTTTTTTATTTGAATTTGAAGGTCGAATTTACTTATTATCAAATTTGAGAAATTCATTATCTATTTTAGAAAAAATACATGATATCAAATTTGTATTTAATTAGAATAAGGCTTGAGTAAATAAAAGCGTATCAACATCGGTCTAAAATAGGTGAGTATATTTTTTTTATATAAAAACAAATTTGAATTGCGCACCAGCTGCTTTTGAAGTCGGTTGAATGTAAGGTTTTTTTTTTTGTGGATGATAATGGAATGGTGCACTCGCCTGCGCTAACGGTTTACGCTGGCGGGGCACCAGTGGAGGATGATAAGATGATCATGAGGTCAGGTCAGTTAGCCCATCGTGACAAATTCACCAGGAATTTAACACGATGGTTTCCAGGGGGAACCGCGTGGAGGTCGACCTGACATGTTACATTGCTAGCAATGGGGTTATCAATCCACATTAATAACAATCCCTTTCCCCCCTGAATGTAAGGTTGTACACACACAATAAACACTGGTGACCCCAATAGTTTATGTTTACGATGACGACGGCCGTTAGGGGCGAGGTAGTACGAGCCGGACGTACACTCCGCTACATATATATGTACATACTTGCTTTTGCTCGCGGCTTCGCTCGCGTTAATTTATCCCTTTAAGAGTGGAATTTATCGTAATCCTTTCTTAGCGTACGTCATAGTAGCTTTATGCAAGCAAAGTCTCAGCCCGATCGGTTTAAAATTGACGAAGTTTCATACAAACTTTCATCCCCTATTTTATAGCCTGGGGGTAGAATTTATCAAAATCCTTTCTTAGCCTACGTCATAGTAGCTTTATGCAAGCAAAGTCTCAGCCCGATCGGTTTAAAATTGACGAAGTTTCATACAAACTTTCATCCCCTTGGGGGTAGAAGTAATCAAAATCCTTTCTTAGCGGATGCCTACGTCATAACATCTACCTGCATGCCAAATTTCAGCCCGATCCGTCCAGTGGTTTGGGCTGTGCGTTGATAGATCACTATGTCAGTCACCTTTGAGTTATATATATTTAAGATATTAAAATATTATAGGTCGCACTCACATGAAAGATATATGAAGATATACCTACTATTAGGGAAGAGGCCTGTCAACCCAAAACAAGTATTGTTAAATACTTCATCTGTTTGTCTGTGCGTTTGTTAAGCGCTAAACTTTAATGAAATTATTGTTAATATTCAACCAGTCTGGATGTCTAGTCTAACATGACAGACAAAATTTTTTTTGTTTGTTTTATTCTAATTGGTCCACAATTAAGAAAGTGCAAACTTTAAACCATTGTTATTTTATAGCCGTATACTCATTGGCCGATGTCACCTAATATAGTATTTTTTGGTCGAGACGTCGAGATTCCTTTATTTGTCAAAAAAATATTCGAGTTAAGACCCGGTTAATAATATGAATAATGTCGATTAATAAGATGTGTAACGGGGGAACACGTTATTTATTATGAAATTGTGTATATTACAATAAAACTTAACAATAAACAACATTATAATGTCACTGGAACACTGATCGCCGTACTACTTTATCGTCCGTTGGTCGCGAACTTTATGGAAGCGCGAGAGGCGCGCTCCTATTGGTCGGTCGACGCGCATGCGCTGTACGTTTAGATGAGTTTCATGGCGTAGGTACTTACTGTACATACGTAATACGTATACATTTCGATGTTACAGATCTAATTTTAGACTATTGTTAAAACAGTAGTAGCAAATCTGCTGTGAGCAGTATAAGGCTCAATACCACACGCGCCATCCTCAACCACCACTGGTCATGGGGGAAGGGGATTGTTAGCAATGGGAACTAGTAACTCCCATTGCTAGCAATGTACCATGTTAGGTCGACCTCCACGTGGTTCTCCCTGGAAACCATCGTGATGAATTCTTGGTGAATTTGTCACGATGGGCTAACTGACCTGACCTCATGCTCATCTTATCATCCTCCACTGGTGCCCCGCCAGCGTAAACCGTTAGCGCAGGTGGGTGCGCCATTCCATTATCATACACAAAAAAAAACCACCACTGGTCTACGTCAAACGTTGCGTCTATAACGGCATCACACAATCGACCAGTGAGAAGCTCCGCTCATCACGCGACATCATGAGTAATAAAAAGGGTGGATACTCCACCCCTATGTAATATTAAAATTTAATGTTGTTGTAATAGACGCTTCACGAGAAAAGGTCACAAGTTTCATTTAAAAACACTCTTCCTTACCAAAAAACAAATTAACACTATAAAATTACTTATCTATATTAATAATTACATCAAGAGGTACGGTAGACTCGAACGAAACCTTATGTGAATAACAAAACATAAAAAAATATTGATTTCGAGTCGACGACATATATCCGCAAAATTCGGATTATGGAGTATTTCGTTAAATTCTAATGACACTGACAAACAAACCGCAGTCGCCATCTTTTCATTTCACTAGCATTTTCTTCGGTCGTTGACGTTTCACGAAAATATTGTTTTTGACACTTTTTTATGCTAAAAAAGAGTATGTGTTTTTTCTTTAAACCTGAAATTGGCCAATTGCGCTACAAATTTGGCATTTTTTTTATTAATTTATTTTACGGCTCTGAATACAAGTTCTTTTTAGCCCAACTAAAAATTTTACAAAAAAATAAAAATTATTTGTATAAAAACTTTATTATATTTATTAAACACAATGAACGAAGCTTTACAAATCTATGCCTTGCTTACTGTTAATATTCCATGAGGACCGATGACTACATAAACATCTACCCACATTTCACCCGAGCGACGCCGGGTTTTCATTTAGTTATTATTAAACCAGGTGTCAATTTTAAGAAACATTCCCGGATGAAAATTGTGTGTTTTTTGTTTTGCTTATTTTCGTACTATTCAATGGTAATTACGGTAGTAAATGAATGTGAAATTAAAAAAAAATCGGTCAATGTTATTTGTCACCTAATATTTATGAAGCTGACTGTATTTAACCTGCGTAAGCACTGAATACAACGTATGCATACAGAGTGTAAACTTGAACACTTGCCCAATCTGGTAATCGGCGTTAATTAAAAAAAAAGATATGTATTTTATTTGATATCTCTTATTTAAATATATATAACTCAAAAGTGACTGGCTGACATAGTGATCTATCAACGCACAGCCCAAACCACTGGACGGATCGAGCTGAAATTTGGCATGCAGGTAGATGTTATGACGTAGGCATCCACTAAGAAAGGATTTTGATTAATTCTACCCCCAAGGAGATAAAATAGGGGATGAAAGTTTGTATGAAACTTTGTCAATTTTAAACCGATCGGGCTGAGACTTTGCATACATAAAGCTACTATTAAGTTAGGCATCCCCTAAGAAAGGATTTTGATAAATTCCACCCCTAAGGGGATAAATTAACGCGAGCGAAGCTGCGGGCAGAAGCTAGTATATATATATCACTGTTTAAATCATTTGAGAGTCGGATTACATTGGAGATCTATCGGTTTAGCGCACTGTTTCACCTTTCATTGGTCATGGATTCTATGCTCGAACGATGTAAACTTTTCTATTTACGAGTACCAACTATTGTTGGGTTTTGAATGTTCTGGGATATCTTGTAATGTACAATAATTTATTTATTTCTCGTCACAAACATGAATAAATATATAAAATACATGTAGTATTGTTATAAGGCAAACCTTTCGTGATTTTATTATATGTAGGTATATATATATATACTTCTATACAATTAGGTATATATAGTAGGTGTTGGGTTTTGTAATAATGGCTTGATTTTAAAAACTCCCGCCCACCTGTACTCGAACAAACTCGAGAGTTTACGCATGTGGCCGCATGCGCACTGAGCGCCACTGTCGCTTGAACATCAAGATCGAGAACGCGGCTGCGAGTGCTTTGTCTCAATTATTAATTCAAATAGCAAATTAAAGTGAACAAAACTAAGGACTTCACTGTGTAAACTATTCAATAACATCAGACAGTGTTAGTGTGTGTATAAATACGAGTCCCGGGACATGCACCAGGTGGTAAAATAATTCGGTGAGTCGCCATCATTATCAAGCCATTTTTCAATATTTTAAAAACTGAGCATATCGAACAGTAGGTATAGGTTATGTACATATATATATACTAGATCTCCCGGCAAACGTTGTTTTGCCATATAAATTAAAAACGCTATAATAAAATTTAGGGTTCTATGTATTTTTTAATGACACATAATAAAAATATATGAATAAAATATTTTGCCCAAAAAATAAAAAAATAATGTTAGGGGTGGACAACCCTTATCACTTAGGGATATGAAAAATAGATAGCAGTCGATTCTCAGACCTACTGAATACCTACCTCTCGAATCACTCTATCTTTTAAACAGAACCGCCTCAAAATCCGTTCCGTAGTTTTAAAGATTTAAGCATACATACGTACAGACAGCGCCAGCGACTTTATTTTACACTATCTAATGATAAGAAAACGGGACTGATTTAAGATTCAAATTTTCCAGAAGCATGAATGAGCACTGGCTGAGAAGTTTTCACTCTGTATCACGTATATACTCTGTGGTGCAAGTTTAATTAATCTACAGCTGTTGTTACATTTCATTACTCTGTACGACCCGGCCGAGTGTTAATATTGCGACTACGACTGTGATCTTCGTTGTCGTAACTTAGAAGAATACCTTTTTAAAGTAACATTTTAAGTTTCAAGTTGATTTATTTCATAGTGAAAACTATTCAATATACACATATATATAAGACTGTTTTTACCATATCAGTAATAACTTCACGACTGATATCCTAGAGTAGGTAGCCTGAGATATTGTTTATTTGTCGTCTTATGTGAAGCCAATAAAATCCACGACTATAAAAAAGTAAACTAGTTAAACCATTACTAAATAAATGTTATTGTTCTGATATATGAGTGGTAATAGAACCTACAACCACCAGAGTTACAGTTACATGCCAAACCGTTAGACCATGTAGGTGATCAAATGTATTGTAAATGTATAAAAATACACTTTGCTCTAAAGCTTATTATAAAATAAACGACTACTTAAATGACTACAATGTGTGGACTTAATTACAATTTTAACTTTTGTTATGAGATATATAATTTAATGAAACTTATTATAAATTTTGTAATAACATATTGCAAATTAAATAATGTAAATTTTATATTGTAATGGGTGAAAACTGTGATCGGTACAGCCTATGCTGTAAATAATATAATTGACGTAGTGGAGTAACCTGAAACAGTCATGCTCGCTGTAAAGTTCAAACTTGTGGCGGCGTGGTGGGCCGGGTCGATGTGCTCCCTCAAATATGGTTGAGTGCAATGATGGCTGGCTCGTCCGTCATACTCGTGAACGGGTGCTGCTTGTGGGGACTGGTCTGTTCAGGTTGCGAACACTGATTAAATTTTTTATTCTTTGCGATGGCATATGCTGATGGTCACTCTATTCTCTCAAATTTGAATTTTAATGACTGTGTATTATTATAAACAAGCCTCAAAGGCTCTGCAGCACTCTATATTATGTATGATTTTGTGGAGAAAAATAAATATATTATTATTATTATTATAAATATATTCCACTATTATTTAAAAAAAATATGAGCTGATTTTCTTGTCAGTTCTTCTCATCTCGATATCATTCCGAACTGACGGTAGATTTGACATATCATAAGAGTCTGTAATAGACCTACATGAATAAAGATATTTTGAATTTGAATTTGAATTTGTATGAATGATGCCAATACAATAATGGGTCACATGCCTCACCTACTCTGCTAAAAGCTTCCGGGCCGGCCACCATCCCCGGTCAATTTGTATCGGTCACAACTCACAACTCTCCTCATCTATACATATAAATAAAATTGGAGTGTCTGTTTGTATTATTGAAATAAACGTTTTTTACTACATGCATATGAATATAAATACGATACATACACCAAAATAACATGTTTTACATTTTTTCTGTCTGCCTGTTTGTTCCGGCTAATCTCTGAAATGGCTGGACCGATGTTGACGAGACTTTTTTCGGCAGGTAGCTGATGTAATAAAGAGTAACTTAGTCTACTTTGATTTTAGAAAAATAAAGTTAAATTCCACGCAGACGTAGTCGAACAGCTGGTATATGTATAAAATAACGTGTCACGTTGTTTGTTAAAAAAACAAATAAATACATAAATGTAATTATTCCTAAAATAATTACAATGAAAACGGTGTCACGTTATCATTGTAACCACTTTATGAATCGTTTACAAAGTGGGCGACCAGGCCCATCTACTAAATTAATCAACATTCAGCCCTCACACCGCACACGACGTAATGGTCGTCTTACATTGTATTAAGTTTTTAGGGCAATAAAGCTTTCTGTTCGCTGGTCTTTGCCTCATAATGAGAATCTATAGCCATGCACTAAAAAAAAAAGAAGGCGGGTCACTGTTCGCTGGTCTTTGCCTCATAATGAGAATCTATAGCCATGCACTAAAAAAAAAAGAAGGCGGGTCACTATTCGCTTGTCTTTGCCTCATAATGAGAATCTATAGCCATGCACTGAAAAAAAAAGAAGGCGGGTCACTGTTCGCTGGTCTTTGCCTCATAATGAGAATCTATAGCCATGCACTAAAAAAACAAGAAGGCGGGTCACTGTCCGCTGGTCTTTGCCTCATAATGAGAATCTATAGCCATGCACTAAAAAAAAAAAAGAAGGCGGGTCACTGTTCGCTGGTCTTTGCCTCATAATGAGAATCTATAGCCATGCACTAAAAAAAAAAAGAAGGCGGGTCACTGTTCGCTGGTCTTTGCCTCATAATGAGAATCTATAGCTATGAACTAAAAAAAAAAGAAAAGAAGTTACCTGTACCTGTGTGTACCTGTTCGCATTCCCGCCATTATCACATTAAGGTCACATTAAATAATTAATTCGATATTAAATTCTTCTATAAGCAAGAAAGAAGCATGAAAATACTGTATGTGTGTAATAGCGAGTTCATGAAAAGCAGTGTAGTGTGGTAATTCTACCGAAAGTTCCCGGGAACGAAAATTGTCCAAGTTTGATTCCCAGTGCCTGTTATTGGATATTATGCTACGTTTACACTCAGCCGCTTCCCCTGCCACTCGCGCTGCCGTAAATATTGCCGGGCGACAACTGAGCGAGAGAGCTGAATGTAAAAACACGCTGCCACTCGCGCTGCCAGTCCTTTGAATCGCGCACGAGAAACCGACAATCGAGCGCCGGGCAGATATATTTATGTATCTACTTTTAATATTGGTGCAATAAAGATTATAAATAAAAATAAATAAAATAATATTAGTCTAATTAATATTATATTTTCTGAGTCACGAAAATGTTGAAGGAAATGAGCACTGCTTATCTAAAAATACACGATTTTTCCTGTTTAGGGATTTGGACAACATTTATAAATTAAAATAAATAAACAAGTAAACTATACAGTAAGCTAAACCCATTTTTGCAAGTGACCTTTATGAAACGCAACAAAAATGGCGGTCCCACGTTGGGCGCCAACCGCCCTTGGTATTCACTGACATTTAAGAAAAATAGGAAATGCGCTGCTTTATATTGTCCGTGTTGATGATTTATATGTCACTGTGGTACTTAAATTTTATATCATAATGTAATAGCAACAATTTTGTGAATAGAAATAGAAATAATCATTATTCAAATAAACTCTTCAAATTTTCATGCTGATGGTAGACGGTAGTCTGTTTTTGTGAGTAAATAAATATAACTCAATTTTATTCACACTCTAATTTTATTTATATGTATAGATTATAGCCTATGTGTTATTCTATTGTATAACCTTTAAAAATTCATCAAAATCCGTTTAGTAGTTTTTGCATGAAAGAGTAACAAACATTCACCATTCATACATTTTCACACACTTTCGCGTTTATAATATTAGTAAGAAGAGCATGTTATTATACCATATTTATTTTAGTTTTGGGCTATTGCCAATTCCTAAAACCTATGTATGTATTATTGGGAAGTTTCAGAAATGATACGTCGATGCAGCAGTACTTTTATTTGATTCCTTTTTCAAATTACACTCCACATAAATTGCGTCGCTGTACATTCACGTCTGGTCGTCTCTGTCGCCTCGAACAGAGTGAGAGCAGCCCGCTCCCTCCTTGTTCCCGGCCTCTTTATCTCTATTCCTATTGGTGGCGGCATAATCGTGACGCCACATCACGTGACTCGCTATGGTTTTAAATTTGAAATGTAAGTAACAAATTAGTCAACTGAGTGTTCTTTATGTATTGAAGCTAAAAGTATACAGTACAGACAGATAAACCCTAAATTAACAAATTAAAAATAAATACGGTTTCCTAGAAAATGGTGCGTGTGACTCGAATAGGTAATGATGTAATTCAAGCCGTTTAAATAAATTACAGTATAATAGTAAAAGGTGGTCGGACCGCGCCCAGCTTCGCGGCCGCAGCCTCGCCTCGGCACGAGTCGACACGACACTATCACTGATTAGGGTTGCCAACCCAAAAAATCTATTCCTCGGATAGTTTAATAACTTTTTTTAAATCATATATTCATGTAGGACATTTTTGCCGCTCAATTAGGCTTGCCAACCCTTTTTTTTTTTACTTGGAGAAAATCCCTCATCGAGATCCGCCCACCACGGGGGAAGCAGGCGGGTACTGTGAGACTCTTACTTACTAAAAACTCCAAGATGTCCCTCACCCAACGCCTACGTCGGAGTCGCGGGATCCTACGTCATAGTAGCTTTATGCATGCAAAGTCTAAACCCGATCGGTTTAAAATTGACAAAGTTTCATCCCCTATTTTGTACCCTTGGTGGTAGAATTAATCAAAATCCTTTCTTAGCGGATGCCTACGTCATAACATCTACCTGCATACCAAATTTCATCAAGATCCATCCAGTGGTTTTGGCTGTGAGTTGATAGATCACTATGTCAGTCAGGCAGTCACCTTTGAGTTATATATATTTAAGAGAATTGCTCTGTTGACAATTGTTTTAATAATGAAATAATTTTAAATTTTATATGCCTAATGAGGCAAAACATAATGTAATATAAACATTATATTACAATAACAACCAATGTAAACCTATATTTATCGCATATAAATTGATTTGATTTGAGTGTACAAAGTTTCAGTTTTTTTTGTCGTCTAGTTTTGAACACCGATTCCAACCACTAGACAACCACACTGTCAATCAACATACGTGATTTGTAGCTCCTTTTTCCGAGGCGAATATTTATACAGTTGGCAACCCTAACGTTGATACCCCGCCTCATAGAAATTAAACACACCTATGTCTACTTTAGCGTACAAACTCACGAAATCTGAACATTATCACTATTTAATTGGGAATCCTTTGGTATTTATTTGACAGCTTATCTTATTTAACATTATAATTATATAAAAATAATAATCCGGAACAATTCACACAGTGCCATTTAGTCCCAAGTTAGCAGAGCTTGTGTTATGGGTACTAGACAACTGACAGTTATATTTAAAAATATAAGTACACTAGCTTTTGCTCGCGGCTTCGCTCGTATTAATTTATCCCCTTAGGGGTGGAATTTATGAAAATCCTTTCTTAGGGGATGCCTACGTAATAGTAGCTTTCTGCATGCAAAGTCTCAGCCCGATCGGTTTAAAATTGACAAAGTTTCATAGAAACTTTCATCCCCTATTTTATCCCCTTGGGGGTAGAATTAATCAAAATCCTTTCTTAGCAGATGACTACGTCATAGCATCTACCTGCATGTTAAATTTCAGTCCGAACCGTCCAGTGGTTTGGGCTGTGCGTTAATAGATCACTATGTCAGTCAGTCACCTTTGATATTATATATACATATATTATAATATACATAGAAAATACGCAAATCAACACGAAGAATCATACTCATGAATACAATTTTTTGTACCGTGCGAGGAATCAAACTCGCGATCATTGGAAGTAAACTGCTCCACGCGATCATTGGAAGTCTGTTTGAAATAACTATATATATAGTTTATAATGTATTTTTTTATACTACGATGGTACAAAGAAGCTATGGCCTATGTGACGGTAAACGGTTACTGTAGCCTATGGACGCATGGAGAGGTGTCACGTGCGCGTTGTCGACCCTTAAGAAACCTTATTATAACATTCTTGAAAAACCCCATACTGTAATCTCTCGAGAAAACCTCTGTCTGTCTGTGTGTTTGTTCCGGATAATCTCTGAAATGGCTGGACCGAATTTGACGAGACTTTTATTAACAGGTAGCTGATGTAATAAGGAGTAACTTGACCATTTTTATTTTAGAAAAATAAGTTAAATTCCACGCGGACGAAGTCGCGGGTACAGCTAGTCATCAGATAGTATAGATGATAATCAGTGTTGCTATTATTTTCTCATTTCATTAATCGACACCAAACCGGCACATATGAAAAAATGCTGAAAATATCCGGAAGGAGCGAGCGGAAGTGGTAGCCGGTGCCCGCGCCTACTTCCTGCCGCCCCCGCCCCCGCCCTTGCACCCCCACGGAGCTGCCCGTCACTTATAATAACAGCCAGTGGTTATACGAAGCTCCGTCTTCATTTCTACTCTATTAAGGAGCTTACACACGAAACTAAAATCAGAGGCAATTTTGGAGTAGTGACGGTGAGCGCACTGGAGCGCATTCTTGTATAATCTACTTTATGTCATACTGATGTTGATCCGATGAATCTGCGATATACATATTGCCTATAACATTAGATCGTAACATATGAAATTGGCGTTTTGTAAGGGAGTAAGTAACTTAAAGTTTTTTTTTTTCAAAATATAATATTACAGTTGAAAGAAACAATATTCATCCACACTTCTTCATTTCGCTACACATGAGACGATGCAGCGTTAACTATCGCTGTCTGTCCGTCCCTATGTATTACTTAAATCTTTAAAACTACGCAACGGATTTTGAAGCTGTTTTTTTAATAGATAGTGATTCTAGAGGAAGGTTTATATGTATAACTAGCTTTTGTTCGCGGCTTCACGCGGCTTTTATACTATTTAAAGATACATGTACACAAGTGCGGAGCCGGTGCAAGTCGGTAGTTTATATATAAATAGCAATTACTAGAAGAAGATATCACTAAAGTGAGTAGCGAAACAAAGCCGATTCATAACACCCCGCCGCGCCGGTCTGATAATAATACTCCAATATTGCCCTTGATTTCAGGGTTTTATTATAGATGATAATGGAATGGTGCACCCGCCTGCGCTAACAGTGTATGCTGGAGGGGCACCAGTGGAAGATAGTAAGATGTGTATGATTCAGGTCAGTTAGCACATCGTAACAAATTCACTGAGAATTTATCATGATGGTTTCCAGGGGGAACCGCGTGGAGGTCAACCTGACATGGTACATTGCTAGCAATAATATAATCAATCCACATTACTAACAATCCCTTTTCCCCCTGATTTGAGGGTAGTGTGTAGACCGTTTTAGGTGCAGGAATATACAATGTCAGTAACACAGCAACCTCTATAGTCTAAATATAACCCCATTGCTAGCAATGTACCATGTCAGGTTGACCTCCACGCGGTTCCCCTGGAAACTATCGTGGTAAATTGCCATTTGCCAAGACTTCATGCTCATCTTATCATCCTCCACTGGTGCCCTGCCTGCATAAACCATTAGCGTAAGCGGGTGCACCATTCCATTATCATCCAAAAAAAAATCTTGCATGTCGCTGCGATTGTCTTGTTTATATTTGAAATTTAAATTGTTTATATTATCTGCCTCGGCCGGCGGGATGCAATGAGCTAGAAAGGTATGCTATAAAATATATTATTGGTATTAAAAGTATTTTTTGTATACCGTATCTTTATGTATGTATTTATATAGTGTAATATTCGGTGTCGAGATGCTTGGTCCGTGGGGTCCTAGCGCTATAAGTCTTTTCAAAGAAATAACGAAAAGGTTAGTCGACATCACTGATGACCGAAGAGCTGGCAGCTACCTTGGACAAAGAATTAGTCTAGCTATTCAAAGAGGGAACGCTGCCAGTATCTTCGGAACGTTGCCTAAAGGGACCCCTTTTAATAATTATTTTAGTTATCATATTTTTTTTAAGCTTTTTAATATTAGGTTCTTAGTTGTACAATTAGGTTATGTAAATATACTGTAATATATGTATATATTATATGTATGTATTTTTAATACTATGTTATTATATATCTATATGTGTATAAATGGGCCACAGTATAATTAAAATAAATTATACTAAATAATTAATGCTTAAATAAGTAATTAGACGACTTTAGTGAACTAGCGGTTTATCACACCGCTTTACTTTCAATGATCGCGGGTTCGATTCCTCGCACAGTACAAACATTTGTATGAGTCATGAGTAGGATTGTTTTTATCTTATTTTTTTATTTTCTAGCACCATCTACAAGTTAAATAATTTTTTTGTTACTGTATATGTATTTCAGTTAAATAAAGCTTGTGTCAATGGTACATTACTAGTAATGTACCATGTCAGGTTGACCTCCACGCGGTTTACCCTGGAAAGCATCGTGATAAATTCTTGGTGAATTTGTCACGATGGCCTAACTGACCTGACCTCATGCTCATCTTATCATCCTCTACCGGTGCCCCGCCAGTGTAAACCGTTAGCGCAGGCGGGTGCACCATTCCATTATCATCAGTAAAAAAACATATACATAATATACATAGTTAAAGTCAACATTGTAGCCGTAATTTTTGCTAATTGTGTTGAACAGGCGTTATAATTTTCATTATCTGTATACCTTCGAATTAGTCGATAAATTATGTACTTTTTTTACCACTTCTTATGTACTTTTATTATCACTTCTAATTGTTCCACAGCTAGTTGCTATACTAAATTTGTTCTTTATAAAAACCAAAAGGTGAAAATAAATGTAATGTTGAACTGTGGATTAGTTTGTTATTGACAAATTCCATTGTGTCCACTACGAGGCATATATAAAAACTACTTAGATCGATACAAAAACGAATAATAACACGGGAGTGTTTGAGCTCGTTTATTATACAACTGACCGTTACATGAAGTGTTGCTTACCCTAAACTTATTACTAACCTATCTACCTACATACTACTCATGAATACGAATGTTTGTACCGTTCGAGGAGTCGAACCCGCGACCATCGAAATTAAGGCTGTGTGCTATAATAAATCACTAGAACACTGCCGCCAAATATACTGGGCCATCAGCTTCCTTCCCATTCTATAATAAAAATAAATATTAAGTAAAAAATAGGGTATTTTACAATTAATTATCCAGTGCCGCCGAAGACCAGGATTGTGGAATCACCTTCCAGCAATGGTATTTCCGAACCGATATGATATTGAAACCTTCAAGAAAAGAGCTTAGTCCTTTCTAAAAGGCCGGTGTTGCGGGTGCTCATGGGCGGCGGTAATCACTTACCATCAGGTGAGTCGCATGTTCGTTTGTCCCCTGTGTTATAAAAAAAAAATGGCAGGCGCCGCACTACATGGCTAAAGAATCTAAGGAAGTGGTTTGGGGTTAGCACCAGATCCTTGTTCAGAACAGAGGTGAACAAAATTAAGATCGCCAGGATGATCGCCAACCTCCAGTAGGAGACGGCACATCATCATCATCATCATCGCAGCCCGGAAGACGTCCACTGCTGGATATAGGCCTCCCCGACAGATCTCCACGACGAGACGGCACATAAAGAAAAAGATTAAGTAAAAAACAAAATAATTTTAATATAGACAGACGGACAAACAAATAGTGTTCAGTCTTAACAAAAACGTCATACGAAGGCGTCGCATATTTATGGAATATCGATTATGACGGAATTGAAGTATTAATATGACCAACCAATGCGTTTGAGTATCGATTTTTTTAAATACAAGGACGCGATGAAATCGCTGCAGATTAAATATATATCTTTATTAATCTTATATATAAAATTCTCGTGTCACAGTTTTCGTTCCCATACTCCTCCGAAACGGCTTGACCGATTCTCATGAAATTTTGTGAGAGTATTGAGTAGGTCTGACAATCGGCCAACATCTATTATTCATCGCCCTATATTTTTTTTTTATTGGGATGCGTGGGCTATTGCCAGATGTTTGTAGCACCTGTAGCACTTCGACCTACATAGATCTATTGTGCTCGCCCTTTTTCAAAGTTCGCTACCTAGACCCGTCAGGGACAAGAATTGAAGGATATTCTTAAGAGCGATCGTTTTTATCTCCTCGGGAAAGAGTGTAAACTTTCCAAAGGAGATATTTCGTTTATGCATGAGTGGGCTACAACCACTTAGGATGTGAAGCGGCGTTTCCTCTTCAGTTTGACAGAATCTGCAAATACATCCCCCTAAATGTTAGGGGTAGTCCACCCCTAATTTTTTTTTTATTTTAAGGCAAAACAACGTTTGCCCGTACAGCTAGTATTATATGTAAATACGAAAGTATTATCTGGGATCTGGGAGAAGATGATTGTTAGTTAACACAACTACGACTCATGACCCCATAACAATGTACCACGCCAGGTAGACCTCCCCGTGGTTCCTGGATACCATCGTACTTTTTTTTTGTGTAAGATAACGGACCACGATGGGCTAACTGACCTGACCTCATGTTCATCTTACCATCCTCCACTGGTGCCCCGCCACCGTAAACCGATAGCGCAGGCGGGTGCACCATTCCATTATCGTGCATTAAAAAACATAGGTAAAAGACTTTTTGGGTAATTGGGAAAAATAGATTTTTTCATTACTTGTAATTTAAAAACAAACTCGTATAAAGAAAATCTAACTGCTAAGAAAAGTTAATATTTGGTGCTGCATCGTATTCCTACATAACATTTCATTGAGTTTAATTATTGTACTAAAATTTCATTGTAGATTGCCTAGACGACCTCGGTAGTCTAGCGGTCTAGTACACCGCTTTACGACCGATGGTCGCGGGTTCGATTCCTCGCACGGCACAAACATTTGTATTCATGAGTATAATTGTTTGTATCGGTCTGGGTGTTTTCTATGTATAATATGTATTTACAAAAACAATATCTATGTATTTTATCAGTTGTCTAGTACCCATAACACAAGCTTTAGCTAGCTAACTTGGGTCTAGATGGCACTGTGTGAATTGTCCTGAGATTATTATTATTTTACAGTGTATATATACCCATTACATTATACACACTTAGTTATAAAGGATAATTAGCTGGAATTTCCTTATGATTAATAAATATTGTTTACTGTATTGTATTGTTTTATCCGCAGTATTGTAAGAGTTCTCGATGCTGTCATAATGTATAAACGTATACTAAAACGTGTCATCAAATACCTGAAGGTCCTGATAAAGTCATATCGCAGTAAACGCAGTGAGTAATGCATTTTTTTTAATCTTTCAAGTTTCAATATGGATAATTATGATGCAGTGACTGGTTATAGTCACCTACGTTATTATACAGTTTTAGAATACAAAAATGACATGTTGAATTAAATATTATACAATTTTAATAATTAAATATATACAGTTTCAATTTATTAATTATTATTTTGATGTAAGTGACTTTAGTCACTCATAAAGATGTACTGAATTCCACCAAATATGGAAACCTGTTAAAAAAAAGAGTTTTTCAGATACCCCTGTCTATTGTACAGACAACCTTTGCTAAACGTTTTAGCCCACATATAGCTGTAAATTTATATAATAGAACAAGCAAGTCATGTGATATAAAATGGTTAGTTCAATATTACAAATAGAGACTCCAATTTTATTTATATGTATAAATATATAGATGTATGTATACATAAATTAATTAATATTTAATCAACTTAGCCAGTTTGTGTGTGTGTGTGTTTATTGTGTATAATTTCCTGGTTTTATTTATAAAACCTTTTTGCAGTATATCTTGTAAATAGACGAAAATAAATTAATTTTATGAATATTTTCAGTCATGCCCGACCTAAAGAAATGAATAGAAACTTATATTATTCAAATAAATTAACATTTAAGCACTTTTGAATAGTCATACATATTATATTATCTGTGGTCATACTATATGACATTATGTTATCTGTGTTCATACTTATGTATTTCTCAAATCTACCACTCTTTCGGAGAACTGTCTCATTACAAAAATAATCAAAAAGAAATTTATTTGTTGCTAATTTAAAAATAATTACTGTAACTTTACATTTTTAAGTTAAAATATGCGAATAAAAATTACCAAATAGCACTAATTCTTTAGTATCAAAATATTAAATACACAACCAACTGATTGAGTAATTAAATAAGACTAAATCAGTCATAGTGAGTGGAGCTGACCAGTCACTACAAGCAGTCTATATATAAATCTAACATATTATTAACAGTACATACTATGTTATAGATTACTCATAATAACATACTGCTAGTGACGCAATGTTGAAATCTATGAGTTTTTTTTTAGCGGTAGATTAAAAAAAAATGTAATGACTATTCAAAAGTGCTTCAATGTAAGTTTATTTGAATAAATGATTTTCTATTCTATTCTATTCTATTGTGCCATAGAAATAGAAATAGAAATAGAAATAATCTTTATTCAAATAAACTCATTACAAGCACTTTTGAATAGTCATATTTTGATTCTACCACTCATTCGGAATGCAGATTCATCACAAGAAGAATGAGCAAGAAACTTGTGTGTTGCTCTTTTTGATAGATGTTTTTTTATATAAATAATTACGGTGTAACAAGTAAGAGGCATGCGACAATCAACATAGAAATCGCTACGCACTCATTATTAGTGTAATCAGATAATATTGTCAGTGCTATGTATTTAAAATTTTTCTACAAAAACATTATTATCGTTAACGAATTCTTCAATTTTATAGTAAGCTTTTTTGCAAAGGAAGTGTTTTATTTGACATTTAAATATTTTTTCTGGCAGGTTTATAACAGACTCTGGTATTTTATTGTAAAACCTTACGCAATTGCCATAAAACGAATTACTAACTTTAGCCAAACGACATTTAGGTAAAATCAGTTTGTTATTGTTACGTAAGCTTTTATTAGTGCAATCACTAACTCTTTTGAAACTGTCTATATTCTTCCTGGCATACATGATGTTTTCATAAATATATTGAGAAGCAACGGTGAGGATATTTGATTCCTTAAAGCACTCTCGCAAAGACTCCCTGGAACCCATGCTTTAAATGGAGCGAATGGCCCTCTTTTGTAAAATAAATATTGTATTTATATCAGCTGCTTTGCCCCATAACAAAATACCATACGACATAATGCTATGGAAATAGCTAAAGTACACAAGTTTAGCCGTTGCCACGTCTGTTAATTGTCTAATTCTTCTTACCGCATAAGCGGCAGAACTAAGTCGACTCGCTAATTTAGTATTATGGGCACCCCATTGCAACTTGGAATCTAATGTGATACCTAGAAATACAGTATCATCCACAAAATTAATAGGTTTATTGTCCAACATGATTTTTGAATCTACCGGCCTTACATTGGGGAGAGTAAATTTGATACATTTAGTTTTATTTGCATTTAGTAACATATTATTAGCCGTAAACCATTTTAAAACATAAGAAAGAGCACCGTTTACTTCGTCCAAATCATCAATATGTCGATTGACTTTGAATACTAATGAAGTATCATCAGCAAACAGAACTATGTCAGCTATCTTTTCTACCATATAAGGAAGATCATTTATGTAAACTAAAAATAAGAAAGGACCTAAAATAGAGCCCTGAGGAACACCCATTTTAATACTAGTTCCTTCAGACTTTACACCATTTATTTCGACAACTTGCATTCTATTATTTAGATAGGATTTCATCATGCTTTGTGCTTCATATCTAATACCGTAATGTTCAAGTTTGAGCAAAAGTGTTTCATGTTCAACGCAATCAAATGCTTTTGAAAGATCGCAAAATACACCGATAACATCCTGAGACCTCTCCCAAGAATCAAATATATATTTAATGAGAGCTACACCGGCATCAGTAGTTGATTTACCGGCCGTGAAACCAAATTGTCGACTGTGAAGCAGTTTATTTACTTTAAAGTGTTGCAGCATTTGATTGAGCATAATTTTTTCAAACACTTTACTCAATACTGGTAAGATAGATATAGGCCTATAATTGCCTACCACAGTTTTTTCTCCTGGCTTAAAGAGTGGAGTTATTTTGCTATGTTTCATTAAATTGGGAAAAACACCTATTCTTTTAGGACTACTGTAATGCTGTTTTTTTTATACCACGTAGGTGGCAAACAAGCATACGGGCCATCTGATGGTAAATGGTTACCGTAGTCTATGGACGCCTCAAACATCACGTGCGCGTTACCGACCCTTAAGAAACCTTAATATACCCTTCTTGAAAAACCCCATGCTATAGTCTCTCGAGAAAACCTCGGCAGGTAGTTCATTCAATCTAAGTGTACGCGGGAGGAAGCTCCTCTGAAACCGCTGTTGTTCACCGGACGATAGGGAGCGAGTACAGAGCACTCCAAATCCGCGGAAGGACATATAGAGCGGCTGAAGGCCAACTCCCGCCTGACAGATACGACTTTAGTCTGAGGACACCGTTAGGGGTTCGAACCTCGGCTCAGGCCGTAGTCATTTCGATCCCCGTTTGAATTGGGCGTGTGATCGATCGGACCGAGTTTGTGTGTTACCTATATTCCCAAGAAGTATTACATAATAGATACTTAATTAGTATCGCAAAGCACATATTGACGTAAAAATCAAGATAATTCTCAAGAGATCCCTTTAGTGCGCCATTTAGAACTAAATATAAATTAACACTTACAATCGTTTTTTATTTTATACTAGCTGTTCTCGCGACTTCGTCCGCGTGGAATTTAACTTTATTTTTCTAAAATAAAAGTAGCCTAAGTTCCTCCTTATTACTAATACATGTAACTGAGGCAAATCGTGGGAACAACTAGTTAAAATTAAATAGCATTCTGCGCTCGTCTATATAAACTGTAACGGTCTTATTACAAAAAATCTGTTAAAACTCGGACGAAACGTGGTCTAAATGGTCGTGGTTTAAACCATTGCTAATGTTAATACTTGGAATAAACCTAACATTATTACGAATCCAGATCTAACAGAGGACTACTTAGTACTACAGTTAAATCGTTCATTATGTATTCCATACAGAAATCAGTCACTCATGTCTGTCACCGTACAATTACGTTCCATTTTACCAGAAAACTGAAAAGATCAAAAATAATATTAGTTCAAAGAAAAATGTATAAACTAAAAATAAATTTATTTCTATTTATCTAGGTCTTCATTATAACTATTTCATTAATATATAATATTTATTAATGTACTATTAGGCTGAAAATCAGTTTTAAATTACAAGTAGGAGTCCTATACGGAAGAAAGGAACGGCGAGATATTTCTATTGGATCGTTCGAATGGTGACTATTTCAAAGTCAAATGAGTGAAAAAATAACAAATAACGTCTTTTATATATTTTTATTGTCGTAAAATATGCTTTAAATATTTTTAGTCAATATATTTTTAATTTAGTTAAAATATTTTTCCAAAAACTACAACTAACAATAGACTTTTTAAAATGGAGTTTGTATTTTTGCATTTAGACCACTGTTAAACTAGGGGCATCGCAGGTCTAACTTTAGCCCATAGACGAATCACGATTTAGAGATAAACTTCATTTTGTAATAAGGAATACATTGGTGAATGGTTTATTACTAGTGCTAAACCAGGTTTATCTTTTTGTAATAAGGCCGTAAGTGTGTGAAATTTCATACTTTTCAGTTCTTCAAATTCAAAAATCATTTATTCATGTAGGACATTTTAGCCGCTTATGAACGTCAAGTTTTTACATTATAATTTATTTCCCTACCGACCAGTTCGGTATATAGATCCAATTGAGAAGAACTGGCAAGAAACTCAATTGAATTACTTTTTTTTTAAATCCAGTTTATTTACAATGCATAGGTATTTATATAGGTGTCTATGTCTAACATGAAAATCCCGAACATGAATTGCCATGCACGCTCGTCATTGAAGTAATCGTTTAGTGAGCTTTGCTCAGTAAATATGATTTAACAGATGTTTCAGCTAAAATAATATTAATATTTATTCATTTTTACACAATACTATTATTTTATAGATCGTAACATCTGTTAGGGAACCCCTGTGTTACACATGTTATACTGTAACGTCCAAACGCTGTACTCTGATTTTCAGTATGATTTACCCTTTATATAAAATGATAGGGTGAGATAACTTTGCAAGCTGTATTGGTAGTAAGCTCGGAAAACGCGCTAGTCACCGGGAGGGTCGCGCGTCGGACACCCGCCCCTGTACATATCAATACACCTACCTACGTCGACACACCGGCATCCACCGACGTACACCGACAGTCGGCTAACTTGCCTAACTTACCCACTAAGTATAACTTGTGAAGTTAACTCGTATATAAAAAAAAACGGGTGGAAGTGATCGAATAAATTACTATTTCAACGTATAGGTCTATAATTCAGGTTGTAGTGTGAAAATAATTTTATTTATTTATAATTGCACATGCATATACAATATACATACATTTACATATAAAAAATCAACAACACACACGTGTATTCTGTTTAAAGAGTATAGTAATTTCGTAGATGGTTCATTCCCAAAATGAAATTTAAAATTTAGCTCTGTTGCAGCACACACTATCTGCTTAGCTCCTACAGTACGTCTGTTAAAATTTATTTTACTGTATAGTAAGATTTTTACGTCAGTAATTCTTTAAGCCTTTTTTTAAATAAATTAATTTTACCTTCTTGTTTTATGGTTTCCGGGATTTTGTTACATATTACAATGGATCTGTAATAGGGACTTGCCCTAAACATTTCTATTTTAGGTTCTGGTAAGGACTAGTCCTAGGCTTTTTAAAGTATTATTACTTATAAAATTTAAGTATGATAAATGCTCATGAACATATATAGCTATCTCCAATATATAAATAGATGGTAAAGTTAATATATAAAATTTTTGAAAATGTGGTTTACAACTGTCAAATCGCTTTATGCCATACTTACTTTATACCATTTTTTGTAGTGTGAAAAAAGAAATAAAATTTAAATTACAATTTTATACGTTTTTTAATCATAAATGAGATAATCAGAGACCTGCAATATCTGATATTTAGACCATTTTTTTAGTCTTTATTGTACAATAAAGCGTACAAAATGTGTCCTTAATACCATTTGGTATTTTTTCTCTAATAGTCGTTGTGTTGTAGGGCAGTTATGAAGATAAACAGCGATAAAATACTTTATTATCTAAATTACTTAATATATAATATACTAGCTGTGCCCACGTGAAATTTATTGTTTATCTTAAAACTTACATTACATAACTGTAACTACTCGCATAGCTTTATGCAAAAGTTCAGTTCGAACTCACCGATAAGCTCTCAGATATATAAACACGTAAAGAAGCCTAATTTAGGCATTCATATTTGAACTAGCTACTCGCCCCGGCTTCGCACCGGTGTACATGTATTATATATATCCTCTATAATCACTATTAAAAAAATCCGCTTCAAAATCCAGACAGACAGCGACAGTGACTTTATTTTATACTATGTAATGATTAATTAAGTTGGAGTTTTAATTTAAGTGTTTTAATGTAAGTTTGTTTGGAATAGAATAGAATAGAACATAATTTATTCAAATAAATTTACATTGATGCCCTTTTGAATAGTCATCACATTTTTTTTAATCTACCGCTCATTCGGAAAGCCCAAAATGTCTCATCACAAGAAAACCGAGCAAGAAACTTGTGTGTTGCTCTTTTCAATAATTTTATTCTTACTTTACAATTTAAGTTTAAGTGTGTGAATACAAACTACCGATTAGCACTAATTCAATTAAATAATCAAATAGAAAAAATATTGAATACACAACAACTGGTTAAACAATTAATAAGAGGTCATATATCAGTCATAGTGATTAGAGCAGACCAGTCCCTACAAGCAGCACCTTATATTTTAGTTATATATATGTAGATATATATTATTTGAATAAATGATTTTCTATTCTATTCTAAAAATAACGCAAATAAGAAATAGCATCAATAACTAACCGTATCAATATTTTAGGGATTCATAATCAATAGCCTTATCTTATCTATTGAAAGGGTCAACAGTATTTGCATTATCGTTGATTATAGAGGCTTAATTATGTAACATTGTTACTAACAGTTCTCATGACAACATTGAAATTTTATTTTTTGTATGTGCAGATCATTTTACAGTTGCAATAACAAAGCGTAGAAATTGCAGGTGCAACTCTGAAATGGTAATATAAGTAGTACTAGAAATAATCTTTATTCAAATAAACTCATTACAAGCACTTTTGAATAGTCATATTTTGATTCTGCCACTCATTCGGAATGCAGATTAATCACAAGAAGAATGAGCAAGAAACTTGTGTGTTGCTCTTTTAAATATATGTTTTTTTTTAATATAAATAATTACAGTATAACAAGTAAGAGCCATGCGATAATCAACATAGAAATCGCTACGCACTCATTATTAGTGTAATCAGATAATATTGTCAGCGCTATGGATTTTAAGTTTTTCTATAAAAACATTATTGTCGTTAACGAATTCTTCAATTTTATAGTAAGCTTTTTTGCAAAGTGTTTTATATGACATTTAAATCTTTTGTCAGGCAGATTTATAACAGACTTTGATTTACATTATATTCTGGTTCATAGAAAATGGCGAAAACTATAGATTTTAATATGTTAAAATTGAGAATTGTTTGTAACATCATTGTATTGTACACGATAAGTATCTTTGTAACTTTATTTATGTAATAATAATCTCAGGACAATTCACACAGCGCCATCTAGTCCCAAGCTGAACAGAGTTATGTTATGGGTACCAGACAACTGATATAAATACATAGATAATTTTTTTTGTAAATAATTTACATTAAAAACACTACTTTCATAAGCATTTAGAAAAAAGCTATTAATTTGAAATTACAGACTTCGATTTTATTTATTAGTATAGATAAGATTTGGTGTTCATTTAGATCATTATTCAGTATTCAGAATCTTCATATATACATATATATGAAGTTGATCACTCTCTATGGTCACTCTATTTTCCCAGATTTGAATTTAAACATTAATCTGTATTCTAAATACGTAAAACATTTATTTGAAAAGAATACGAGCTGAGTTTCTTGTCAGTTCTCATCTCGAAATCATTCCGAACTGACGGTAGATTTGACATATCATAAGAGTCTGTAATAGGCCTACATGAATAAAGATATTTTGTTTTTCAATTTGATTATATATATATGTGTGTGGATATGTATGACTTCGTAAGTCATCAGCTATTTCTAAATGAACATATGTTACATATGTACATCCGTTAACATGTTTCGTGATATATCTATGTTTGTGCTCAGATTTTTTTTTAACAAGAATCTATAAATATTTACAAAGTGAGTAATCCCTGGTAATCATAATATTATAGTTAGACAACCACATGAATTTTGCTGGCTATGATTCATTCGTTGCTTTTACACAGCAATTATTTACAACTGGAAAGAAATAGAAATAGAAATAATCTTTATTCAAATAAACTTAATATAAGCACTTTTGAATAGTCAAGTTTTTTTATTCTACCGCTTATTCGGAATGCAGATTCATCACAAGAAGAATAGGCAAGAAATGTGTGTTGCTCTTTTAAATAAATATAGATTTACTTATATTTAATTAACAACAAGGATTAGGCATGCGACAATCAACATAGAAATCGCTACGCACTTAATCTCTGTTAAAGATTAATAATAATAATAGTGTTGTAAAGATTGATAGTGACGAACTAATTACTCAATTTCTAGTAATGTACCAAGGTTAACATCCACGCGGTACCCCTTAGACACAATCGTGATAAAATCCTAGTAACTTTGTCATGATGGGTTAACTGACTTAACCTCATACTCATTATGTAATGCGCTGGAGCCCTGCCAGCGTAAACTGTTAGCACCACGGGTGCGCCTTCTCATCATGATCTATTATAAAAAACCTATACACTTATCTACTACTTTCTGACTATCTCATCTCAGTAATAAGACCACCCTTAGACATGAGTAGTAACTTGGACCTCAATTTAAAGACCCTAATGGTCCGGACACGAACAAGGTGCCTGTATGACGAGATATATCTAAATGAATTACAATAGCCCTTCTCATAAGCATATTGTAGAATACGAGTACATCTAATTTCGATGGGTTACCAGTTGAGCAGATTTTAAAATTTAAAAATAAAATTGGAGTATCTGTTTGTAATTTGAAATAACCGTTTTTTACTACAAGCATATGAATATAAATGCGGTACATAAACCACAATAACATTTTTTACAATTTTTGTCTGTCTGTCTGTTCCGGCTAATCTCGGAAATAGCTGGACTGATTTTGACGGGACTTTTCGGCAGGTAGCTGATGTAATAAGAAGTAACTTAGGCTACTTTTAATTTAGAAAAAATATTTTATATTAGAAAAATAAAGTTAAATTCCATGCGGACGAAGTCGCGTGTACAAACAACTAGTACTAATTATATCCCGCGGCTTCATTCACGTTAAATATATCGCATATTACGCTCGGATTACACAGCTTTCTATATGTGAAAGAATTTTTAAAATCGGTAATTCACTTGATTATTTCGTAAATGATAATAGACGAGGGGACGCCCTAAGAAAAGATGGATAGATTGTGTGAAAGATGATATGAATAAAAGAAGAGTATGTTTAGATATGACGACCGATAGAGAGCAGTGGAAGAGAATGACATACTGCGCTGACCCCAAATAATGGGATAAAGGCAAGGCAATGATGGCAATGATGATGAAAATAAACAAACGAATAATGGTTAGCCCCGATTTCACAAGGGTGCTTAGTTTTTTAACTGTCTGAGTCTTTTGACCTCGATCAAATAAAGAAAAAATATTCAATAATTTTTTTTTTATTAATAATGGGATTGCGCTTGGTCTTACCTCATCTGATGCTAAATGATGGCAAGTCTAGAATGTAGCGCGCTTCCTCAGAAGATATCTATTCACCATAGACTTGAAGAATCCGGGGTTGTATTTCTCCGGGAACACAAAAGCTGGTACTGTGTTCCACTCTTTGGCAGTGCGTATTAGGAAGGACGATGCGAACCGCTCAGTGCGAATGTGCGGAATTCAAAACCAAATAACCCAAAAAAAAAAATAGTTCTAGCTTCAAAAATGATGATCTAGACACGCGGTAGCGTGTCAAGCCGAGTTTCAAGTAACTGGCGAGCAGCACCGTGTGTATAGTTACACGAACCATTTGGAGCCACTTTTGACCCCCTCATAACTCAAAAACTCGTTCACATAAACCTGTCAAATTAAGGTCTCCTAAGGTCTAACTTGGCTAGTTTTCATATACGAAATATACTGTAGCCTTCGCAAGTTCTAAACATTTACAACAGTTACTTGTCGGTTCCTATTTTATTATTAGTAGTAACTAGCAATCGAAAGTAATAATTGGTATATGAGAACTGGCCAAGTTAGACCTTAGGCTACAGTATATTATCCTAAGTTATAAGAAGAAATGATATAATTGTTATAAATACATTTCAGGACATACCATTGAACTTGGCACCCATTTAGATCTCACCTCTGTTGTCGTAGAAGTCAACAATCAAGGCATATATCATAATATTAAACTCGGCTATCATTTCACATTTATGTTTTTGATGGGATTTTCAATACAAACTTTCATCCACTATTTTATTTTATTCCCTTAAGGGTAACAAATTTACATAACTTATGTCGCTCTAACATAATGTACATTTAATCGTTAAAAGCCTAAACGGTATATATTTATTGAGTTTCTCCATTATAACAGTAAAATTTTTTCTCTATAAGTTAGTATTGAAAAGTTGTCGATACTAGCTAATATTCCGGCGACTGTCATAAAATGTTATGGAATTAGAGAGAGTAATCTATAAAACGCATTCCACGTTAAGCCACCTCCTGCAAGTTAAGTTTCTTAAGCTCGTAATAACCATCAGATAAGTTCTGCATTAAGTTGATAAAGTTTTATCGCGAAGTTAAACCAATTGGCCAAAGATTGCTATTTCAGGAAAATTTTACCATAATGTTTGCAGGTTTTTTTTATGTTGTAATAGTGATACTAGAGAGAATAGGGTTTTTTTATGTTGCAATAGTGCTTCCTGCGCATGGTCAGGCAGCAGCGGAGGTCTGCGTCTTTTTTTTTTATAGATGATAATGGAATGGTGGACCCGCCTGCGCTAACGGTTTACGCTGGCGGGGCACCAGTGGAGGATGATAAGATGAACATGAGGTCAAGTCAGTTAGCCTATCGTGACAAATTCAGGAGGAAGTTACCACGATAGTTTCCAGGGGGAACCGCGTGGAGGTCAACCTGACATGGTACATTGCTAGTAATGGGGGCATGAGTCCACATTACTAACAATCCCCTTCCCCCCGGAGATCTGCGTCAGGTCAAGTGAAGTCACCAAAAAGACCAGGATGTTTGAAGAGGTGGAGGTAAGGGAGGAAAGGTTAGACCGGATATGATACCTATAACTATGTAATACTACGGTTTTACCCGCGTGAAATCTATAGCCTATATGTTATTCTGATGTATAAGCAAAGTTACATCAAAATCCGTTTTGTACATTTTGCGTGAAAGAGTAACAAACATCCATCCATATTCACAAACTTCCGCGTCTATAATATTACTAGTTACTCGCCCCGGCTTCGCACGGGTGTACGTGTATTATATAATATATATAAACCATTATCTTGCATTACTCTATCTATTAAAAGAACCCGCTTCGTAGTTTCAAAGATTGAAGCATACATAGGGACGGACAGACAGTGACAGCGACTTTGTTTTATACTATGTAATGAATAAGATAAAATTATCTTAACTCTGCTATAACTAGCGGTGGCTATTTATAGGTATAACTGTTAATTATTATAAGATCATCAGCTTCTTCCTTATCCCATTCATTTGGGGTCGACTTATATTTTTTTCTTCCATTCATCTTTGTTCGCAGTCATCTCGTTATTTACTCCCTTTCTTACTATATCATCTTTCACTAAGTCCATCCATCTCTTTTTCGGCTTTTAAGGGCAGAACTTATAAGTACATGTTTTTCTTTCTTTCTTATGACCAGCCACATTAATATATATTAATTGTTATATCTATAGAAATAAATAAATATGAAGTGTCTCTTCGTAAGCTCCACCCAAATAATAGAAAGTACAAACAGATGTTGCATATAAAAAAACTATCCACTTGCTAATCTTTAAAACAGCTGGACCGGTTTTGTCAGGACTTTCACTTGCAGATTATGTTATAAAGAGTAACATGCTCTCCAGAGAAATGCATTAAACAAACAAAACTTTTCGCGGCTGAAGTATAAAATCTATATCTATACATATAATGAGAAATTAAACACATTAGAGAAAATCTACTGGAACGACTAGTCCCCTTTTTACCATGTCACTGAGTGAAGCTACACATGCCATTACTGATTCCATATATAATATTAAAGAGAACGATTTTACTAGTGTTGACTAATGTCCATTTCTGTTGAATTAAATTAATGACCACAGTGTGATGGTTATGATCATAAATACTTTGTTGGATGCCGTCAGAATGTATTGTTAAGTTATTATAAACATAACATCACGTGTTTACAGTCATTAAAAAATATATATAATGGATTATTATTGAATAACCAGACGTGAGTCGAGGACTCGAGAGTTCAATCACTATTATAAATACAAATGATTGTACCGTGCGAGGAATCGAACCCGCAACCATTGTTAATAAGGTGAACCTCTAGACGAGGGTAGGCGAATCAATGCACACAATATTTTGGGCACGTCGTCGATCATAAAACTGTTTGAAGAAGCTGGCTCATGCTATTTTAACAATATTTTCACCTACCTATGCCTGCGAGTCATTATTTTCAGAGATGAATAACATTAAAAACTCGGTTAGAAACCGTTTGACAGATGAATCCAGTTCATCTATGCATTTTACTAAAAGTAACATCGTACAAGCCTGACACAAATTATTTATTTGTCATCTAACCTGCAGCAACAGAAGTCACACTAATTTTACAGTAATTTCATTTATGCGTGTAATGAAAACAATCCAAAATGTACCTCTTTTGTTTACTTTATTTTATTGAGTTTTGATAGTATTTATTATTTTTCAAATAATCAGAAAGTCAAAATTATTTGATGGCACGTCAATAGAATAGAATAGAATAGAAAATCATTTATTCAAATAAACTTAATTTAAGCACTTTTGAATAGTCATAACAATTTGTTTTTTATCTACCACTCGTTCGGAAAGCCGTCTCATCACAAGAAGAACGAGCAAGAAACTTGTCTGTTGCTCTTTTAAATAATCCTTGTAAGTTTACATTTACAAGTCGAAACGTGTGAATACAAACTACCAACAAGCACTAATTTTTGGGTCAAATATAAATATGCAATAAGATTAAATCAGTCGTAGTGACAATGACCCCATTAAACTTTTTTTTGGAAAATAACGGCACGTTGATGCATAAAGGTTCGCCTAGACTGGTCTATACCAACGAGGCCGTCGCGTCGGTTATTTGTTCAGGAGCTACGATGTCACAAGCAGACGTAGGCCTGTCTGTAACATCGTAGCTCCTGAACGAAACTATTAACTCCGATGGGATTATTTTTGTTTAAAACTTGAGATTATCGAGATGGACTCTTACAATTTGTTAGTTTGTTTTTAATTAGAGGGTTTATTTAATTTTATAATTATCTAATTCATAAAATGAATCTATTAATAACAATTCTAGTTTATCTATGGTTAACAAAACGTCTACTAAACCTAAATAGGAAAACCTTAAAATAATAATAGGGTCCTTAACAGGCCACTGTCCCTTAAAAAAAAACACTTGCACACAGTGCTACAGACAGTCCCCTTGGTGGGGGCTGCTTTGAAGCCACAGAAACGGCCGCTCGCGTAGTCCTGGAGTGCGTAGCAGTGGCCACACAACGACCACAAATCCTCGGAACGGTGAGGTCGCTCCGTGGAGTCTGTGAAGACACCACGAGGCTTGTGCCCTTCTGGGAGGAGCTTGGATGGCTACTTTAGTAATCTTGATTGACTCATAATGTTTCAAATAAGAGGCTAAATGCATTCATAAAAACAGAGTCCAAAATACAATATGATATAATACAATGACAAAAATTAAATTAGATACATAGATAAATTCTTTATTCACAATTACAGACACATAACATATATGAGATACAGAAAAAACACGAATTAATAAAAGAAATGTAGGTGACATTATGTGCAGCGAAAGTGAAAAGGTAGCCAACTCAGCATAATGCTACAGATAACTCTGCAGCGCTGATATTCAGTTGGCTCCTTACTTATACTATACTTATTAAAAAAAATTTACATAAATATTTAACATCGAGCTCTTTATCAAAATATATAAAGTATGAATTACTAAATATAGTTAAACAGTATTTAGTAATAGTCATTCAACTTCCTCTCTAATGAACTCGATATCGTATGCAATCAGCAGCCACACTTTTCCCGACTGCCCCCTCGTCCCCTACCCATTCCCCAGGCCCCAATTGGGGCTTGCACCTGCTCTCTTGGCCCCAATCCAGGATATTAGACAGTTAGTTCAATTTAAACTCGCGAGAGGTGCCGGCTGTTTGTAGGTTACTATAGATTTTTCCTGCGACTATTTCCTCTTTTTTGATGTAATATTTCATATGTTTGACCTTTATGCAATCTGTCTTCACATTAAATATCTTTAAGACTCGTCCTTATAAATATTTAGTTTATTTTTAAAATGGATTTGCGTTTAGTATTATCTATCCAGAAGATACATATTCTGCACTAGCTTTTGCCCGCGGCTTCGCTCGCGTTAATTTATTTATTTATTTTATTTATTCATTTATTTCAGGCAACTAGGCCCATATTATAAATACCTTATAGACTAACATACATATAATATAATATTTAAAAACTAATACAATAATATTGTCTGTGTGATCACGGCACTGTAGACGGCAATCTGCCACGGTAGCGCCGATACACCACACCTTTCGGCCAGTAGTCCTCTTTCATGAAGGTGGGCAGCAAGTCGGTGGGGACCAGGGCCACAAACGCTTTGAAACTCGCGTTGTGACTCGACTTCAGCTGCGTTACCCTCAATGTCAGGTTACTCTTGGTACGAATATAATCGACAATGTCCTGCTCCTTAGTGGCGTAATGTAGACGGGACAGGTACATTGTCGTGGTCGGTGTAGCAGCAGCAATTTATCCCCTTAGGGTTCCACCGGCTAATCTCTGAAATGGCTGGACCGATTTTGACGGGCAGCTTTTTTTGGCAGATAGCTGATGTAATAAGGAGTAAGTTAGGCTACTTTTATTTTAGAAAATAAAGTTAAATAACCACGCGGATGAAGTCGTGGAAACAGCTAGTTAATAATAATAACTCTTTATTGTGTACACAGAAGAACCAATAAGAAAATACAGTTAATAGTAAAGTAATTACAAAAGGCGGTCTTATCGCTATACGCAATCTCTTATGAACTCTTCAATCTAAATATATTATTATATAACTCAAAGGTGACTGACAGTGATCTATCAACGCACAGCTCAAACCGGACGGATCGGGCTGAAATTTGGCATGCAGGTAGATGTTATGACGTAGGCATTCGCTAAGAAAGGATTTTGATTAATTCTACCCCCAAGGGGATAAAATAGGGGATGAAACTTTGTATGAAACTTTGTCAATTTGAAACCGATCGGGCTGAGACTTTACATGCATAAAGCTACTATGACGTAGGCTTCCCCTAAGAAAGGATTTTGATAAATTTCACCCCTAAGGGGATAAATTAACGCGAGCGAAGCCGCGGCCAAAAGCTAGTTTTATAAGAAACGTTTTTTACAAAGAAATTTATCTATGACCGTGTTATCCTATAAATAGCCTATGGTTGTATCTCTGAAAATATGAAAGTAGTAATAGGTATTCCATTCTTTGTCAATGTGCATTAAAAATTAAATTAATTAGGATAAATTTTGTCAACTTATCCCATTTGCTTCAAGATTATATTCCTTTGCCAATGTGCATTAAAAATTAAATTAATTACGATACATTTTCTCAACTTATACCATTTGCTTCAAGATTACATTCCTTTGCCAATGTGCATTAAAAATTAAATGACAAAATAAATTTTGTCAACGCATTTGCTTCAAGATTGTATGCATTACAATTAAATCCAGTACGTGGCGCACCGTCTTACTGGGATATACAGAAATTTCTTTTCCAATACTTTACTGCATTTTTTCTGAGGCAGCATTCCGTCGGGTACCAAACAAGGACTGAATAATTGATAGATCCTTCTCTTAAGGCGACGTGATAAACTATTACTTCAAAATCAAACTGCTACAAAAGTTAATCAATCATGTAACGAGAATTGTAAATATGATGTCAAAGATCTGAAAAATGAAATACCTGAATATCAGGACCGAAGGATTTGTAATTGCTGAGAAAAATGAAGGTTTCTGAGGTCAATATTTGCGATGCGTCTCCTTAAAATGAGCAATTTTTGCTCAAAATAAAATTTCAATGCCTGTGCAGTTAAATAATAATAATAATAATCTTTATTTGTCTCAAACAAAAACTAATATAATTATTGCCCATACAATAATATAATTTAAAACTAATGAAGGAGACAAAACGGTCTATAACTCAGTGAGTCCACTCTCTCTGCTATTCTGTTATAGCCTTTATCAGTATAATAATACAATATTTATTTATTTATTTTTAAGGATTACCAACATAAGATACAGCTATAAAAAAATCGTTATCTTATATATAAAAATCTCGTGTCACAGTTTTCGTTCCCATACTCCTCCGAAACGGCTTGACCGATTCTCGTGAAATTTTGTGAGCGTATTGAGTAAGTCTGAGAATCGGCCAACATCTATTTTCATACCCCTAAATGTTAGTGGTAGTCCACCCCTAAATTTTTATTTTTATCTTAAAGTAAAACCACGTTTGCCGGGACAGCTAGTGATTCTATACAATTCTAATGGTCTTAAACTAACTGATCTCATAATATTAATTCAAAAATTATTTATTCATGTAGGACATTTTAGCCGCTTCTGAACGTTAAGTTTTTACATTATATATTTTTCCCCTACCGTCCAGTTGACCAGATGACATCCTACAAGGATGTTTAAAAGAGCAACACATAAGTTTCTTGCTTATTCTTCTTGTGATGAGACAGCTTTCCGAATAAGCGGTAGATTTAAAAAAAAAATGTTGACTATTCAAAAGTGCTTAAATTAAGTTTATTTGAATAAATGATTTTCTATTCTATTTAAAAAAATATACATACTTAAATATATACAAATATAAAGATGTATATTATGTATAAATAATTCCTAAACCCTGAAAAAGGATATAGGCTATTTTTATCAACCACTTTCAACCCCTTTTTGCGAAAAAAGGGTTGTAAGGAGTTGAAAGCGAAGATGAAAGATTGTATGAAATTATCACCGTTTTTTAAGTAGAACAATGAAATTTTTTGGGCTATATTTAACTAAATATCTTTATTTAGTCAAAGTTACTATTCCACGCAGACGAAGTCGCGGATACAGCTAGTATACAATTATAAAGATAAATATTATATGTAAATAAATACTTAATGATCAGATAATCAAATTATGAGTATCTATTTAATTATTTAATCAAGCATAAAACTAATTTAAACCACTAAAATAAAACTAAATTAAAAAAATTCAAAATTCAAAATATCTTTATTTATGTAGGTCTATTACAGACTCTTATAATATGTCAAATCTACCGTCAGTTTGGAGTGATTTCGATATGAGAACTGATAAGAAAGTCAACTCGTATTTTTTTAATAGTCATTACATTTTTTTAATCTACCGCTCATTCAGAAAGCTGTCTCATCACAAGGAGAACGAGCAAGAAACTTGCGTGTAGCTCTTTTAAATAATTTTATCGTTACTTTACATTTTTAAGTTTAAGTGCGTGAATACAAACTACCAATCAGGACTAATTCAATTAAATACTCAAATATAAAAAATGTTAAATATATAATAACCAACTGGTTAAACAACTAAATAAGAGGAAATCAGTTACAACCACATTGTGGAATCACCTTCCAGCAATGGTATTTCCGAACCGATGCGATATTGAAACCTTCAAGAAAAGAGCTTATTCCTTTTTAAAAGGCCGACAACGTACTTGCAATTCCCCTGGTGTTGCATGGAGGTGAGCCGCATGCTCGTTTGTCCCCTGTGTTATAAAAAAAAAATCAGTTATAGTGATTAGAGTAGACCAGTTCCTACAAGCAGCACCCGTTCACGAGTATGTATTGAGTATTGGTGTCGACGATTATCTTCATACGATTGCAACCTCATTTAATATGAATGGAGTATTATCAATCGATAGTTGAACTATTTCTTCACTACTCGTTACTAGTTACTTACTTATTGTTAATAATAAGAATAAATAAATAATTGCATAGTATAAAACAAAGTCGCTGTCGCTGCCTGTCCGTCCCTATGTATGCTTAAATCTTTAGAACTACGCAACGGATTTTGAGGCTGTTTTTTTAATAGATAGAGTGATTCAAGAGGAAGGTTTATATGTTTAGATTACGTGAGCTGTTTTTTTTAATTTTCTGTCCCTCCTTCCTCCACTGGTGAGCGTCAGTAGTGAGTGAGAGTAATGTGCACTCATGACCCCATTACTAGCAATGTACCACCGGCCATGTCAGGTTGACCTCCACGCGGTTCCCCCTGGAAACCTTCAAGTAAAATTCCTGGTGAATTTGTCACGAAGTGCTAATTGACCTGACCTTATATTCATCTTATCATCCTGCACTGGTGCCTCGCCAGTGTAAACCGTTATCGCAGGCGGAGGAATTTATAATATACTAGCTGTCCCGGCAAACGTTGTTTCGCCTTAAAATAAAAAAATAAAAAAAATAGGGGTGGACTACCCCTAACATTTAGACCTATGAAAAATAGATGTAATTTCATGAGAATCGGTCAAACCGTTTCGGAGGAGCATGGGAACGAAAACTGTGACACGAGAAATTCAAATTCAAATTCAAAAATCATTTATTCATGTAGGACATTTTAGCCGCTTATGAACGTCAAATTTTTAACATATAAGATTTTTTATAATTGAGAATTTTATATATAAGATTAATAGAGGAATGGTGCACCCCATTCCTCTATCCTCTATATATTAAAAAAACGCCTTTCCAAACTAAGATACGAACAGGATATCAAACCTGTGAATCATCCGAGAAACATCGTGTTGTGAATCACTGCATACTAAATAGTTATCTACTTATGTGTAATTTGGACCCCTCTCGTGACACCGTGAGTCACACATCAATACATAGTCCGTCCCTATGTATGCTTAAATCTTTAAAACTACGCAACGGATTTTAATGCGGTTTTTTTAATAGATAATGTTATTCAAAGGGAAGGTTCATATGTATAATACATGTATACCCGTGCGAAGCCGGGGTAGGTAGCTAGTATATTATATACTAGCTGACCCGCGTAGCTTTGTCTACATCACACTTACTTGACATTTATCATTACATTTCGCCCAATTTACATACATTCTCGATTTCGTCTGCATCACACTTATCATTATATAGCGCCCAATTTATACAATATCTTTTTAAATTATAGCCTATGTGTTATTCTAATATATAAACTATATTTCTGTAAAGTTTCATGAAAAACCTGTCAGTAGTTTTTGCGTGAAAGAGTAATAAACATCCATACATACTCACAAACTTTCACATTTATAATATTAGTAAAATATGTTATTCTAATGTATAAGCTATAAAACTGTACAGATAAAATAGAATAGAATAGAAAAAATATTCAAATAAACTTACATATAGGTAAGCACTTTGGAAAAGTCATCTGTCATACTTATTTTTTTAATCTACTGCTCATTCGGAAAGCTGTCTCGTTACGAGAAAAAAGGCAAGAAATTTGCGTGTTGTTCTTTTAAATAACTGTAACTTTACATTTTTAAGTTGAAATATGTGAATACAAACTACCAACCAGCACTAATTCATTAGAGTCAAAATATTAAATACACAATAAGATTAAATCAGTCGTAGTGATTAGAACAGACTAGTCCCTACAAGCAGCATTCGGCCACGAGTATGACGGAAGAGCCAGCCATCACTGCGCTCGACCATATTTTAGGGAGCCCAATGACTCGGCCCACAACGCCACCACATGTGAGCTTGACTGAAAATATTCGACCACATTATAGCTACTTAAAAAAGAAGTCTAGATGCTTCTGTTTTTGAAATAAATGCAGATAGTTCCCAAAATACCTGGCCATTGGATATTTGAGTGAGCATGACTACTCAAAACACTCGACCACGTCATGGTTAGTTAAAGACGAAGTCTAGATTCTTCTATTGTTGAAATTAATGCAGATATTGCCAAAAATAGCTGGCCATTTAATCTAGCAGTGTATGGGTGGGACTGGATCGCCTGCGTAGAGTTCATTACGCGTCAAAAGCGGAGTCTTCACTTAATTTAATCACCGAAAACGGGGTCTCGCTGAACTGGGAGCGACCAACTTATGTCATTGCTTACTTTGATTTGGGGCGTAGGGCACCACGTTTTGGGAAGCATTCGGGACACTATAATTGTCTACGAATTTTAAGCTAAGATTCGATACGTTTGACGGCCTCGGTGGTGTAGCGGTTTAGATGTGCTAAACTTCCGTGGTCGCGGATTAGATTCCACGCACTGTGCAAACTTTTGTATTTATGAGTACGGTTGTATGTATCAGTCTGGGTGTTTCTTGTGTATATCATGTATGTCTATTCTTCCAAATTTTATTTTAAAGATGAATCTGTATTATTGTAAACATGTACAACATTTATTTGAAAAGAATACGAACTGAGTTTCTTGTCAGTTCTTCTCATCTTGTAATCATTCCGAACTGACGGTAGAGTCAGTCAGTCAGTCTGTAAGAGACCTGCATGAATAAAGATATTTTGAAATTGAATTTGAATTTGTGTATTAACAAAAAATAATAATATCTATGTATTTATATCAGTTGTCCAGTACCCATAACACAAGCTCTACTTACTGTGGAACTAGATGGCGCTGTGTTAATTGTCCTGTTTTATCTTTAACTAGCTGTGCCCGCCTTTAAACCCGCGTTTAATGTAAGTTTCAATATAAAATCTAGCCTATGTATTATTCTGATGCATAAGCTATATTAATTTAAAGTTTCATCAAGAGCCGTTCAGTAGTTTTTGCGTGAAAGAGTAACAAAGATCCATATTTACAAACTTTCGTGTTTCTAATATTATTAAGATTTATATTTATTCCAGTCCATGTGTGTTATTGAATCGTGTGTTGCAGCAGTGCAAAAAGGCCGAAACTCTGTGTTTTTTTATTTATTTTTTAATACAATCCAAATAATATTCAAATATACTCAGCTTGATGTGGGCATGTCAAATTAAAATTCAAAATATCTTTATTCATGTAGATCTATTACAGACTCTTATCATCATCTGCTTCTTCCTTATCCCATTTATTTGGGGTCGGCGTAATATGTTTTTCGCTTCCATTCATACCTGATGAATATTATTAGATAGATATAGATATTACAGACTCTTATGATATGTCAAAACTAGCGTCAGTTCGGAATGATTTCAAGATGAGAAGAACTGACAAGAAACTCGGCTAGTATTCTTTTGCCAGGCGTTCTTCGCTACGTCACTCGTTGATGGATTTGTCTGTCCATCAGGGATAATAATCAGGAAAATATATTAAGTATTACGCACAACCACATTGTGAAATCATATTCCAATAATGGTATTTCCGAACCAATATGAAACTTTCAAGAAAAGAGTTCATTCCTTATCAAAAGGTCAGCAACACTTGCAATTCCCCTGGTGTTGCTAGTGCTTATTTATTTATTTTATTTCAGGCTACTAGGCCCATATTATAAATCCTTACTAACGACGGCCTCGTTGGTTTAGTGGTTTAGCACACCGCCTTACATCCGATGGTCGCGGGTTCGATTCCTCGCACGGCACAAATATTTGTATTCATGATTGTTTGTGTCAGTCTGGGTGTTTTCTATGTATAATATGTATGTATTTACAAAAAAATATCTACATATTTGTATCAGTTGTCTAGTACCCATAACACAAGCTTTAGCTATCTTAACTTGGGTCTAGATGGCGCTGTGTGTATTAAAAAAATATATAAATATAAAAGTAGAGATGTTTGTTACGATTTCACGCAAAAACTACTGAACCAATCATCATGAAATTTTATATTCATGTTCCATTCTAAATGAATATAGGATACTTCTTATTAATATATATATATATATATTTATAAAAAACAACAAAAATATATATCAACTTTTTACTCCTTCAGCGCCATCTATCTGCCAGTAATGAAGTTATTTAATTGATTATATGCGAGCGAAGCTGCGGGTAAAAGATAGTACCTTATAGACAAACATACATATGAATTAAAATTATAAAACTACTATATTGATATTGTCCGTGTGGTCACGGCACTGACGACGGTAATCTGCCACGGTAGCGCCGATATACCACACCCTTCGGCCAGTAGTCCTCCTTCGTGAAGGTGGGCAGCATGTTGGTAGGGACCGGGGCCACAAACTCGCGCTCTGGTTCGACTCCAACAGCATCACTCTCAATGTCAGGTTACTCTTAGTTTGTTTATGGGCGACGGTAATCACTTACCATATGGTGAGCCGCAAGCTTGTTTGTCCCCTATGCTATATCTTTATATATAACAATTACGTGTCACGTTGTTTGTATGTGATGGACTCCTAAACTACAGAACCGATTGCAAATTTGATTTGCACACTGTGTGCAATTTGATCCAACTAGAAAGATAGGATAGCTTACATCTCAATTTATAGTCGCAATATTATTTTATTCAAGAACCTTAGCCACAGCAACGCGTGGCCGGGTGGTCGGGTCTGCTAGTATGAATATAAAGTTAATTGTCCGCCATTGGGTCGCAGGTGTGGTCACTGCGTGCGTTTGATTCGACCACGCGTGACGTCACATCCCCCGGTCTCACGATTCCGCACAGCCGAGCCGCGCCCCACTATATCCGCTTGCGTTACAGCTATATCCACCTTTTTATTATACATCGTTCTTAGGGATTTTTTTTATGGATGATGATAGAATGTGACCGACATAGCCCGAAGAATTGCGACTCTGAAGTGGCAATGGGCAGGGCACATAGCTCGTAGGACAGATGGCCGTTGAGGCTGTAAAGTCCTCGAGTGGCGATAATGGACCGGAAGACGCAGCGTGGAGATTTTTTGGGGAGGCCTATGTCCAGCAGTGGACGTCTTCCGGGCTGCGATGATGATGATGATGATGAATGGAATGTTGCACCCACCTGCGGTAACGGTTTACGCTGGCGGGGCACCAGTGGAGGTTGATGAGTATGAGGTCAGGTCAGTTAGTCCATCGTGACAAATTCACCAAGAATTTATCACGATGGTTTCCAGGGTGAACCGCGTGGAGGTCAACCTGACATGGTACATTGCTAGCAATGGAGTCATCAGTCACATTACTAATAATTATCTTCCCCCAATTTTATATATTACATCTATATATATAAATAAAATTGGAGTGTCTGTTTGTAATATTGAAATAACCGTTTTTAACTACATGCATATGAATATAAATACGGTTCATACACCAAAATAACATTTTTTATCTGTCTGTCTGTTTGTTCCGGCTAATATCTGAAATGGCTGGACCGATTTTGATGGGACTTTTTTAGCTTCTAGCTGATGTAATATAGATTAACTTAGGCTACTTTTATTTTAGAAAAATAAAGTTTTATTCCAAACGGACGATGTCGCGGGAATAGCTAGCTATTATTAACGAGTACAACAAGAGATATATTCGATGTGAGTAAATACGAGTATATCTAGTACATATACTCTGAAAACACTTAGATTTTGCAATGGTTATCAAGTCATCTTATCATAAAAGTACAATCTTTAAGAGATACACTGCTTTCCAGTTACATTCCGCCGCGCTCTTATACATCATGACATTTCTCGAGCTCCATATCTTAAAAAATCGTTATAAAACTACATATTTGTGACACTTCATAGTTTTTCTTAATAATTGTGTTATCTAATGCCAAAGGGTCAATGTTTAATGTTTCTTCTTGTGATGAGAGAATGAGCGGTATATTAAAAGAATGATAACTATGAATATTCAAAAGTGCTTAAATGAAGTTTATTTGAATAAATGATTTTCTATTCTATTCTATTCTTATGTAAAGGTTACTGTCCATCAGGTGGGCCGTCAGTTTGTTTGTCATTCATTCTTTAGAAAAAATACGATTGTTATACCGCAATTCTATTTAACCAACCAATTGTTGCGGTTGTTGAAAATGCATACGAAATTTATATATGTGTACAACGTACGAGAATTTTATATATTAGACTAGCTCTGCCCGCGGTTTTACCCCCATGAAATTTATAGCCTATCTCTTATTCTGAGGTATAGCTATATTACTGTAAAGTTTCATCAAAATCCGTTCAGGTTATATGTATATATAAACCTTCCTCTAGAATCACTCTATCTATTAAAAAAACCGCTTCAAAATCCGTTGCGTAGTTTTAAAGATTTAAGCATACATAGGGACGGACAGACAGCGACAGCGACTTTGTTTTAAACTATGTAATGATGAGATATTACTTATGAATTTTATATATTAGATATCCTTCTGCTATGTAACGGTAACTGTCCATCAGGTGGGCCGTCAGTTTGTTTGTCATTAATTCTTTAGAGAATTGCTATTGTTATTCTGCAATTTTATTTATCCAACCAACGGTTGTGGTCGTTGTAAAATGCATACGAATATAGAATTTGCATTTAAAACGGGAGTAACTGGACGCTGTCACGTTTTTGGGACGCCTCTGGGCACAGTCGGGGGCCGATACAAACGAACGATAATAATCTATACAAATAAAATTGATGTGTCTGTTTGTAATATTGAAATAACCGTTTTTTACTACATGCATATGAATATAAATATATTTTACACAATTTTTGTCTGTCTGTCTGTCTGTTTGTTCCGGCTAATCTTTGAAATCGCTGCACCGATTTTGACGGGACTTTTATTGGCAGGTAGCTGCTGTAATAAGGAGTAACTTAGGCTACTTTTATTTTAGTTAAATTGATTGTAATCTGTTTTGTATGCTAAAAGAAAAAAAAAATTCCATGCGGCTGAAGTCGCGGGAACAGCTAGTCTATACTAATACTATAAAGCTGAAGAGTTTGTTTGTTAGTTTTAAAACCACTGGTCATGATGACGAATTACCCTGATGCCGGCCACTGATGGTTCAGGGAGAGAACCCCAAGTACTGACTTGTGACACGGGTGTAGGTTTAAAGGGCCCTTTTAGAATGCATTAACACTTTCACTACTTGTGGTATCCTCCCAGACACAACTAATAAACCCACCAATGCATACCATATTCACAATTATATTTCTCTTATTTGTTTGATAATAATAAACACACCAACCTTTCGCTCCAAACTCCTGCTACGTCAGTTCTATCCATCCATCAATCTACTTGTCAATGTCACAAAGATTATTTGGGCTCTGGCCTCTGCCGTTTCGTTTCAGGTTGCTCTGAATGCCTTAGATAAAGAATCATGATTATTGACTTTACCTTTTTTAATTAATGGTGTCACAAACGATAGGTAACATTTGTTTGTTTGAAAGCGCTAATCTCAAGAACTAGTGGTTGGAATTGAAAAAATATTTTTGTGTTGGATAGTCCATTTGTCGAGAAAGTTATTACATAGTATAAAATAAAGTCGCTGTCGCTGTCTGTCCGTCTCTATGTATGCTTAAATCTTTAAAACTGCTCAACGGAATTTGAAGCGGTTTCTTTTAATACATAGAATGATTCAAGAGGAAGGTTTATATATATAATACATGTACCGAAGCGGGGGCGAGTAGCTTGTTAAGCTATATAACATTACGCTGCGACCAATAGAAGCGAAGCATCAGTGAAAAATGTTACAAAAAAAATATATTAATATTTGAGGGCTTCCAGAGATAATCGCGATAGTGTTCTAACCACGCGAACGAAGTCGCGGGCACAGCTAGTAGTTACATGTCTCTACTATTACATTTATTACCAATTGCTTCTGAAATAAACTTTATTGAAATTAACTTATTACAACCAGCGGCCTCGGTGTACTAGTAGTTAGTAGTACCGCCTTACTTCCGATGGTCGTGGGTTCGACCAATCATTTATATTCATGAGTATGATTGTTTGTATCGGTCTGGGTGTTTTCTATGTTAAATATGTATGTATTAACAAACAAAATATATATGTATTTATATCAGTTATCTAGTGCTTATAACACAAGCTTTAGGTAGCTTAACTTGGGTCTACATAGATGGCGCTGTGTGAATTGTCCTGAGATTATTATTATTAGATAATAAATAAAGTATAACCACATTTGAATAGTCCTATTTTTTTTTATTCCATTTAAACCACTCATTCGGAAAGCAGAGTCATCACATGAAAAACGTGCATGAAACTTGCGTGTTGCACTATTAAATTAATATTACATATAATGTTATCTGTGATATTACTCAGCATAATATTACTAAGATTTTGTGTAAATACAGATTAGACTAGAATAGAAAATCATTTATTCAAATAAACTTAGATTGAAGCACTTTTGAATAGTCAACATTTTTTTTAAATCTACCGCTCATTCGGAAAGCTGTCTCATCACAAGAAGAATAAGCAAGAAACTTGTGTGTTGCTCTTTTAAACATCCTTGTAGGATGTCGTCTGTTTATCGCGCCTGTACAACGATCTTGCAGAGGAACATCCTGAAACTGATATTCTCTTTGACTCTCCGAGTTCATAACTAAGCTCAGAAGCTGACGTTCCTTGTCACATCACAACGGTGTTGTATGTATGTTTTATTGTATTGTTATTAGTTGCAGTCAACTTTAAGGATCTATATACTGAACTGGACGGTAGGGGAAAAATATATACTGTAAAAACTTTACGTTCAGAAGCGGCTAAAATGTCCTACATGAACTCCAACTGCCATATTCTGTCTAGAAAGGCATGATTAAAAATATTCACAATATTTAATATTTTTTTTGAGATTATTTTAGCCGAAGCTTATATTTTAAGTAATTTTTTTATTTTAACTACTTCAGCTGTATTTAAAATAGTTTTACTATAGTCATTATTTTACGATTTTATTAATTACTAGCTGTTCCCACGACTTCGTCCACGTGGAATTTAACATTAATTTTCTAAAATAAAAACATTTTTGATAAATAAAAGTAGCCTAAGTTACTCCTTATTACATTACGTACCTGCCAAAAAAAGTCCTGTCAATTCGGTCCAGCCATTTCAGAGATTAACCGGTACAAACAGACAGATAGACAAAAATTGTAAAAATGTTATTTTGGTGTGTTGTAAAAAATGTTATTTCGGTAGATTAAAAAAAATGTGAAGACTATTCAAAAGTGGTTCTATATAAGTTTAGTGGAATAAATGATTTTCTATTCTATTGTTCTTTTGGTGTATGTACCGTATTTATATTCATATGCAAGTAGTAAAAAACGGTTATTTCAATATTACAAACAGACACTCCAATTTTATTTATATGTATAGATAACGAAGTAATTAATATATGTAATAATAGTTATCACTATTAAACTAAGTAATTGCGGTTTAAATCATTAACTATCAGATTCCAATATAAACTAATTAATTCACATTTAATTATAACAAATCTTCACTTCAGACGTCAATTATAAGTGCAATTATATAGCGATACCAAAGTGTTCATAGCATAGTGTTTGGGGAGTGACATTTACATATTGGGGTTCGATTCCTGGTGTATTGTGCGTCTGTGTGGAAATGATGAGAGTTCGCGTGTAGTGATGGACAGTCACGCTTGGTGATGGCGTGGCCGGCTGGCTCGGTGGAGTTACCACTGCAACAGATTAACAGTGATGGTGACCACCTCGCCGTGCCGGGTACTACCGTCGTCGATGGACATACACGACTTAGTGAGTATTTTATGTAGTGAATGAGTTTGTATTTGTGGAAATAAATGTAATATAGGAAGTACTTGAAAACGATGGTATTGAAATATTCGGTGACATCAGTTTTAAGTAAATAAAATGGTCGCTATTAAGGACCATCCTCATGAATAAGCTCAAAGTCACTCAGAGGGCGATGGAGAGGGCTATGCTCGGAGTTTCTCTGCGTGATCGAATAAGAAATGCGGAGATCCGCAGAAGAACCAGAGTGACATATCCCGAAGAATTGCAAAACTGAAGTGGCAATGGGCAGGGCACATAGCTCGTAGGACAGATGGCCGTTGGGGCAGTAAAGTCCTCGAGTGGCGACCGCGGACCGGAAGACGCAACGTGGGAAGGCCTCCAGCAAGATGGACCGACGATCTGGTCAAGATCGCTGGAAGGCATTGGATGCCAGCAGCGCAGGACCGATCGTCGTGGAGATCTTTGGGGACGCCTTTGTTCAGCAGTGGACGTCTTCCGAGCTGAGATGATGATGATGAAGTATGACTGTTTGTAGCAGTCTGAGTATTTTTTATGTATATCCAAAAAAGTGTAGCAGTTAAGCACACTGCTTTCTTTCCGAGGGTCGCTGGTTCGATTCCTCGCAATGTACCTACTATATCCATAAAATGATTATATTAGGCCTGGCCAAAAATGAGGTTCTAATTAGGTTGTTTAAGCTGAGGTCTTGAGCTGACTGTCAAAAATGCCTTTATTTATCATAATAAAATAAATATTTGTGTTAAAACCCGTTTAACTATATTAATAATTGCATTATAAGTTTGTTTATTTTTATACGCATCTAAGTGTTTTAAGGTTGGCAACCCTGAATAATTAGTAAATCACGGGATCTTACCAGGTTTTATTTTTATTAAGTTCCCGATATTTCGTCAGTGTTTCAACCGCCATGATGTGGTAGGATCCCGTGATTAACTAATTATACAAATACATAGATATATTTTTTTCGTAAATACATACATATTATACATAGAAAAGACCCAGACCGATACAAACAATCATCAAATCAAATGTTTGTGTCGAACGAGGAATCGAACCCGCGACCATCGGGAGTAAGGCGGTGCACGGTGTGCTAAACCGCTAGACCAGCGAGGCCGTAAACCAGTATGTGACAACCCTGTGGATTACCCTTCGAGGCGTTTCGGCTCTACGGAAGTAATAGCAACGTATGATAAAGTTTCCGACGTGTTTTTATAACGTTGTGATATAGTGACGCAAATCGGCACGTTTGATAGTAGATTGTGGCAGCGTACGTTTTATCTAACGACACGTAGGTCACACTGTTGTTAATATATATCTTATGCCTAATTTACACTCAGCCCGAGTGGGCAGGGAAGTGAGCGCGAGAGTGTAAACACGAGTGGAAACACTTCCCATGCCATTGGCGCTGCCACTCGCGCTGCCCGGCGCTCCCTCGATTGTCGGTTTTTCGTGCGCGAGTCAAAGGACTGGCAGCGCGAGTGGCAGTGTGTTTTTACATTCAGCCCTCTCGCTCAGTTGTCGCCCGGCAATATTTCCGGCAGCGCGAGTGGCAGGGGAAGCGGCTGAATGTAAACGTAGCATTAGTAATTAGTTTAAGGATTCCATCTCCCATCCATCATCTAACATCAATCAACCATCGACACTTTCACATCAGACATCTCATACATCATTCACAACCTCAAACATTTTAATCAGACATAATCATCATCATCAACATTCTCATATCATCATCATCTCCATACCATCATCATCAAAACCACCAACTTCATTATTTTGTTATTTTGTCTTTTGTTATTTATTTTGTTTTACCTTCATTGTTGTTTTGTTTTGTTCTTCTATTGTTTTGTTTTCTTATATCTTCTCTTATATTAATAATATTATATTTATAAAAAAAATATATATTACAATAAAGATATCCATCTGATCAAGCGAGTGTAAACCACAGGCGCAAACGCTGAAGCAAAGAGTACACTAAATAATTTCAATAAAGTTGTAACAGTTAATATACAAGTTCCACTCTAACCAACCAACGCCTGCCATCACAACGTCACATTAAAATATACTTGTGTGTGTGACATGTTTATATTTTTATACGCTGATATGTCTTTATCATATATAAATAAGTAGGTGTGTCCCGCGGGTCTATCCGCTAATTAATAAAATGACTCTCGTCCCGACCTACCATACTACATCTACCACTCGTACCTACTTCTTTCTTTTCTTAGTGCTCATTCTGACTTCTTTTCTGTTTGAACGGCTTGTAAACGTGAAAGAGCTATGGGATCTAAAAAATCTCGCAACATTTGAACTATCGAATGATTTTTTGTTTACACGGCTGGTCAAAGTACATATATCTTAATCTTAATCTTAAATATATATAACTGAAAGGTGACTGACATAGTGATCTATCAACGCACAGCCCAAACCACTGGACGGATCGGGCTGAAATTTGGCATGCAGGTAGATGTTATGACGTAGGCATCCGCTTAAAACGGATTTTGATTAATTCTACCCCCAAGGGGATAAAATAGGGGATGAAAGTTTGTATGAAACTTTGTCAATTTTAAACCGATCGGGCTGAGATTTTGCATGCATAAAGCAACTATGACGTAGGCATCCCCTAAGAAAGGATTTTGCTAAATTCCACCCCTAGTAGTAGTAGCTAGAAATAAAAAAAACCGAAAGTTTGTAAGTATGCAGGTTTGTTACTCTTTCACGCAAAAACTATTGAACGGATTTTGATGAAACTTTACAGTAATATAGCTTATACATCAGAATAACACATAGGCTATAATTTAAAAAGATATTATGTAAATTGGTCGAAATATAATGATAAATGTCATGTAAGTGTGATGCAGGAGAAGTTGCGCGAGCAGATAAGTATCAATAACCCATAATTTCTCTCAATAATTCAACCAACAAATGAAATAGGTTTTTTAAACCGTCCGATGTTTCCAGTTCAGAAATTAGTACGTACTAACAAACTAACTACACAGTTTTATAGATATTTGTACTCTTATATACATGATAAAAAATGGTTAAATAACGCCACGTAATATATTGTGTATATTTGTTAACTAATTAAAATTAAATGTAAGATTATATTATTCTCAGTATGATCGGTGGTGTATAACAGGGACTTGTAATGGTCACCTCAATTGCAAATCAATTTTAAAGATAACAATAGTAAAACGTGTGGTGACTTTTAAGTTTTATAGTGCAAATTAATATGCGCATGTATTGAATACATGTATGTAACACTGTGTTTTTTAATATAAACTCTGTAAACTAAAGTCATATGTCAATTGGTCGAGTGAATATTAAAAGAAGAACATCTACTGCTGTAGTTTTTTCTGTACCTATACTATATTAGTGTATGTTGTCGCAAGTAGACTGTATTTATATTATATATTTAGTACAAAAATATAATTGGAATGATTACGTATCTACTTAAACAATTTTGCCTGAAAAGTAAGTATACATTTTAGATCATCTATCCGTACCAGGGATGAGGGCTTGTTGTTATTTTTTTAATTTTTATATTCAAATTAAAAATATCTTTATTCATGTAGGTCTATTACAGACTTATGTTAAATCTACCGTCAGTTCGGAGTGATTTAGAGATGAGAACTGACAAGAAACTCAGCTCGTATTCTTTTCAAATAAATGTTGCACATGTTTACAATAATACAGATTAGATTTTAAATTCAAATTTGGGAGAATAGAGTGCTCGTAACTCGAACAGACCAGTTCAAGCAGCACCCGTTCACGAGTATGACGGATGAGCCAGCCATCATTGCACATAACTGTCAATATTAGCGTGCTCCCTGCACATTGACCCGGCCCACGACCACTCCAAGCAGCACCCGTTCACGAGTATGACAGATGAGCGAGCCATCATTGCATTCAACCATATTAGAGGGAGCACATTGACCCGGCCAACGACGCCGCCACGCCGCCACAAGTTTGAACTTTATAGCGAGTGTGACTGATTCAAGTTATTCCACTACGTCATTTATATTATTTACAGCATAGGCTGTACCAATCACAGTTTTCACCCATTACAATATTTAATTTACATTATTTATGGATGATAATGGAATGGTGGACCCGCTTGCGCTAACGGTTTACGCTGGCGGGGCACCAGTGGAGGATGATAAGATGAGCATGATGTCAGGCCAGTTAGCCCATCGTGACAAATTCACAAATAATTTATAACGATGGTTTCCAGAGGGAACCGCGTGGAGGTCGACCTAACATGTTACAATGGGAGTTACTAGTTCCATTACATTATTAACAATTCCCTTCCCCCCTCACTAGGAATTTATCACGGTTTCCAGGGGAACCGTAAGTTTACTATAATATAATAAGTATAGTAAAGCAAAACGTAAATCTTTAGGAGAAATTTCAATTGAAAGTATTGTTATCTTGTTATCACGCTTGAGTAAGAGGAGACGGTCACTGAATAGAGATAGAACGAACAGTGAAGAATACATCTATACATATAAATAAAATTGAAGTATCTGTTTGTAACATTGAAATAACCATTTTTTACTACTTACATATGAATATAAATACGGTACATACACCAAAATAACATTTTTTACAATTTCGTTCTGTCTTTCTGTTTCTTCCGGCTAATCTCTGAAATGGCTGGACCGTTATTACTCCTTATTACATCAGCTACCTGCCAAAAAAAGTCCCGCCAAAATCGGGGCTACTTTTATTTTAGAAAAATTCTTTTGTTTTAGAAAATTAAACTTAAATTCCATGCGGATGAAGTACATATCATAATTTTATAGCGTGAACACACTCCTCTTAGAATTCTTTTCTTCTCTGCACAGGACTAAATGTGAATAATTTCTAGTAAACAAGACTATTTGCTTGGGTAAAATATATTTAGTCTATTGCTTATCTAGTTACCTTGTGATAATACTTATTACGTAAGAATGATAAGAGAGAGTGTGCTCTTTAAACATGGTGAGTTACTGCACTATGAATTAAAGAAAAACCCACTGATCTGCTATTGAAATTAATTCAGATCGAGCAATGACTGTTTTCGTTGTCTCATTGTCTGGAAGAGATCGCTTTTTAGCGATAAGGCCGCCCATTGATACCTCTTTGTCTTGTTTATTGTATTTTTTTTTATCATTTTATACATAATTGTATTTTCTGTGAGAGAAACAATAAAGAGTTTCATTCATTCATTCATTCATTTTTTTTATAATTATATAATAATCTAAACATATATAACTCAAAGGTGACTGACTGACATAGTGATCTATCAACGCACAGCCCAAACCACTGGACGGATCGGGCTGAAATTTGGCATGCAGGTAGATGTTATGATGTAGGCATCCGCTAAGAAAGGATTTTGATTAATTCTACCCCCAAGGGGACAAAATAGGGGATGAAAGTTTGTATGAAACTTTGTCAATTTTAAACCGATCGGGTTGAGACTTTGCATGCATGAAGCTACTATGACGTAAGCATCTCCTAAGAAAATGTTTTGGTAAATTCCACCCCTAAGGGGATAAAATAAGGGATAATGCAGGATGTAAACGTATTAGATAGTTTGAACCTATCAGTACTTAATGGAACGAATAAATTAATACGAACAAAATAATTTTTAGTTCTTTGGGATACTTTTATTTAATAAAAGAAAAATAAAGTTAAATTCCACGCGGACGAATTCGCGGGAACAGCTAGTAGATTATAATTTCGTATTTATGGTCAATGAGAACTAACTGACATTATAACTGATTCAGTTCAGTCTTGTTTCAAACAGTACAAAATAGATTGGAGTGTAATGGTTGACTGAGAGAAAATGGTCTAAAGTGTTAATGGAGGACACAATAAGAATTTTTACCATATTATGTATATTAAAGTTATATGAAATAAAAATAAGACACCCAAATCGACATATTATAATTTTGCTTGTGTCGTGAGCTTAGAGATGTGTCAACTCGAGTTACTAACTCGAATTAACTCGAGTTGCGGTGAATTCGAGTTGAAATCTGCCAACTCGAATTGGAAAACATGATTCTATCGTCGAACCGACAATGACATGAAATTTGAGGATGATATTATTTTTTTTTTCACATATTCCCTCATAGCGAAATATTATTTTTTATTTTTTAGTCTGTACTATGATGCTGAATAAATTATTATTATTATTATTATTATAGCATTTTTTGCTGTGTGTTTTACGCTTTGCAACGTATACCACACTTACGGGTCAAAACCAAGGAAGTGCAGTGTGTGTGTGTACGTGCGTGTGTGTATAGGTGCGTGTATTATTATTATTATACTTATTAGACAATAAGTATAATAATAATATTATTATTATTATTCTTATTAGACAATTTTGTGGGTAAAAAATTATCCTCATAACTGTCAAAACAATTAGATGCCATCGAACCGACTTTTTCAAATAAGTAATTCATAATAATTAAATATTTTTTGCATATAGACTTTTCATTACACAGTATAAAACAAAGTCGCTGTCGCTGTCTGTCCGTCCCTATGTACGCCTAAATGTTCAAAACTACGCAACGGATTTTGAAACGGGTTTTTTAATAGATAGAGTGATTCAAGAGGAAGGTTTATATATATAATACATGTACACCCGGGCGAAGCCGGAGCGAGTTAAGTATTAATATATGAAGCTAAGTGGAAACACCTTTAACGTTTAACTTTTCACAAACAATATGTATTTAATATTAATTAGCGCACCTTACATAACCCGGGACTTAATCATCGCTTACAATTAATCAACTGACCCTTAAACAGTGATGCCCGGTTGCAAAGAACCCTCTTAATTTGGGGTGGTTTTAAGGCGAGGGAAAACATTGGGAGTTTGTTATATTTTTAAAATTATAATTCTTATATAATTGATGGATTTTCAGCCCACTTCAAAAAGGGAAACTCTCAATTAAACTCTTTTTGTTATAATTTAGTTTTATTTATATTATTAACCGGGTCTTAACACGAATGTTATGACAAATAAATAGATATTACTCGTGTTAAGACCCCATTAATAATGTATATTAAACATGAAAGTTTAAAAATAATTTAGTAGATATACGTTTCATTTCAGTATTTCTATGTGAACCGATTACGATATTTTTTTCTTTTATTATAAAACCGATGCTTTTCGTGTGCACGTAATTTTGATCACAATCTGGGCAGTATTTTTTTTTAAATACTGACGTATTTTAGGTTTTAAATAATGCAATGGAAATTGGTTTCGCGGCTTGAATGGAGAATATATTTTTAATAAAATTATGTGGTATAGTGCTAGCTGTTGACAATATTAATGTATGTCCTACAGTCGAAGATTAAATTAAATTAAATTATACTATTATTTTAAACTCACAACAGCCTTGATTATAAGTAGTTACACAACAGGTAACGCTGGTAATTCAGTGGAATTTTTCGGGTTATTTCTTAAAAAAAACTTTGTGATTTCGTGCAAAATTTTGTAGTCTTATGGCAATACTGTCCACAATCCACATTTTCGTCATAAACTCGCATAGTTTTACATACCTGTTCTTTGTAGACACTTGTTTAACAATTTCTAAGGCTTCATGTCGAGCATCTAATACAGTCAGCTCTGTACATTACATCTATCAATATGTTGGTGCAAATTCTCATATTCATGTACATCGCGACATGTTTATTATTCTACGTTGCGCATGTTATAGATTACTATCTGTCTACGATATGATTATAGAATATTCTCGATTAAATTCGAAATTCTCGTCTATTCTCGTTTGAATTTGTGTGATTAGAACGGAAATGTTTTCTAGAATATTCTCGATTGTATTCGAAATTTCTATGCGTTGGTGTGATTAGATTAGGAATGTTGAAGGTGCTGCGGATGGTGGCGAGTTTCAAACGGCTCGGTGAGTACTTTTAAAATCTAAACGTGTTCAAGCAAGCGCTGTGTAGTGTGACCACTTTCCGTTGCTACTTTATTCCAATTTAAAACTTTTAAATCTTATACAGAGTTACTAGAAATTCTCACGGGATGATGCGGTCTCACGGTTGATAGTGGGTTGGTAGGGAGGACAGTAGTTTTGCTATTAATTCTAGTTTCCCCCGATTAGACATAGTATGTAATGAGTTTTAGGACTACTTTTTATATATTACTCTTTATTGCACCTTAAAAGATATAAAAGAAATATAAAAAATAAATATATAAACTTGGACCGTTATAGCTCTAGTATCACTGTAAGCTCTCTTAATGTATACGTATAAATAAAATTAGAGAGTCTGTTTGTAATATTGAAATAACCGTACTACATGCATATGAATATAAATTCGGTACTACCAAAATATTTTTTTTTACAATTTTTTTGTAATAATAATGTGACTATTGCACATAATTTGTTTGAATTTAATAATTGTTAATTTTCATTTACGTGTAATTCTAAAACAAACTTGTTTAAAGAAAATCTGACTGGTACGAATCATTGTTTTTTTTATGAATGATAATAGAATGGTGCAACCGCCTGTGCCAACGGTTTACGCTGGCGGGGCACCAGTGGAGGATGATATGATGAGCATGAGGTCTGGTCAGTTAGCCCATCGTGACAATTTCACTAAAAATTTATCACGGTGGTTTTCAGGGAGAACCGCGTGGATGTCAACCTGACATGGTACGTTGCTAGCAAAAAGATCTTCAGTCCACATTACTAACAATCTCCTTTTCTCTCGATGTTGATATTAGTTCTTTCTTTATTTCCATCCATAGATCGCTGGTTTATATCCGGCTCGAAGGACCATAAAGTCTGCTATGTCTGCTACAATCTGGATGCTATGATTTATGAATGATAAGTCCGTGCTGCTTTCCAACTTGATTTATTGAGTACACGATATTTGAGTGTGGACTGCTGCTTGCTTGTGAGTATTTGGTGTACTGAAGAGAAAGTGGTATGTGTGGGCGTTGTATGGACGCGGAGTGGTGTAAACTGACGGCTGTATGGTGATATACCGTACAAGTAGTTTAATTATAATAGTTACTGTAGTAAATTTTCATAGCAGCACGTTTTGAAAAGCACTGAATAAATATTTTTTCATTCTCATTTTTCCTGTGTACTACTTTCATTGTACTTAGATTTTTTTCTCTTTACATTGTGGTAAAGTTCTGTACAATCTAGTATGCCAGAAAGAATAGCGTCTCTTTTATTATTTACTATTTTTTTTATTGTAATTCAAAAGTATTTAAGTTTTTTTCATTCCTTTATGTACACAACTGCAAATGTATCAAAAATGTTCATAGAATTTTGGAGGGAACTGGCTTTCGTGGCACAGGTTCACCTATATCGAAAGCCAGGGCTAACTATATTTAATTGTACCGTACATTTATGAATAAAGTTTATTATTATATTATTATTATTATTATTATTAATTTTTTCTCGGCTTTCACCGGTAATTTTGGCATGTACGGGCCTAAGCCAAGTACATAGCAATGTTATATTTTGAGGTGAATTTATGTACTATAAATATCGGTCTAATCGGTTTGTAAAATTTTTCTGACAATGCAGCATGTGTTTAGAATTATAGCCTTCTGTAGTTGGCAGTATATATTAGGGAGCAAGTTCAGGATATTTATTGACTGATGCATCTGTTTCGGTATGACACCTGTAGTTGAGAGGACGATTGGGACTATTGTTAGTTTTTGTAAGTGCCACAGTCGGGTTATTTCAGTTTGTAATTCTTTATATTTTGTTATTTTTTTATTATTATTCTTTCTTTTGTATAGAGGTCAGGGACACGCAGCCTTAAGTTAGGAAACTGCGCGTTGCAGATAATGAGATAACGAAGGGTAGCGGGTGAAGTGCATTTGTCTTAACCTTGTGAAGCCCCGCGATCGATAGCTCTTGACTTCTAACTTCTAGTTGCAAACCACGCCCGATGGTCGTGATATAGTCACGTTGGGAAACAGATAAAAAGGATAAAGTTTTGAGAATTTATATAATAATTATTAAAAAAAAAAAAAACCAGCAAAAACCGAGTTAATGAGACAACAACGATCATAATAATAATAATCTCAGGACAATTCACAGAGCGCCATCTAGACCCAAGTTAAGCTAGCTAAAGCTTGTGTTATGAATACTAGATAACAGATACAAATACATATTTTTTTTCCTAAATACATACATATTATACATAGAAAACAGCTACACCGACACAAAACAATCGTACTCATGAATACAAATGTTTGTGCCGTGCGGGGAATCGAACCCGCGACCATCGGAAGTAAGGCGGTGAGTTTAACCGCTAGACCATCGAGGTCGTCAAATATTATAAAACCACAAGTATAAAAGCAGTCTTTTTAAATTTGTGAAGGAGGACGCAAAGATCTAGAGGCTCTAATGATACCTTCGGGGTAGCTCGAGTTTCCCGTCCTGCTGAGTTCCAAAGATCTAGATATAGTGGACATTTGTAGACTTACTAGCTTTTACACGTGACTTCGTTTTTTTTGTGGATGATAATAGTATGGTGCACCCGCCTGCGTTAACGGATCACGCTGTGCACCAGTGGAAAATGATAAGAAGAGGTCAAGTCATATATAAATTCATGGTGAATTTATCACGATGGTTTCCTGAGGGAACCACGTGGTACACCTGCCATGGTATCTTGCTAGCTAATGGGGTTATTCGTCCACGTTACTAACAATACCCTTCCCCCGATATTCGGGTATTAAACTGCGTAAAGACATGTTTATAAAACTGATAGAAAAAGATTTTTTTTAATTTACTTTTATTTTTTATTTATTTACTTAATACATAAAACATGTGTACTAATTTACTGAAGAAACGATGATATTCACAGAAGTATAAAACTGTGTTGCGGATATCGACCCCTCCACCTAGTTTGTATAATTAAAAAAAAAATACCCATCACGTACTGTCTAATAAAATTTACAAAATATTTAAATGTACCAAAAACAAAGAAATTTAATTTAATTTTAACTTATGAACAAAAAGAAAGTATCCATAAAAAAAGACAAAAAAAAAAGAACCTATGTCTGTATTTGATATGTATATGTGTAAGCATTATGCGTATGTGTGTGTGTCTGTATACTATATACATAATAGTTACTGTATTTGAAGTTTTTTATGTATATAGGCTATATTAAAAAAAAAACTACATGTATAAGATTTTTAAACTTTCGTGTTTAATATACATTATTTAAATTATTAACCGATAATTTTTAATAAAGGTATTTACCTATCTCAGTGAGCTCGTGACCACGGCTAGTGCAACCTAGTCGAAATGTCAAGATAGGTAATGCCTTTATTTGCCATAAAATTATTCGTGTTAAGACCCGGTTAATAATTTAAATAATACACATATAAAACTTTGTAATGCTTATACCGTAATAAGTCCTACATTCGAGACCTATAATTTCAATAGCAGTATGTAACAATGTTAGATATTGGTTTACATGTTTATAAACTTCGATTCCATAACACTGCGTCGAAGCCTCAAAGTGCAAAATTAAATTTAAACTTGTTTGAAAGCTCAACGGGACCCGCGTCCACCCTCTCACCAACACCCCACACCTGAAGAATGGTTATATAGTTATTAAACTAACGTGGAACTACTCCTGTTGCTGGTGTTATGTTAAAGAAAAAGAGCCAAGTGCGAGTTGGTCTATTAGACTGGGGTTTTTAAATAAATACGGAACAAGCTGCCCCCGATTTCGCCCGAGTGTAATTTATAGCCTGTGTTATTCTGGTGTATAAGCTATATTGTTGTAAAGATTTATCAAAATCCGTTCAGTATTTTTTGTGTGAAAGGGTATCAAACATCCATTCATACTCACAAACATGCGTATTTATATTAACATGTGTTATACTAATGTATAAGCTATATTAATGTAAAGTTTCCCTAAGCGGATTTCGATACATCAGAATAACACATAGGTAATATAACATAATTTCACACGGGTAAAACAGAATAACTAGTTCTACAATATTTATTTTCCAAATAAATATTGTAGAACTAGTTATTCCCAGTTATTCCTTTACTCGAGTCTGATAGACCAACTCGCACTTGCCTGTTTTTATTTAAGTAAATTTTTTTTGTATTAATATTGTTTCCCTATCGTCCAGTTCAGTATACAGATTCAACAGAGAATATTTGGCAAGTTACGGTTAGTTTCAACAGACATATAAAAATATGATAATTAATTGTTAGTTGAGCTGACCGTGCGAAATGCACTTGTTCATCAAAACACTGAATCTAGCCATTTATTAGCTATTTTTTAAGCTGTTGTCTAGAACAATAAAGCAAATTTGCTCAGTTTACGACTAGATTACGCTGTGTGAGTTCAACAGAATTATTTGTGTATTTTAATTGTTTCATTAGTATCTACAAAGATGTGGTATTAGTAGTTATTAGTCTACAAAGTCGTGTGTTATGTCTACAACGTTGTGTGTATTTTTAGCTTTATTCTATCTGTCACTTACTTTTATGTAATAATATTAATATGTCAGCAATATTATGTTATCTGTGGCACAATTCACACAGCGCCATCTAGTGCAAAGCTAAGCGGAGCTTGTTATGGGTACTAGACAACTGATACAAATACATAGATGATTTTTGTTTGTAAATACATTCACTATATATATATAGAAAACACCCAGACCGATGCAAACAATTATACTCATGAATACAAATGTTTAATTAATATACAAACTTATTAGTTTGTATATTAAAATATAACTATAGTTTATTAATTAAAATATAAACAAACTATATGCTAAACCACTAGAGCACTGAAGCTGTCATTATTCCGCGTTCCCTCCAAATTTTTTTAACACCTAAAAAATTACAGTTTATATGACTTAGGACGTTACATTATAAAGAATTGACAACTGACTAGGCAGTATGGGCAATGCTCTTTGCCTGTACAAATTGGACGAATTTTAAAACAACAATAAAGAGTTGTCATTGTAAACGTTATGGTTTTATAAATTAATTTTAATAGAGATGTGGTAAATGATAATAATATATACTAGTTGATGGGCATGAATTTCACAACTCAATTAACGTTGTACCGATGTAGCTGGTATCATATTCACTGCACCGCAAACGTACGACTCGGGTTGTTCAATCAATGGCGGTGAGGTAGGAACCGCCATGCGGAAATTTCGCGCCAAAATATTGACAGCTCGCACAAATTGCATCAGGAATTCTATTGTAACCTACCAGTGTTAATTATGGACTCGCTTGTTAGCGGTCATGATTGCGATTTACCAATTATTTTCATTTTCGATTTGTATTTTACGTACTCTCTATTTATTGTGTTTATTTATTTATTACTAGCGGCACAGATAACACAATATGCTAGCGGATTCGCTCGGATTCATTGCAAGTCTTTGAAATTGACTTGTTTTATACTATACACGCATTTACATAAACTTTCTTCTTGAATCACTCTATTGCTGAAAACTGCTAACATCAGTTGCGTAATTTAAAAGATATAAGCGAACAAACAGCGCCGGCGACTTTGTTTTATTAAGAAGTAAATATGTTCACATTTCATAGCTCAATTCTGGTTATATATAAAGTGAGGCACATTTTATGCCCAATTTACACTCAGCCCGAGTGGGCAGGGAAGTGAGCAGCGCGAGAGTGTAAACACTTCCCATGCCATTGGCGCTGCCACTTGCGCTGTCCGGCGCTCCCTCGATTGTCGGTTTCTCGTGCGCGATTCAAAGGACTGGCAGCGCGAGTGGCCGCGTGTTTTTACATTCAGCCCTCTCGCTCAGTTGTCGCCCGGCAATATTTCCGGCAGCGCGTGTGGCAGGGGAAGCGGCTGAATGTAAACGTAGGTTAATGCTTTAGAATACTACTTATGTGTTGATTTTGTACACTGACTTACATGTACTATTCACAAAAGATTTAAGTTCGAATATTGCGTCACTAAACAGTTTCTCAAATAGTTTCTCATTGTACAATATAATTATACATATTTATATTTGATTTATAACTTGCTGAGCCGCGACTTCATACGTGTGGAATTTAACTTTATATTTCTAAAATAAAAAAATAATCTAAGATAAAAGTAGCCTAAGTTACTCCTTATTACATCAGCTACCTGCCAAAAAAGTCTCGTCAAAATCGGTCTAGCCATTTCAGAGACTAGCCGGAGAGATAAAAATTGTAAAAAATGTTATTTTGGTGTATGTACCGTATTTATATTCATATGCATGTAGTAAAAAACGATTATTTCAATATTACAAACAGACACTCCAATTTTATTTATATGTATAGATAACTAGCCCTAGCGGCTGAAGGACAACTCCCACCTAATGCGAGTTTAGTCTGAGGGCACCGCTAGGGGTTCGAACCTCGGCTCAGACCGTCGTAATATCAATCTCCGTTTTATTTGGACGGGGGTCGATCAGAAGAAGAGGAAAAGCGCGTCGAACCGCTGCACCGTAGTGGCACAGATAACATAATTGGTAGTGGTATTTGGGTGTTAAACTGTGGGAAAGGGGATTGATTATCTTATTGCTAGCAATGTACCATGTCAGGTTGACCTCCACGCGGTTCCCCCTGGAAACCATCGTGATAAATTCTTGGTGAATTTGTCACGATGTGCTAACTGACCTGACCTCATGCTCATCTTATCATCCTCCATTGGTGCCCCGCCAGCGTAAACCGTTAGCGCAGGCGAGTGCACCATTACACACATTATTTATTTATATACTCTTTATGGCACCAGGAAAATTACATTAATAGAGTAATTAAAATTAAAGGGTACAAAAGGCAGCCTTATCGCTTATGCAATCTCTTTCATTCAACCTTTGGGTAGAGGAGAAAAGACAAAAGGTGGGAGGTGACACTAGAATAGAAGAGAAAAAAAAACATAATACTACTAATGACAAATTAATAATACTGAATAACATAACATATTACATATATATACATACATAATATAGATACATAACAACATGCAACAAATAGATACAACACAACACAAAATAATGCAAGCAGCAAGTAACTGTGATACACGCATAGGGATAATACCTTACACTTATCATTTATATAAAAAAAAAACTGTGACGTATGCCCAGCCTTGAACATTGTCACAAGTACATTTCCTATTCGATACAATAGTCAACAAACGGAAATAATTTATTGACAATTATACACAGCAGATGTATTTTCCCATGTACACTTAAAACGAAGTTCCAAAAATAATCTTCAAACTCTATGGTAATTACAATTTATTTATAGATGACCACTGTGAATTGATAGATAGGAATATTCCTAACTATCACCTTGCAGTTATTTTTTATGCCTACACAAGCAAAAACAGCTCATTTTTATCTCTGCACAGCGTCACCTAGTCCCATTAAGCAGAGCTTGTTATGGGTACCCATACCCATACAATTTTTTTTTTTTACAATTTAGTTACAAATCTTTGCATCGCCAGAAGAATCGAACCTGCGACCATTAGAGAGAGACTACAGCATGGAGGTTTTCAAGAAGGGTATATTAAGGTTTCTTAAGTGTCGGCAACGCGCACGTGACACCCCTGGTGTATCAGGCGTCTATAGGCTACGGTAACCGTTTACCATCAGATGGGCCGCATGCTTGTTTGCCACCTACGCGGTATAAAAAAGGCGGTGTTCTAAGCTGGTCCTGATCCAACGGGACCTTCAAATTGCAAAATACGTAGCTACATATACAGTATACACGGCAATCGTCCATAGAGCTCGTGATAATGTGGGATAGCAGTGTTTGTGTAAGGTTAGAAATTACCTTAGTGATAACTCAGCATGCTGAGTACGCCAACCAATTGGCAGTCACCAGCCCTACCTTTTTTTTTTTAGTTTTCTACACTTATGTATGGGTTTTTTTACACTTATAATTATAATTACCCGTCGCTGTGATTTGAAAATTTCTGCTGAATTCACGTCTGGCTAACTGACCTGGCTTCATTATCAACTTATCATCTTCCATAGGTGCCTTCCATATTTTTCCATAAAAAAGTGCCCCTAACCTAATAACAAAAACATCCATTCACATTCACAAACTTTCGCAGTTATATCAGTTAAGATTTACAGAAGTTTAAATTTTTCATTCTAATAACTAATCATATTTGAATTTTCCGCTAAAAATATATTTTATTCTATTTTTTTTCTCCAAATACACAAAACTGACAAATATTTGTGGTTCCTGAATATCAATTGGATCGATCCTGGTGACGCAGTAAGGAAAAGAAAAAGGGAAGAAATCGAGTATCTTATTAGGACTTTTCCTTCACCGACAGAGTGAGTAGAGCTGTCACAAGAGCAGTGACGCACTTATACACATATCGATATATATATGAAAATCTTCACTTTATTTTTATAACCAATAAAAGTTTGATCATCACTATTACATACGATTATACATAAAAAAATCGGAATAAAATTAATAACGAAACACAACGCGATATTTTGTAGTCACTTTATATTTTGTGGCCGACTACTTTATTTTTTTTTTCTCTCTTCTTTTGGGTCCGGCGAACTAGCTTAATTCTTTAATTTTGCAATTTTAATCTCAATTGTAAAAAATGTCAAAATTCAGCTTTCACACACAAATATTAATGCGGTCATTATAAATTCCCATTTTAGTACTATAAGTTGTTGAATGTCCTATACATTATAATTTAATATCTTCTTATTAAAAGAATGCTTGCATTTATTCAACAATCACTTTGCAAACTACATACATTCATCGTCGTTTTTTGACGAAAGTTGTTAGCCATTTTTTTTAATTTATTAATAATTACGGCTCTGGATATAAGTCCTTTTTAGCCCAACATAAATTACAAAATATATTTAATGTTGCAAGTATTGGTTTATAGTAATTACAATGATACGGGGAAAAAATAACAGAAACTTAACATTATAAACGACCAATATACAAAGTACATGAAAATAAACAAAGAAGGTAAAAAGAAAATAAGAATGTAAAAAATGGGTTCGTTTTTGATGTAATTTATAGATCTTGATGATCTTGCTTCGAATAATCGATCATATCTAAATATTTCAACCTAAAGAATATTCGATTGCATTTTTGACTGTGATACACAAATTTCGTGTAGTTTATTGAAAATCAAAAGTGTAATGAAATAATCTAAATTGACATTGTAACATCGTTATCAAATTACATCTAATAATAATAATAGTAATCTAATTAATCGATATATATATATACATAACTTAATTATACAACAAAGAACCTAAAATTAAAAATCTTGAAAAATATAATATTATAACTAAAATATGTTATTAAAAGGAATTCCTTTAGGCAAGGTACCGAAGATACTAGCAGCGTTCCCCCTTTGAAAATTGTAATTGAATAAATCGTTTCCCATTATACTACGTTAAATAAATTTCTCTTTCTATCGGAGGATATTTAAAGAATGTACTAACTGATTTTATTGTACTTAGTTCGTGATAAAGAAGCCAGAACTCTTAAAAACTTAATAAAAATATTAAAAATACGTCAATTCATAATATCGCCGATGTCTCTGTTGTTGGGGTGTTTTTAATATATCAAAAACTATGTTACAGTTTACAGTGGTTTTATTACGATTAGAAAATAAATACAGAAGTTATTATTTTATGTTACACACAGGAGTAGAGTTGCCAGATTTTTTTTCAACCTACATATAAGGAGCAAACGCTTAAATAGGCAAAAAATACGGGAATTTAGTTTTTTACCCGCGACAAATAAAAAACAAAATTATATAGTGACATTCTTTATTTTGTTATATATAAATTCCTGAAGAGCAAGGCAGTTTTAAGTTATTTTTATTAGTTTTAACATATTTATAAAAATCAACACAATTATAATCGTAAATAAAAACAGCCATCAACTTACTTTTTATTAAATTAGGGGACGAACGTTGCGTGGCGTAGATAGATCGATTTAATAATAAAAAACGCAGCATGATTCGAATGCGGAACAGAGTCAATCTCGCCCGGACATTTTAAACTGAGCCTAAAATACGGGACGTCCCGGGAAATTCGGGACGTCTGGCAACACTACACTGAAGCTTTACGTCTAGGGTTGACAGTACAATAAATTTTATTTACCAACAGTCTCGTAGTCTTCATTTTGTCACTTAGTTGACGGCTTAAATAAGAGGTAGTAAATATTTTATTAAAGCCTCATCTTAATATTAGCTCATATTTAATTTTATCTTTTCTTTTTCTTTTTTCTTTGTATCAAAAGTTAATTTTAGACTGCCAGAAAGTACCTATAATTACATTAATAGTCAATCTTAAAAGAGAAATTAAGCATACCTTTAATATCTAAACGTAATTTATGAAATGAACTCAAAAATGCTATGTAACTGTAAATATTATTGACATTTGTGTTATTGTAATATCGATATTGGAACGTCACTAGTTGTGTGGCTTCAAGGCAGTAGAGAATCGATAGGATCGTCGTTCGTTCCTCATTTTGGACTTTCTCTCACTCCACTATTCATTCATTCATAACTGTTGGCTTCTAAATTGTAAATCGCTCATGTGATGTCAACATGAAAAATCGTTAAATTTTGATAAAAATATCCAATAATCTATTTGGTATACTTTTGACAGAAACCAAGTGAAATGTTTTTGCCTTTCTAACAGTGAACTATGATTTTTACTCCGTCACAATATATAACAATGCTAACGGTTTACATATAATTTACATTAAAAGTGTTTTTAAAGTCGGAATTTTACAGAGAATAATCACATTTCCAGTAGACGGCAACAATGTTCCATAAATTTAATTATTTAATATTGTACGGAGAAACGTAAACTAATTTCGTATACTGAATTGTGAAAAGTGGTGCCAATGGCTTTAAACGAGTGGTTCCTGAGGTTTTTCCATAACCACGACATCATGGCTCCGTTTCAGAGGTTCTACCGGGCCATGGTCCTTAAAATGAATCAACGTGAGTACTGAACTCGATATACAGCGTTACTGCGTCTCTACAGCAAGGATTGAGTTATCCTGTTTCAAATGTAGCCTATGGAATTGTACCTACTTTCTCTTTGCAACTTAAATTTCTCTTGAATCTATAGCTTTGCTTATATTTGTCTACAATTTACGCAGGAGATTAATTCTCGATATTTTCTCAATCAAAAATTCAACATTATTTGCAAGTACTTAGATTGACATTTACATAAAGAGACAGATCCTATTACCTTATAACCCTGAAGCTACAACAACCTTAATTCTGCCTTAAAACATAATTGTTCTGTCCTGTAAAAACAATAGTCTATTCATAGTTTAATTTAAATGCTTTATGGTTTAAAAAACTAAATTTGTACTGAATGATCTTCACATATCTAAATAGTATAGATTAAAAATAATTAAAAATTTCAAAAAGAGAACAAGTCCAATGTATCTTTTTTTTTATTTCTCATAATGTGCTAAGAGTAAGCAACAATTAGTGATATGTTTTTATGGCAAAGGACAGATATGGTACAATTTTGTTTCATTTGCACATTTTATCGGAGTAATGTAAAGTTTGTAAATATAACAATTGTAAATGATAAGATTGTAAGATTTTTAAACTTTTACTATCGGAGTGGTCACATGAGATATAACTGTTAACTGTATCTTGAACAAATTATGTTATCAATTAATGTTTGACCAACCTTTCGAGTTAAGTTTTTTATTTCTTTTTGTCATTCTGTATGATATCAGAAATATAGTTGTATTTCGGTGATAACATGCCTATCTTGGGGTCACACTGAAATTAATACATAATCTCACTAAAATATTCTGATATACCCAATATATTATTACATTTTGTACTGACATTAATTTAAATTATAAATTTAACCTATATTTTGATTGTGTAATATCCTCGGTATTATCAAAATAGTAAAGATATCTATTTCACTTTATCTTAAACATTTTTTTTTATAATGTCGGGTCTCTGGGTACATGGCATATATGGCATATGCTGTCGGAGACTGATAAAGATATATCTCCGTAAAGCATTATGTTTACTACGGTTACGGTTTGTAGCAACAGAATCTTAGTTGATACTATAATGAGTATATTTATGTAAATAATTATTATGTCTGTATTATAAAATACATTTTAATTTTAATAAATGGATATGCTGTATTAGAAGACATTTTGAAGAAGTATATTTTTGTTTTTTTTTATATTCCAATCTAATACATTGGTTTATACTGTTATGTTTATACATTTAACAGTAATATTACATATTTTCTAACCAAATTACTACCTATAATATACAATTAATTAGTAATTACTAAACATAGCTGATCATAACCCTAAATATACAATAGCTTCCCATGTATTTGATGTTCTAACTTGGTAAAACAGCCTAAAATATATGTTTCACCATGAAATATGGTGTAACCTTGACCTGCAGACCTAGAGGTGGCTGTTGCTTGACCTTCACTCGTGCCCCAAAGGGCTGATAACAATCAGGCATATTTTATTCAAACTGTATACCACCAATGGAACCAGATGTTTGTTTGTGATTGGCTGTCCAATTTGTTTGATATAATTGTAATGTATTTAATTTCATGATATGTACTGATAATCACAATTTCAATTAATTAGAAATGCACTATAAACAATAATAAATAATAATAATAATCTCTCAGGATAATTCACACAGCGCCATCTAGACACAAGTTAAGCCAGCTAAAGCTTGTTTTATTGCTACTAGACAACAGATTTTTTCGTAAATACATACATATTATATATAGAAAACACCCAGACTGACATAAACAATCATTCTCATGAACACAAATGTTTGTGCCGTGCGAGGAATCGAACCCGCGACCACCGGAAGTAAGGCAGTGTGCTACACCGCTAGACCACCGAGGCAAGTCAGTTATCAATAATATGAATAACTAGCTGTACACGCGACTTCGTCCGCGTGGAATTTAATTATTTTTCTAAAATAAAAGTAGCCTAAGTTACTCCTTACTACATCAGCTACCTGCCAATAGAAGTTCCGTTTAAAATTAAAATAGATTAGGCCGATATTTATAGCATGCTACCTACTCGCCCCGGCTTCGCTCGCATGTGTATATATTATTATATAAACCTTTCTCTAGAATCACTCTAACTATTAAAAAAAGCTATTCAAAATCCGTTGCGTAGTTCTAAAGATTTAAGCATACATAGGGACGGACAGACAGCGACAGCGACCTTGTTTTATACTATGCAATGATACAAGAATTTACTTACTTACATATACGTGAATTATTTACAACATTATAATATAATTTCTGTTATCAGTTAGTCTACCTAACTAGGTCAAATCTGTATCTTGGGGACTGCGAGAGTGGGTGCTAAAAAGATATATTACGTGTATATTACACAGTTAACAATTAAACCTAAAAATATAACATTGCTATGCACTTGGCTTAGTCTCGTACATACCAAAACTACCGGTGAAAACCGAGAAAAAAAATATTAATACCAATAAAACATCACGCTAAATAAAGTAACGAGAGACTTGGCAAGTCCCGTCCTCGGTACTAATCGCCAGCTTAGCCTTGGTGGTCTAGTGGTTTAGCACACCGCTTTACTATCCGATGGTCGTGGGTTCGATTCCTCGCACGGTACAAACATGTGTATTCATGAGTATGATTGTTTGTATCGGTTTGGTTTGTTTTCTATGTATAATATGTATTTATTTACAAAAAAAAATGTATCCATGTATTTATATCAGTTGTCTAGTACCCATAACACAAGCTCTGCTTAGCTTGGGACTAGATGGCGCTGTGTGAATTGTCCTGAGATATTATTATTATTATTCTTATCTCTCATTCTCTAAGCTTTTGCTGATTTTTTTTTTATTATTATTATTATTATATCAATAATCATTTCCGAAGTGAGCCATAGTAACGGTCCTTCAACAAAAAATTAATCAAAGGAGTAAAAGAACTCCTATACACCATATCCAATATCTCGGATTGTCCGCTCCAGAGACACTGGATATCGCTGCACTGCTGCGGACCCAGTGCTTCTGGACGTGGAAATAGGCATAAATATATTAATTGAAGTAATAAAATTGTAATTTACTAACATAGTTTATAAGTTGTTTAACATAATATGGATACACATCCGAAATAAATGATATAAATATTTTTTTTTTTTAATATTTTTTAAGCTTAGTGTTTAACGGATCCAATAAAATACCACTTTTTTTTATCCACTAGTGTTTAATAATCAAGTAATTTATGAAATAAAAATTGAATTATTAATACGTTATGTTATGGTATCTAACTTTTGTTATAATAATTTTAAAATTTCGAATTTCATTACGTAAATAAAAAGTAAAATATACTTAGATGGCCAAGGAGGTTTTATATTCATACTTAATCATACCGCCCACCAAGGATAATATGGCAATATTATCCTTAATTCTGCCCACCATGAGTATATATGGGACCATAACTACATAACAATAATATAATGTAACTTGAAATTATGTTAAATTATCATAAAATATCTTAACAATAGCTAAACAAATAACAATAAAAGTTACAAGTAGTTCAAATCAAAAAGTTTTAGTACACTTATTTAAGGCAGTTAAACTATATTACAATATTTATTTAGTCAATGGTAGGAAACAAAGTTTTGAGACAGTCCTTTTTATTATATTATTTTTACATCGTAAACTGACTACTCGAGTAATACCGTCCAATCCAGGATGCTTTTGAACAACAATACCATAAAGCCATTTTGCAGGAGGAAGATCACTCTCCATTACTGACAATATCACCGATTGACGTAAATAATTGAGAATCAACTGAGGGTCTCCGTGTGGAGATCTTTCATTTGTATCTCTAACCAATAATACATTGTTTCTTACGTATTAGTACATTATAACCGGCCGTCGACTATTTGATTCTAGCTTCATGAATTCATGTAGACGGTAAGTATACTTTTTTTTTTTTTACTAATTTTTTTTTTTTTTTTTTCATTCAGGTTTTTCAATTTATCTTGAAGGTAAGTTTTCTTTAGTTCTATTAATACATGTTTATAAAGTATTTTCTTTTACAGTATATATAAATTGTGGTAACACATTTTGTTTACGACAACAACGATATCTCTGACACAGTGCAACAACACGCAACAATATTCATTGAAGAAAATCTCAAGATCATTTCATCACCAGCTCTTTTTTCATCTTTATTTATACAGGTATGTGTTAAATGTGTTTCAATCTTCTTTTCTTTTAATTTAGTTTCTACTACAGATTTATTAAATTTTATAATTGCCTCTTTCAGCCAAGAACCATATTTCCTTAGGTCTTTATTTTCTACATTCATCACACTACGAGATACGCAATCAGCAGGATTATATTTTGAACCAACATGATCCCACTGACTTAGTTTCAATAAAGTGAATATCTCTGATACACAATTCGCTATAAATGTTTTCCACCTTGCAGGTCTCCTATAAAGCCACGACAAAAAGATGATTGAATTCGTAAGAGCGTGTGTGTTGATTGTATCTGACGTCATAACCATTGCTACTTCTTTTTCTCTGGTGATTACTGGAGCTAACCATCTCAATAGATCAAAAATACGAGAAATATCAGATATAACATTTCTTTTAGTTTCAGGTATCTTCAGTTGAAGTAAGCGTACAACATATTCAAATTCATCACTACTTCGATTCCAAGTAAGGCCAAGAATTTTCATTATACTATCTACATTTAACTGTATATTTCCTTTCAAAGCTATATTTTCTTCACTAATTTCTTTCAATAATTCTTCACTGTTACTACTCCATTTCTGTAATTCAAATCCTCCTCGCTGTAATAATTCATTCATCTGCTTATAGATTTTTTTGCCTTCTTCGACAGATTCACAACCAGTTAGCATATCATCCATATAAAAATGATTTAGAACTCTTTCTGTAGCTAGAGGATAATTAGCGCCATCATCATATGCTACTTGATGTAAACATCGAACAGCAAGATAAGGTGCGCATGCTGTACCAAAAGTTACTCGTAGTAGTTTTAGATGCTTTAAATCACTTTCCGGATCATCGCGCCAGACTAAACGTTGAAAATTAGTGTGTTTTTTCTCCACCTTTATTTGTCTATACATTCTTACTATGTCAGATACAAGACATATTGGATAATAACGCCAACGCATTAAGAGATGACGCAATTCTGGCTGAAGAGTTGGCCCAATTAATAATTCTTGATTTAATGAGATGCCATTGGTACCAGGACAACTCGCATCGAAGACAACTCTTACCTTTATGGTAGTTCTATTTTCCCGCACTACTGCTTGGTGTGGTAAATAGACTGCTTCAGGATCGTTATATTGATCTATAGGTATTTCCTCCATATGTCCTAACTCTATATATTCTGATATAACATCAGCATATTTCATTTTTAAATCAGAATCTCTCAGTAATCTTTTTTCCAGATACAAAAACCTTTTTATTGCTATATCTTTAGAATTTCCATATTTACGACTAGGATCATCACTACGGAAAGGCAGATTTACTATGTATCTACCTGAATCATCGCGCTTCGTAGTGTTTGTAAATATCTCCTCACATTTCTTATCTTCGTCAGTTAAATGCTTGTTTGAATCTAAACAAGTATCAGCTTCTAATTCCCAAAATCTCTTTAATAACTCATCTTCATTTACATGAGAAATGTGCATACTTATTGGATTTTTTGTCATTGATGAACCTATATTTACAGAGCCAGAAATTATCCAGCCAAGCGAAGTTCGCTGAGCCATAGGTACACCTGGAGGTCCTTTAATTACACCATCTAACAAAATCTGACTGTAAACATCAGCTCCAAGAAGAATGTCGATTTTGTTTGGTTTCCGAAATGATGGATCTGCTAGTTCTATGTTTGAGAACTCCGACCATAAATCTACAATAATTTGCTTTTCAGGAAGGAATGAAGTTACTTTACTCAAAACAAAAGCCTGTACTTTAAATGTAAAGTTGCAATCAAGAAGTGACTGTAGTGTAACCGAAACCATAGACTTAGAGGTCAACGAATGACCTTGATCACTCCCTAATCCTGTAATAATGCTTTTGTGTGGTACCTTCCTTATATTAAGCAATTGTACTGCAGATTCTGTAATAAAACTAGCTTGAGAACCTGGATCTATTAAACACCGAAGTGTGATACCATTACCTGATTTCGACTGTGCGCTTACTAATGCTGTTGCAAGTAATACTTGACAGTTTGAGGTCGAAAAACAGGCTGTGACACTAGTGGCTTCATCTTGAGACGATGATGATGTGGACGCGTGTGCTACGACGTCTTGTTCAACCGATGGATTAGCAATACCAGTAGTGTCGGTTGAATTATGATTGTAATATTTTTTGGATGTAGCAACGAATGATGCCTCCGCCTGCATAAACGACAACGAGAAATCTGACGACATGCAAATACTGAGTGGCCTAAACCTAAACAATTAAAACATAAACCCTGAGATTGAACGAAATTACGCCTAGTATCTGTTTCATCATTAGAGAACTTTTTACAATGTGACAAACGATGATTTTCAGAACAGTAAGGACAAATAAGTGTGGCTGTATAATATACTTTAGGATTACTATGTACAATATTACTCTTATGTACTACATTGGACTTAGACAATTTTGGATCTATAAACTCAAATGCTCTAAATCTAGTTTCTATGAAGGCTTGAAATTGTTTCAAAGTAGGTAACTCTTCAGAGAACTCGCTGATTTTTAACTCCCATTGTTTCCGAGATTCTCCGTCTAGTTTTTGGCATAATATATAAATTACAAGCACATCCCATGTACTAGTGTCTATACCCAAATTGTTAAGACCATGAAGACATTCGTTAGTAGTGTCTAGCAACTCTTTTAATGCACTGGCTGACTCAGTACCGATGATTTTCTGACTCATAAATCGTTTCATAATACAGTTCGATAAATATTTTTTGTTGTTATATCTTCTCTCCAACTGTTCCCAACAATTTTTATAATTATCATGTGTGATCGGTACATGTCGAAGCAGTTGCTCAGCTTCCCCAATTAATAATCCCTTTAGGTAGTGTAATTTTTGTACTTCATCTAAACGTTTATTGTTGTGTACTAAAGATATAAAGAGGTCTTTGAAGCTAAACCATTCAGAATACTTGCCGGAAAATGGTAAAATAGAAATTTTAGGTAAATTAAAACTACAATCAATATCTTTACTGTCATTATTTTGTCCGGAACAACTTGCATTTTCAATACTATTCTGCTTTAATTTACTCAAACATTCTTTTAGTAGAAATTTATACTCTATATACAACTCTTCAGTGGACTCATAGATGCTATTACTGACATAAGAGCTAGAATTTAAAACTTTTGTGTCTGTACTTTCAATAAGTTGTATATGTTTTGAAGTAAAAGTTTGCCATAATTCTTCTAAAGCTTCTAATCTAGTGTTAATATAATCCAAAGAACGAAGTCTCTCCTTTGGTGACTTTTTAAAATTAGACTTTGCTTTGTTAATTCTCTCATTTAAATCAAGTTGTACTTTTATATATGAATCCATTGCAAATGTAAGAAAGTCACAAAATAATTTTATGTAGTATAAATTTCGTACTTGTATTAATTAATAATTATAATAAATCTGTATTCTTCTATAATTAAGTAGGTATAATGTACTCACAGTTCAGCAGCACTTATTATTCACAACAATAATTCCAATACTGTTCCGATATCTTTACGGCACAATTACAATGGCGTCGCTATTTACTCTTTCCAAAAAAGGTTTACTTTTGTCGTCAGTCCTCGATACTCCGACTCGTAGGACCAATACGTTTAACGGATCCAATAAAATAATACCACTTCCTTTTATCCACTAGTGTTTAATATAAAGTGATTTGCAAAATAAAAAATTAATTATTAATACGCCATGTTGTGGTATTAAACTTTTGTTATAATAATTTTGAAATTTCGAATTTCGAATCATTACGTAAATAAAAAGTAAAATATACTTAGATGGCCAATGAGGTTTTATATTCATACTTAATCACTTAGTTTTGAATTGGTTTTGTAAATATCTACTTTTAAATCGCTAGGCAATATTTTAAATAGTTTTACAGACTGATAACAAACACTATGTGTAACAATCTCTAATCTAGGTAGTAGTTAGGGTCGCTAACCGTACTTTATAATAACGCATCCTACTTTATTTTTGGTAATTATACTTTTACATAGAAATAAAGTATGCAAAAATACTTTATTTTCAACCTTCACTGTGATGCGTAAAACAAAATACTCATTATGGGTACTTAACGATTTATAATTACTGAACGAAATGTTAGATGTCAATTGTGAGTTGTGACATTTGTCACAGCTCACAGATGTCACTCACTATCCACGAAATTGTACAAAAATGATCCGCTGGTTTTGTTTATAATTATATATTAAAAAAGAATTGTTTATTTATTTAAATTTAAATGTTGATTGTCAAACAAGGTTCGCAACATTTAAAGATGACAAAAAATTGTTAGCATATGCTAAAAGCACACAATAATACGTTTTTATAATAGTAACTACTTAAAAAATAATTTTTTTTTCATAATACTTTATTTTTTCCTGTTCATACGTTTTATTTTGTCAAAAAAAGTTGGCAACCCTATGTGTACTACGTTAGTCTGTAATATGATACACAAATCGATGTAATAACTGGGTACTTGTGTTGTCGTTGCATTCATTTGTATGTATGTATATTGATAAACAGTGGTACTACGCCAATGTCATTCTAGATTTCTCAATGTCGTACATGTCCTATCATTTATGACTCAAGCTATTATAGTTATGTTGGTATAAATTCATCCACTAATATTATAAATACGAAAGTAACTCTGTCTGTCTGTCTATCGCGCTTTCACGCGCTTTTCGCGCTTTCTACTGAACCGATTTAAATGAAATTTGTTAGTAGTAGTGGTAGATAGTATAGAACCTGAGAAAGAACATAGGCTACTTTTTGATGCGAAAAAAGGACCTTAAAGTGTTGAACGAGGAAATGAAAGTTTGTATGGAAGTCTCGTCATTTCAGTAGTAAAGTTAGAAGTTGGAAACTTATTTTTTAGGCTGTTGATTAATATAAATAAATATGACATTCAAATTGCGTAAAAAATACCTTTAAGGATGGAAGTTTGTACGGAGATTCGTCATTTTTGAAGCTAGAACGATGACACTTGTCTTTGGCTTTTATGGGATGGATTATTATATATTTTTCTTGGTCAAGGTTACACTATTCCATGCAGACAAAGTCACGGGTACAGCTAGTATTATTATAAATATTTATACTACTAGCTGTTACCCGCGATTTCGCCCGCACAACTTTTCATCCCTTTCTAACTCCCTTACAGCTATAACGGGGTAGTGAGATACCAATTTGTTAATTGTAATTTTTATTTTAGTCAATTACTTTTAAAGTTGTTTTTAGGGAGAGTCTGAAACTAAGTCTATAATAATAACAATAGACCCGAAACCGTTCTAGAAAATCACAATTGTAAACTATACTGGGATAGGACCATTCTCACATAAAGACAGTACACTTCAATAGGCCAGATATCATATTAGAAATAGAAATAATCTTTATTCAAATAAACTCATTACAAGCACTTTTGAATAGTCATATTTTGATTCTACCACTCATTCGGAATGCAAATTCATCACAAGAAGAATGAGCAAGAAACTTGTGTGTTGCTCTTTTTAATAGATGTTTTTTTTTATATAAATAATTAGAGTATAACAAGTAAGAGGCATGCGATAATCAACATAGAAATCGCTACGCACTCATTAATCTAATCAGATAATATTGTCAGTGCTATGGATTTAAAGTTTTTCTATAAAAACATTATTATCGTTAACGAATTCTTCAATTTTATAATAAGCTTTTTTGCAAAGGAACTGTTTTATTTGACATTTAAATCTTTTTTCTGGCAGATTTATAACAGACTCTGGTATTTTACTCGATCCCGCGACCTCGGTACTATGGCGGCGAGGAGGAATATCATGGGGTTTTTGGTGACTAGAAGTCTCAAAGTACCCGTCTATCCAAGCCCTGAGACGGGCAGGTCGATGAGGCATTTTCTCCACGTAAAAAAAAAGGATAAAGGTGCCTTCAGAGACGAAGCCCGCTACAAAGTGGGCCACCGCCGTCGGAGTCGCGTTTGGACTGTATTTGATAATGCGACTCCGGCATAAAGCGGTTAGATTAGGGACATCTTGGAGTTTTTAGTAAGTAGGAGTCTCAATACTTGTCTTCCTCGGCCCCGGGGCGGGTCTCGGTGAGGAATTTTCTCTAAGTCCAAAAAAGGATAGATGCTTGGAGAGTTTTAGTTGGAAGAAGCATTCCTGGTGGTCACGACGAGCCTTGAGGCATTGAAAAAAGAATTTTGTTGCGGCGGACTCCTGTTAAATATGTAACTATTTGATGTGGAAGGATATGGGCGCAGTGTTCATTAGTGGGTTCCATAACGAGGCACTTTATTTGCTTGCTTGTTAGTATATTTAGGCAGCTCGCTACGTGCCAATGCCGTTGTGTACAGGCCCGTGAAATATGCACGGTTTGCCTGAAAATGAAGTAATAATGCTGAAAATGTTACGTAATGTATTCAATTGAAATTATGGCCTAGTACCTCTATTTAGACGGTGGATCGAGTTTGCATATAGGATACCAAATCGTCTTGTGTCAGTTGAAATAAAAAGCAATTCTTTAAATAGTTTAAAATGAAGTTGCTTCCGTTGACTATTCGCTTAAATCTTTTAAACTACTTGATGGATTTTAATACAGTTTTCAGCAATAGATATAGTGATTTAAGAGGAAGGTTTATATGTATAATACATGTTATTTATTTAGTTACTTTCCAGACATTGTAATGTAGGTACTTGGGTATTCTTTGTTTACTTAATAATTAATAATTATGTTTTCTTCACTGTCTATGTTATAATTGTTTTGTTATATTTCATGTTACTGTATCGTCTGTTTATAGTAAAATATAAAATGTAAAAAAAAAAAATCTACCCTTAATATCTAGGTTCATTATGTCAACACTACTTATTAATATAATACTACTAAATACTTTTCGGTACTCGTTGTCTATCAACTATCTATATATATATATTTGTAATTATAATTGTAATGACTGTTTGTACCAAAATAAAAAAAAAATTATTTATTAAAACTTTAATGCACAGATACACAAAGGTGCATATAGCGGACTTAACACTTAGAGGCATTTTCTCCCAGTCAACCACAGGGCAAACAGAGATTCATGTGGGCGGTGCATTATGATTAACATATAATACACTAGCTTTTGCCCGCGGCTTCGCTCGCGTTAATTTATCCCCTTAGGGGTGGAATTTATCAAAATCCTTTCTTAGGGGATGCCTACGTCATAGTAGCTTTATGCATGCAAAGTCTCAGCCCGATCGGTTTAAAATTGACAAAGTTTCATACAAACTTCATCTCCTATTTTATCCCCTTGGGGGTAGAATTAATCAAAATCCTTTCTTAGCGGATGCCTACGTCATAACATCTATCTGCATGCCAAATTTCAGCCCGATCCGTCCAGTGGTTTGGGCTGTGCGTTGATAGATCACTATGTCAGTCACCTTTTAGTTATATATATTTATATTTTGTATTATATATACTTATACTGGCTATATGTTGTTTTAAATTTGACGAGGAAATTATTTATACGTATCGGGAACTCAGTAAATATATATAAAAAGGGTAAGATACCGTGATTTTTACTAATTATACTTATACTAGCTGTACTCGCAACTTGGTCTGCGTGGAATTTTGCAACATTACTCTATTTTTCTAAAATAAAAGTAGCCTAAGTTACTCCTTATTACATCAGCTACATGCCAATAAAAGTTCCGTCAAATCGGGCCAGCCATGTCAGAGATTAGTCGGAACAAACAGACAGACAGATAAAAATTGTAATTTTGGTGTATGTGCCGTATTTATATTCAAATGCATGTAGTAAAAGACGGTTATTTCAATATAACAAACAGACACTCCAATTTTATTTATATGTATACATTAAAATAATATGTATTTGTATTATGACCACCATGTTACATTAATATCGCCAATATAATTATAGTCATTTAAATACTATTAGGTTGTTCGGAAAGTAATTTAGTTTTTTCCTAACTTAGGATTTAATTGTATTTTTGCACTCAACTTCACACTTAAGCCGTATAATTTTTATATGCTTTGAGAGCTCATATAGCAAGGCTTGTGTGTGAAAAATTACAATTAATTCTACGCAGTAGTTTTTGGTTGGTACCCTTTTAAATATGGAGAGGAATAAGCAGCATTTTCGACATATCTTACTGTTTTACTACAGAAAGGGCAAAAATGCTGTTCAAGCCAGAAAGAAATTGACCGATGTGTGTGGAGAAGGTGTGCTAACAGCACGCCAGTGCCAGTACTGGTTCACTAAATTTCGATCCGGCAATTTTGATGTCGAAAATGCACCACCCTCGGGAAGGCCGGTTGAAGCTGTAAAGGCATTGGTTGATGCAAACCGGCGAATAACAACACTTACAAATCCCAGGCCTTTCAAGTGGTCATAAATTGTTAAATTTGATAAATTTAACCTCAATCAGATCTTACGTGTTGTGTTATTGGCCGGTTTGCATATAAAAATTATTTAAGTGTGAAGTTGAGTGCAAAAAATACAATTAAATCCTAAGTTAGGAATAAACGAAATTACTTTCCGAACAACCTAATATTAAAAATTCAAAATTAAATAAATATTATAATTTTTCCCTACTACTACTACTAAACTGCACGAGTTTAGTATATAGATCAATTGACAAGTACTGACAAGAAACTCAATTGAATTGCTGATTATTTTTAAAAACCAGTTTATTTACAATGTATATTTATATAGGTGTCTATGTCTAATATTAAATGAAAATCCCGTGCATGATCAACTATTGGCAAGCACGCTCGTCGTTCAACTAATCATTTAGTGAGTAAACGGACTAGCAAGCAACTAAAAGCAAACTATACATTGAAAATGTAATGAAATTAAAAATTTAATCTACCTAACTGGCCTAAAATATCCAACAAAGCGTTGGGATGCTGCGAATTTGTTTACAGATCTTAAAATACTAAAATACGTCACGACTTTACGATGCACGCTGTATTGTCTTATTTTGTCTGATGAGCAATCGATTTCGTCATTGTATGCAATCGGTCCCGCCCTTCTATAATTGGTCTGTTGATTGAATGGTGATTGTAACGGTTGTGTGCTAATAAGGCTGGACTGATGACAGCCTGACTATGACTGAACTGACAATTTGAAGGATTTTAATAAGACATGGCGCAATAAGAAACTCGGACAGTATTTTTTTCGATTTCATTGAGAAGAATTGGCAATAAACTCAACGGATTTTTTATAGCCATTTTACATTGTGTAATTATATAGATGTCTATGTCTAACAATGTCTAAGATGAACAACTATTGCCTATTCTATAAAAACGACGTATTACTCTTATTATAAGAGTAATAATTTTACTACAGTAACTGCAGTAACTTAGAATAACTGCATGCACTGATGATGATGATGTCGATGATGTAATTTCGGCCACGGCGACTGTCTTCAACTCCGGTTTTGCCGTTGATGTGCTCGCATGTGACTTATGTAGCCAGTTTTGTTTGTAAAAATCCTCGCACATTGAGAGCACACGCCTCACATAGTTATAGCTGATAGCAGCAGGTGGTCGGGCTTTCAGCTCGTCTCATCTGGCATCCAGCTCAAGGAGCCTCCGGTTTTCAAAGGCTTTGACGGTAGATTTAACAAGCGCTCTCCACACCGGCCGTCTGGCAGCCTGCTGCTCCCACGAAGGATTGATGTCGCACTGCTTCAAGTGTCGCTTCACCACATCTTTGTACCTGAGGAGTTGTCCGGCATGCTTCCGCTTGCCTTCCTCAAGTTCTGAGTAAGGATGCGCTTAGCCGTTCTTCTTTATCCATCATACGCGTCACATGCATGCACTATATAACTAAAGTGAGTAAAAAAGTAGGTGATTACACTAATAAAAGCTTACGTAATGTCAACAAACTAGTTTTACCTAAGTGCCGTTTGACGAAAGTTAGTAATTCGTTTTATGGAAATTGCGTAAGGTTTCGCAACAAACTCCCAGCCTGTACTCAATTTGCCGGAAGAAAAATTCAATTGTGTTATCAAATATTTTCTTTGTACAAAAGCTTATTATAAAATTGAAGAATTTGTAAATGATAATGTTTTTGTAGAAAATATCTAACTTAAAATTCATAGCGCTGACAATGTTTTCTGATTGAACAGAGTTTAAGTGCGTAGCGGTTTCTATGATGATTGTCGCATGCCTAATCCTTATTGTTAATTAAATATAAGTAAATCAATATTTATTTAAAAGAGCAACACACAAGTTTCTTGCTCATTTTTCTTGTGATGAGTCTGCATTCCGAATGAGCGGTAGAATAAAAAAACTTGACTATTCAAGTGCTTATATTAAGTTTATTTGAATAAAGATTTTTTATATTTCTAACTAGTTACTACAATAATTCCAAAGTAACGTACTCGGTACTCAGCATTTATGACTCTAATCCTTTTATAGCGTACTCCAAATGGTCATACAGCTTCACGTAGCGTGGTCAAGGTTTGATCTTGAGCTTGCCTTATGAGGACCGCGATGGCGTAGGAGTTTACTAATGTCTTACGATTGGTCATGCATTCAGTGTTTATATAATAAAAAATATTTAAATTAATATATCCTTTATTACCTATAATACAGGGCATATTTTTAACTATATTTTTACTAATTATTAATAGAATTTATTCACACGATTTAGGGTGTTTATTAGAAAATATATGCTTCAGTTAATTTTAAATATTATTATTTTTACCGAGACATTATAGCCTTCTCATCATCATTGAACAGAGATTAAGTGCGTAGCGGTTTCTATGTTGATTGTCGCATGCCTAATCCTTGTTGTTAATTAAATATAAGTAAATCAATATTTATTTAAAAGAGCAACACACAAGTTTCTTGCTTATTCTTCTTGTGATGAATCTGCATTCCGAATAAGCGGTAGAATAAAAAAACTTGACTATTCAAAAGTGCTTATAGTCGGCGCAGTACGTCATTCTCTACCACTGATCTCTATCGGTCGTCATATCTGAACATACTCTTCTTTTATTCATATCATCTTTCACACAATCCATCCATCTTTTTTTAGGGCGTCCTCTCCCTTTTCTTCCCTATCTCTCATAAGATATTAAGATTACATCTATACATATAAATAAAATTGGAGTGTCTGTTTGTAGTATTGGAATAACCGTTTTTAACTACATGCATATGAATATAAATGCGGTACATACACCAAAAAACATTTTTTACAATTTTCCTCCGTCTCTCGGTCTGTTTGTTCGGGCTAATCTCTGAAATGGCTGGACCGATTTTGATTGGACTTTTTGGCAGCTAGCTGATGTAATACGGAGTAACTTAGGCTACTTTTATTTTGGAAAAATAAAGTTAAATTCCACGCGGACGAAGTCGCGGGTAGCTAGTACAGTAGCTAGACAGCTAGTAGAAAATAAACTATGAACTCCTTCATTGTGGAAAACATATTGCTACAATACTGAATTCAAACACAATACAAAAAAAGTATTAATTAATTAAACCGAGGAGAATTTGTATTGTATAGTGGGTGGTACCTCTACCTATTTCAGCCGCTAATCAGCTCGTTTCTTGGTCTATGTTTCTTAATGGATTTATATTATTTTGTTTAATTCCTCTACCTAGCATGTGTAAGACCAAAATGTTCAGTGCGGATCTGACCACGGCTGCTGGAAGGGTCACGACCTTCTCTGTTGGTGATCAAATTCCGACCGCCCCTACATTACGACCTTCACCTCTATTGGTGATCAAATTTCGACCGTTCCGCCAAGTCCTGACCGAGCTACGAAGATGCATAATCTTGTATCTGAAAATTAATGTGGTTTTTTTATTGTACAGATGAGGACGAGGCGACGACGTCTGGCGTGACTGATGGAGTCCCCGGTGAACAGCAGAACCGGGTCATCTTTATGAACAGCCAGCAGCCGATCAAGTTCGTCTCTAACAGGATATCCACTGCCAAGTATAGGTGAGGGTTTTTTTTATGGATGACAATGGAATGGTGCACCCGTCTGCGCTAACGGTTTACGCAGCGGGGCACCAGTGGAGAATGATAAGATGAGCATGAGGTCAGGTCAGTTAGCCCATCGGGACAAATTCACCAAGAATTTAACAGGGTTTGCAGGGAGAACCGCGTGGAGGTCAACCTAACATGGTATTTTGCTAGCAATGGGGCTAGCTAGACCTCATCAGTAACATTTTTTTTTATTCCCTATAGGTCATGATTATTATAGTAACTTGTATTTGCGACTGATTGAGTAGATTGATAGATGTTGCGGGTAAATGATACGATGTTGTTGGTCGAGACGATGTATATTACAGATGATAATAAACTGACAATATGTACATAGAAATATTGATCATATATACTAAATGACAATAGGAAAATGTAAGGTGGGGTGACACAGTTTAGACACAGTAGTGCTTAGTACACAATATTGAATTTGTCTTACTAGACATTATTGAATGCAATTATTACTTTGATGTATCTAGGTGATTGTGTCCCATAATAGAAATGAAGAGTAGGCTTATGAGCCTATCATAAGGGTAGATAGGCAAACGTTGAGAAAAGTAAATACCTTTATTTATCGTAAAATTATTATTGTCAAGATCCGATTAATTATATTAATAACTAGCTGTGCTACCCTCAACTACTTCGCGTCGCGTGGGATTTTGAATTTAACTTTATTTTTCTAAAATAAAAAGTAGCCTAAATTACTCCTTATTACATCTGCTACCTGCCAAAAAAAAAACCCGGCAAAATCGGTCCAGCCATTTCAGAGATTAGCCAGAACAAACAGATAGACAGACAGACAGACAGATGAAAATTGTAAAAAATGTTATTTTGGTGTATGTACCGTGTTTATATTCAAATGCATGTAGTAAAAAACGGTTATTTCAATATTACAAACAGACTTCCGATGGTCGCGGGTTCGAATACTCGCATGTAGCAAAATTATGCATACATTATTTTGTTGTTTGTATTGGCTGTTAAATGAACATAAACGCTACAACAAACAAAAAAACTTAAAACTGCAATAATTTCAAAAAAGGTTACAGTGCATTCACTATCTGTATCAATATTATTCACTATCACTCGATAAATATATTTATGTGTGGGAAAATTACCATGACTATCGGTATAACGGCGGTTTGTTCATGATTACGACCGTATTGTGACCATTTCAGGTGCTCTCTTATCGCGGTTTGTACCCAAACATTATTATTATTATTATATACTAACTGTTCCCCGCGACTTTGTCCGCGTGGAATGGAACTTTCATTTTCTACAATAAAAGTAGCCTAAGTTACGCCTTATTACATCAGCTACCTGCCAATAAAAGTCCCGTCAAAATCGGTCCAGCCGTTTCAGAAATTAGCCGGAACAAACAGACAGACAGACAAAAGTTGTAAAAAATGTTATTTTGGTGTATGTACCGTATTTATATTCATATGCGTGTAGTAAAAAACGATTATTTCAATATTACAAACAGACACTCCAATTTTATTTATATATATAATATATAAATAAAATTGGAGTGTCTGTTTGTAATATTGAAATAATCGTTTTGCTACTACTACTAGCTAGTCTATATAGACTAGCTACTCGCCCATGTATTATATAGAAGCTATTTTATCGACTAAGTGGTTTCTAAGGACTGTATATATTTTATTTTTAGTTTGAAGTGAAACTAAGTTCGCTGATGGTAAATATATTTCAAATTGACAATAAAAATGGAACAAAGCATAAAATATCTAAAATGTATATATAAAAAAATATAATAAAAGTCTTAAAAGGTGCGTCGCGCACAAGCTACTCGTCCCGACTTCGCCCGGGTGTACACATATTATACATATAAACCTACTCTAGAATCACTCTATCTATTTAAAAAGACCGCTTCAAAATCTGCTGCGTAGTTTTAAAAATTTAAGCGTACATAGGGACAGACAGCGACAGCGACAGGGACAGACAGCGACAGCGACTTTGTTTTATACCATGTAGTGATATTGAAGTATATATAATACACGATCCTATAACATTTTCTAGGTTTGCTGGAAGAAATCTCTTTTTAGAGACAAGCTCGCTATTGTACATTACATTTATTCTGTATAATTTAATTTATTATGTGTGTGCGTACAATAAAGAATAAATAATATATGGATCCTGAGATATAATAATGATGTACCAGAAACTGAAATAACGTTAACGCCATACAGAGTTTATAAGTGCGTGTGACATCAGTGTAAGATGTTGGCGATGTGCCAGGAGTCAGTTAGTACTCGATCTGTTGGCGCGTAAACAAACCGACAGTTATCTAAACAGTAATGGTTCACTGACAAGTATATCTTCAGTTCAGGAGATCAAGTAGTTTGACAAACTCGGTGGTCTAGCGGTCTAGCACACCGGTTTACGACCGATGGTCGCGGGTTCGATTCCTCGCACGGCACAAACATTTGTATTCATGAGTATAATTGTTTGTATCGGTCTGGGTGTTTTCTATGTATGTTATGTATGTATTTACAAAAAATAAACTATTTATGTGCATCAGTTATCTAGTACTCATAACACAGGCTTTAGCTAGCTTGACTTGGATCTAGAGGGCGCTGTGTGAATTGTCCTGAGATTATTATTATTATTAAGTATCATACCGTCAAATTAAATTTAAAAAAATACAACGTCAATTTTAAGAAGCGATATTTTTTTCAAATTCAAAATATCTTCATTCATGCAGGTCTATTAGAGATTCTTATGATATGTCAAATCTACCGTCAGTTCGGAGTGATATCGAGATGAGAAGAACTGACAAGATACTCAGCTCGTATTTTTTTCAAATAATAGTGGAACATGTTTATGCAAAATGTCTATCTCTTATGCTACGTTTACATTCAGCCGATTCCCCTGCCACTCGCGCTGCCAGAAATATTGCCGGGTAACAACTGAGCGAGAAGGCTGAATGTAAAAACACGCGGCCACTCGCGCTGCCAGTCCTTTGACTCGCGCACGAAAAACCGACAATCGAGGGAGCGTCGGGCCACGCGAGTGGCAGCGACAATGGCATGGGAAGTGTTTCCACTCGTGTTTACACTCTCGCGCTGCTCACTTCCCTGCCCACTCGGGCTGAGTGTAAATTGGGCATTAAGGATAACCCACAATAACCATTTTTTATCCTTTACCTTTTACGGGAAAAAATTACTTATTTACGATCCGATCGATCCCCCGTCCAATTCAAACGGGTATCGAAACTACGACGGCCTGAGCCGATGTTCGAACCCCTAGTGGTGCCCTCAGACTAAAGTCGTATCCGACAGGCAGGAGTTGGCCTTTAGCCGCTCCATATGTCCTTCCGCGGGTTTGGAGTGCAATCTGCACTCGCCGCCTAACGTCCGGTGAAGCTGAAAAGGCCAGCTGCGGCCAACAGCATTAGGGTAGTCCGAAAAAAAAAGCTCACTTCCCTGCCCACTCGGGCTGAGTGTAAATTGGACATTAAGGAATAAAAAATGGTTATTGTGGGTTGTCACCAGAACCATTTTTTATCCTTTACATTTTACGGGAAAAAAAGACTTATTTACGAAGTGATTTTAAGCAATTCTGCATGAATTTTTTTCCAATTAAGTAGATAGATAGATAGATATATCGTTTATTTGTTTGTTACTAGTCACACACATAACATGTTCATAAGAATATAAAAATACATAATACAACATAAGATTTATAAAATTGTGTTTTATGTGTGATCTGTAGCAATACAAAAAGGTCGAAGCTCAGCGTGGAACATTGTTCAGGGAACAAAACACTGATTTTCAGCTTCAACCCATTTGAGGGTACGTGAAGTACCTTAAATACATTGTACATTTAATATAGATCAGTATGGTACTCAAATCAATCAAATGAAAATCCTTACTAATGTTATAAATGTGACAGTATGGATGTTTGTTACGCTTTCACGCAATAACTACTAAACCGATCGTCATGAAATTTTGTACACCTGTTCTTGAATTCATCCATTAGAATGAACATAGGATACTTTCATATTGATTCATTTCTATTGTAATGATCTCGGATACTTATGTAATGGATTCTATGCGAGCGAAGCAGCGGATAAAGGCTAGTCTATACATATAAATAAAATTGGAGTGTCTGTTTGTAATATTGAAATAATCATTTTTTACTACATGCATATGAATATAAATACGGTACATATACCAACATAAGATTTTTTACAATTTTTGTCTATCTCTCTGTCCCGGCTAATCTCTGAAATTGGTTGGCCGAGTTTGTCGGTACTTTTTTGGCAGGTAGCTGATTTAATAAGGAGTAACTTGGCTACTTTTTAGAAGGCTACCCTTTAGAGAAATAAAGTTATATTCCACGCGGACGAAGTCGCGAGTACAGCTAGTTCATAATAAAAATTCTGCGAGAATTTGGTTTTGGCGTAAAAATATATTTTGTATACAATTTATATATAGTACATAGTATAGTATATATATAGTAATATATATATATACTAGCTGTACCCGCGACTTCGTCCGCGTAAAATAGTGACCTTGAGCAAATAATAAAAAATATATATTAATAATCTAACCCAATAAAAAAGTTTCATCGTTCTAGCTTCAAAAATGAAATTTCCATACATAATTCCATACAATTCAATCAACAGCCAAAAACTAAGTTTCAAACTACTATCTTTAAAATGAAGATACTTCCATACATACCATACATACATTACATCTCCCCTTTCAACCCCTTATTACCCTTTTTCTTGTTTTTTTTAATGCTACTTATATTAGTGTCATCATGTACCAATGATAAGATGTCGCTATACTGTAACCATTTATGGCTGAGTCCTGTGGCGGTAGGTACTGATATTTTCTCAACAGCCTAAAAAATGGGTTTCAAGTTTCTAGCTTTAAAAAATGACAATACATGCATACAACATTTTAACTCCCCTTTTGACCCTTACAACCCATTTTCGTTAATTATATTTAATCAATACGCAAAAAAATAAGATTGAAGCTTAAACTTTTAAAAATTCCTCTTTCAGTCTCTTATAACCCTTTTTAGCATTAAAAAGTAACCTATGTCCTATCTCAAGATCTAGACTTTAAATTTCATTTAAATCAGTTCAGAAGTTTTGGCTTTTAAGACAGACAGACAGAGTCACTTTCACTTTCATAATATTAGTAAGGTATTTATTAAATAAACTGACCCAAAAAAGCGTAAGAAAAAAGCTTAATCGTTCTAGCTTCAAATATGACGAATTTCCATAAAAACTTTTATCTGCTATTTTATTTTACCCCTTGAATGGTGACCATGTGATATTTACAAATTTAAATGTCATATTTATTTATATTTAATAAACAGTTTAAACATTTCTTTAAATTCTTTTGAAAATTGGTGGTTCAGTTGGCCAATAACATAATAAAATTTTGTTAAATCAAAATAATAGATGTGATAGATAGATATTCTAAATTGCAAACTATCCCTCTACTTGCGAGAACCATATCTCTGACTCTACTGGCCAGAATGGAGAAACGCGTATTCCGAACCTGAATAGCTCGGATGGAACGGTAGATGTTGTTTCTTCCAAGGAAATGTTGTTCATATGTATTGACAACATTTTTAATATTATATGTTGTTTTATTCTTCAAAAATATTAATAATATGTTCTTACGCTCTTGTCCAAGAGCAGGGTCATCAGTTATAGGCTATACCAGGATTATATTTATGTATTTATAAAATAAAATTGCAGAGCAAACGTTTATTCATTTAAATTCATAAGGAGACAACGGATTGACAATAATCAGTTGCGCGCGCAACTTATACAAATGACATATATGTTTATTTATGACATATGAGCGTTAATAAGTCGCATATCTAGTACAATACTGGTGTAATACAGAAATTAAAAATTTTTGAAAATAGACTTAATAACACAATTATAAAGTAGACTTTCCAAAATATCTAATTTTTTAGTTAAGCCATTATTATAATCAGTGTGTATTCAACCGCATAAAGATAACCTTGCATTACCATTTTCAACCCCTTACAACCCTTTTTTCGCATTAAAAAGTAGCCTATGTCCTTCCTCGGCGTCTAGACTATATGGGTACCAAATTTCATTTAAACCAGTTCAGTAGTTTTGGCGTGAAAGCGAGACAGACAGACAGACAGACAGACAGAGTTACTTTCGCATTTATAATATTAGTAAGGATATATATATATAGTAGATACTCTGTAGTCTATGATAAAAGGATTCGACATCAAACGAATGGGGACATGAGATTTTGAGAGCCTATTATTATTGAGAGATTACAATTTATAAGAGATTTGTTATGTTCAGAAAATTATAAATAGAATACATTTGAATAACATTAACAACGGCCGCTAAGGTATATTATAGCTATATTTGTATAGGTCATTGTAATCTTTACAATCTATACATATAAATAAAATTAGAGTGTCTGTTTGTAATATTGAAATAACCGTTTTTACTACATGCATATGAATACAGATACGGTACAATTTTTGACCAGTGGTTTAGGCTGTGCGTTGACAGATCACTATGTCAGTCACTTTTGAGTTATATATATTTAGATTTTCACATCTATATTAATAATTTCATCAAGGGGTACGGTAGACTCGAACGAAACCTTATGTGAATAACAAAACATAAAAAAATATTGATTTCGAGTCGACGACATATATCTGCAAAATTCGGATTATGGAGTATTTCGTTAAATTCTAATGACACTGACAAACAAACCGCAGTCGCCATCTTTTTATTTCACTAGCATTTTCTTCGGTCGTTGACGTTTCGCGAAAATATTGTTTTTGACACTTTTTTATGATAAAAGAGTATGTGTTTTTTCTTTTAACCTGAAATTGGCCGATCGCGAGACAAATTTGGCAATTTTTTTTATTAATTTGTTTTACGGCTCTGGATACAAGTTCTTTTTAGCCCAACTTAGTTTTACAAAAAAATAAAAATTATTTGTATAAAAACTTTTACACTTTTTATTTACTATATTTATTAAACACAATATATTTTTGTTACTAATTCATTACTAATGTATGTATAATGGTCCGCAGTGTGCCCTCCTTCATCCCGCTGTTCCTGTTCGAGCAGTTCCGCCGGTACTCCAACTGCTTCTTCTTGCTGATCGCGCTGCTGCAACAGATCCCGGACGTGTCTCCCACCGGCCGCTGGACCACCCTCACCCCTCTTATACTCATACTCAGCGTCAGCGCACTCAAGGAAATTGTGGAGGACTTCGTGAGTATACCTACATTCATTGACGCTTGGGGAAAAGGTGATTGTCAGTATATAAAAACATCTGTTTAATCATATTTACTGAACAAAGCCTATTACTCACTAAACGATTACTTGAATGACGAGCGTGCATAGTTGTTCATACACGGGATTTTTATATTTTGTTAGACATAGACACCTATATAAATATACATTGTAAATAAACTGGATTAAAAAAAAGTATTCAATTGGATTTCTTGCCAGTTCTTCTCAATTGGATCTATATACTGAACTGGACGGTACGGAAAAACTTATGATATAAAAAAATTACGTTCATGAGCGGCTAAAATGTCCTACATGAATAAATGATTTTGAATAAATTTATGTGAATTGATGACCCCATTGCTAGCAATGTAGGGTACATTAGGATTAGGTCGACCTCCACGCGGTTCCCATGGGAACCATCCTGATAAATTCCTGGTGAATCTGTCACGATGTGCTGACTGACCTGACCTCATGCTCATCCTATCATCCTCCACTGGTGCCCCGCCAGCGTAAACCGTTAGCGCACGCGGGAGCAACATTCCATTATCATCCACTAAAAAAAACCAAATAGCCTTTTAACACGTGAGATCTTAGCAATATTATAAACGTGGAAGTTTGTGAGTACGATCGTAAGAATGGAGATTTGGTACTCTTTCACGCAAAAACTACGGAATGGATTTTAATAGAAGAATAGAATAGAATAGAATAGAATAGAATAGAAAATCATTTATTCAAATAAACTTACATTGAAGCACTTTTGAATAGTCATAGTCATGAACGCGAGCGAAGCCGCGGCTTCGCTCGCGTTCATTTATCCCCTTAGGGGTGAAATTTATCAAAATCCTTTCTTAGGAGAGGCCTACGTCATAGTAGATTTATGCACGCAAAGTCTCAGCGGTTTAAAATTGACAAACTTTCATCCCCTATTTTATCCTCTTGGGGGAAGAATTAATCAAAATCCTTTCTTAGCGGATGCCTACGTCATAACATCTACCTGCACGCCAAATTTCAGCCCGATCCGTCCAGTGGCTGTGCGTTGATAGATCACTAGGTCAGTCAGTCACCTTTGAGTTATATGTATATATTTAGATAGAAAAATCAGAATAACACAAATTTCATGTGGTTGAAACTGTGGGCACGGGAAGAAACAAAAAATATAATAATCTGTACGTAGGGTAGTAATGTAAAAGATTTTTTTTATTAGAAACGTCACCGAGCAGACGATGAGACGAACAGACGGAAAGTGGAGGTGCTGCGGGAGCAACGCTGGGAGATGATCCGGTGGGAGCGGCTGCAGGTCGGCGACATATGCAAGGTGGTCAACAACCAGTTCTTCCCGGCTGACCTCGTGCTGCTCGCTTCCAGGTTACCTTCTAATCACTACTACAAAACGATCATGATGACATATAATGTCCCTGGATAATACACAAAGCGCCATCTAGTCCCAAGCTAAGCTAAGCATTATATTATGTAATATACTGACGACCTCGGTGGTCTAGCGGTCTAGCACCGCTTTACGTCCGATGGTCGCGGGTTCGATTCCTCGCACGGCACAAACTTTTGTATTTACGAGTATGATTGTTTGTGTCGGTCTGGGTGTTTTATATGTATAATATGTATGTATTTACGAAAAAAAAATTATCTATGTATTTATCAGTTATCTAGTACCCATAACACAAGCTTTAGTTAGCTTAACTTGAGTCTATATAGCGCTGTGTGAATTGTTCTGAGATTATTATTATTATCCAAATATTCTCATCTCCCCTCTTAAGGAGAGGAGATGGCAACATACCCCCGGTAGAAGCTTATTATTATTATTATTATTATTATACATAGAAAACACTCAGATCGGTACAAACAATCGTGAATACAAATGTGTCTAGGAATCGAGCCCGCGACTATAGGAAGTAAAACGGTGTGCTAATCTGCTAGACCAGCGAAACTCTCAGTTTGACAATGTCTCAGACTACCCCATCCGGAATAACAGCCGTGAGGGTATGGTGTATGCTATAGGGAGTGTTTTGGCGTATCGTATAATATTTATAACTAGTTACTCGCTCCGGCTGCACCCAGATGTACGTGTATTATACATATAAACCTTCCTCCTGAATCACTCTATCTATTAAAAAAAACCGCTTCAAAATCCGTTGCGTAGTTATAAAGATTTAAGCATACATAGGGACGGGCAGACAGCGACAGCGACTTTGTTTTATACTATATAATGATATATATATTACACATCATTTCCTCTTAAACATTTGTTTTGCTAATCATATGTTTATTTCAATACATTAATTATTAGTTGAGGGTCTATTTTATATACATAACAATTATTATCGACCCCACAAGGATATGTTTTTTTATGTGTAAATACTTGATGCCTCTAGCAGTAACAGTGATCTTACAGTTTATATATAACATTTATGTTTTTTTCCACCTACAGCGCACCGCAGGGCATATCGTTCATCGAGACGTCGAATCTGGACGGAGAGACAAACCTGAAGATCAGGCAGGCGCAGCCGGAGACCAGCCGCCTGGACTCCGCCACCGCCCTCGCCGACTACCACGCCACGCTGCAGTGCGAACCGCCCAACAGGCACCTCTACGAGTACAATGGGAAGCTCACGCCCTCCAACACCAAGTATGTACCCCTCTACGAGTACAACGGGGAACTGACGCCCTCCAACACCAAGTATGTACCCCTCTACGAGTACAACGGGGAACTGACGCTCTCCAACACCAAGTATGTACCCCTCTACGAGTACAACGGGGAACTGACGCCCTCCAACACCAAGTATGTACCCCTCTACGAGTACAACGGGGAACTGACGCTCTCCAACACCAAGTATGTACCCCTCTACGAGTACAACGGGGAACTGACGCCCTCCAACACCAAGTATGTACCCCTCTACGAGTACAACGGGGAACTGACGCCCTCCAACACCAAGTATGTACCCCTCTACGAGTACAACGGGGAACTGACGCTCTCCAACACCAAGTATGTAACCCACTACGAGAACAACGGGGAACTGACGCCCTCCAACACCAAGTATGTAACCCTCTACGAGTACAACGGGGAACTGACGCCCTCCAACACCAAGTATGTACCCCTCTACGAGTACAACGGGGAACTGACGCCCTCCAACACCAAGTATGTACCCCTCTACGAGTACAACGGGGAACTGACGCTCTCCAACACCAAGTATGTACCCCTCTACGAGTACAACGGGGAACTGACGCCCTCCAACACCAAGTATGTACCCCTCTACGAGTACAACGGGGAACTGACGCCCTCCAACACCAAGTATGTACCCCTCTACGAGTACAACGGGGAACTGACGCGCTCAAACACCAACTATGAACCCCTCTACGAGTACAACGGGGAACTGACGCCCTCCAACACCAAGTATGTATCCCTCTACGAGTACAACGGGGAACTGACGCCCTCCAACACCAAGTATGTACCCCTCTACGAGTACAATGGGGAACTGACGCCCTCCAACACCAGTATGTACCGCTCTACGAGTACAACGGTAAACTGACGCCCTCCAACACCAAGTATGTACCCCTCTACGAGTACAACGGGGAACTGACGCCCTCCAACACCAAGTATGTACCCCTCTACGAGTACAACGGGGAATTGACGCCCTCCAACACCAAGTATGTACCCCTCTACGAGTACAACGGGGAACTGACGCCTCCAACACCAAGTATGTACCTCTCTACGAGTAGAACGGGGAACTGACGCCCTCCAACACCAGTACGTACCTCTCTACGAGTACAACGGGGATCTGACGCCCTCCAACACCAAGTATGTACCCCTCTACGAGTACAACGGGGAACTGACGCTCTCCAACACCAAGTATGTACCCCTCTACGAGTACAACGGGGATCTGACGCCCTCTAACACCAAGTATGTAACCCTCTACGAGTACAACGGGGATCTGACGCCCTCTAACACCAAGTATGTACCCCTCTACGAGTACAACGGGGAACTGACGCCCTCCAACACCAAGTATGTACCCCTCTACGAGTACAACGGGAAACTGACGTCCTCCAACACCAAGTATGTACCCCTCTACGAGTACAACGGGGAACTGACGCCTCCAACACCAAGTATGTACCTCTCTACGAGTAGAACGGGAGGCATATATTGTGGTCACGAACCCGCGACAATAGAGATCAAGGCGATGTGCTAAACCTTCGAAGCCGTTATTTATACTGTTTGAGCTAATTGTAAATAGTTGATACGATATTGAAACCTTCAAGAAAAGAGCTTATTCCTTTTTAAAAGGCCGACAACGTACTTGCAATTCCCCTGGTGTTGCGGGTGCTCATGGGCGGCGGTAATCACTTACCATCAGGTGAGCTGCATGCTCGTTTGTCCCCCGTGTTATAAAAAAAAGTTCAGAAAAGTGAACTAGATGTTGCTGTGTCATTAATGATTAATTTCTAATATAGATGTACAGTCTCCCTACAGTCAGGATCAGATACAGAGACAACATTTTCGTTTTACGAGCAAGTCCTTTAACCAAGTACCACATGATATTGACCTGTTTTGTTCCAGCATTTGACGGTTACATATGAGTTTCCTAACTGAGGCAGTTAGGAAACTCATATGTAACCAATTCTTAGCTTCAAATTTGAAGGTACATAGCCATACTTTATTTGTATGTTCTGTGGGTACATCACTTGGTATGTTGGTCTGTTTACTTGTACTGTATAATAATATAATATAATAATATAATAATCTCAGTACAATTCACACAGAGCCATCTAGACCCAAGTTAAGGTAGCTAGAGCTTGTGTTATGGGTACTAGATAACTGATACATATACATAGAATTTTTTTTTTGTAAATACATACATATTATACATAGAAAACACCCAGCCCGATACAAACAATCATACTCATGTATACAAATGTTTGTGCCGTACGAGGAATCGAACCCGCGACCATCGGTCGTAAAGCGGTGTGCTTGACCGCTAAACCACCGAGGTCGTCACTGTATAACTACAACTAAAACACCGTCACGTGATTACTTTGATTTGTTAAAATTGGATTATGAAAAATTTAATCTAGTAATACTATACCGTTAATCTTCCTAAAATAAATAAATAAATGTGTGGTGTGCAGGTCCATCCCGCTGGGTCTGGAGCAGATGTTGCTGCGCGGCGCGATGCTGCGGAACACCGCGTGGGTGCACGCAGTCGTCGTCTACACCGGACACGAGACCAAGCTCATGAAGAACTCCACCAAGGGTACGTACCACCCTATACGCACTCTCACGATGTTATTTCCGATGGTCGCGGGTTCGATTCCTAGGTCATGTTCAGGTTGCGAACACTGATTAGAATTGTTTTTTGCAATAGCATATGATAGTCGTCACTCTATTCTCCCAAATTTGAATTTAAATGAATCTGTATTATTGTAAATACGTGCAACTTTTATTTAAAAAAATATACGAGCTGAGTTCCTTGTCAGTTCTTCTCATCTCGTAATCATTCCGAACTGACGGTAGATTTAACATATCATAAGAGTCTGTAATAGACCTACATGAATAAATATATTTTGATTTTTTTTTTTAATTTATACAAAGTCTTGGTTCCTCTAGCCAAACAGATGCGGATCTTGTCGGCCGTAAACAGTAAACATACTTATGACCTACACCAGGAGTGGACCTACCAAAAGGCTTCTTACGCTGGAGCCCAGGGCCCCGTAGATAAAAAAGGCCTCTAGCCCCCGTTAGAATAGTATAGAAAATTGAAAACAATAGTCAATAGTTTAAAAAAAAACATTAAAATACCTATCATAAGGTTGGCAACACTGAGATCAATCAATCGATGCATGTGCGCATCTATCGAACGGAACAGGGGAATTCCCCGTCGCTTGTTTTTGGTCGGTGTATTTTTTTAGTGAAGTAATATAATTAGGGAGCCCTGGTCTAAAACTACATAGGGGCCTATGTAGTTTTAGCCCAGGGCCCAACAAATTCACGATCCACCTCTGACCCACACGATGTAAATGGTGGCAGTCGAGGTGCAAAGAAGTACTATATCGTTTTATCGGCACCTCTGAAACGATCATCATGTGGGCCGTAACAGCTAAGCTAGCTTATGGTCCACACGACGGAAGAAACGTTCGTCATGTGGGCCGTAATAGCTAAGTTAGCCCACATGATGGAACGTCTGCCTACACGGCGGAGATTGTTAGACTTTTCGAAACTGTGGAGTCATTTCTAATCTTTGTGACATTCGAGTTACATAAAAGTAATATGTTGTATTATCGGCAGCACCTCTGAAGCGGTCATCCATCGACCGACAGACAAACACACACATCCTGATGCTGTTCCTCATCCTGCTGGCGCTGTCGCTGCTCAGCGCCGCCTTCAACGAGCTCTGGATACGGTCGCACAACGACTGGTACATCGGTTTGGAAGGTACGTCCAAATATATAGAATCTTTATATAGTATAAAACAGACGGCCTCGGTGGTATAGCGGTTAAACACGCCTCACTTCCGATGGTCGCGGGTTCGATTCCTCGCACGGCACAACATTTGTATTCATGAATGTGTTTGTTTGTGTCGGTCTGGTCTCTATATATAATATGTATGTATTTACGAAAAAATACATATCTATGTATTTGTATCACTTATCTAGTATCCATAACACAAGCTTTAGCTAGCTTAACTCTAGACCCAGAGGTCGCCATGTAAATTGTCCTGAAAATTCCTTCAATATTACAAACGGACACTTCAGTTTTATTTATATGTATAGATACAAATAAAGTATAAAATGTTAGTACATTTGAGACGGCACGATGGATTTATGAAAGTAATTATTGAGGGGAAGATAGAAGAAAAGAGGGGGAGAGGAAGACCAAGGCACAGCTGCATCAAGCAAATTAAAGGTTAAATACTAGTCGTATCAAGGTTTAAAGAGTATGATGGTAGATCGTAGAAAAAGAGATGGATGGACTGTGTGAAAGATGATATGGTAAGAAAGGAAGTAAATAACGAGATGACTGCGAACAGGGATGAATGGAAGCGAAAAACATTACGACGACCAGAAATAAATGGGATAAGGAAGAAGCAGATGATGATGATGATGGTAGATCGTAGAAAGTGGCAAGAGCTCCACCAACAAGCGTCGCTCTTAAATTATGAACGATTTTTTTTACAGAAGCGCAGAAGGCACACTTCGGATTCAACTTTCTAACGTTCCTGATATTGTACAACAACCTGATACCGATATCTCTGCAAGTCACCGCCGAAATCGTGAGGTTTTTCCAAGTGAGTACTGTTTTTTAAATGTTTTTAAAAATTCACCAACAATTATTATCTGTGCTGTACTGATGGTTGACTGGTAGAAAATACCGCATGGTGTTAAGTCCGCCAAATGTACTGTATGCATCAAAGATATATAAATTAACTAGTAGACAACTAGTAACCACGCGTTGCTGTGGCTAAGGTTCTTGAATAAAGTATTGCGACTATAAATTGAGATGTAAGCTATCCTATCTTTCAAGTTGGATCCAATTGCACACAATGTGGAAATCAAATTTGCAATCGTTTCAGTAGTTTAGGAGTCCATTGCGGACACGTAATTTTGATATATAAAGATAAATAAAAATTAGCTCAGAAAACAAAAAATTGTACCCAAAAACTGTATGCTGTCTATAATATTACCTTTTCCCACTTTACACGGAACCAATAGTAAAGTATTCAATTTTAATTTTATTTAAATAAACTTAATATTTTTCAATATTAATAATATTTTTTTAATTTTACCATTCGGAACGCAGTCATCACAAGGAGACTGAGCAAGAAACTTGCGTGTTGCTCCTTTAAATATATGTTGTTTTAAATAAATACATACATACACTTTATTAATTAGGAGGCATGGAACCCCCTTCACACTCATTCTCTGTGCAATCACATAATATTGTAAGCACTATACATTTTTAGTTTTTCCACAGAAACGCTATTATCATTTACAAACTCTCAAATTGTAAATAAGGTTAACATTGTTTTAATAATGTGATGTTTGAGTCTTCTTTCTTTGGCAGTTGTAAAACCTTAAGCAATATATTTTCAGGCAAAATTCATTGCAATGGACAGTGAGATGTACCATGAAGAGACCGACACGCCGGCGATGGCGCGCACCTCCAACCTGAACGAGGAGTTGGGCATGGTGAAGTACATCTTCAGCGACAAGACCGGCACGCTCACCTGCAACGTCATGAAGTTCCACAAGTGTTCCATTGGGGAGGTGAGAGCAATATTTATGATATTACTAACTGACTGGTAAAGTTTGTTTTGCCATATAAAATGAAGTTTGTTTTGTCATATAAAATAATATAGCTATTAAAATAGGGGTTGATGGTATGTTAGAATTCACATCATTATTGTAGAAAAAATCCGATATTTTAAAAATATATTAAAAGAAGGTAGTTTGTTTTTAGTACTAATGAAGTACCCAATGTAAGGATTATTACGAATATTGTAAATAGCGCCATCTAGTATTTATAGAACAACCTACTACACTGACTTTGGTCTATAAATACGGAGGTCGGTAGTTGAATAATCCTCTTTCGTTGCGTGAGCCGCGACATTCAGTCGACGAGCGCAGAGCGTGCTGGTTGTGTTTTGTATATTAAAGTGAATTGTATTAGCAATGGGTTTATCCCGGTCTTAGTTGGGCCTGGGGGGAAGCTGCAAGTAGTGAAGGTGAGTGTTAATGCATTCTAAAAGAGCCTTTTAAACCTACACCCGTGTCACAAGTCACGGGCGCTACTTGGGGTTTCCCTTGCGGTAGCCGGCTTCAAAGCCTAAGTCATCAACTTATACAAGTGCTTCTTACAGGTAGAGGATAGAAATTCAGGGTTGTATGTCTCATTTAATCAAATAAAAATGAAATAACTAAATATTTAAAAAATAAAAAAGTTCTTTTTCGCTTCGGGATATAAAATTTGAAAAATATAGACAACCTATTCTCAGACCTACCGAGAATATATAATTTCATCAAAATCAGTTAAGCCCTTTCAGAGAAGTGTGAGAAACTAACATTGTGTTACGAGAATTTTATGTATTGAATATCAAAAGCAAAGTGTCAAAAGTCAACCATTGTTGCTTCCTTTAAAAAAAACCATTGTTGCTTCTATCCATACAAATAAATATAATTTTCTGTCTGTAATTTCAAATTACCAGCTTTTCACTATATGATCCTTGCATCAAAAAGGTAATTTTGAATTTTTTTTTGTCTGTCTGTCTGTTTGGTTTTATTAATCTCTGAAATGGCTTTACCGGTTTATGACTACGACGCACTCGTACAATGTGACACAGACAACTCTGTATGAAAATGATGGAATAAGCCATAAAAGTATTAATTATTTAATTTATTCACTCATGTAATATAATTACCGCTTTCTGTATTCACCCAATACTTAGCTGGTAGAGAATGCTATATGGCATTAAGCTCACCAATTGTACATTATTTTAAATAGTGTAATAAAGTAAATAATAATATACTGTTGTAACACCGAAATGTATACGTATTACGCATGTATAGTAAGTACCTACGCCGTGAGACTCGTCTAAATTGACATCCAAAGGCCCTATTTACATTCAGCCCGAGTGAGCAGCGCGAGAGTGGAAACATTTCCCATATTATTGTCGCTGCCACTCGCGCTGCCCGGCGCTCCCTCGATTGTCGGTTTTTGTGCGCGAGTCAGTTGTCGCCCGGCAATATTTCCGGCAGCGCGAGTGGCAGGGGAAGCGGCTGAATGTAAACGTAGCATAAACATACGGCGCATGCGCGTCGACCGACCAATAGGAGCGCGCCTCTCGCGCTTCCAGAAAGTTCGCGACCAACGGACGATACAGTAGTAAAGCGATGAGTGTTCCAGTGACATCATTATAATGTTGTTTCTCGTTAAGTTTTATTGTAATATAAACAATTTCGTAATAAATAACGTGTTCTCCCGTTACACTGTTTTAAATTTGATGCGGTCATTTTATATTTGTATAATTAGTAAAAGTTACGGGATATTATCACGTTTTATATTTATTTACTGAGTTCCCGATATATATTGCTTCTCAATACATTTATGAAAATATCATCTATGCCAGAATGAATATAGACAGTTTCAAAAGAGTTAGTGATTGCACTAACAAAAGCTTACGTAACAATAACAAACTGATTTTACCTAAATGTCTTTTGGCTAAAGTTAGTAATTCGTTTTATGGCAATTGCGTAAGGTTTTACAATAAAATACCAGAGTCTGTTATGAATCTGCCAGAAAAAATATTTAAATGTCAAATAAAACAGTTCCTTTGCAAAAAAGCTTACTATAAAATTGAAGAATTCGTTAACGATAATAATGTTTTTATAGAAAAACTTTAAATCTATAGCACTGACAATATTATCTGATTACATTAATAATGAGTGCGTAGCGACTTCTATGTTGATTATCGCATGCCTCTTACTTGTTATACTGTAATTATTATATAAAAAAACATCTATTGAAAAGAGCAACACACAAGTTTCTTGCTTATTCTTCTTGTGATGAATCTGCATTCCGAATGAGTGGTAGAATCAAAATATGACTATTCAAAAGTGCTTGTAATGAGTTTATTTGAATAAAAATTATTTCTATTTCTATTTCTATATTTCGGTCCAGTTTACCCGTGGCAGTTGAAACTGCCGAAATATCGGGACCTCGATAAATAAATATGAAACGTGGTAAGATCCCGTAATTTTTACTAATTATACGTATAAATAATAATAATTTTGGTTTAGATAATTTACAATCGTCCCGGACCGAATGAGAAGTTGGAAGATACGTTACTGTACCAGAATCTCAACAAGAACCACCCGACGGCGCCCATCATCGAGGAGTTCCTCATCATGCTAGCCATCTGCCACACCGTCATCCCGGAGCAGCGGAACGGGAAAATTGAGTACCAGGCTGCATCACCAGGTAATTGCAGTATCAGATTTAAATTCAAAATATCTTTATTCATGTAGATCTATTACAGACGATTAAGATATGTCAAATCATAATAAGAGATTATGATATGTCAAATCTACGGTCATTTCGGAATGATTTCGAAATGAGAAGAACTGACAAGAATCTCAGCGTGTGTTCTTTTCAAATAAATATTGTAGTGTTTACAATAATACAGATTCATTTAAATTCAAATTCTGGAGAATAGTGACAACCAGCATATGTTAATGTAAAAACAAAAAATCTAATCGCTGTTCTTAACCTGAACAGACCAGTCCCCACAAGTAGCACCCGTTCATGAGTATGACGGATGAGACAGCCATCATTGTTTTTGTTTACTGTTTTTGAATAGTGGTGTGGCACTATTGAAAATGAATGTGAATAACCGATTTTTATAGGTTACTCAGAAACGATATGCGAGTGCTTATTTTAAACGCATTAACACATTATTAAGTGTAGCCGTTAATAAATAAATAAACTATAGTTGTATGAACAAAGATTCTTTAAAATTGATACATTCACTAAAGCAATGACTTTTTTTTTTATAAAATAAAGGACCTTTATCATCTTTCATAAAATATACATCTATTTAATAGAAAAAAAATGTTTGTGTGTAGTATAATCTCGTAAGTAATGCCCCGAGTGATAATTAGTATATTGAAGTGTTGGTAATGGTGTCGATAATGTGTGTCACAGACGAGCGCGCGCTGGTGCTGGGTGCGGCCGCGTTCGGGTTCGAGTTCGAGTCCCGCGGCGCCGGCTGCGTCAGCGTGCGCGCGCGCGGCCGCCGCCTCCAGTACCGCGTGCTGCACGTGCTCGACTTCACCTCCGCGCGGAAGCGCATGTCCGTGCTCGTGCGCACGCCCACAGGTACACACCGCACACCACACAACACACACACACTCGCAGCGCATGTCCGTGCTCGTGCGCACGCCCACAGGTACACACCGCACACCGCACACCACACACACACACCACACCACACACACTCGCAGCGCATGTCCGTGCTCGTGCGCACGCCCACAGGTACACACCGCACACCGCACACCGCACACCACACACACACACCACACACACACACCACACACCACACACCACACACCACACACCACACACCGCACACCACACACAGCTCGCTCAATCACTCCATGGCGATTAAATTTCAAAAGACTGATGCCTCTCCCGCACTAATGGACATCATTCCTGCTCGCCATTTAGTATTTTATTTGAATTTAAATTTCAAAGGATACAAAAAATAAACGTTTTGTCGTAATATGCAAAATAAAGAAGTGGATTGTTTATATTGTATCAAATTGGTTTGATTACAATCTAGAGATTACAAAGTTTTAGCCCAATCTTAATACTACGAAACGCTAATTAAAGTAAAATTAAATATTTACATGCGGTCGCCACGTCGGCGGCTGCATCGTCCCCGCCCCGATCGCTTTCGCTTATGATGCCTTCGTCCCGTGCAGGCGAGCTGAAGCTGTACTGCAAGGGCGCGGACTCCGTGATCTACCCGCGGCTGGCGGGCGGGCGGGCGGCCCCCCGCGCGGACGCCACCCTCGCGCACCTCGAGCTGTTCGCGGCCGACGGGCTGCGCACGCTGGTGCTGGCGGTGGCGGACGTCTCCGAACAGTTCTACCAGGTGAGGGTACTATACGGACGCCACCCTCGCGCACCTCGAGCTGTTCGCGGCCGACGGGCTGCGCACGCTGGTGCTGGCGGTGGCGGACGTCTCCGAACAGTTCTACCAGGTGAGGGTACTATACGGACGCCACCCTCGCGCACCTCGAGCTGTTCTGGTGCTTGTATGAATTATTAAACGGTTGAAGTGTTATAAAATGATAATGCCATAAATCGATGTTGACGGGACGTGTATATGAATAAGAATGAAAAATAATATTTACATAGATTATAAATTACGAAGCGCCTAAAATATCTTCTTAGCAATAATTATAAGTATTGCATATTGTTGCTAATAGAGCCGTTTCAGGCTTAAACAATGCAGTTCAGCTGCATCTCGAGCTGTGAGGGTACTTGATCATAAACTAAAACCTGCAAGATCTGTTTAAATGTAAGAATATTTTGGCACATTTTTAAATCAAGGTAGAAAGGTACAACTAACGTATAACTTGACGTTAAAAGTTATGAATGTTTGTTACTAGGATTGGTCGAATACCTACCACAAGGCGAGCATAGCGATACAGGACCGCGAGCAGAAGTTAGAGGAGGCGGCCATGCTCATAGAGAACAACCTGCGACTGCTCGGCGCCACCGCCATCGAGGACAAGCTTCAGGTAAAACCAGTAATATTACAGCATCGACAGTCACCGTCCCATAAATTCCTCCTGGTTCAAATTGCTATCAAATTATAGTTAAACCTATATATTTAACATAAAAAATAGTCCAAAGTTATTTATATATTCTGCGTTATTATAGGTTTCTCGTCTATATGTATGGTATTGTGAATGTTGTTTTTTTTTTGTTATATTATGTTCGATATGATATGTAATTAGGTATTTACTCTATAGTCACATGTCAGTGCACACATTTTGCAGTGCTCATTTATTACAAATACGCGCGAAAATACGCGTAATCGCACGCACATTCTTTCACGTCCTCTGTCTATATTTACATGAACACTCTTTCCCACGGGAATGCCGATTCCACGGGAAAGAGCGTACATGTAATCTTAATATCCCAGGACGGCGTTCCGGAGACGATATCAGCCCTGCTGAAGGCGAACATGTACGTGTGGGTACTCACGGGCGACAAGCAGGAGACAGCCATTAACATCGCGCACTCAGCGCACCTCATACACCCCGCCATGCCGCTAGTGGTGCTCAACAAGGACAGCCTCGACGTATGTACATTCACCTTTAGTACAATAAACAAATTTCCATCAGCCGGCCACCAAAATAAAGTGCCAAAGACTATGTATCTTTTCCTTTGTAAAAAAGCTCATTATAAAATTGAAGAATAATGTAAATATGGGACACAGTCACCTAGATACATCAAAATAATAATTGCATTTAATAATGTCTAGTAAGACAAATTCAATACTAATAATAATAATAATAATAATAACCTCAGGACAATTCACACAGCGTCATCTAGACCCAAGTTAAGCTAGCTAAAGCTTGTGTTATGCGTACTAGACAACTGATACAAATACATAGATATTTTTTTTTTTTTTCGTAAATACATACATATTATACATAGAAAACACCCAGACCGATACAAACAATCATACTCATGAATACAAATGTTTGTGCCGTGCGAGGAATCGAACCCGCGACCATCGGTAGTAAGTCAGTGTGCTAAACCGCTAGACCACCGAGGCCGTCAATTCAATATTGTGTACTAAGCACTGCTGTGTGTAAACTGTGTCACCCCACCTTATATTTTCCTATTGTTATTTAGTATATAAGATCATTATTTCTATGTTAATATTGTCAGTTTATTATCATCTGTAATATACATCGTCTCGACCAACAACATCGTACTATTCACCTGCAACAGTAAACAATAAATAAAATACTTAAAATTCAATGCGCTGAATATTCTTTTCTTTCTGATCGCACTAAGAATGAGTGGATAGCATACCATCATATCGCATACCTCTTGTTGTACTGTAATTATTTATTTTAAATAACATCTATTTAAAACAGCAACATGCAAGTTTCTTGCTCACTCGTCTTGTGATGAGACTGCGTTCCGAATGAGTGGTAGAATCAAAGTATACCTATTCAAAATTGCACACATTTAGTTTAATTTAATAACTTCCGTGTTGCTCTTTTAAATAAAAATAAATCAATAATTTTGTAATCATGTACAAGCTCATTTCCAAGGAATAAAAGCCGAGATCCTTCTCAATTCTTCTTAACTCCAAAGCACTCGGAACTGACGGTAGATTTGACATATCATAAGAATCTGTAATAGAGCTACATGAATAAATATATTCTGATTTGATAAAGATGATTTCTATTTCTGTTTCAATGCAGGGCACTCGCGAAACCATATCTCAGCAATCGGCGGAGTTCGGTGAGAACTTGCGGAAACAGAACGAGGTGGCGCTGATCATCGACGGCAAGACCCTCAAGTACGCGATGGGCTGCGACCTCAAGAAGGATTTCCTCGATCTGTGTATATCCTGCAAGGTTGTCATCTGTTGCCGAGTATCGCCCATACAGAAGGCCGAGGTTCGTTTATCCGTTAAAAAAAAAGTCATTGTAGGACTATTATTTTTTATTTTATGTAGGGGTTGTTCCTACACTTGTTGATAATAATAACTAAAATGATGATGATGATGATGATTGATAATGATAACTAAAATGGTGATGATGGTGATGATGATTCATAATGATAACTAAAATGATGGATTATAAATAAAAGATACGTACCGTAGTGAGCTCTTGATGTTATACACTGATTTATTGTATAGTAAAATGATATATGCTACGTAAATGATAATTTATAAGTATATTATTATTATGGTACGGTGTTCCTATGTGTATGGTGTGTAATTTATTTATATATTTATTTAAATCGGGCTAATCGAGCTAATGGCCCATATTATAAATATCTTACAGACTAACATACATACGAATAATATAATTATAAGAAAAGAAATATAAGTTGTCTGTGTGATCACGGCACTGAGGATGGTAATCTGCCACGGTAGCGCCGATACACCACACCCTTCGGCCAGTAGTCCTCCTTAATGAATGTGGTCAGCATGTTGGTGGGAACTCGGACCACAAACGTCTTGAAACTCGCGTTATGACTCGATTCTAGCTGCGTCACCCTCGAATAGAATAGAAAATCATTTATTCAAATAATAAGTTTATTTGAATAAATGATTTTCTAAATAAAGTCATCATTAAGTGTGTGAATACAAACCACCAATTAGCACTAATTCAATTAAATACTCAAATAGAAAAAATATTGAATATATAACCAACTGGTTAAACAATTAATAAGAGGAAATCAGTGAGTGATTAGAGCAGACCAGTCCCTACAAGCAGCACCCGTTCACGAGTATGACGGATGAGCCAGCCATCACTGCGCTCGACAATATTTTAGACCCCAATGACCCGGCCCACCACGCCGCCACATGTCTGGACATTTTAGTGAGCATGACTACTCAAAACACTAGACCACGTCAGGTTACTCCTGGTCTGTATGTACTCGACTGTGTCCTGCTCCTTGGTGGTGTTATACAGATAGGTAAATTTATGTTAAAGACACATACACATAAGGCACTGTAATATTAACAACAAAAAGAAAAAAGTAAATACATTGATCAATGAATAAGCTACAAAAAAAAACGTAACGTTGTGTGTGTATAGCTCATACGCAAAAATGCAGCACATCAGTGTATTGTTTGCAGCATACAGTATTTCAATTTAAAAAAATACCCACAAACTTCGTACGACAGACGAACTTCTTAGCTTTCCATGGATTCACCATGCGCTTTCCCTCTCTCGAGTTTCTCTCTCTACACCACTCTCTACACCCTCTCTAGCACACGATGGATCCGTCGTGTGGTAAAGAGGAAAACTCCGAGCAGTTTCCGGCACTTGTGACCCGAGTATAGGTTTAATGCGCTTTGCTGCCCTACGACAACATTTACCTTCACTACTTGTGCTTCTCACACTGTCCAGATATATCTCATAGGAGCTTTAGAATAGGATAGAAAATCATTTATTCAAATAAACTTACATTGAAGCACTTTAGAATAGTCATAACATTTTTTTTTAATCTACCGCTCATTCGGAATGCTGTCTCATCACAAGAAGTGACTTCTCCCATGATTGGAAAATATGTGTTATCAGCGCTACACCTGCGTCAGTGGTAGACTTGCCGGCAGTGAAACCATATTGCTGACTGTGAAGCAGTCGGTTATCCCTGAAGTGTTGTAACATTTGATTTAACATTATCTTTTAGTGCAGCTTGCTAGTGCAGCTTGTTAGTGCAGCTTCAGACATATGTTCTCCTATAGGACTTCTGCAGTTCTAAACAAAGATCTTTTAGAAGATTGCTACATGGTTAAATATGAAAAAACGACGTATAATTTTCTCTTATTTTTGAAGATTTCAATAAGAAATAGACATTTTCTGATACATTAAATGTCTTATGTTTGAATAGTTTATACTGTTGATTATCAAATTTGTTGAGTCCTATCAGTTAAGTTATATTTATTTATTATAATGTAAGGTGATTATATAGAACATACGCGGCGAAGTATAATATTTATGTAGTAGTATGTTTAAATTTATTAGATACTGGCTTTTGCCCGCGGTTTCGCTCGCGTTAATTTATCCCCTTAGGGGTGAAATTTATCAAAATCCTTTCTTAGCGGATGCCTACGTCAAAACATCTACTTGCATGCCAAATTTCATCCCGATCCGTCCAGTGGTTTGGGCTGTGCGTTGATAGATCACTACGTCAGTCACCTTATATATATATACTAGCTGTCCCGGCAAACGTTGTTTTGCCTTAAAATAAAAATAAAAAATTAGGGGTGGACTACCCCTAACATTTAGGGGGATGAAAACTAGATGTTGGCCGATTCTCAGACCTACTCAATACGCTCACAAAATTTCAAGAGAATCGGTCAAGCCGTTTCGGAGGAGTATGGGAACGAAAACTGTGACACGAGAATTTTATATATAAGATATATAGATTAATGCGGAATTACATATTATTTGGGCCTTTACCAGCGCCGTAGGCCACTCATCGCTAGCTGAGTACTCTACAGTCTGTTACATACATATGTAGTGGTTAATCGGGGTCGCTGGTATACCGAGGCGTTGAGGACGTACTGTACTGTCCACCACGGCGGACGGTACAGTACGTCCTCGTATGAGGCCCGGCGGTACAGTGCGGTACAGTGCGGTACAGTGCGGTACAGTGCGGTACAGTGCGGTACAGTGCGGTCGCGGCGCAGGTGGTGGAGATGGTGTCGGCGGCGACGGGCGCGGTGACGCTGGCCATCGGCGACGGAGCCAACGACGTCGCCATGATACAGCGCGCCTCCGTCGGGGTCGGCATCTCCGGCGTGGAGGGGCTGCAGGCCGTCTGCGCCTCCGACTACAGCATCGCGCAGGTACTACTGCCGGCTCCAGGGACTCTACCCTTGGAAATACTCCCAAATCGCGGGTTCGATTCCCCGCACGGCACAAACATTTGCATTCATGAGTATGATTGTTTGTATCGGTCTGGGTGTTTTCTATGTATAATATGTATGTATTTACGAAATCTATGTATTTGTATCAGTTATCTAGTACCCATAACATAAGCTTTAGCTAGCTTAACTTGAACTAGATGGCGCTGTCTAAATTATCCTGCACGTGACTTTGTTTTTTTTTACTGATGATAATGGAATAGTACATCCGCCTGCGCTAACGGTTTGCGCTGGCGGGGCACCAGTGGAGGATGATAAGATGAACACGAAGTCAGGTCAGTTAGCCCATCATGACAAATTCACAAGGAATTTATCACGATGGGGTTTCCAAGAGGAACAGCGTGGAGGTCGACCTGACTTGGTACATTGCTAACAATCCTTCCCCCCCCCCCCCCCCTTGTTTGTTTTATGCTATATAATGATAATAATCCATATTATCATTACATAGTATAAAACAAAGTCTCTTCCGTCCCTATGTATGCTTAAATCTTTAAAACCACGCAACGGATTTTGAATCGGTTTATTTTTAATAGATAGAGTGATTCAAGAGGAAGGTTTATGTATAATACATGTACACCCGGGCGAAGCCGGGGCGATTAGCTAGTTAATAAATAAATAACGAACGGGAAAATAGTACCAATCACAAACCAGAACCTACATGACGTAACGAATAAAGTATATATTACATTACCATTGCAGTTTCGTTTCTTACTGCGACTGTTATTGGTGCACGGCGCGTGGAACTACTCCCGTATCAGCAAGCTGATCCTCTACTCGTTCTACAAGAACATCTGCCTCTATGTCATCGAGCTCTGGTTCGCTATATACTCGGCGTGGTGAGTACATTCATTCATTCATTCATTCATTAACTTAAGAGCAACGCTCTTGTCGGTGAAGCTCTTGCCACTTTCTACGATCTTCCATCATACTCTTTAAGCCTTGATACGACACGTTTAATTTGTTTGATGTAGCTGTGCCTTGGTCTTCCTCTCTCCCTCTTTCCTTCTATCTTTCCCTCAATAATTAGTTTCAAAAATTCATCGCGCCATATCAAGTGCCCCAACATTTTTCCTCTTCTGCTTTCTATAGCATTCAATATCTGCCTTTATTCTTTCACCCTGTGTAATTCTTCTTCATTTCTTACTTTATCTTTCCAGCTGATTCGTTCCATTCTTCTCTAGCACCACATTTCAAAAGCTTCCACTTTGTCCTTCTCTTTTTAAGTTAATGTTCACGTTTCACATGCATACAAAGCTGTACTCCAGATATAGGTCTTAATCAATCGTTTCCGTGAGTTCTTGGATATCTTAGCACGTAAAAGGTATTTTTTGTCATTAAATACTTTCGTGTGGTGAGTACATCGGTTCTATATTATATTACTTATATAAAAATATCGACTCCCATGTAAATGTATGTATTATAATGAAATAACAACTATATAACATTAATTTAAGTTTGTCTCTAACACAATTCACTTTATATTTAAAATACAACCAGCACATCCTGTGTTCAAAGACCGAATGCCGTGGCTTACAAAAAATCCCCTCTCTCACATGGGGTGGGGTGATATACGCAACTAATTTAACGATTTTAAATTATCGGATTTTTCTCCAATATCGATGTGAACCCTAAAACTTAGTATATACATCGTTTGTTGTAAAGCGATGTGACTTAGTGGTTTTTTTTTATTTATTAGTTACCACAGACATAAGGTTCGTGTCCTAGTCGATCGTTTATTGTGGTAAGGCTGGTTTCCGTTTGCTTTGAGAGAAGTGGAGTTTTATATTTTATTTTAAACTAGCTGTACTCGCGACTTCGTCCGCGTGGAATGTAACGAAAAAGTAATTGAGATTTTTTAAAAATAAAAGTAGCGTAAGTTACCCCGTATTACATCAGCTACCAATAAATGTCGCGTCAAAATCGGTCCAGTCATTTCATGAGAACTGACAAGAAACTCAGCTTGTGTATATATATAATATTAATTTATATGGCAAAATAATGTTTGCCAGGCCAGCTGGTATGTATTATATTTTGACATGTGATTGTATGGTCTCACAGGTCCGGTCAGATCCTGTTCGAGCGTTGGACGATAGGTTTCTACAACGTGATATTCACCGCACTGCCACCCTTCGCTATTGGACTCTTCGATAAATTGTGTTCACCTGAAATTATGTTAAGGGTAAGTCACTGAAACAATACTCACGCAAACATAACATAATTATTGTTATATATTGTTAATAAATTAACAATATTTATCATTTATTTATCCATATAATTTAATAATGTTAATTTATATACCTATCGTTAAAACGTTCATATATTGTACTAGCTGTGTACGCGACTTCGTCCGCGTGGAATTTAACTTAATTTTTCTAAAATTAAAGTTACTCTTTATCACATCAGCTACCTGCCAAAAGAAGTCCCTTCAAAATCGGTCCACCCATTTCAGAGATTAGCCGGAACAAACAGACAGTCAGACAAAAATTGTAAAAAATGTTTTTTTTGGTGTATGTACCGTATTTATATTCATATGCGTGTAGTAAAAACGATTATTTCGATATTACAAACAGACACATGGCAACATAAGTGACACCCTGGTGTCTCAGATGTCCCTAGGCTACGATTACTATTCACCATGGGTATATTAAGGTTTCTTAAGAGTCGGCAACGCACGTGATACCCCTGGTGTCTCAAGCGTCCATAGGCTACGGTAACCATTCACCATCAGAACCATATGCTTATTTGCCACCAACGTAATATAAAAAAAAGGTTTTAATGATGTTGTGCGAGGTGGTGAGTATTTAATTGAATTGGTGCTATTCGGTAGTTTGTATTCATACACTTCATCTTAAAATGTAAAGTAACAATAGATTATTTAAAAGAGCAACACGAAAGTTTCTCGCTCGTTCTTCTTGTGATAACACAGCTTTCCAAAGAGCGGTAGATTAAAAAAAATGTGATGACTATTCAAAAGTGCTTCAAAGTAAGTTTATTTGAATAAACGATTTTCTATTATATTCTGTTGTTGTCGCAGCACCCGGTGCTGTACATCCCGTCGCAGCAGGGCCTGCTGTTCAACGTGCGCGTGTTCTGGGTGTGGGCGGTGAACGCTCTGCTGCACTCGGTGCTGCTGTTCTGGCTGCCCGTGCTCCTCACGCAGCACCACGCGCTGTGGCCCAGCGGACGCGACGGGGGGTACCTCGTGCTGGGGACCTTCGTCTACACGGTCAGACCTCACCTACCTAATACCGTCTACGCGCTGATTTACGAATAGAAATAATGTCTATACAAATACACTTAATATAGGTGCTCATGATATTCGTCTGTTTAACACTTCTGATCGATCGACCCGTCCAATTCAAACGGGGATCGAAATTACGGTCTGAGGTTCGAACCCTAGCGGTGCCCTAAGATTAAAGTAGTATCTGTCAGGAAGGAGTTCGGTTTCAGTTTCTTAACTCTTTCCAAGGATGTGTGTAGTGTATTGCCCGTTTGTAAACGGACATAACATTGTAATTTAAAGATTCCAGTAATAATAATAACCAGTTGGATACCATAATATCTACTGCCATTACCTGTTGTGACATGTTGTAACATGTTTTTTTTAAATGGATGATAATGAAATGGTGCACCCATCTGTGCTGACTGTAAACGCTAGCGGGGCATTAGTGAAGGATGATAAGATGATCATGAGGTTAGGTCAGTTAGGCCATCGTGGTTCACTAGGAATTTAAAATGATGGCTTCCAGTAGAAACCGCGTGGAGGCAACCTGACATGGTACATTGCTAGCAATTGTTGCGAAGCCTCAGAAAAGATATCTTTCCACATTAATTACATTACTGTAACAGAAAGACGATCACTTTCTTTCTTCTACCCATATATATATACCCTATGCAGATATATATAGATAGATAGACAAAAGACAAATTATATTTTACAATGGAGTTACTAGTCCACATTACTAACGATCCCCTGCCCCCTACCGTGTCGTAACATGTTGTAACGTGTCGTAACGTGTGGTGACGTGCCCGTGGTGCAGTACGTGGTGCTGACTGTGTGCCTGAAGGCGGGGCTGGCGACGCACTCGTGGACGTGGGTCACGCACGTCGCCATCTGGGGCTCCGTCGCCATGTGGTTCATATTCATACTCATCTACAGGTAAACTCAATACACTATACCTTATTTTAGTTGTTTATGTAATACTAGCTACTCGCCCCGGCGTCTCACGGGTGTACATATATTACATGTATAAACCTTCCTCTTGAATCACTCTATTAAAGAAAAACCGCTTCAAAATCCGTTGTGTAGTTTTAAAGATTTAAGCATACATAGGGACGGACAGACAGCGACCGCGACTTTGTTTTATACTATGTAATCATGATTGCGTTAAGTAGTATGTATGTTATTATATTTTGTAACAGCAAATGTTAATAAATGAAAAATAATGCACCCAGGGAACGTATAATATTAATACTAGATTTAAAGACAAACTTGCTGTCCCCAAGTATCGTTTGGTAAAAGTTAATTAGTCTTTTATGGAAATAGGTATATAAATTTACAATAAGATACCAAAGGATATACTGGAATTACCCTTAAATAAATTCAAAACATCTGTTAAATCTCTCTAAACGATTACTTGAATGACGATCGTGCATGGCAATAGTTGTTCATGCACAGGATTTTCATTTAATGTTAGACATAGACACCTATATAAATAAAAAGTGTAAATAAACGCGCTATTAAAAAAAAATTATATCAATTGAGTTTCTTGCCAGTTCTGCTCAATTGCATCTATATACTGAACTGTACGGTAGGAAAAAAATATAATATAAAAAATTTGACGTTCATAAGCGGCTAAAATGTCTTACATGAATAAATAATTTTTTGAATTTGAATTTGAATTAGGTATGTGACATCTGAGATACAGTATAATTCTGTACTAGTTCAAATTGCAACTACACTCGTATGTTTAAATTGTGTTTACTCTTGTGTACAACTTAATTATGTACCACAAGGAATTATCAGTAGAAGAGATGTATGATGATGTTGACAGTAACCTGTACCCGGTGGTGTTGATCGGCGCGGTGATGCGCGGCATGGACCGCATGGTGTTCAGCTCGCTGCTGTTCTGGCTCGGGCTGGTCCTCATACCCATCGCCACCCTCGTGCCGGACCTACTAGTCACTGTGTGAGTACCATTTATTGCACCTTTAAATACATAATTTTAATTAGAAATAGAAATAATCTGTATTCCAATAAACCTAATATAAACGTTTTTGATTGTCACATTTTTTTTATTCTACCACTCATTCGGAATGCAGACTCATCACAAGAAAGAGCAAGAAACTTGCGTGTTGCTCTTCTATATAAATGTTGATCGAGGTATACACACTAAATAGGAGTAGGCCGACAATCAACATTGAAACTGCTACGCAGTCAATCTCTGTGCAATCATATAATATTGTCAGCGCATTAAAATTCATTAAGTCGTCGTGAAAACGTAATAAACCTACTGACAAAATTTTCATTATTCTTACATAACTGGCATGGTACTACGAATTATTTGAATGGAATACAAATTAAATACGGTGCGGTCCGAAGTATGTGCGTGGGGAGAAACGGCAGCCGGCGCACCCGCCCTCAGTCTGCGCCCCGCCCGCACCCCACACCGCACCCCCCACACACCGCGCTGGGCTCGTACCCCCGCCACGCTCATGTTAGATTCATATTTTACACTCATACATACTATATAAAGTATTTTTAGACTTGTAGACTAGTTACTGAATGACTCTATATATTTATTTTTTCGGATTACTCTAATGCTGTTGGCCGCAGCTGGCTTTTAGGACTGCATCGGACGATAGGTGACGAGTGCAGATGGCACTCCAAACCAATGGAAAGACTTACTGAGTGGCTGAAGGTTAATTCACGTCTGACGGATACGACTATAGTCTGAGGACAGTCTAAGAGTTCGAATCTCGGCTCAGGCCATATTTTCGATACCCGTTTGAATTGGACGGGGCATCGATCGGAGGGTCGACCGGGGCCCCAGTATGGAGTGCCAAGCCGGCCGATCTGTTGATTGCACGGTAGTTGAGGTCGTTGTCTTCGTCGGCGAGGACGGTGTCGTGTGTGTGGTGTGTATATTCGAATATATAGAGTCATACTGAAACAAGTCTAAAAAACAAGCGATATAGACATCTCTCTCTATAGTATAATTGTAATGGATTAGTGCTAGTTGGAAATTTGTATTAACACTCACTCATATTAGAATAGATTAGAAAATTCATTCAAAAACAGCTAGTATATATAATAGAGTAAACGATCTGGCCACTTACTTTAATAACAGAACAAAATCTCAGAAGAAATGATTTAAGTTTTAGTCAAAACCATATCAAAATCAATTGTGTGGCTTAAAATAAGCTAATGTAGAACCAGGCAGATATTCATAGACTTTTTTTAATTTCTAAAGATTAAATGTACAACAATGCTTATTATACATAGGACCCCGCTCTAGGCGAATGTAGACTTTATTTTATACTATTAAAGATATTTTTTTAATAATTAATAATATACGTACATATGTAATTATTAGTTACTGTAAATTATTCATATTTTAGTAACAAGTATTTCTATAAGCAAAGAAGATATTTCACATAGCATTGAACCTTAGATACAGTAAACTGGTTCCGTAGTAATTGTTTTATATAGAAGTGAACACTAATAGTTATTATTTATTTTAGTTACGAAAAGCAAATGTTTGAAGAGCATCGCTCAAAAGATTTGTTCCTACACGCGCAAAATATAATGGATATGTAAAGGAAGGTTAGATGTTTTATCACTATGTAGGTATAGTACTCTCAATTTGTGAATTCGACTTTAAAGTATATATTTTAAGGTTTATATTACTTTGAAGTTAAAATCTGCCTTTACTCGTACGCTTATTCACGCGCTCCTAATCACGCGGGAAAGAAATTCTTGTGTTAAGGCAGCTAAGGTCTTATTTTATATTATTGTATTATTAAGCGTGCCTACATATCATCATTTGACACGTTCGCACGTCCTCTTATCTTCATTTCTCTAATCACAAGTAGTATTCCCGGTCTATGCAGTCTTTTGGGAGTATATCGTCAAACAGACAGCTGATCGTGACAAGGAAAACCAAATCATTAAGTAACGTGGGTGTCGCGTACAGTAAAGCAGCAACAAAACGCAACACAGAAGGAACGTTCTGATTGGAGCGCACAGCCATCCAATACGACACAACTTCAGTAGTAAGAATATTCTTCTCTCCCTTTCGCTCTCTAATTACGAAAGGTACTATGTTTTAAGACAAGGCAAAAAGATCTTGCCACCGCGATATATAAATTGTATATATTTGCCACAGCGACATCTAGTTTACATTTTGGAACTATTATATTGTGCACTTAACTATATTAGCCTAAACACTTTTAAAAATTGAAATCTATCGAGCCAACGTACTTTTTGTTCACTCAACCAAATTAATAGTAATTTACCAAATGTATTCACGATAGTAAGCATCTATTATTTATACAACCCTGTAATCTGCTGAAGCCATCACCACGTATGGTTTGTTCATTCGAGCCGCATCATAACGTACCAAAGGGTAACATGATTATGCGCTCTATAGCCATAATAATACAGTTCATAATTACCATGATAAATCTAATATAAACAACGCAAATGATCTTTTCCAGTATCCACAACTCGGCGTTCAAGACAATGACGGAGGCGGTGCGAGAGAGCGAGATAAAACAACGCGATCCAGCCGCTCTGCTCGCACACTCGCGGCCCTCGTGAGTATACCTCTCTTACATACAACTCGCACACACATACATACAAATATTATACTATTTTTTTTTTAAATAATGAAGCAATTATCTACAATTCACTTAATACAAACGTATATATATTTATATGTTTTAAAATCAAACTAAAATACATTTGAAATATCAGCCATATGTCTTTAAAGTTTTTCTGTTATATATATTATTTAAGTATTTATATATTATATCAGTTTACAATTTAAGTAAGAAAGGAATAAAAAGAGGCAAGGCAAACAAGAAATATTATTACAGTACCATATTGTCGCAAATATTATATTGCATGGCAATGAGCATAGGATTCGCATGTAATTCTCTTAAAATCAGAATATTAGAATTTTCTTAATAATAAAGTTGCACTTACAGTCAGCTCACTGCAGTCCACTGCTAGACATATAGACCCAAGGCACGATCTTCAGCCCTTCTCTGAACCGCACAAACTGAATGATATTAGCGAAAATGACGCTAATTTCGTTCGTTCGTTCCGGTCATTTTTATTCAAACGATTGATCATGTGAAATGTCATTGTGATCAATACAATTTGAACACAATTCGTAACACGTACGTGTTTACGAAGATTTTATTTTGAAATAGAAATAATCTTTATTCAAATAAACTTAGAAGCTCTTTTGAATAGTCATATTTTTTTATTCAACCACTTTTAATCATATTTATGCATATTATATAAAAGTCACAAAATATAATTTATTCACAACTATACTCGTATGAAAGGTTAAAAGATGTATTAGAGGAATCCAATTCACCAATTAATCTTATCAATTAATTATACACTAGCTGTGTACTCGGTTTTACCCGCGTAAATTTCATTAAAAAATATAGCCTATGTGTTATTCTGATGGATAAGCTATAATACTGTAAAGTTTCATCAAAATCAGTAGTTTACAGAATGGCTTTTGAGTATCAAATGATGACGGATTAAGATATCATCATTGCCTTGCCTTTATCCCATTATTTGGGGTCGGCGCAGTATGTCATTCTCTTCCACTGCTCTCTATCGGTCGTCATATCTAAACATACTCTTCTTTTATTCATATCATCTTTCACACAATCCATCCATCTTTTCTTAGGGCGTCCCCTCCCTTTACATCCATCCACATTCATATTATACACTTTCCATAAGACATGGTCCTCATTCCTCCGCATAACATGCCCATACCAGCTCAATCTGTTCCCTCGCAACTTTTCTATAACCGGCGCAACTTTCAAACTTCCTCGTATATACACATTCCTTATTCTGTCATTCCTGGTAACCCCACACATCCATCTTAACATGTTAACATGACGGATTAAGATATATAAAATAAAATATCTTATTTTTGCCTTTGCCTTGTCTCTGATTTTATTTATTATATTCCAAATATTACAGATCGGGCTGATATTTAATACATATTATAAATCCTATAATTTACATGTTGCCTTTAAAATGATTTATATATATATATTTAGAAACGACCTAATTACTCAAGTACAATACCCATACCTCAAAGTATATATTTGTTTGTATATATTTATATTTAAAATCGATCTAATTACACAAATATCCCATAAACACAAGATTAACCCTTTCCACTCCAATGTGGAGTTTCACTCGACATTGATTTTGCTCCACCAGCTCCACTGTCCAGTTACACTAGACATAGTAATAATTCTTTTTGCGGACAATTTTAAAAAACGTGAGATTTTTTTTTTACTAAAATACCAAAAGGGATTATAAAGATTATAATTAAGAATTATAATATAGTGTCCTGTAATTACTCATAAAATAAAGTTTATCATATAAGAAAGAATTTCAAAATACGACAAAACCTGGAGGAGCTGAAAAAAAGTCTTGGAGTGGAAAGGTTTAAAAGTAGCGTCTGGTCTAAAATGGAGTGTAACATTTGCAAATGTATAGGTGTATACTTTCTAGGTTTATGAGTCGTTTTATTAGTTTATTTAAACAACTTATGTATTACATAAGTTGTTTAATGTACCGAATATATGATCGGCCTATTGTAATGGTCACATTACATTCTGTTGTTATGCCAGTCGCTATATTTACCAGGGATGTTAGGGAGCTCCGTAACCGTAACCATATCCGATATAAAAATATATTCGTAACCGAATCCGAAATAAGTTTCGGGTAATATTGGATAAGGGCGGAGCGTAATTGAGACGCGTTGTGTAACCATTTTATTAGCGATTTGTATTTTACTTTTGAAATTCCTTAAAAAATTAATATCCGTAACCGAAATTATCCGAAACTAACGGTTGATCCGAAGGAATTTAATATCCGTATCCGTATCCGAAGTTTCGTATCCATAACATCTCTGATATTTACATAAAATTTAACATATAAAGTCCTAATATATAAATTTTAATAAATTTATTCGCATTGTGTGGTAGATTATTATGATTTTCGAGTGAATAAATGTTTGTTTGTGTGTGTATTTGACTGGAGTGATATAACGTAGCTAACTTATATTTACGATTTTTTTATAAGGTGTATATATTATAAATATTTATACATATAAACTGTATATGTGTATAAAAGACATACTAGTATATTAAATAGTCAAATGCATTAATTTCGGATATTTTAAGTATATTAACATATTCTTTATTAGATTTAAAAGATTATAGATTTAATTTAACATTATAGAGGTTGATCGGTGCATTGGTACATACAATAATTATACAGGTCAGTCGTATTAGGATAAACAAAGCTGATGGGCAAGGATAGTCTTCCTGAAACTATAATAAGAATAACCTTGCCAAGTGGCAATATTAAAAAAAAATCACGTGAACTATTATTTAGTAACAAATGATTAAAAAATATGCAAAGGAACAATACGATTAAAAAAAAAGTGCAGTCACGTGATCAGTTTAGAATAAAAGGTTAAATAATATTTTTTAAATCCACTTCGTGTCTGGCTTCAGTTTTATCAGTATTCTCCCTTTCAGCTTGGTTTAACCTTTTCGGCTCACCCTGTATTATTAAACATACATACATTAACGGAAATGGAACACACTAACATAATCTAGACTATATCTTTATTATATCTCACATACTATATTATATGCACACGTCACATTCATAACTATCTATTCTGTCTATATATGTTGTAAGTACGGTATATTTGGCCTGTAACCATGTCAGTCCCCATATCACTCCATTTGCCGGTATTTCTTATAGTAGTGTTAGGGGTCATTCATAAATCACATGCTATTAAGGAGAGAGGACGTGGTTCGTGAAGTGTAATACATTCCGCCACGTCAAGCTTTAAAAACGAATTAATTTTCTAACTACTGTATATAATATATGACGTCACACTAGAAGGGCGTGGCTTCCGACCGAGACTATCTCTGATCCTTGTCAAAGCTGGTATCGTTCGGAAACACTCGTCCTTACGAGAAGGTAAGAATCGTGATATTTATGCATGGCCCCTTATATATGACGATATGACGTCGTACTGTATGTCTCGTGTAACTCCTGTGTCATAGTAACGTAGTGGCTTTATCTGAAATACCGGCAAGCGGCTTCGTGTTACATGTGAGTAGAGCACGCGAAGTATTTAGTTTTTGTTTCCCCATTTACGTTGAGTTCGCTTGGCATTGTGCCTCCCATCCTCGCACCTCGCATAGACTCGTATTAAGATTGCAATCGCATGTCCAACGCTGCACGGAAGCAGAGCGGGCTGTACTCTATTCACGGAGAAGGAGCAATGGATATATACGATGACGTATTGGTCAGTAACGAGCCGGATACGGTGTACACAGTATGACAGTATATATTCTTTTGACGTTTGCTATTTATTGAGACCTTTGTATGTATTTTTTTCGTTGCTAAGTAAATACTTGACAATAAAATTGGCGTAATAGTAGTAATAATTTATGGTCGAGTAGTAGAGTCGACAGGGTATATTTCGATTTCTTAAGGGTTGGTTTGGTAACGTGCACGTGACACACTTGTGTTTCAGACGTCTTTAGGCTACGGTATCCGTTAATCATCAGAAGGAGGCCGTATGTTTGATTGCTATCGTTGTATAAAACAAATAAGAGGGGTAGAATAAAGAAAAACTACGTATAACGTTTGAATAAAATATTAACTTTATTGAAATAATGGATTTGTATATAACTCTAGTAGTATAACTTACTGTGTACACATTTTTTTTCTAAATTAGTTGACGATTTTGTGACCACTAACTTGTCTTTTGTACATGAAAGTACTCGCTAAGTTCGTAACCTTTACTCCGTGAATATCGTACAGTCCACATACGGTAAATGTAAATTGTGGCCGCACATGCCCCCCGCCTCGAAGAGGTAACGCGGGCCCCGGTGGCGGTGTAGACGAGGCGGCGGCGGTCTTAGCACGAGTGTATGCGCGGCGGCAGGCTAGGGCTCACGTTGTGTTGGTTGGCGGCCAGCGGCACGCGCGGCGACCCGGTCGGGCTCCGCTGGCGGCGCCGCGCCGTCGCGCCCGAGTGCGGCTCCCCGCGGGCCCCGCGCGCCCCGCGCCCCCCGCGGGGCCCCGCCGCGCCGCGCCCCCCGCGCGCCCCGCGCCCCCGCACCCGCGACGCACACGTCATATGACGCGCGCCCGGCAGCCCGCGGCCGCCCCACCCCGCCCCCGCCCCCGCCCCCTCCCCCTCCATGCTCGCCCCCTGCGACCGCCTGTAATGCTGCGGAAATCGACATATACTATAAAAGTCTCTATGTAATACTTATTTTAGTATTTTGAATGGAATATTGTATACGCATTTACTTCCAATTGTAAACGTTACGGTACCCGAGCGTACCCGTATGGCCCTTGAGGTCGTGCCAGTAGGGCCTGTACTGATTTACTTAAAATTGTACGATACGAGATCTTGCAAGTTTGACGTCATTGATTATGTACAAGACACTTATAAAATTTTATTTAAAATACATTCTACATGTGTCGATCCCAATGAACGTACATTCTCAGCGACGTCCCCTCGACTGAACGCAACTTCGCCCCAAAACTCCAAAACAAAATTAAATACCTCATGTACATAATTAATATAGTTACAGAAAAGAAAAGCGTCTTCTAGAAATTCCATTTGTTGATAAGTTTATATGTATATTGTCTAATATAGATGTTTTTATTACAAGACGGACTTACGCCACTTTCGTAAGTGGGCAGACTATCGTCAAATGGTAATTAATGATTACTGATGCAATACTGAGTACTGTAGTGTGCACGGATTTGATACACACACACACACACAAGTACAGATCGCTAAAATCACATATATTCAAAGCTAGCGACTCAGAAAAGACTCAGAAATAGATGGCGCCACTGCATAACTACCTCTGTTGATTATAAGATATTCCATTGAGTTTTATATCAGTTCTTCTCAATTGAAACTATACTGAAATGTGCGGTAGGAAAAAAATCTCTTCTTCTCTGTGAATCAACCGTTCAGTTCGGTATGATGGCGATAGTTGCGCCATCTATGTCTATCTATATATGACTATAACATTGTTATCAGTCCACAGTTACATTCCGGAATGTTGCATTTTGTATACCAATTAGAAGTAGAGTTTGCATCGCAAAATGCGTTCTTATTGTCTTAGGAATAAGGACGAACCGAAGGTTTTAAACTTTGTTTTGTTTACAATTGTACACATTGTATAAATGGTATATTTAAAGTAATTTTATTATTTACTAGCTATCCGCCCCGGCATTGCCCGGGTGTATATGTATTGTACATAAAATCTTCTTAAATCACTCTATCTATTACTAAAAACGACATTGTTTTTATTACGCTGATGGCAAACAAGTATTCGGTCCATCTGTTGGTTAATGGTAACCGTAGCTTATGGACGCCTGAGACACCTGGGGTGTCCTGCGCGTCAACCCTTAAGAAACTCTTCTTGAAAAACCCCAAGCTGTAGTCTCGTGAGAAAACCTCGGCAGGTAGTTCATTCCACAATAGGCTACGCTAATCTCAGGAACGACAGGTTTGAATTGAAAAATATATTTGTGTTGGATAGCCTATTTGTTGAGGGAGGCAGGCTATATAATACTAGCTACTCACCCCGGCTTCACCCGGGTGTACATGTATTATATATGTAAACCTTCCTCTTGAATCACTCTATCTATTTAAAAAACCGCTTCATAATCTGTTGCGTAGTTTTAAAGATTTAAGCATACATAGGGACGGACAGACAGCGACAGCGACTTTATTTTATACTATGTAATCTGGATGAAGATCGAGTAGCGAGCTCATGCTATCTATACTAATATTACAAAGCTGAAGTGTTTGTTTGCTTGTTTGAAAGCGCTAATCTCAGGAACTACAGCTTCGAATTGAAAAATTATTTTTGTGTTGGATAGTCCATTTGTCGAAGGCTTTAGGTTATATAACATTACGCTACGACCAATAGGAGCGGAGCTGCAATGAAAAATAATGCAAAAGGCAAAGGGGAATGAAAGGCAGACGAAGTTGTGCGGCTCAGTTAGTAATTAACTAAAGTATTTCCGGTTTCTACAATGTGTACAAGTGAGTTGTTAAAGATGTTATGAGTTTGATACTTGTTATTTCGTTTTAAGAACATTAAAAGTTTCTAGAGATTATTATTTATTAATTGGACAAATAACTACTTACTATACGCTTCAATATCCGTTGCGTAGTTGTAAAGATTTAAGCATACATAGGGACGCACAGACAGTGACAGCGACTTTGTTTTATACTATATATAATTTACATAAAAATAATCATTTAAAAACATCTATTTGCTAATCTCTGAAACGGTTAGACCGATTTTGACAGAATTTTCACTTCTAGTTAGCAGCAATTTTATTTGATTTATTGTAATGAAAAAAAATAACGATGCGTGATTGTAATGGTGAACAGTCTTAGGCAAACTGGTGGTACATTGTAGTTCATTATGTCTCAAGTTGGCCATAATACGTTAAAATCTACTTGCTACTCGCCCCGGCGCACAGTGGGAACTTTGACTCATTTTCATCTCATAAATCTATAACTTCTGTATTAATAAAGATATGTACATGATTTTTTTCCTGATAATCTTAAATATATATACTTTTAAATAATGTATGCTTTGTGAGTAAAAAAATATTTCTAATAGTTATATAAAATGTAGGAATACAAGAAATATAGAATTTGTAGACTTACATTTATGTCCTAAGAAGTTTATAAAGAAATAAGTAAAAGTATCTACGTAAAAAACTAAAATTCTTATAAAGATGGCTTACAAGTCACTCAAGAGCTCCTTTGCTTCATCAAAAAGTACTAAATATTTTTAATTGGAAGGTTTTCTTAAACTTGTTATGTATGGGTCAGAGGTATATAAAAATGCGTGTAGAACATCTTTGTTAGAGGCTACCCTCGAACATTGTCTTGCATGATGAAGCCTGAACTGTTTATAGTCTTTGTTCCGTGACTCTTGAGCATCTTCTGAAAGTTGCCCGAGAGGCAAGACAGAAAAGTGACGTATCACACGTTCACATTTCATTTCATAACATAAAACAGTTTTATTAATTCCTCATCTACCTCATCATCACCAGTGATTTTTAATGTACAATGATAATTTTGGAAAAATCTTCTGGCTGTATTGCCGTCATTAGTGTTGCTATCAAACAACTCCTCACATTTTTATACTGTGACTTGTTCAGATCCAATTTTATGAAAATGCTAAGAGTTCATTAATAAGATTACTCATTAAGATTGCTCATTTCATTCTAGTTTTCTGCCGGCAATACTCGTAAAATATCAACGATGAAACCCTTAAACCCTCTACATATGAGTTGTATGAATGATGAAGTATGAAGTCCACAGGTATCAAGCAATCCCTTGTTTCTTTGTCCGAACTGTCTTCGTACGTTTTAGAAGGTCTTCCTCTTTTCTCTGTCGAAGTAGGAGGTTCAGGTTCGCATGTAGTTCTTTCTAAAGTTACAGTGAAAATACCATCCTATCAATTGCTATTTTATTTAAAAACTGTTCTTTCTTTCTACCACATTTCGTATAGCGTTGACGAAACTAAGTTATGAAGGACTTCTGAATACTTGCGATAATTTTTGCTATATTCGCATCTGAAGATTCGGTAAAATTATTTCGTATATAGTTTGAGATAGAATCAACATAATTTGTATCACTTTAAATCAATAAGAGACTTAAGTCGTGTCTGGTACACGAGAATTCACTCATTGTGGCGAGATGAGTAATTAACAATTGTTTAGTAATGACAAATGCTTATGAGGAACTGTAATATTTCATATGCAAATACATACACTATTTTATACTTAATAATGATCATATACGTGTGCAAAATTACTTGATAAAAAATATTTATCATTATGCGGTATAGAATAGGTCTGTATGGGAATGGGAACTATATACTGTGTGAAATAGTTGATAAAAGTAAGGCAAAAGATAAAATATAAAGTAATAATTGAGCAAAAAGTATTTTTTTGAGTATTCAGACAGAGAATCTCAAATAAAGAAGAAAATCTTAATATACGTACTTAGAAAAAACAAATCTCACCATGATATTATACTCAATTTAAATATTTTACGCAGTGAAACTGCAAAAAAAAATGTTATGCCATCAAATTATATTTCCTAATAAATAAAACCAAATTTAGAACTTCGGCAAGCTTCGGCAACTGTCAAATCTCCAAGTGAAAGTCTGAGAAAAGAAAATAGTACATATAACGATATATGGATTTTTAGTTAAATAATATTCGACTAAACTAAATATATTTTTATTTTATAGTAAAGTACACATTCTAAGCATTCTAAAATGGTATCACACTATATGACTTGATATTGTTTTGATACTATAAACTTATACCAAACAAATTTAAGTTACAAAATTATTTTTGTATTTTTTTCATTCCTTGAATTTAGAGGCTCTATTCTATGAAGTATGAATAGTCAGAGATTTGAATCATATTTATAATGATAGAGTAACTCTTTGGCTACAAGTGAGGTATTATACATGTACATACACGGAGTTTTAGAAAAAGTATTTATGAGATGGCTTTCTTAGGCGAGTTCCCACTGTGCGGCGTCTCACGGGTGTACATGTATTATATATAAACCTTCCTATTGAATCACTCTCTTATAAAAAACCGCTTCAGAATCCGTTGCGAAGTTTTAAAGATTTAAGCATACATAGGGACCGACAGACAGCGACAGCGACTTTGTTTTATACTATGTAGTATAATCTATGTAACACCGAAATGTATACGTGTTACGTATGTATAGTAAGTACGCGTTGAGACTCATCTAAACGTACAGCGCATGCGCGTCGACCGACCAATAGGAGCGCGCCTCTCGCGCTTCCAGAAAGTTCGCGACCAACGGACGATACAGTAGTAAAGCGATGATTGTTCCAGTGACATCATTATAATATTGTTTCTCGTTAGTTTAATTGTAATATACACAATTTCATAATAAATAACGTGTTACCCCGATACATATTTTATTTTCTATATGAAAGTACTTTTATTTGGAAAATAGATGTTTATGTATGTCATAAGTTATAAATGTAGTAGTGGATAAAGTGAAGTGACCCTACTTAATTTCACCATTTTTTTTCTAGGGTTAACTGCGAGAAAATGCCATAAGGTTTTAAGTCTACCATTAGCACTTACAAATTATATAGATAACTATCTACTCGCCCCGGCTTCGCACGTGTGTACATGTATTATATATATATAAACCTTCCTCTTGAATCACTCTATTAAAAAAACCGAGGAGTAATAGATTTTATCACTAATAAATTTGATCGCATTATAATGGCTACATCAATGTAACATAATGAACTATTTTATACTACGGTTTTGCCTAAGAAGTCTTTGCCTATAATCAAAGAGAGATTGCAACGCGGAACATTAAATACAGACTTAAAAAAAACTTCGCGTATCTTCCATTTCTCTTATTCCACTGTAACAGAAAGAGCAGAACATTCTCTCCATCCCACTCACACTTATCGGTGATATCGAGACAGTATGTCTTCCAAGGTCAACAGCATCAGTTTTTCTTTACACATTACAATCTTTGTTTGGTCATATGTCTGTGTTTAGCCTAAGGATGAATCGATACAGAAAATATCGATTATCGACATCGAAATACGATGAATATCGAATAACAAACATCGATGTCAGAATACATAATTTTTCTAATGGGTCATCTGATATCCTGTTATTTGCGTTTCTAATATTTTTTTTGTCTTGACATCGATGTTTAATGAACATCCCTATTTGAGCCATATTGATATAGTATCTGATAGATCTACTTAACAATTTATAATGTAGATTTAGGTTTTTATTATCTGGAAACTTTCGTTTCTGAGGCTCACTAGGTACTTAATAAGGATTAGGGATTGTTAGTAATGGTTACTGCTGGCCTAATTTCTAGCAGTGGTCAGGTTGACCTCCAAGCAGACTCGGTAACCGTCCTATTTATTCGTGATAATTCGCCACGATGGACTAACTGACCTGACTTAACCTTTCGAATGTCCGTCGTCTGTCGCAGCGACCTAGAGGCGGTATGCGCGCGTCAGCTGTATTTTTTCGAATGAATTTCAATCTTATTTTGTTTTGAATAAGGATAAAATTTGTTTAAATAAAGTCACGGTTTTGCGGGCACAGATCTGTTACAAGACGGTCGAAGGGTTAGTGCTCATTCTATCATCCTCCACTGGTCCCCCCCATACTTTTAGAGTATCCGGGTAAACAATAGGTTAAGTTAAGCATTTTCATTAATTTGTTTGAACTGTGTTGTGATATAGTTCTATAGAAATTTATAATTGTAAACATATAAATAATAGTATTTTTGTACTGTACGGTTCAAATTGGCATTTATATTGTAATTATAATAATATATAAGGTCGATTGTGAAGTGCCATTCTATATGAAACAAAATTTCAAATATCTTGTCACCTAAATGTTATTCTACGGAGCAGTGTGGTATAAATAGCCTGCAGGCTTTGAAAACCCTGCGCATATCATTCAACTCCATCTGCTTCCAAATTTAGCGTAACTGGTCCTATGTGAGCCGGACAAGCTACTTCTTTGATTGTGAACACAATATACCCAGATGTCTATAGTTTTAATTTTGTAGGAATTGAATGGCTAACTTTTTGGTAAGAACATATGCTGTAAAATTAGCAGTCCAGGAAAATAAAGATACAGCATGATGATAGTTTTTAAATGTATTTGTTGCTAATGATTTCAATGTGCTGAGGTACTTAATAATAATAATAATCTCAGGACAATTCACACAGCGCCATCTAAACCCAAGTTAAACTAGCTAAAGCTTGTGTGTACTAGATAACTGATAAATACATAGATATTTTTTTTTTCTTAAATACATACATAATATACATAGAAAATACCCAGGCCGATACAAACAATCATACTCATGAATACAAATGTTTGTGCCGTGCGAGGAATCGAACCCGCGACCATCGGACGTAAAGCGGTGTGCTAGACCGCTATACCACCGCGGTCGTCCTTGTCACTTGAGCGAGTTGATTTGAAAGTAATTGAAAGAAATGTGAATTGACATCTTACATTAGTTACAGATGTTAAGAAGTATCTGCTAAAAATTGGGGTAACATATGAAAGAAATAGAATGTGGGATGACATAAAAATTCAGCAAACTGATATTACAATTCGAAAGTGTGAAAATGCATGTGCATTAAAGTGATCCGTCATGAGATAGATCGTTGAGTTATCAAAGAGGATGAACCTACATTTCTTCATAAGGATAGAAGGTTTAACAACTGGCATGAGATAGATCGTGGATGTATGAGAGTTGTGAAAGTGGATGAACCAAAAGTCCTTCAAAAAGATTCAAAAGTTAGGGCACTCGATATTTAGTCGCTCCGAAAAAAAACTCTAAATTTTAGTTATTGAGTTAAAATATCTATTTATGAATGGCGCTTCATAATTAAAGCACATATGAATTTAAATGTGATATTATTTATTTGAATAATGTAGTTAGTTCTCTTTTCTTCCCAAACATTCTATTAAATAGTATATAAATATAATTTTAAATATTGATATATTTCAATATGAAAGAACGCATGTTTGCAGAATTATTGTATATATACAAAATTTTGTTGTCACTCTGTACATAATGTAAATAAAACATAATCTACTTCTATACTAGTACGCGTGCGTATATATTTTTGTGAAGTTTTATATTTAATTAACAATGTATGTTGTAATTTATAATATAGAAATTGATTATAAATATTACAATAAAAGTCTGCATTTATATTGAAATAGCGTTTTATATTGACCATGTTGAAGCGTCGTTTACGTCACACCTGCGATTTTCTAGCATTTTCCTGATACTAGTCATCCGCACCTCCCAGGTGGGTGAAGGAAGAGGTCTCGGGGTGAACCCCTTTCGGTGGTTTCAACTCCGAGGGTAACAACCCTCGGATAGCTGGAAGGCGTGACGTCACCGACGCCATTACTGCTCGTGAATTTAAATTCGAAATTCAAATTCAAAATTTGTTCTTTTTTCTATTTTTGGCTCCGGCGATTTGTGTCGGATAGCTGGAAGGCGTGACGTCACCGACGCCATTACTGCGCGTGAATTTAAATTCGAAATTCAAATTCAAAATTTATTGTTCTTTTTTCTATTTTTGGCTCCGGCGATTTGTGTCGGGTAGCTGGAAGGCGTGTCGTCACCGACGCCATTACTGCGCGTGAATTTAAATTCGAAATTCAAATTCTAAATTTATTGTTCTTTTTTTTTTTGGTTCCGGCGATTTGTGTTGACAGTTTAAATAAAGAGTAATATTATTTTTTAAATAGAATAATTTTTTTTAGACCTATTCGTAATAATTTTGGTTATGGAAACCAACGGGTATATCCCATATTAATTACTATTGGGAAGAAAAGAATCACTAAAATTGAATACAACTAAACTAAAAACAATTATATTATAAATAACATGTGATGAATCTCATTTTAATATATAAATATTATATTAATGTGTTCTTCCTAAGTATTGTATGATATAATAAATGTACAAATATGTTAGTGGTATCCACTTGTATATATGTTCGTTTAATTCTGCTAACTTTTGTTGCATCCTTATCTCCTATGCACTGTTTCTTTGCGACAATAGAAGTTCAAAATTGAATCATTTCAATATATAGTTTAGGTTATATTTCCAATTTTATTTTATATAATTGGAAAGACAAACTAGCAGGTCATCTGTCGGTAAGTGGTAACCGTCGTTTATATACATGAACAGCACTACGACATCACGTTATCATGTGATACCCGTTACATATGAGTGGGCGTTATCATTCCAAAGAACAATTCAGAATAATATCACTCTACAGCCGAAATAGTTTACAAAGCAAACTGCAAGGACTTTTAATCATAAAGTACTATATTGTCGTTGACGCAACGAAGGAGTGACGTCACCGACGCCATTACTACTCGTGAATTTAAATTCGAAATTCAAATTCGATTTTTTCCTTTTTACGGCTCCGGCGATTTGTGTTGAAAATTTTCTGTTATAAAAATTTCTGGTATATATATATTTTTTTTAAATTGAATAAATGTTTTCAGACTTACTCGTAATATTGTTTACTAGCTACTCGCCCCGGTTTCGCCCGGGTGTACATGTATTATATGTATAAACCTTCCTCTAGAATCACTCTATCTATTAAAGAGAACCGCTTCAAAATCCGTTGCGTAGTTTTAAAGATTTAAGCATACATAGGGACGGACAGGCAGTGACCGAACTTTGTTTTATACTATGTAATGATGGTATTCAACGGGTGCATATATATTCATTACTTTAGCAGATATACCTACGTCTTGTTACATATATAAAAATTGTTATTTGTAATATATTGTTTGTCTATATAGATATATATTAACTATATTAACTTCTACTGTCGCCCTATTCTCTAGTCTTCTTCACTCATTTCTCATTTGTTTCTCTTCTATTCTCAATATTACACTGTAGCAATTGAATCTTTATTATCTTAAAAGGTCTCTGAATGTTTCTTGTGTTGAAGGATAACAAATAATTTGTTATAGGATTATTTGGACTGATATTATACAATGTGACAAATTGTCACGATAATGTGGTGAATATATTAGTGTTTTATATATTTGAGAGGTGGTTTAGCGGTTTAGCACACCGCCTTCCTATGGTCGCGGGTTCGATTCGCACGGTACAAACATTTGTATTCATGAGTATGATTGACAAATAACATTGTAATTAAAATTAAAAAGAGCAACACACAAACTTAATCTCATCTAAATCGGTCCAGCCATTTCAGACATTAGCCGGAATAAACGGACAGACAGACAGATATTGTAAAAAATGTTATTTTGGTGTATGTACCGTATTTATATTCATATGCATGTAGTAAAAAACGATTATTTCAATATTACAAACAGACACTCCAATTTTATTTTTATGTATAGATTAAATGTTAAAAGTATTAATATGTATTTTTATATAACGAACAACTATTATCTGAAATAATTATAGTAAAAAATATAATAACTACCCTGGAATTACTCACACGCCATCTAGTTCCACGGTAAGCAGAGCTTGTGTTATGGGTACTAGACAACAGATATAAATTCCAGATACCCAGACCGATTAACAAATGTTTATTCCGTGCGAGGAATCGAACCCGCGACCATAGAAAATAAAGCGATGCGCTAAACCGTTAAACCACCGAGGCCGTCAACTTATAGAAATGTAATAAGAAAAAGATTCAATTCGCTATAGTGTTTTCTTTCTGTTCGTTTTGTATTTTTGTATAAATTGTAACTTAACGCTAAGTGACCGTGCCTTGTTTAGACTTGTATATTGCTTATAAAATGCATATAATTTATAAATGACATAATAATAATAATAGTTATTATTATTATTATTATTAATTATTATTCTTTCTTAAAAGACAACGTACTTGCAATTCCCCTGGTGTTGTGGGTGATCATGGACGACCGAATTTGTAATTAGATTAAATAATAGTTTCATATATAGTATAATATCTGTAATATGTATGTATTTACAAAAAAAAAAATCTATGTTTATGTATCAGTTATCTAGTACTCATAACACAAGCTTTAGCTAGCTTAACTTGGGTCTAGATGGCTCTGTGTGAATTGTCCTGAGATTATTATTATTATTATACAATTATTGAAACCTTCAAGAAAAGAAAAGAGTATTCTTTCATAAAAGGCCGGCACTTGCAATTCCCCTGGTGTTGCGGGTGATCATTGGCGACGGTAATCACTCACCATCAGGTGAGCCGCAAGCTCGTTTGTCCCCTATACTATAAAAAAATTGCAATATCCGGTAAACATTATTGTTATGTCATTTATAAATTTATATTGTTAAAAATGAAATGAGAACACCACGCGAAGTTTGTTTATATGTAACAGTCAAATCCATTGATGAATCAGAATAGAATAGAAAATAATTTATTCGAATAAACTTAATTTAAGCACTTTTGAATAGTCAACAATTTTTACACGTTTATATCTGTAAGAACTCGTTTAAAATATGTATTATATTTTGTCACGTTCTTACAAATAAAGAAAATAAGTCATAAGAGAAACACAGAACAGTTCAATACAAAATAAACTCAACTTTATGAATATATTTTAGTAAATCTAAATATATATAACTCAAAGGTTGAGATTGACTGTCAGTGATCTATCAACGCACAGCCCAAACCACTGGACGGATCCGGCTGAAATTTGGCATTCAGCTAGATGTTATGATGTAGGCATCCGCTAAGAAAGGATTTTGATTAATTCTACCCCCAAGGGGATAAAATAGGGGATGAAAGTTTATGAAACTTTGTCAATTTTAAACCGATCGGGCTGAGACTTTGCATGCATAAAGCTACTTATGACGTATGCATCCCCTAAGAAAGGATTTTGATAAATTCCACCCCTAAGGGGATAAATTAACGCGAGCGAAGACGCGGGCAAAAGCTAGTATGTTTATAAATTTGAGTTTGTTTTAATAAAGTGTTAATATTAGGTCTGTAACGTAAAGGGAGAGCGAGTAATAAGTTGACAAAGTTATATCAAAATGTGCAGTACATGCATACCAGATTTTATTCTTATATATATAAACATTATTATATACTCTATACTTAATGATAAACTGCAGTAACTCAAATATTACAAATATTAGAAAATTTACCTTAATCTCTTATCTTTAAATTTAAATTTATTAAAAAGTCAGAAAAGTTAGTGAGAACTCATACTAAATGTTTAAAATCTATAAATATTAGAAGACAAAAATTAGACCTGTTACAAGAACTTCAAAATTGTAAAACAAATTTACATGATAAGGATTTAGAACAAAATAAATTAAAGAGTAAAATTCAAGAGTTGGAATCTTTATTATATAATTTAACAAATAAATATGAGTGTGCTCAACATGAAATTAATAACTATAGTAAATCACTGGATAAATTAATAGAGTTGGGTAATTACAACATGGAGCGGTTCACCTCATTGACAGAGAAATGTTGTTGTGAGACACCTGAATCTCCTAAATCTTGTCAATATAGCCCTAATGGAAATAACAATAAGTCAATCACATCAGTCTTGACTGAGTCAATCACTCCTTGTTCAAATTTACTCAATTCTAACTTGTCTTTAAAAACTGATAATTGTAATGTTGCACCAGTACGAAGGACAATTATTTATTCAGATGAATATGGTAAGGGTTTGGGCCGTTCATTATCAGAAAGTTTATCTCAACATGTTATAAATAATTGTCTACCTGGTGCTTCATTGCCTAATATTTTAAATAAGGTGGTTAATGATAGGTATGATAAGTTAACCACATTAGTCATTGCTTTAGGCAACTGTTTAAATGTAAAAAAAAGTCATGTCATTAAACTTGTAAACTCTTTGCTTAATATTGCTGAGTTGGGCATAGGTAAAATAATTTTATGTGCATTTCCTTACTGTCATTCTCTGACTATTGAACAAAATAAGTTCATATATTATATTAATAATTTAATTTATAATATGACTTGTCGCCATAATGACTTTTTATTTTTTGATAGTAACAAATTTGTTACAAACTTTTGTATGACTGGAGATAGATTTTATCTGCCTAAAAAACAAATAAGAAATATAGCTAGTTTACTAGCTTATAATATAAATGACCCCATTATAAGTAATATAATGGGTTGCACTAATCCAATTAGTAGTATTTGTACTAATGTTAATACTAAACATTCTGAAAATATTGACATAAATATTGATTCTAGTAAGAATCCTTTTATTTACAATAATTTAAATATGACTGCAGATTTAAACTGCTGAAAAAGACAAAGGGAAAGCTATCAGAATTGAAAATTGTTCACCAGAACATACAAAGTTTTCTCGGCTGTGAATTAATTATTCAATTGTTTTTAGAAAAAAATAATATAGATGTTCTATGTTTAACTGAACATTGGCTCAAAGTGAGCAATATGATGTTAAGCTTAAACAATTATAATATTGTCAGCTGCTTTAATAGAAAAATAGTAAATAGAGGAGGTTCCATGATATTGGTGAAAAATAATATAAAAGTAAAAGAACGTAGTGATATTGGCAATCTTTCCGTTGAGTGTTGTATTGAAATTTCCTGTGTGGAACTAGAAAATTATATAGTTATGTGTGTATATAGACCTCCAAATAGTGATTATAATTTATTTGAAGAGGTAATGGAGGATATTTTAAAAAGAGTATTTAATATTAACAAAAAATTTATAGTGTGTGGTGATTTCAATGTTGACATTTTATCACATAACACCACAAAAACTAAATTAATGAGTTTATTTCAATCTTTTGACTTGAGTAATGTCTTCCACGAACCCACTCGTATCACAGCCACGTCTGCTACTTGTTTGGATAACATATTTAGCAACAGTGAATATTTAGATAAAATAATAATAAATAACCTTCCTTCTGATCACTGTGGTCAATTAGTAATTTTTCCAAATCACGTAAACAAAATCAGGAAAATTAATTTATTAAAAAGAGACTTGACTGGTTATAAGATAAATAAATTTAAAATATCAGTTCGTAGTAAATTAGATTTTTGTCCTCAATCTGACGAACCTAACAAACTTTATACAGATTTCTTCAATATTGTTTCTTACGAATATAATAAGGCTTTTAACAAAAAAACTATCAGTATTAGTAACAAAACAAAATTTTCAGAATGGGCTACAAAGGGAATTCTTAAAAGTAGAAATATATTATTTGATTTATATGATCAAAAAAAATACCGTTTCGATAGTACATTCGTAAATTATGTAAAAAGATACTCAAAAACTTTTAAAAAGGTATGTAATGTAGCAAAGTCTAATTATCTAAATAAAAAAATTAAAGAATCCAAGGACAAGATTAGGACAGTGTGGAATATTATTAATAAAGAAACTGGCAAAGTTAAAAGTCCATATAATGATTTTACGTTAAATTATAATGATAAACTAGTAACGTCCACAAAAGAAATAGTCAATATTTTTGAAAAATTTTTCGCTAGTATTCCAACTGATATTACGTCCTCTTTGGACTCTTCTCCAAGTACAGCTAAATCATTCCTTATTGACAATGTTGCTTCGTGTCCGGTTACATTTAAATTTACATTTATTGACATTGCTACAATTACGAAAACATTTAAACAATTAAATTTAAAAAATACTGAAGACCATTGGGGCATGTCTGTTAAAGTTATTAACACCGCTATAGATGTTATTGCTCCATATTTAGTAACTATCTTCAATAAATGTATTTTTGACGGTGTTTTTCCCAACTTAATGAAACATAGTAAAATAACTCCACTTTTTAAGTTAGGGGATAAAACTGAAGTAGGTAATTATAGGCCCATTTCTATCTTACCAGTACTAAGTAAAGTGTTTGAAAAAATTATGCTCAATCAGATGCTTCACCACTTTAAAATAAATAGACTGCTTCACAGTCGGCAATTTGGTTTCACAGCCGGTAAATCAACTACTGACGCTGGTGTAGCTTTAATGAAACACATTTTTGACTGTTGGGAGAGGTCACAGGATGCTATCGGTGTATTCTGTGACCTCTCAAAAGCATTTGATTGCGTTGATCATGAAACACTCTTACTCAAATTAGAACATTACGGTATTAGATATGAAGCACTATGCATGATGAAATCCTATCTAAATAATAGAATGCAAGTTGTTGAAATAAATGGTGTAAAGTCTGAGGGAACTAGTATTAAAATGGGTGTTCCTCAGGGCTCTATTCTAGGTCCTTTCTTATTTTTAGTTTACATAAACGATCTTCCTTATATGGTAGAAAAGATAGCTGACATAGTTCTGTTTGCTGATGATACTTCATTAGTATTCAAAGTCAATCGACATATTGATGATATGGACGAAGTAAACGGTTCTCTCTCTTTTGCTTTAAAATGGTTTACGGCAAATAATATGCTACTAAATGCAAATAAAACTAAATGTATCAAATTTACTCTCCCCAATGTAAGGCCGGTAGATTCAAAAATCGTATTGGACAATAAATCTATTAATTTTGTTGACGATACTGTATTTCTAGGTATCACATTAGATTCCAAGTTGCAATGGGGTGCTCATATTACTAAATTGGCGAGTCGACTTAGTTCTGCCGCTTATGCGGTAAGAAGAATTAGACAATTAACAGACGTGGCAACGGCTAAACTTGTCTATTTTAGCTATTTCCATAGCATTATGTCGTATGGTATTTTGTTATGGGGCAAAGCAGCTGATATAAATACAATATTTACTTTACAAAAGAGGGCCATTCGCTCCATTTATGGTATGGGTTCCAGGGAGTCATTGCGAGAGTGTTTTAAGGAATCAAATATCCTCACCGTTGCTTCTCAATACATTTATGAAAATATCATCTATGCCAGAAGGAATATAGACAGTTTCAAAAGAGTTAGTGATTGCACTAATAAAAGCTTACGTAACAATAACAAACTGATTTTACCTAAATGTCGTTTGGCTAAAGTTAGTAATTCGTTTTATGGCAATTGCGTAAGGTTTTACAATAAAATACCAGAGTCTGTTATAAATCTGCCAGAAAAAAGATTTAAATGTCAAATAAAACAGTTCCTTTGCAAAAAAGCTTACTATAAAATTGAAGAATTCGTTAACGATAATAATGTTTTTATAGAAAAACTTTAAATCTATAGCACTGACAATATTATCTGATTACATTAATAATGAGTGCGTAGCGACTTCTATGTTGATTATCGCATGCCTCTTACTTGTTATACTGTAATTATTTATATAAAAAAAAACATCTATTAAAAAGAGCAACACACAAGTTTCTTGCTCATTCTTCTTGTGATGAATCTGCATTCCGAATGAGTGGTAGAATCAAAATATGACTATTCAAAAGTGCTTGTAATGAGTTTATTTGAATAAAGATTATTTCTATTTCTATTTCTATTTCTATTTCTTTAAAATAGACTATTCAAAATTGTCTCCAAAGCTCGTGTAATAAAATAGTGTTTGTTTAATATATTTTTATTATTTTCTAGACTAATTAATACTTCAGAATCTAAACAATTCGCGTGGTGAGTTTATTCCAACTTGTAGATTTGTTTCCAATACGTCCATTCATATAAATATGTTAATATTGTTTTATAACGTACGAATAAACATAGGTAAGTTTTATTTATTACATTTGTATACTCGATATTATAATAATAAATGCGAAATAAACAATTTAAAATTTATCTTGAGTTGTGTACTGTAGTCTTAAGGTCCGAATTGATGGTTGCTTCGATCTGTTAGTACATCCACTCGTGACGTTACAAAATAACTTGGCAGAAATTATATTATGCTTGCTGCGTATTATTATGCTTGCGGCATTTTATTATGCTTGCTGCATTTTATTATGCTTGCTGCATTTTATTGTGCTTGCGGCATTTTATTATGCTTGCTATATATTATGCCTGTTTCATATTATTGTTATTTCTGTCAGTATTTTGCAATTTGATCGAATGTTATCTCAAATTTTAATTAATTAATTAAAAGATAATGAATTAAGCATCACGTTAGTTATAAGAACGGGATGTCCTTTCAGTTGTTATGAATGTTTTAATTTGAATAAACGCTGGATTGAGGTATTCGTTATGAATAATTTAATAAATATAAATAATAATTAATATAAAGAACGTTATTATTTGCTGTCTCACTGTTTTCCGTCTTTATTTACATTATTATTACGTTATTATCTGATTTCTCGTTTTTTTTCGTGTTCATCTACATTCTCAAAGTCAATCCAGCATTTATTTAAAAATCATGTTAAAATTACTAAGAGGTTGTGATGTGGTCGCGAGTTGGGCCATGCTTGTGGTGTGGTGTTGTGTGGTGACGTGGTGACGTGGTGGAACTAACGGTGGTTGTTGGCACAGCGGTCGCGACGGCGGCGACACGCGCCACGCGCTCGTACGACTCGCGCAGTGTAAGTATGTCGCATCGCATGATCGCACGTGCGATACTAACTCGCTCCATTGCGCACTGCATCCCCGCTTACTGCTGTCTACTGCCTGCTCGATATACTGGTACAATGATACTGCACTAGCTCGCCTTATATTAAGATAATATAGCCAGTTTCAAAATATATGATCTCAGGCTCTTCAGGGTCTTACTGAAAAATACAGTCACTGCTCCATCTTACGAATAAATAGCGTACAGGGCGTATTATACCCCGAATGATCATTACCAAATTCTGTTGTAAGGATTTCTCATGATGGGTCGCATAGTAATTGCGCATCAACACTACCAAAGTAGTTTTTGGTCCTTTGAGCCAAGATCGATATTGAAATATGTTATCAGATTTATTTAAATAACTCGCAGTTCGAAAACCAGTATATCGAGTGGGATTAGACCACAATGCACGCTTTTTATATTAGTACCTATTAACCTTTGAGGACAGGGTTTTAACACTTAAACACGCGAATCGAAAAAGTTAGAGTTGGGAGTGACAGCTTCCACTTAAGGTAGGCGGTAGACGCGACATGACTTCGTTGCGTCGCATCGTATCGCATCGTGTCGCGTCGCAAACGTAGTAGTGAGCGGCAGTGTATGTGGCAGCCTCACGGAGACGGCGCGGCTGCTGCAGAACGTGCGCAGCGTATTCAGCCGCCGCTCCGCCACCCAGTCCAACATGGAGCTCGAGCTGTCGCGTGAGTACCGCCTCCACGCGCACGCACCCGCGCACGCGCACACCGTAGCCACACACGATTTCTATCACTCAACTCCATTGCCTAGCTGATGGATATCAAGGTATCAATAAGGTATACTCACAGATGCGGATTGAAATAGGTGACGCAATCTAACTTTGCTGTAAGCTCAAAAGAATTTATTTAAACCCCATTTGATTTCGAGACAGTACTGATATGTTCATGTTTGATTAAATCAGGATCGTAGAATAAATTGTAAGTTTATTTATATTTAATTGGTTTTGAAATAGCATAGCAAGATTGACAACAATGGTATTTCCGTTATTGAAACATTCAAGAAAAGAACTTATTCCTTTTTAAAAGGTCGACAATTCCCCTGCAATTCCCCTGGTGTTGCGGATGCTCATTGGCGGCGGTAATCACTTACCATCAGGAAAGCCGCATGGTCGTTTGTACCCCGTGTTATAAAAAATAAAAAATTACGTATAATATTTGAAACAGTTTTTTGGTGGAGGGCTACAATGGTGTTTATTTTATAAATTTACAATTTTATGATCTATATACATACTTGTATTTTCTTTTCTTATTGCAAAAATTGTGATACTAATACGGTTGGGGTTAGCTATCAGTAAATGACATTTTAAATTTTATTTAGAGACATGCTTCTTTCTGCTATTGTTTCTAGAACCTGTGACGTCTATGTCCATCTCCGTTTGTGAGTCTATTTATTCAACACACGTTCATTTTTAACTGACAATTCTTTATCTAAAACCAAAGATCAAATATGGTGAAATGATAGCCACAATACAAAAAAGGACGTTAACTGCAACTGTCAATTGCCGTTCAAAATGTACGTGTGGGTATTTGAACCACATTAAGTTACCACGAGTTCGTTCGCCGCGCACCATTAGCGTTACACGCCTACTCGATCACTCGGATTATATCCAAAATACTATACACTAACATGAGATGCAGTCACGGGTTAACTAGCGCTGCATTTTCTGTAACCACAAACTCAGCTAGTGTTCAAGTTTACACTATGTAAGGTTCTACCTAATTATTTGCATTCCTTGTTGTATGACATAGTATTAATTATATATAAATATTATGATAGTAAAATAATAAAGAATTATGGAAAATAACTAACAACAAATCGTAACTTCATGCAATTGGGACTTCCTTTAGATTAGGCTGTTGCTCTCTCGGTCAGTGTTACCTTCGGCTTTAGTGCTTAAAGGAAGAAGAAAATGTACACAAAATGGTTGACTTTATCTATTAACCAACATTCTGAACACATTGATGAAAAAAATAATTTAACAATGATACATTTTGTTAGTGCACTTGTTTGGTAGTCTAAAAAAATGTAACCACTGTAACTGTACTACTAAATGTATGAGATTTTTTTCTTACATTAGATTAGAAGAAAAAATCTATATAATCCAAATCATATAATCAAATCAATAAAGTGTCCAAATCATTATTATGGATACTTATGTCAAAAATAAATGCATTAGGGACACGAACTTCCATCAGAATCATAATATATACTACTATTCCGTGTAGACGGGAATGCAGATAATTCGGTAGCATCCTGTATATACAGCGATGTGCTATAACGGTGTGTGGGATACCGCAGATGGCTTCGCTTTCTCACAAGAAGAGGGCGGCTCGGTGTCGCAGGCGGCGATGGTACGCGCGTACGACAGCGAGTGCCCGCAGCCGAGTGCGGCCAGCTCCTGAGCTGACGCCGTGCGGCGCCGCTCGCCGCTCTTCACCATCTGCTGAGCCCAGTGGCCACACACATCACGCGTACAAAATACTCCCATACATTTTGTAACATACATAACATCAAACTGTTGATTTACACGTGAAACAGTGTATCTATACAAGAATTATTTCTCAATAATCTAATTCATTTTCTTCATATAATGTATATGTGTAAAGCATTAATAATGTGTAATATCTATTCTATTTATACTGAATAGTATACGTTTATGCATTTTTAGATGCATCTGAATGTATAATTGTGGGGACACGGTTGGTTATACACTAATACTCGGGCACAGGGAATGCTGTTATTACAAACGTTGTATGTGGGATTGGATGTAATGATAAACGCTTTATGTTGAGCTAAATTATAGAGAAACAGAGACGAGACGTAGCGAATGGAAGAAGGAGAAAGGAAACAAAACGTTTGTCAAATGGGAGAATGGAGTGTAGACAGAATATTCTTCGAGTCTTGTTTGCTTTCTACTCCTTTCTCTCACTACTCTCTTTCCATTTCACCTATCATTACAATTCAATTAATAATTTCATGCAATGCTTCGTGTATAGTTGAACAATTTTAGGTATTCGGAATACATACAGAAATGTGTATTAATTTTTCGATTGAAGTACCAAGATACTGGTATATTTATATATATTTAAAACTGTGTTCTTAACCTCACTTCCGTATGGAAAGCTTACAAAAGATTATAAAGCAAAAGACACGACATAAACTGCTTTAAAAATTAAATTATTTATTAAAAGTCTTAAGCTAAAAATATTGATGTGGGATACATATAAGTGGCCTATTCTCCTATATTTTGCAATACAATTATATATGTTATATGTACGTATGCAAAAGGCTTGCCAATAGTGACGGGTATACGGTAACCGGTTACGAATCCCGATGCTTGTGTTGTGCGTTCTGTTAATGTTGATCCATTCGTGAATTACCGCACCGCACCGGAGAACGTCGTAGCGGAGGCGTCTGGAGGCTACCTTAAATATGTATTTAAGCGGGTAACACACTGTCTGCGATGCAAACCGGCACGTTGCGTTTTGCTGCGTTTTTAAACACTACATACATACAACTGCAAGTATTTTAGTGTTTGTTTGAAATAAGCGTAATATAAACTAAAAGCGTGTGTTTTTAAGCATATACGTACAACTGTATATATTTTAGTTTGTGTATAAAATAGGGTTGTAATAAACTTAAAGCGTGTGTACATTCGTGACTTAACTAACGTAACGTAACTTTACTACAGTTGTAATTATGAAAGTGACTATTCTATTGAGTAGGTTTCTACGACTAAACTGCTGAACTGTTATAATTGAATTTAGGTACAAAAATAGATTGTTCTGAGAAGGATTGAGCCTTATTATGTATCAAGTTTTTCGCAACAATAAAACTAATTATGATGACTTGTTGATCAATAACATTTGTTATAAAAAATTTCGTGCAAATACCGCAGTAGCGGCTTGCATGATGCGTGCGACAGTGTGTACTCCCCCTTACTATATGCTGCGCTGTGATGTCGCTTTGTGTGTAGTTACGAGTACAAACATCGATTACAAATTATATATTTGTTCAAAGAAACGTTTCGTTACTATATTTTTCAACACACTTGCCCGTAAAGTGGATGTAATTTCACCGTTTTTCGGTATATAAAGCTGCTTATAACACGTTCGTTATAAACGCAAATAGTGATGTTGTATTCCATAACCGCACTATTTGCATTTTCAAATTTCGAACTTACCGCCACGCGGCTTCAGCCAGTAGGCAGCGCGCCATTTAAAAAATAAAATGGCGGGAAAACAAGTGTATATCAGGCTATTATGGTTGATTCATAACCGCACCATTTGTTTTTTTTTTATTCGAATTTCAAACTTACCGCCACGCAGCTCAATACACTAACTAGGCAGCGCGCCATTTAAAAAATGAAATGGCGGGAAAACAACAGTGTATACACGGTATTATGGTTGATCCATTACCGCACTATTTGTTTTTTTTTATTCTAATTTCAAACTTACCGCCACGCAGCTCAATCCAGTAAGCAGCGCGCCATTTAAAAAAATAAAATGGCGGGAAAGCAAGTGTATATCATGGTATTATGGTTGATTTTATTTGAAATATTTATTATTTATTTTTATTTAAAATAATATTAAGTTGCTTAAATTAAATAAATAAATAAAATAAAATCAAGTGTGTTGAAAAACGTCGTACGATATATGTGCGTATTAAACACACTCGGCTGTATTACGCCCTCGTCTACCGTCCGGGATGCAATGCCGCATCGTGTGTTATAACCATCATAACGCACTTATATCGTAATATAATTTTAATTTAGTACTCTTTACAATTTGTTCTATTTATTATTTATAACGATTACGTAGTTAATAAACACTTCTAGAGTGAAATAAAAGTATCGTAAATTATAGATTAATCATATGGATATTATAAAAATTGGAATTTTATCTAAACTCGAGCACATTAGACCTGTCCTTTGAAGATAATGGAGCACTGAATTAATTTATTGGCACAAAAGAGTATTTAGACTTCAAGGGGTGCATACTAATTCAGTCATTGACGTAATTCTCAGCTGGTATACGCCAGTGACCATGAATGCCCTAGAGGTGGTCAATAATGAAATTGACGTTGCCTTGAAATTCGCAGCTGTCATTCATGATTATATAAGACAGTTGCAATTGTTTCTTAGTTTTTTTTTTTGTTTGTTTTTTCCCTTTATAGGGAAAGGCAAAAGGACTCAGCCCATACAGCTAATTGTTTCTTAGTATAAACAGATTGACATGATATTGACATTGACAGTTTTGCGATTACGTAGTCATATAACAGTTTCAATTGCAAACTGTACAACGCGGTTTGGATATGCAAATGTGAAATGGCGTACAGGTTTCCGTAGCCTTTTTGCACTACAAAATTGGACAACTCGGATATTTCTAATGTAAAACTGCTTTATAAGATGTTTTTGACGGTGAGATATGTCGGTAAAATTACAGTGCATAGAAGAATCGCAATGCACAAGAAGGGCGTCACACGGCGTGATATGTTACTGTTCAGTTTCCATCATGTGGGTTAACAGCTACACATCCACTTACATACATATGAACGTAATAGAAAAACTATCTAATTTAATCTATTCAAAAAGAAGAAACAATTGCAACAGCATTAAATCAAAAGCCTATATTGAATCACAATCGCTTATTATTATCTATATATCCTACATTAGCTACAGATCTACGTAACTCGAATAAAAAATGATTACTTATAATAAAATAATTGTGATATATGAACTTGATGAAGCTAAAATTTTTCAGAGTCTTTACAAGAGTCGACTGCTAGTATTTTTGAACGACTTGTAACTAATATTTATCACATTATACCTCGTAACAGTTTATTATTGTTAACTGTTAACTCGAATAAGGTTATTTCAGCGGGCACGAGACGCGCTCGCTAACTTCGACAGCTAAAAACAATATTAGTTAAGTTATTTATTATAGTTATTACAGAAATTGCCGTTATATAGGAGATATATAAATATAACCAATGACTACATTATTTAAACATTTAATAACTTCATATTTATATAAGTATCAATGATCCCGAATAGTAACGCATGAATCGATCAGGTTGTTCGTCCTATCAGAAACATGTGATGTCACGTGTTAACATTAACTGAATAATTGTATATACAGTCAATAACTCTTTAGTTCATATAAGGAAAATACAAATTTGAATTTCACGTTCCTTGTCATCAAAACATTAGGAAATAAAGGACTGTAAGTTTAGAGTTCATTGTGAATGTATATGTATTAACATATTTTACTTTCCTCTTTTATTGATGACCTATCTACAAACTTAATAATAACATATCTAATATTATTATTTTTTATATATATTATGTATATATATATATATATATCTCCCTTTGATGAGGTGTTAAACTTATCATTATTAATTTTTTTTTCTCTCAGCTGTTGCTGGTTTTTTCTTACTCTTATTATTATTATTATATATATTGGGGTTACTGTAGGTACTGCCCAATAGATACTGTATTAATATACAGTATCTATTGGGCAGTAGAGAGAGTTGAGAGATCTGTATTTACGTCTGTTGTAATCAACAGACGTAAATACAGATCTTTCATAACGTATATCTAGTCTCGAAATATGATTACGGCAGCTATGTTATGTCTAGCTAACTTATGTCTAAATGTAGATGTAAATTGTTAAATAACAAACGAATATTATTTATAAGTAAAAATGTTATTATTATTTAAAATTGTGTGATTTTAAAGTTGTTATTTATGGTGATAAGTTTAATTTAAAATTTTATTGTATTATACATTATTTAAATTATTAACCGGGTCTTAACGCGAATAATTTTACGGCAAATAAAGGTATTTATTTACCTCTCTCGACGTTTCGACTAGGTTGCACTAGCCGTGGTTAAGACCCGGTTAATAATTTAAATAATGTATATTAAACACGAAAGTTTAAAAATAACTATTGTATTATATTATACTTTTCTTACAACATAACAATTAATATTAAATTCTACTAACAACAAAATTTTATTTTTTACAAATTTAATTTATTTTTATAAATAAGACAAAATACGACCACTCACTAGAGCATAGACAATTCATCAGTATGTTTTATATATAGAGTAGGTATAAACTAAATACCTTTAATAATGCCAATAGTGTTTATTTCTTCTGTCACCCGTCTCTGTCTTTTAGTGTCACAGATAAACTTATCAGTATAAAACATACAGATTATTTAGTCTATTTTGTAGTGAGTGACTTTGCAGAGTTTTATTTTAATTAAGAAATGTAAATATTAAATTTAATTTTAACGACCAAATTAATAATAATTGTGTAGGTAGGTACTAAATAACATTTTTTTATTAACCTCTTAATCAATGTACATTAAAACCGCGTAGCTTTAATTCCGTCACTTGTACAAGTTTGCCAATAAAAAAAAAAAGAAATGCAAATTTCCACCTGCACCTGTTATTAGTAAAAATTTAATTTTCATTTAATAGTAAATTGTTCGTGGATGTGCGACGATGTTGAATCTAAGTGATTCCTTGCTTGTTGGATTATATCGCCCGATCGCTCCTTACACAAATCAACCGGCAGTAAACGCGGATCCCGTAGTTCCCGTACTATTTATTAAAAAAAAAACACTCATCCGCCCCACATTTTATTTTTTTTATTTTAGTAATTTTGGTTATCATTTTTAAAATCCTCAAGCGACAGGATACTAGTCCCTCAATAGCATACCTTGTAGAATCCGCTGCGCTCCTTTGGTCCTAATTAAAGACTCCACACAAAATATAACCTCAAAATTAAAAAATCGTTTGGGACCAAATGACTGTCAATTTCATGGTGATTTCTATTGTGTGAGTGATAAACTATTAAAAACATTGTTCCTATAATTTTTCCTGTTACAAAAACCACTGTGATTAAATACCTACTAAGATATACCAGATTTTTTTTCTGTAATTATTGTCCATTTGCACTAAATCCAATAAAGATATACCTAAGTCAAAGCAACCCTAAATATATATGTTATAGTCCTTAAGGTATATATAATATGGTCCAATATTATGATGATATAGTATTAAGTTGCCTGAAATTATAGTATACTAGCTGTACCCGCGACTTCGTCCGCGTAAATAAAGAAAAAATATTTAACACAATATAAGTCAAATAAATAAGTTTCATCGTTTTAGCTTCAAAAATGATAAAAAGTAAAAATAAATATTTAATCAATAGGCTAAAAAATAAATTTCAAGCTTCTACATAGCTTTAAACATGACGATACATCTATATAACCTTGGATCTACCCTTTCAATCCTCTTGCAACCCTTTTTCACATTAAAAAGTAACCTATGTCCTTTCTCAGGATCTGGTCTATCTATGTCTGTTTCAAATTTCAATTTAAATCGGTTCAGTTTTTTTGGCGTGTAAGCGAGACAAACAGACAAAGTTACTTTCACATTTATAATATCAGTAAGGTATTTAATAAACTAACCCTAAAAAGACAAAGAAAAAAGTTTAATCGTTCTAGCTTCCACAACCACACAAACAGCAAATTTCCACAATAACTTTCATTCTCTATTTTATTTTACTACCTCCCCCTCCCCCTAAGAGTAAAAATTTTACAAACATTGAATGTCATATTTATTGATATTTAAACAACAGCCTAAAAATGAGTCTCAAACTTCTAGTTTTAAAAAATGACGATTCTTCCATACAGCGTACCATTGCAACCCCCTTACAATCCTTTTTTCACATTCAAAAGTACCCTATATTCTTTGTCCGGGTGTAAACTAACTGTGTACCAAATTTCATTTAAATTTTTATTTTGTTTTGGAGCGTAAGACTGACAGAAAGACAAACAGAGTTACTTTCACAGTTATAACATTAGTGGGGTATTTAAAAATCTACCCCAAAAGAACCAATGAAAATAGTTTCATCGTTCTAGTTTCAAAAATTACGAATTTACATAATAACTATCATCCCCTATTTTATTTTACCCCCTTAAGGGTATTCTTTTTACAAACAATGAATGTCATATTTATTTATATTTAATCAACAGCCTCAAAAATAAGTTTCAAGCTTCTAGCTTCAAAAATGACGATTTTACATAAAAACTTGCATCCCCTATTTTATTTTACCCCCTTAAGGGTATTTTTTTTACAAACAATGAATGTCATATGTATTTATATTTAATCAACAGTCTCAACAATAAGATTCAAGCTTCTAGCTTCAAAAATGACGTGTTTACATAAAAACTTGCATCCCCTATTTTATTTTACCCCCTTAAGGGTAATTTTTTTACAAACAATGAATGTCATATGTATTTATATTTAATCAACAGTCTCAACAATAAGTTTAAGCTTCTAGCTTCAAAAATGACGAATTTACATAAAAACTTGCATCCCCTATTTTATTTTACCCCCTTAAGGGTAATTTTTTACAAACATTGAATGTCATTTTTATTTATATTTAATCAACAGTCTCAAAAATAAGTTTCAAGCTTCTAGCTTCAAAAATGACGATTCTTCCATACAATCTTTCATCCCCCTTTTAACCCCTTACAACCCTTTTTTCGCATTAAAAAGTAGCCTATGTCCGTTCTCAGGGTCTAGACTATCTGTATACCAAATTTCATTCAAATCGGTTCAGTAGTTTTGGCGTGAAAGCGAGACAGAAAGACAGAGTTACTTTCACATTTATAATATTAGTTTTTGTCGCAGCACAAAAATATATTTTTATCGTTTCCGTACAAATAATAATTTTACAGTATTAATCTACAAACCAACATTTTGTTTCTTACAATCAGCTAAATAATTTAAATAGTTCCATAATATATGGCACAATGAAAAGGTCATTTATTTTATAAAAAAGACAGTTAGTTTTTATTTTAGTGAAAAATAAGAAAATTCTATTTTGATACAACAACCATATATTTATTAATACCTATATTTTATTAATTTTGTGTTAATGCTTTTTAAATAAACACCCACACATTATTTCTGTATAACCTACAAAAATGGGTAAATAATTTAATTTCGGATAGTGCCACACCACAACATTCTTTAAAAAATGTAAATAATAAAATGTGAAGAAATTGTGATTGTTATTAAATTTTTTTTTTTAAGTTTGTCAGAACAGGGAAACAACATTTGACATTTATTATTATTTAACATTGGACATTGACTTTAATTTTTGTAATTTATATTGTAAAACTTTAAGTTGGGCTAAAGTGGGCTTGTATCCAGAGCCGTAAAACAAATTAATAAAAAAAATCGCCAAATTTGTCTCGCAATCGGCCAATTTCAGGTTTAAAGAAAAAACACATACACACGATATACGATTTTATCATAAAAAAGTGTCAAAAAACAATATTTTCACTAAACGTCAACGTCATGTTTCCGGCAAGATCTTTCGTTTTACATTATGTTATCTGTGGTTTTGTTCTCTGTGATGGATACCTTATTGGCGCAAACGCACGCGATGTGTTGATTGGTTGTTAGCTAGTGAAATGAAAAGATGGCGAATGGCGCAAACGCACGCGATGTGTTGATTGGTTGTTAGCTAGTGAAATGAAAAGATGACGAATAAGGATTCAACCGCATAAAGATAACCTTGTATTTCCATTTTTAACCCCTTACAACCCTTTTTACGCATTAAAAAGTAGCCTATGTCCTTCCTCTGCGTCTAGACTATCTGCGTACTAAATTTCATTTAAATCGGTTCAGTAGTTTTGGCGTGAAAGCGAGACAGACAGACAGACAGACAGACAGAGTTACTTTCGCATTTATAATATTAGTAAGGATTACGATCTAAGTGCGTTATGATGGTTATAACACACGAGGCGTAACAGCCCGAGCTGTAGGCGAGGGCGCAATAGAGCCGAGTGTGTTAAACACGCACGTATATCGTACGACGTTTTTCAACACACTTGCGATAAAACAGAATAAAAGATCATGTTATTATATGTTGTTCATTTATAACGGTGATGCGCAATGCTGTTTTCCCGCCGTTTTACTTTTTAAATGACGGGGTGGCTACTGACACAGCGCGGTGGTAAGTGGGAAATTTGATAAAATAAATAGAAATAGAAATAATCTTTATTCGAATAAACTCATTACAAGCACTTTTGAATAGTCATATTTTGATTCTACTACTCATTCGGAATGCAGATTCATCACAAAAAGAATGAGCAAGAAACTTGTGTGTAAGTAAAATAACAAGTAAGAGGCATGCGATAATCAACATAGAAATCGCTATGCACTCATTATTATGGTTTTTAAGTTTTTCTATAAAAGCATTATTATCGTTAACGAATTCTTCAATTTTATAGTAAGCTTTTTTGGAAAGGTAGTGTTTTCTATGACATTTAAATATTTTTTCAGGCAGATTTATAACAGAATTTGGTATTTTGTTGTAAAACCTTACGCAATTGCCATAAAACGAATTACTAACTTTAGTTAAACGACATTTAAATATCAAATAGTGTGTCATTTTTCAGCTCGTGTTTTATGAACTGCTTTGTATATCGAAAACTGATCAATTAGATCCACTTTACGAGCAAGTGTGTTGAATAAAAATATATATTATGTTTAGGAATGTCATACAATTGATTCATAACATTTTACCAGTCCTGAAAGATTAGTTTATATTATAATAGTAGAAAATATATTTTTTTTACTCGCTAATTTTGATTTTACACGCGGATAACTTGATTTTATAAAGGAGTGAGATTTTTTTCTATCAAAAATATTTTTTGTATTCACCCCTAACAAACAGAAAGTTATATACTTTGTCCCTTATATTTCTGTCAGCATTTTATGAACTCGATTACTTAATTTTAGTGCAAACGGGCAATAATATTTGATTTTATTGTATAAGGACAAGAATTGTTAATTGTGGTATGAAATATACGATTTCATAACTATAAATGCAGGAAAGAATATGTTTAAATTAATTTTAATATTGTAATTAAAAGAGCAGCTACGTATATAATATAGGGTTGCCAATCCTAAATTTAAAAAACCAGGATCGAAAGTTCAAAATACCAGGACTGTCCAGTTTAAAAACAGAACGCAGTAATAGTGTTGCAATAGTTATATTAATATGTAGTGAAATTCAAGTAATTAATATAATCAGGTTGTTTGCTGGAGGAATATTGCAATGTTTAATTTGTTTTAATTGTAATAAATAAAATATTTAGAATATATTGTACACAGATTTTAATAATGACGCCACGGAATGTTCGAGAAGGAGTGCAAAATTGTATACAAAATAACATCGATGTTCTGTGCCTGACGTTCCAAATTTGAATTTTTATAATTTGATTTTTAAATATATTAAATGGCTATTTGCGATTGCAAACATAGGGTTTTAATAAAAAGTATTTGATAAAATTATACTGTTGACAATCAGTAATTAAGAGGCGCGTGTATTTTAAAACCCCAGGACGCTGCCATATATCCAGGACTTCCCAGAACACTTCAACAACTAGGACATATTCATGACTCGGAAAACTGGCCGGTTGGCAACCCTAATTTAATACAATGTTTACTAAACTGTACATTTATATTATTTATTATAGAATATGCAAATGGAGTTAGCGCGCGGCGTCTTGTGGACTCCATTCTATATAATATAAGTGAAATAAATTATATAATTTGTTCTCGTTCTTTATTTATTGTTTTATTTTATAACCTGTATGTACTAAGCCTTAAACGATTACTTGAATGACGAGCGTGCACGGCAATAGTTGTTCATACACGGGATTTTCATTTAATGTTAGGCATAGACACCTATATAAATACAGCACTCCTAACTGACAGTAGGTTTGACACATCATAAAAGTCTGTAATAGACCTACATATTGTGATTTGATTTGATAATATTAGGCTGGGATTGAAATACTAGCAGGCAATGTGAAAATGTTAATCTGTTTTCTTGATTAAGTACTTATTTGTAAATAAACTGTCTTTTAAAAAAAAGTAATTCAATTGATTTTGTTGCCAGTTGTTCTCAATTGAATCTATATACTGGACTAGAACTGGACGGTAGAGAAAAGATTATAATATAAAAAAATTGAAGTTCATGAGCGGCTAAAATGTCCTACATGAATAAATTATTTTCTAATTTGATATTTGAATTTACTTGTGGGGTCTATAACACGGTAGAGGTGGGCGTTGAATGAATGAACTGTTTTTTGAACTAGTTTACAGTTCATATATAAACTAGTTTAAATTTAATACACACACGAAAGCAATTTGACGAAAAACTGACTGACTGACTGACCTTTTTTAAACAACAGTTATAAAACTTTATTTTAGAAATAGAAATAGAAATAATCTTTATTCAAATAAACTCATTACAAGCACTTTTGAATAAAGATTATTAATGATTCTACCACTCATTCGGAATGTAGATACATCACAAGAAGAATGAGCAAGAAACTTGTATGTTGCTCTTTTGAATAGATGTTTTTTTTATATAAATAATTACACAATAACAAGTAAGAAACATGCGACAACATAGAAACCGTAGCGGTTTCTATATTGTCGTTTCTATGTCTCTTACTCGTACTCATTCCTAGTGCAACCAAATAATATTGTCAGCGCTATGGATTTTAAGTTATTCTATAAAAACATTATTATCGTTAACGATCTCTTCAATATTATAGTAAGCTTTTTTGCAAAGGAAGTGTTTTATATGACATTTAAATATTTTTTCAGACAGATGTATAACAGACTTTTAATGTGATTGTTTACGTATAAATGCCCAATTTGCACTCAGCCCGAGTGAGCAGGGAAGTGAGCAGCGCAAGAGTGGAAACACTTCCCATGCCATTGGCGCTGCCACTTGCGCTGCCCGGCGCTCCCTCGATTGTCGGTTTTTCGTGCGGGGGGCAAAGGACGGGCAGCGCGAGTGGCAGCGTGTTTTTACATTCAGCCCTCTCGCTCAGTTGTTGCCAGGAAATGTTTCCGGCAGCGCGAGTGGCAGGGGAAGCGGCTGAATGTAAACGTAGCATAAGAACAAATTGCCGCTAAATGATTAAACATACAAATAAATTAAGTAGGTAACAAAGACCACAGATTAATAAACACTTTGATTTTAAAATGATTCTTGTTATGACAAAAAAATATTAACAATAATAACAATCGGAATAATTTTAGTCTGACTGTTATTTATGTTAGTAATTTTTTTAGAAACTTATTCTGTGTTTACTTATTTCGTAGTTGCTGTAGCACGTTGTAGTAAACCTATAGTTAATTACTTCCCGCGCCAACAGATGTCGCTATTAGTATTAAATTTACTTTAATTTTAGGCAAGTTATTACGACACTTCAATCGATCCCCCGTCCAATTCAAACGGGGATCGAAATTACGACGGCCTGAGCCGAGGTTGGAACCCCTAGCGGTGCCCTTAGACTAGAGACGTATGGCCTTAAGTCGTTCCATAAGTCCTTCCTTTGGTTTGAAGTGCCATCTGCAACGCCCCCTATCGTCCAATGAAGCTGTAAAGGCCAGCTGCAGTCAACAGCATTAAAGTAGAGAACGAAGAAAAAAATTGGAGCCCATATCTGAAACTGCCCCTGAAAGCACCAGTCTCATGTGCTAGAGTTAATGAAACTCTTGTTTTAAAATAATGCTAATTAATTGACTGATAATCAGCCACTTTTGCATCAATAACATCAAACAATAGAGTCGCAAAATAAAGGTTGTATCATCAGGACATATTCAGTAGGTTAGCATTATTAAGATGACATGCCTACACGGTTGAATCCGGAAGCAAAAACGAGTGTATCCATTTTGTACACGCTTGATAAGCCACCGCAGACCTTGCCAAAATACATGAGCCGTAAACTATACGGTTTACGTAGCTCTGTGACAATATATGTTACAGTGTTATAGTTATATAACTAAACATATTTATACCTAGAAATAATGATGTATCAACAGACAACATTATATAGATAAAGCATAGCTATGTACTCCCATTCGATCGATCCCCCGTCCAATTCATGGGGATCGAAATTACAACGACTTGAGCAGAGGTTCGAACCCCTAGCGGTGCCCTCAGGCTAAAGTCATATCCGTCAGGCGGGAGTTGGTCTTCAGCCGCTGCCCCCCATCATCCGGTGAAGCTGTAAAGGCAGCTGCGGCCAAAAGCATTAGAGTAGTCCAAAAAAAAAGCTATGTAGTTTTAAATATAACCAATGTATAAATCATAGTTGAAAATTTGTGGAGATAAATAAAACGCCATGATGGAATTTTCACATCTCTAACAATATTTTTTATTCTTAAAACAAATGAATGCGAAGCGCGTTCGAAATTTAAAATAAATACAAAGAAGTTTTTATGTCTCGTACATAAAACTACATAGCTTTTTTTGGACTACTCTAATGCTTTTGCCCGCAGCTGCACATGACTTTTCTAACTGTGGCAATATTGGATTAAACAGTTAGATGTAGTTTGGTTAAAAGATTTAGGGACATGGTCTGAGATGAAAGTGTTGTCCCTGTATCTGGTACTGACTGCAGGGAGACTTAAAATGGCAGTGAAACGGACGGAGCAGTGGTGGCGGCCGGGGCCTCGCTCTTGCAGGGGCCTTGCGTAACAAACAACCAAAGCAAATTTTAAACAACCATTGAGTGGCCAATTACAAAAGCTTCCCGATTTTGGCATTTAATTAGAAATGAACTAAATTACCAGATCTAACATACATACAAATAAAAAAACATGCAAATTAAGGCATAGTTTTCTTGAATCAGCGGAAAATTTCCATTAATTTGATATATGTATGGTATGTATGTGTTGATTGTGTTAAAGCTGCTTTCTGTTTACTTTGGGAGAAGTGGAAATTAGTATCTAAATTTAAATAAAACGACGTTGTCTTCACGTTTGTATTATGGCGACTGATTGTAGTATACACAAACGGTGGCCGGCCGGCAGATACATACACAACTATAAGCACTGTCCGGTATAGACGAACCAGTATATAAAACCACTGGTGTCGAGTTACACACTTTCATGAAGAACAAAGGGTCTCGCAAAGACCTGTCGCCAGGGGCCTCGCAACGTCCTGCCGCCCGGGCCTCGCAGAGACCTGCCGTCCTGGGCCTCACAGAGACCTGCCGCCTGGGGCCTCGCAAAGATCTGCAGCCCGGGGCCTCGCAAAGACCTGTTGCCCGGGCCTCGCAGAGACCTGCCGTCCTGGGCCTCGCAGAGACCTGCCGCCTGGGGCCTCGGAAGGGGATTGTCAGTAATGTGGACTGATGACACCATTGCTAGCAATGTACCATGTCAGGTCGACCTCCACTTGGTCCCCCTGGAAACCATCTTGATAAATTCCTGGTGAATTTGTTACTATGGGCTAACTGACCTGACCTCATGCTCATCTTATCATCCCCCACTGGTGCCCCGCCAGTGTAAGCCGTTAGCGCAGGCGGGTGCACCATTCCATTATCATCCATAAAAAAAAGGTCCTGTCGCCCGGGGCCTCGCAATGGGCAAGGCCGCCGCTGGTATAGAGGTATGAGACACCGTATAAACAGCTGTCATTTTCCATCCTGTGGGCAATCAGCTTGATTAACATTCCAGTTACATAAAAAGCATGTAAATTACATTAGCATTATACCATTTTTTACATAATAAATAGGGTTGCCACCCGTACTTTAATAAAGTACTGTACGTTATTTCAGGTAATTGTACTCTGTACTTTTTTTTTTATGATTTTATTATTATTAACCACAGACACAAAGTCCGTGCTCTTATTAAGTTAAATTTTACATTTTTTGACTTAAATTGATTTATTTAAGTAAATCTATTTTGGTCAGTCCCCATATAACAATTTTATGGATGTCAATATAATATAAAATCTAATATAAAAATAAAATAATAATACAATTTTACCAAGTACTCTATACTTTATGGTAATAATAAAGTACACGAAAATACTTTATTTCGTACGATATGACTTCTTTGGGATTTCGAAAAGTTTAGTCGTATGTATCTTTTCATTAAACGAAATTTATTGATTGGTTCTGACTGTATCGATATTATTTATAACCGCGATTTCGTCCGCGTGGAATTTTATTTTATTTTTCTAAAATAAAAGTAGCCTTAGTTACTCCTTATTACATCAGCTACTTGCCAAAAGAAGTCCCGTCAAAATCGGTCCAACCATTTCACAGATTAGTCGGAACAAACGGACCGACGGACAGACAGATAAAAATTGTAAAAAATGTATAGATACTGGAAGAGAAAAAATTAAAAATATAACGTAACAAATTTGACGTTCATAAGCGGCTAATATGTCCTACATGAATAAATAATTTTAGAATATTGCATTTTTATTTAATTTTGAACTTATTCCAATTTAAATATAGACTGTAAAGATGCTATGCAATTATTTAGTAGACATACTAATTTTGACACAAACTGCAGAAAGCAATAATTATTTAGTTGAGATAGGTACTAATTTTGATCCAAACTGCAGAAAGCAATAAAAAATATGTTTTTAAATATAATAATAATAAAAAATGTACTTTATTTTGAAACTATGTACTTTTTCTTACCTTTAATAACCAATGTACTTTAAATGCAAAAAAGATGGCAACCCTAATATTGAACCCCAATCATTACCAATGTGTATGATATAGTTTACATGAACTAGTATATTGAATATGAAGGTTGTTCCCATACACGCTCTGATAGTAATAATTAGTAATTATGTAATCAGTTCCTACTCTGACGACCTCTGGTCTAGCGGTCTAGCATACCGCATTACGACCGATGGTCGCGGGTTCGATTCCTCGCACTGCAAAAACATTATTCATGAGTATGATTGTTTGTATCGTTCTGAGTGTTTTCTATGAATATTATGTATATATTTACAAAATAATATGTATGTATATGTATAAGTTATCTAGTACCCATAACACAAGCTTTAGTTAGCTTAACTTGGATCTAGAATGCGCTGTGTGAATTGTCCTGAGATTGTTATTATGTTACTCTCGCCTCCGATTGTATCTCCAGCTTGTTAAAATGCTACCAACTGCTCCATCACCTGAAGCTTAATTATGCATGAATAGGATATCTATAGTCCAAGAAAATTTGGATTGTTCACGATATGACCTGTTTTGGCGTAAATAAATCTGCAAATACTTGAATAATAATATCCAGAAAATAATTTCTTTCTGAATATTATTCAGAAATAAATTATGATGAAAAGGGATGAAAAATAAAAAAAAAACTGCTGGAAAATCCAATTTTTCAATATAACTCGATAATGATTAGAAATATGACAAAATGTTTCAAATAACAGTTACAAAGAAAAAAATTCTGCACAAAAAAGGAGCTCTTAATTTTTTCATACTGCTGTTTAAATAGATTTTAGAACTAAGTACATGAAAACAGTGCTTTTTTATTACTTTAATACTAGATGTAAAGACAAACATACTGTTCCTAGGTATCGTTTAGAAAAGTATGGGAATGAATTTGTCTTTATGGGAATGGCTATAAAATTTACATTGAGATACCAAAGCATATACTGAAACTATTCTTACCCCATTGGGGGTAGAATTAATCAAAATAATTTCTTAGCGGATGCCTACTTCATAACATCTACCTGCATGCCAAATTTTCTAGCTAGCAATTGCTAGTTAGAAAAATTTAGTCGCGGGCAAAAGCGACTCCGCTCGCGTTAAGAAGTATTATTATTTCGTATAGTTTTTACCGTTAAGTACCTTCGTACAAATTTCATTCCCTTAAGGGTGGAATTTATCAAAATCATTTCTTTGTGGATGTCTACGTCATAGTAGCTTTATGCATGCAAACTCTCAGCCCGATCGGTTTAAAATTGACAAAGCAACATACAAACTTTCATCCCCTATTTTGTTTTGTTTTGTTTTGTTCTTCTTTATTCTTTAGGTTTAGTGGTGTTAATTTATGATCATTGTAATCCTCTTGGTGGTAGAATTATTCAAAATCCTTTCTTAACGGATGCCTACGTCATAACATCTACCTGCATGCCAAATTTCAGCCCAATCCGTCCAGTGGTTTGGGCTGTGCGTTAATAGATCACTATGTCAGTCAGTCACCTTTGAGTTACATATATTTAATAATAATAATGATCTTTATTTCTCTCAAACAAAAACTAATACAATTGCTGTCCATACAATAATATAATTTAAAAGTAATGAAGGAGACAAAACGGTGACTGATTCAGTGAGGGCAGTGAGTCCACCCTTATTAATAAGTTTATAGCCTTTATTAGTAAATTAATACAATAAGATATTAACGACGACGGTAGCACGTTAAGTTAACTTCTAAACTAGTACTAACAAAGTAAACATAAAAATTGACAATAACTTAACAAGATTATAAACTAATAAAATTGGACAATCATCATCATCATCATCGCAGCCCGGAAGACGTCCACTGCTGGACATAGGCCTCCCCCAAAGATCTCCACGACGATCGGTCCTGCGCTGCTCGCATCCAAATTGGACAATAACAAACTTAATATGTATATATATATATGTATATATATAATATATACATCTAAACATTACTCAGGATTAGTTATGATTAATAAAAAATAAATACATATAAATCTTCCTCATGAATCACTCTATCCATTGTTAAGAACTTCATTAAAATCCGTTGCGTATTTTAAAACATCTAAGCAAATACACAGCGGAAGCTTCATTATGTACTATACTAGCTACACGCCCCGGCTCCGCACAGGTGTATGTGTACATATATGTAACCTTCCTAGCTATTAAAGAAACCGCTTCAAAATCCGTTGCGTAATTTTAAAAATTTAAGCATACATAGAGATAGACAGACAGCGATTTTGTTTTATACTATGTAACTAGCTACGCACCCCGGCTTCGCCCGGGTGTACATGTGTTATATATATAAACCTTCCTCTTGAATCACTCTACCTATTAAAGAAACCGCTTCAAAATCCGTTGCGTAGTTTTAAAGATATAAGCATATATAGGGACGGACAGCGACAGCAACTTTGTTTTATATTGTGTGATGAAAAGTCACTATGCAAAAACTATTGAGGACAATTTTTTTGGGTCACTTACAATAATAATAATAATAAACCAGCAAAAGCTGAAAAAAAAATAAAGAATAATAATAATAAACAATATTTAAAAATACAATTGTGTGACTTTGTGATATAAGCCCGTCCTTGTGATCACTATAAAATGACCGTATATGTATATTGTGTAACTGATAATAATACGCTGAAACTTCTACAATACATAAAACAATAGTATACAATGATCATAAATTAACACCACTAAACCTAAAGAATAAAGAAGAACAAAACAATGAAAAAATAGCAGATGATAGGATGAAAATTACTGAGTGGACTAAAAAGTCTCTTCACGGAAGACACCGCTTAGACTTATGCCAACTTCATGTCGACAAAGAGGCGTCGAACGCATGGCTGAGCCGAGGAGGACCCTTCCCAGAGACCGAAGGCTTTATGATGGCAATACAAGACCAAGTTATTGAGACCAGGAATTATCAAAAACATATTACAAAAAACATCACCTCAGATTCATGTAGAAAATGCAATAGCTGTCCAGAAACAATTCAACACATTACAGGTGCATGCAAAACATGCAAAACAATAGTTCAAACTGACTACAAACACAGACATGATCAAGTAGCAAACATCATACATCAAAAACTTGCCGAACAGAACAACTTTATTACTTCCCTACAACCATACTATAAATACAATCCTGAAAGCGTAGAGAACTCTACAGCTAAACTCTACTTTGATCGTGCTATTCTCACAGATCGAACCACACATTACAATAGGCCAGACAATTCACTAATAAACAAAACTGGATACCTGATTGATATTAAAAAGAGCAACACACAAGTTTCTTGCTCATTCTTCTTGTGGTGAATCTGCATTCCGAATGAGTGGTAGAATCAAAATATGACTATTCAAAAGTGCTTGTAATGAGTTTATTTGAATAAAGATTATTTCTATTTCTATTTCTATTTCTATATCGCTGTCCCCAACACACACAACCTGCAAAATACGATAGCCGAAAAAATAACAAAATATAAAGAATTACAAACTGAAATAACCCGACTGTGGCACTTACAAAAAGTAACAATAGTACCAATCGTCCTCTCAACTACAGGTGTCATACCGAAACAGATACATCAGTCAATAAATACCCTGAACTTGCCCCCTAATATATACCGCCAACTACAGAAGGCTGTAGTTCTAAACACATGCCGCATTGTTAGAAAATTTCTACAAACAGTTTAGGCCAACATTTATATTATAGCACATATAACATAATATTACATGTATAGTATGTTCACCTAAAAATAGAACATTGTTGTGTACTTGGCTTAGGCCCGTACATACCATATGGGCAGCACCAAAGGGTGTCGCCCGCCGAAAGTGACGAGAGTGGAGGAGATGGAGGCCGAGACCGGCCCGTCACCTCCCACCACGGGCCTCGCGGCAGCAGACGCGGAGGCGTCAGCTGTCACCTAAGGAGGTATGAGGCCAGGATTTGGCGCGCGTGCTACCCAGGAGTTGGGCTGAAGACCCCGTGCTGCCGGGATTTACGGTTAAATATCATCATGATCCCGTAACCCTGGCACCAAAGCGCTCGGAGGACACCAAGGGGTTTTAGGCGGTAGGAGTCCGGCAGTACCCCACGCTTCCCCCGGGGCGTGTGGGTCTCCATGACGGATTTCCCCTTGTAAAAAAAAAGGCCCGTACATACCAAGATTACCGGCGAAAGTCGAGAGAAAAAATAATAATAATATAATACCAGTCGCACAATAAGCACACACACACTCAGACAGCGACAGCGACTTTGTTTTATACTATATACGATAAAGATACCTATACTATTATGCCCTAATAATGTCCGTATATTTATATTTATATTTTCTACACGAGTTCTCTGTATCTGTGAACATTTTTCGTTTCAATTTTCATACAACAAATTAACATTATAAATCTAAGAATTGGAATCAATGTTAATTCTGTAATATTGGAGCCGTGTTCATTGTTTCGATTTAATAAAAGCTAACCGTTGCTAATTGCGTATCTGTAGGTAACTTGCGATTCATTTTAATACGCGTTTCAGGAGAGTGATGTCAGAATTATGTTACAAAAATTCCATACAATTACGTCAGTCCTACAAGAACATCTTAATCAAAACTCCGAGTTTAACTCTATACCATTTGTATAATATTTTGTAATCCAGAGTTTTAAACCGTCACGGTTGAGTACGGCAACTTCAACTTAAAAGATCGTGAGTTCATATCTAGCCTGTCGACACCAAAAAACATTTTTGTGTCGTCACTGCACAGTTTAGTACGCCAACTTCAATATAGAAGGTCGTGAGTTCATATCTAGCTATTCTACAACAAAAAAATGTTTGTGTCAATTTATATCGGACTGATTTTCTTATGAAGGTAACTCGATAACAGAACCAAAAATTAACCCGAACCATGTCGTAACTGGAAAATTAAAAATGTATTTTATATTCTAAATTTGTAATTAAATTTATAGTTCCTCTTATTATACATTCTTGTTTGTAACTTCACTTCAAATTCTATTGGCAATTCATATTTTCAAATCTCTATTTTCAATCATTTATTATTTCTCCGTTTATTTTTTTTTTACTTTATTGGTCCTCTCACAGAAAGAATAATTACATAAATTAATATGTACATCAAATATAAAAAGAAAAAAAACATAATTATAATATAGAGGTAACAATGGGCGGCCTTATCGCTAAATAGCGATTTCTTACAGGCAACCTTAGGATGGAGAGGAGTCATTAGACTGTGTCTGGTCGAGGTACAGTTTACCTAATCTGTATTCCTTATACCTTTACCTATACATGAATAAAATTCCATATTACGTCAGCCTTACAGAAAATCTTAATCAAAACTCCGAGTTTGTATTTATGTATTTACAAAAAAAAATATCTATGTATTTGTATCAGTTATCTAGTACCCATAACACAAGCTCTAGCTAGCTTAACTTGGGTCTAGATGGCTCTGTGTGAATTGTCCTGAGATTATTATTATTATTATTATTAATACTAGTTCTAGGAAAGGTATATGCTTAATTTGGATTTGAAAGTGAATTTATAATCTTTACTAGTATAATAAATGAGAAATATAAGTAATCTTTATTCAAATAAACTTAAGTCATTTAGAATAGTCATATTTTCTATATTACTACTCATTCCCCTTCGATCGATCCCCGTCCAATTCAGAAGGGGATCGATATTACGACGGCCTGAGCCGAGGTTCGAACCCCTAGCCCTCAGACTAAAGTCGTATCCGTCAGGAGAAAGTTGACCTTCAGCCGCTCTATAAGTCCTTCCGCGGGTTTGGAGTGCCATCTGCACTCGCCCCCTATTGTCCGGTGAAGCTGTAAAGGCCAGCTGCGGCCAACAGCATTAGAGTAGTCCGAAAAAATTACTGATTCTGATTGAAGCCAAATCACAAGGAGAATAAGTAAGAAACTTGCGTGATGCTCTTTTCAATGAAGACAAATTTTGTTATGAAGCAAGTATTTACCAGAGAGCTACCAGCCTCGCCTATTTACCAAACTCGACCAGTGATAGAGGCAGACTACGCACCACTTGGCGGAACAATATTAAGAAGCAGATGGACCAGGACAACCTTACTATACAGACAACCCAGAAGAGAGTTTTCTGACGCAGATGTACAGGGAGACCCGACCCTAGATAAACTGGGAATATGGATTGGACAGAGAGAGAGAGACCAGTCTTGCCTATTTCAGCCACTAAGGAACTTGCTTTTTTCACGTAGAGAACGTGTAAAAAGCAAGTGGCTTAAGGTTCTTTAGTGGTGTAAGGATTACCCTGTCATTACCTGCCTCTGGTAGTGTACCAGAGGCAGGTAATGACAGGGTAAGAGGCATGATATCTTTGTCATCTGGCAACTCACAGATGTTCATATACATAGGCGACGGTTACCAATTACCGTTATGTCTAGCATTTTTTTTCTTTTTTCCAAATTTGAATTTATAATGAATCTGTATTATAAATTTGAAAAGAATACAAGCTGAGTTTCTTTTCAGTTCTCATCTCGAAATCATTCCGAACTGACGGTAGATTTGACATATCATAAGAGTCAGTAATAGACCTACATGAATAAAGATATTTTGAATTTGAATTTGAATTTTATGATAATAAAATGATGCACCCGCTTGCGGTATGAGCTTACGCTGGTGGGGCACCAGTGGAGGATGATGATGATGAGAAGTAGGTCAAGTCAGTCCATCGTAATAAAATAAAGAAGAAGGAATTTATCAAGATAGATTCCAGGGGGAACCGCATGGATCACGTTTAGCATTTTTTTAAATAGATGTTTATGGAATGCTGCACCCGCCTGCGCTAACGTTTTACGCTGGCGGGGCACCAGTGGAGGATGATAAGATGAGCACGAAGTCAGATCAGTTAGCACATCGTAATTCACCGGGAATTTATCAAGATGGTTTCCAGGGGACCCGCGTGGATCACGCCTAGCATTTAAGTGCATAAAGCAAGTTGCTTGTCGATAGATGTAGATAAAACAAAGTTACGCAGAGTACTTTGTACCTACAAAGACTAGAATAATATAATTGCACTCTATTGTCTTTGTAAACAATACTAGTTATTTACTACATACTACGTTGTGATTTATAACCTACTAGCTGTGCCCGCGACTTCATCTGCGTGAAATAGTGCCCTTGGATAGCATTTTCATTTAATTATTTATTTTATTTTAGGGTAAAGGGTTATGGATAACTTAGTTTATAAACCTTTTTATGTCATTTTTATTTATATCCAATCAACAGCCTATAAATAAGCTCCATCTTTAAAAATGACAATACGTCCATACAACTTTTTCAAGGGGTTGTGAGGGTTGAAAGGGAAAATCCCTTTTCAACCCCGTACGGGTTGTACGGGGTTTTAATAATTTTTCGCATTAAAAAGTCGCCTTCTTCCTTTCTAGGGTCTAGATTATTTGTGTACCAAATTTTATTTAAATCAGTTGAGTAGTTTTGGCGTAATAGCGCGATAGACAAACAGACAGAGTTATTTTTGTATTTATAATATTAGTAATTATAAAGATATGTGTGTTTCTATGTAAACACATATAATCTATACTACAGTCCTTATAACCACAGATAACATAATATTACATATTATAACAATGACATAATCTATATATATCAGATAAACAGTATTTACGCTGCCAAACAAAGACTTAAGTATATATATATATGTATATGTATAAGTGTATAGTAGGGAAAGTGTGTCGTCTGGTCTGCCGACTGGACGATAGGCTTTTACAGGTGTTATCACGTTATCAGTGATGCAATAGCAGCAGGTGTGGCCAACCTTGCGGCGCCGCGCCCGCACCGCCCCGGCACGCACCACCCGCACAGGGCTGCCAACCGTTGCGAAATATTAGGTCCCCATTACGAGGTCATCATTGCTCATTCAATTTAGTTGGAGATTAAATTATAAAATCATTACATAGTATAAAAAAAGTCGCTGTCGCTGTCTGTTGCTATGTATGCTTAAATCTTTAAAACTACGAAACGGATTTTGGAGCGGTTTTTTTAAATAGATAGAGTGATTCAAGAGGAAGGTTTATATACAATACGTATACACCCATGCGCAGCCGGGGCGAGTAGCTAGACTTAAAAAAAAATTATGTTTTTCCATAGAATAGAATAGGAATAGTCTGTATTAAAATAAACTTAATATAAGCATTTGTTTTGAATAGTCATATTTTTTAATTCTACCACTCATTCGGAACGCAGACTCATCACAAGAAGAATGAGCATGAAACTTGTGTGTTGCTCTTTTAAATAAAAATTGTTTAGAGTTATATTTTTGAGGTTTGTGTGAATGCAAACTGCTAAATAACAAAGTTAATATTATATAAAAAATGGTTACTTAAGTAACAAAATAAATCAGTCATGATTATAAGAGCTATAAGGTATGGAAATAACTGTACATATATAAAAACTTAAAGTAGACGATTTAAAATAAGTTTCTGTACAAGAAATATCTACCCTCTAGGTCGTTAAAATATATTTATCTATATATATCTAATAAAATTGGAGTGTCTGTTTGTACTATTTAAATAACCGTTATTACTACATGCATACGAATATAAATACGGTACAAACATTAAAATAACATTTTTTACAATTTTTGTCTGTCTGTTTATTCCGGCTAATCTCTGAAATCGCTTGACCGATTTTGACGGGACTTTTCTTGGCAGGTAGCTGATGTAATAACGAGTAACTTAGGCTACTTTTATTTTACAAAAATAGGGTTAAATTCCACGCGGACGAAGTCGCGGGTACAGCTAGTTTATACATAATACATGAATGAATACATAATATATTTAGATATACATAAATTATGTACTGGATTAGAATTTAATTTCTCTTATCAATTAGTCTACCTAACTAGGTCAGACCTGTTTCTTGGGGACTGCGAGAGAAAGAAAGAAAAATATTTTTAGTGTGTGCTAAAAAGATATATTACGTGTACATTACACAGTTAACAATTATTATATATCGAAGAGGCGTACAAGGTTGGCAAGTTAACATATATATATATATATTTTTTTTTCTTTTTATTTATTCTTTATATACATTTACATTGTTAATTTACTGTACTTCTACACTAGGCTCGCAAGCCTGTATTAGGAGCTTGATATTACAATTCGAGAGCTTCTTTGTTCGAAACAAAGTTAAGTCGCAACTGGCAACCCTGCGTCCAACAACAACGCCGTAACTACTGAACCAACTGTGTTGTGTCAGTCAGTGCCTCGCTGTGCCTTTAACACGACGCTCGTGCCTTACATTAACGAAACGACCTTACTTTATCAATTACGAAACTCGCCGTCTGTCCGTACGTACTCTACGATCTGCAGTGTTTATGCCTACCTACATATATCATGCTCTCAGTGTAGTGTTTACAAACATACAGTACCGGTTTGTAACTAGGCCGGCTTACAACAAAACCAGTGCATTTATCACCGCCACATGCAACTATGTGAGTGTTTGTGATTTTCTTGTGTGTTTTTGCTGAGTGAAATGGCGCGGTCGCCGAGGAGGATCGCCGCTCATCGGAGGGCCAGGAGTCGATCCAGGGAGCTCACCAGACTCCGCACTCAGCTCAATGCAAAAGGTACGTTTGTTTATCGTTTCTGAATACAAACACCGCATTACCGGTTTAATGTTCTGTCGTTATTTGGCGCGAATTTCATGATAATGGGCTTTAATTATAGATTATGTTTGAGAAGCGATGTCTATGTAATAACTAGTAACTAACTAATTCAATATTGATATTATCTATACATCTATACATGTAAATAAAATTGAAGTGTCTGTTTGTAATATTGAAATTAGCGTTTTTTACTACATGCAGAATATAAATACGGTACATACACCAAAATAACATATTTTACAGTCGTCTGTCTGTCTGTTTGTTGCTAATATCTGAAATGACTGGACCGATTTTAACGAGACTTTTTTTGGCAGGTAGCTGTTGTAATAGGAAGTAACTTAGGCTACTTTTATTTTAGAAAAATAAAGTTAAATTTCACGCGGACGAAGTCGCGTATACAGCTAGTTATTAATAAATAATTTACTGATTATAAATGTAATAGTAATTTACTGATTATAAATGCAGTATAATAGTGTTTTTTATTAAAATAATAAGATTCCCTGCAAAAAAAAGTGAGATAGAGTTGTGTCTATAACAACCAATTATATGAAAACTTACTTTGAAATTTTATTTATTATAGTTACAATAGTAGGTCAATAGAATCTATGCCTACCTGTATAACATTAGGACTGTAATCCCAAAGAGGATAACTAGAGGTATTGATGGGATGACGAGCGTGCATGGCAATAGTTGTTCATGCACGGGATTGTCATTTAATGTTAGACATAGACACCTATATAAATATACATTGTAAATAAACTGGCTTTTAAAAAAAATATTTAATTGAGTTTCTTGCCAGTTCTTCTCAATTGGATCTATATACCGAACTGGACTTGCCCTTAAATAAATTCAAAACATCTGTTAAATCATATTTACTGAGCAAGGCCTATTACTCACTAAACGATTACTTGAATGACGAGCGTGCATGGCAATAGTTTTCATGTTCGGGATTTTCATTTAATGTTAGACATAGACACCTATATAAATACCTATGCATTGTAAATAAACTGGATTTAAAAAAAAAAGTAATTCAATTGAGTTTCTTGTCAGTTCTTCTCAATTGGATCTATATACCGAACTGGACGGTAGGGAAAAAAATATAATATAAAAAATTTGACGTTCATAAGCGGCTAAAATGTCCTACATGAATTTTTTATACTAATAATGAGTGCGTAGCGATTTCTATGTTGATTATCGCATGCCTCTTACTTGTTATACTGTAATTATTTATATAAAAAAAACATCTATTAAAAAGAGCAACACACAAGTTTCTTGCTCATTCTTCTTGTGATGAATCTGCATTCCGAATGAGTGGTAGAATCAAAATATGACTATTCAAAAGTGCTTGTAATGAGTTTATTTGAATAAAGATTATTTCTATTTCTATTTCTATTTTAAATTTCGAATTGAAAATTGACGTGGCAAACACTGAAAAAGTCTATTATCATTTGAATACGTATGTACATAAATAAAAATACAACTTACGAACACAATGTTACGAAACTCTAAAGAATCGAGTTCAAGTTCAAACTTAACGATCGTACATTTTTATACATGTGCCTTTCATTCGTACATTTTTTTGTTTTACATTTTGCACACTTATTATAATATTGGATTAACTCAAAGATTACAAATTTTGGAATTATCACTTTATTACTGTGGAAATAAAATCTAATTTCCAAAATTTCAAATTTCTGAATTACACCAGTATTGTACTATATATGCGATTTAGTTGATCGCAAATTTGTACTTATCTATATATATATATATAAATAAAATTGATGCAATTATTATTTTATGTATCTAGGTGACTGTGTCCCATATCTCTGTTTGTAATATTGAAATAACCGTTTTTTACTACATGCATATGAATATAATGTTACATACACCAAAATAGCGTTTTTTACGATTTTTGTCTGTCTGTCTGTGTATTTGATCCGGCTAATCTCTGTAATGGCTGGACCGATTTTGTTGTGACTTTTTAGCAGGTAGTTGATGTAATAAGGGGTAACTTAGGCTACTTATATTTTAGAAAAATAAAGTTGAAGTCACGGGAACAGCTAGTCTTACACATTCATCGTTTTTCTTGAATTTTCGTTGATAATTACTTGTTGACAACACTAAATTAAACACTGCACTGATTTTTGAACTTTTTTTTAATGGATTCTCTTTTTTTCGGACTTCTCTAATGCTATTAGAGAAAAAAGAATATATTTTAATAATCTATACATATAAGTAAATAAAATTGGAGTGTCTGTTTGTAATATTGAAAAAACATTAATATAAACAGACTAAGTATAGAGAGAGAGATACCAAAAAGACATTTGTTACAATTTTTGTCTGTCTGTCTGTTTGTTCCGGCTAATATCTGAAATGGCTGCGCCGATTTTGACGGGACTTCTTTTGGAAGGTAGTAGAATAAGGAGTAACTTAGGCTACTTTTATTTTAGAAAAATAAAGTTAAATGCCACGCGGACAAAGTCGCGAGTACAGCTAATATAAATATATATACGTATCAAATTAATTAGCTATGTTAATGTCTGCGTGTCGGTCGTTGTGCCCTGCCTGGCTACCCGGCAGGCTTCCTCGCTAGTGGGTCACCTGACCTCACCTCACCTTGACATATTTACCTATACAAGCTCAAATTCCATGAGCCATTAACACCGATGACCAATATTTTGCTCTTTGGATCAAAAGGGGACATTGGTTTATGTACAACTAGCTGTACTCGCGTGGAATTTAACTTTACTTTTCTAAAATAAAAGTAGCCTAAGTTACTCTTTATTACATCAGCTACCTGCCAATAAAAGTCCCGTCAAAATCGGTCCAGCCATTTCAGAGATTAGCCGGAACAACAGCCAGACAGAGAAAAATTGTAAAAAATGTTATTTTGGTGTATGTACCGTATTTATATTCATATGCATGTAGTACAGTTATTTCAATATTACAAACAGACACTCCAATTTTATTTATATGTATAGATATAATATAGTATTCAAAAAATGTATGTCCAAGTGCTTATGTCCGGTGTCTAGTACCTACAACACAAGCTCTGCTTAAAAAAGAAACATTGTTATAACTATTTCAAAGTGATTAAATTAAGTATATTTGAATAAATGATTTTCTATTCTATTCTATTCTCTCTCTAACGTTATAATTTATTTTTCATACTGCTTTCTTGATATATGATAGCGTAGCGGCTTTTGTATTGATTGCCGCATGCATCCTCATGTAAAGTGCGAATACTGTAACTACCATATAGTGTGGTCGAGTGGAATGAGTAGTCATGCTCACTAAAATGTTCAGACATGTGGCGGCGTGGTGGGCCGGGTCATTGGGCTTCCTAAAATATGGTCGAGCGCAGTGATGGCTGGCTCATCCGTCATACTCGTGAACGAGTGCTGCTTGTAGGGACTGGTCTGCTCTTATCACTACGACTGATTTAATCTTATTGTGTTTTTATATTTGAGCCTAAATAAATTAGTGCTGGTTGGTAGTTTGTATTCACACGTTTCGACTTGTAAAATGTGAACTTACAAGGATTGTTTAAAAGAGCAACACACAAGTTTCTTGCTTATTCTTCTTGTGATGAGACAGCTTTCCGAATAAGCTGTAGATTTAAAAAAATGTTGACTATTCAAAAGTGCTTAAATTAAGTTTATTTGAATAAATGATTTTCTATTCTATTCTATTCTATTCTATTCTCTCTCTCTGCCTTTAAAGTTTCGTATTATATAGTGTTCTTATATTATACTTACTATACTTTAGGATATTTTTGTGAATAAGAAACTATCAACAGAAGCATATAACAGATGATAATAATAATAAAACCAACAAATAATGAGAAAAAAAAATAATAAAAAAAAAATTGTCACTACAAAACCAGCTATAACTGAGAAATAATATATATACATAATTATAATAATAATAAATCCATTTGTTGCCAATATTAGTATAGTTACACATTTATACATATTCAGTATGATTGGCTGATCATTTGACTGATGGGCGTCCAGCGCTGGATTTCAGTTTGTACCAGATATGCAATTAGAATGAACAAAATTATTAAATTCAATCTCGAGGTCAGTTTGTATAAAACCCTATCAATCAATTGATTCTGTATCAATCGCACACAGTAATAGCTATATTTCGAGTACCAATGGCTCAACCAGTCATGTCTAAATTGGTACAATTCATCATTTAAGATTCATAATATATAATACTAGCACCGGGGCGAGCCCGGCTTCGCACGGGTGTATATGTATTATACATATAAACTAGAGATGAAACGGATATCCGGTATCCGACCTATCCGGCGGCCTTAATACTATTCGGCCGAATGCCGGATAACTACTATCCGGCCGAATTAAAAAAAAATCTGGGTATTTTTTTATGTATTTATTTAGTATTTAGTCTTAGTATTACATAAGGAATATAATTAGTTTTAGTTTCATATTTTTAATCACTTAGTAGTGAATAAACAGTCATTTACTATTAAGTGATTAAAAATTAAATAGAATAAAATATAGTGAATAAAAATAGAAAGAAAATGAATTTATTAGTTAGCTTAATTCCGCCGGATATCCGGCTATTCGGTCACATGTTTGGCCGAATATCCGGTATCCGGCCAAACTGCTATCCGTTTCATCTCTAATATAAACCTTCCTCTTGAATCACTATCTATTAAAAAAAACCGCTTCAAAATCCGTTGCAAAAAATTGTATGCTTACATAATATACATAGAAAACATCCAACAATTATACTTATGAATACTCGTGTTTGTACCGAGATTCGAACCCGCAACCATCGGATGTAGGCGGTGTGCTAAACCTCTAGACCACCGAGGCCGTCTAGACAGATTACGGTATTCAAACACATTTAAAAATCTCGACTAAAATGGACGAGTTTTGTTTCTTATCAGTTCTCAACTGATAAGCTAACCGATCTGAACGGGATAGTTATAAAAAAAACATGACGTGTATGACTAAATGGGAAAAACATATTATGCACGATTATGACGTTGATTTTGAAAATAATAGTAATGCACCTGGACAATTCACAAAACGCCATCTCCCCTCCAATCGATCCCCCCTCCAATTCATACGGGAATTGAAATAGAATAGAATAGAAAATCATTTATTCAAATAAACTTACATTGAAGCACTTTAGAATAGTCATTACATTTTTTCAATCTACCGCTCATTCGGAAAGCTGTCTCATCACAAGAAGAACGATCAAGAAACTTGCGTGTTGCTCTTTTAAATAATTTTATTATTACTTTACATTTTTAAGTTTAAGTGTGTGAATACAAACCACCAATTAGCACTAATTCAATTAAATACTGAAATAGAAAAAATATTGAATATATAACCAACTGGTTAAACAATTAATAAGAGGAAATCATTCATAGTGATTAGAGCAGACCAGTCGCTACAAGCAGCACCCGTTCACGAGTATGACGAATGAGCCAGCCATCACTGCGCTCGACCATATTTTAGGGAGCCCAATGACCCGGCCCACCACGCCGCCGCGCCGCCACAAGTCTGGACATTTTAGTGAGCATGACTACTCAAAATTACGACGTATCAGGGATTCGAACCTAAGTCTAGGCTTTAATACGGACACTAGCTCTACATCGCACGGGGAAATCGATCCCCCGTCCAATTGAAACGGGATCGAAATTACGACGGCCTGAGCCGAGGTTCGAACCCCTAGTGGTGCCCTCAGACTAAAGTCGTATCCGTCAGGCGGGAGTTGCCCTTCAGCCGCTCCATAAGTCCTTCCGCGGGTTTGGAGTGCCATCTGCACTCGCCTCCTATCGTCCGGTGAAGCTGTAAAGGCCAGCTACGGCCAACAACATTAGAGTAGGCCGAAAAAAATGGCATATAATCCTAAGGTAAACGAAGCTTTTATTATGGATACTAGAAGACAGTTTTTTTTTAGAAAGACAAACACCCAGTCCGGTACTATATCTGCTAAACCACTACACCACCGAGGTCGTCCACGCCAAATATGTTTAAACTATATACATTGCACGGTATTGCACAAATATCTACTTTATTGAATGGTAGAGAGCGCTGCACATTGCGTGACTCACACGCAGTCTCGTATATTCGCGTTTGATTTATTTGCAGTGTCGTAAATAACCGCTCGTCCGTACTACCGGTAGGGTTGCCAACACCTGGAAACCAGGAAGGTCTAAATCTCTTAAAATTTGTACGTAAAAATTAAAATGCAGCGCACTAGCGAACACAACGGCATTTTGGTTTTGGATTTTTGCATAATATTGTTGCATATATGTCGTGCCACCTATTGAGGAAAAGGTTCATTGTCACAAAATTTGTTCTTAAAATTAAAAGTGTCCAGGTACCGGCGAACAAATTAAATTAATCGGCATTTTCATTATTGTTTCGGTTTTTGTATTATATTACATATATTAGTGCTCGTTGTACATGAATTATCTGCTTGTCGCGTATGTTGAACGTTTCCGAATAAACGTATTTTTAGTCTCCTGTGGGCTAATTATGTAACACGATATGAAATTGTTTCTGTTGAAGTTGTGATGCAATATGAAATCATTTCAATTTAAAAAATGCGATCAAGTAAGGTCGAATGACCGCAACATAAATCATTTCTATCGATAAAACACTACTATGAAGTTGCAGCGGAATATTGTTAATCCGACCAATTTAAAAAGTCAGTACATTAGATAGCTTATACCTTTAGAGGGATACATTTTAATTTATTGGGTTGTTACACTAGTTGGTTGATTTGAAACAATTTTTATTGCGTTCAAAAATTACAAAATATACTGCAGCGTTCACTTGTTCTTTTATTTTAATTTTATTAATAGACATTTAATAAAATAAAATAAAGAAAGTCTATTCTATTCTAATGAAAAAATAAGGTTAATAATTTTGAATATAAAAGCATATTTTATACAAACTATTTATAATCATTAATAATAATAATCTAACCTACAAATTAAATTTTCTTTTCTGCTATAGATACCTAGGTAAGTACGTAGGTATCCATATAAATTTAAAATGATATGGGCACATCTTTTTAAATTTGTACATAATTGTAAAAACTTTAAACAAATAAATTTATTTACTTTAAACAAATCACAGAGCATCATAAACGTTGTATTCCGTTCACAGAGCACCGTATTCATTGAAATAGTTTTTTAATTATATTAATATCATAATCAACCCTAATTTTATATTAAACATTTACTCTAGTTAATACAACATTCTATGTGATTTGGGACGAAAATAAAATATCGAATTGGCAACACTGATGTCGTGTTGTGAGTCGTGACAATTTTCCCATTTTAATAAATTTAAAACCTTTTCACGACTTTCTACGTAATATTTAATATAATAAAAATATATGTAATACTGAAAATTACCAAAACAAGATAAATAATGCTGCTAATGCTGATATTTTAAAGATTGTAACCAAAAGAAACACCTTCTAAATTGTTTCTCATAATGTAAAAACCGTTTCAATTCCACGCTGTCATTTCGGCAAAATAGCGATTACGTGACATTGCAACGAGGTTACTAAATCGACATTCGATAGAAATAAATTTTATCGATATGTAAAGTTGCATTTACGTTGCAATGCTAGTTGACAGCGTCAAATGGCGTCTATATGATCGCATTATTGACAGATGACGTCATTTTCACTACGTTACATACGAAAATCGTTGCGAACGAAGTTACATAATTAGCCCACTGGAATTAAAAAAAAAATTCAATATTTAATATTGAATTATGTTTTTTCAGTGAGGAAATTATTAATGGGTCTATTCTTTATTATTAAAAATAAAGAATAGACTCATTAATAATTTCTAAAACTTACTCTTAACCATATTTAATATTTCTCAACAATTTAAAATATTATATGTTATGACATCCGGTTTTTCGAGAGTAGTGGGGCACAAGATACGTATACGAGCAGCCCGCGAACGGATCGGAAAAGTTGTGAGCAGGTTATATATACCATGTGTATTAATATATATATATATATATTCCAGAAAATAATATCTTTCGTCTTCTCTGTACTTACTGGTATTGCCATATAAAAAATGTTTTAGTTTTATTTGTACATCTACTAAAAGTGTTGGTATAAATTTATTCTATTCATGAATTACATGGTTTAAAATAATATGAGAAGTTATACAAATGAATGCAATGCATTTGTGATGATTGTATTTCGGGCACGTTTTAATCCAAGAGGTGGCAACCCTTTTTAACTTGGGGAAAATCCCTCAAATTCAAATTCAAATTCAAAATTGTGGAGGGATCTTTTCCCAGTTCTCTCACCGCGCCTCCCTCCCATCTCGGCTCTTGTAGTGTGGAAGCCAGACTTGAAAAGAGGTGGCAACCCTACTGATCGCTCGCAGCGCCCTCTCCTCTTGTCGCTTGGCAACAGGTAGCAAAGCAGGAATAAATTTTAAACATGCCAAAGGTGCTTTCATGTTATATCATAAAAATAGCTCGGCGCCGAAATTATGTTTGTTTTATTGATTTTTTATATCTCACATCGTTTGGTCATACGAAACATATTTTTATATGAATCAGTCTTTAAAAAATGTTATTTTTATATTAAGAATAATCTCAGGACAATTTACATCTAGTCCCAAGTTAGGTTAGCTAAAGCTTACGTTATGGGTACTAGATAACTGATACAAGTGCATAGATTATTTCATAAATACATACATATACACTAGCTGTACCTGCGACTTCGTTTGCGTGGAATTTAACTTTATTTTTCTAAAATGAAAATAGCCTAAAGAACTAAAAATTATTTTGTTCGTCTTAATTTATTCGTTCCATTAGGTACTGATAGGTTCAAACTAATACATTTACATCCTGCGTCATCCCTTATTTTATCTTCATGGGGGTTGAATATATCAAAATCCTATTTAAGCGAACGTTTTCAACATAGTAGCTCCAATCTTTAATTTCAGTTCAATCAGTCGAATATCTAAGAAGATTTATACAAACTTTCATCCCCTATTTTATCCGTATTTTGGTAGTGACATTTATCAAAATCCTTTCTTAGAGGATGCCTGCGTTATAGTAGCTATAGTAGCTTTATGCATTCAATGCCTCAGCCCGTTCGGTTTAAAATTGACAAAGTTTCATACAAACTTTCATCCCCTTTTTTATCCCTTTGGGGATTGGTGGTTTTGATTAATTCTATAATCAAAATCCTTTTTCAGCTGATGCCTACGTCATAACATCTAATTGCATGCCAAATTTCAGCCCGATCCGTCCTGTGGTTTGGGCTGTGCGTTGATAGATCACTATGTCAGTCAGTCACCTTTGAGTTACATAAATTTTACTTGTTTCTTATTTATTTATTTAGATAAATAAATAAATAAAAAACAAGTGAATGATTATGAATGGAGATGTTATCGAGTCCCATCTTTCACGAAATAATAAACTAACTAAACTAAATTACTACTATATCCACAAAGTAAACACATTGCATGCAGAAAGTAAATATTGTGCAGTGTGAACAGCAGGCCGGTGTGTTATAAATAACTGGTTTAGTGGTAACAGCCAGCCCACGACGCCGCGAAGGTCATCGTCTGCCACGATTTACAATCACTCGATTGTGCGGCAGAATAGAATAGAATAGAAAATCATTTATTCAATTTTTTTTTTATACTATGATGGTTGCAAACAAGGCCATACAGCCCATCTGGTAAATGGTTACTGTAGCCTATGGACGCCTGTAACACCAAGGGCATCACATGCGCGTCTTAATATACCCTTCTTGAAAAACAGCATGCTGTAGTCTCGTGGGAAAACCTCGGCTGGAAGTTCTTTCCACAATCTAAGTGTACGCGGGAAGCTCCTCTGAAACCACACTGTTTGAGACCATTTAGGTTCCAGCGTGTGGAGATGAATTCCCTGTCGATGGCGAGCGGTGCGATGGTAAAAGATGGCCGTCGGTATTTTCATAATAAGCAACAATTTCTTAATAAACTTAATTCAAGCACTTTTGAATAGTCATAGTTATCATTCTTTCAATCTACATTCGGAAGCTGTCTCATTACAAGAAGAACGAGCAAGAAACTTGTATGTTACTGTTTTACCATAAATAATCATTGTAATTTTACATTTGACGACCTCGGTGGTCCAGCGGTCTAGTACACCGCTTTACGTCCGATGGTCGCGGGTTCGATTCCTCGCACGGCACAAACATTTGTATTCATGAGTATGATTGTTTGTATCGGTCTGGGTGTTTTCTATATATAATATGTATGTATTTACAAAAAAAAAAATATCTATGTATTTGTATCAGTTATCTAGTACCCATAACACAAGCTTTAGCTAGCTTAACTTGGGACTAGATGGCGCTGTGTGAATTGTCCTAAGATTATTATTATTATTTCCAATTCGAAACGTGCGAATGTTAACCAACTAGCACCAATTTGACAGCAGAAGACTTGTTACACTCTCTTGAAGCCGATAGACGAAATGTAGAGCAACTAGCTGTGCACGCGGCTACACCTGCGTGGAAATAGTCTATGTTTTATTCTGATGTATAAGCTATAGCTCTCTGGAAATCAATAGACAAAATGTAGAGCAACTAGCTGTGCACGCGGCTACACCTGCGTGGAAATAGTCTATGTTTTATTCTGATGTATAAGCTATAGCTCTCTGGAAATCAATAGACAAAATGTAGAGCAACTAGCTGTGCACGCGGCTACACCTGCGTGGAAATAGTCTATGTTTTATTCTGATGTATAAGCTATAGCTCTCTGGAAATCAATAGACAAAACGTAGAGCAACTTGCTGTGCCCGCGGCTATACCTGCGTGGAAATAGTCTATGTTTTATTATGATGTATAAGCTATAGCTCTCTGGAAATCAATAGACAAAACGTAGAGCAACTTGCTGTGCCCGCGGCTACACACGCGTGGAAATAGTCTATGTTTTATTCTGATGTATAAGCCATAGCTCTCTGGAAATCTATAGACAAAATGTAGAGAAACTAGCTGTGCCCGCGGCTACACACGCGTGGAAATAGTCTATGTTTTATTCTGATGTATAAGCCATAGCTCTCTGGAAATCTATAGACAAAATGTAGAGAAACTAGCTGTGCCCGCGGCTACACCTGCGTGGAAATAGTCTATGTGTTATTCTGATGTATAAGCCATAGCTCTCTGGAAATCTATAGACAAAATGTAGAGAAACTAACTGTGCCCGCGGCTACACCTGCGTGGAAATAGTCTATGTGTTATTCTGATGTATAAGCTATAGTTCTCTGGAAATCAATAGACAAAATGTAGAGAAACTAGCTGTGCCCGCGGCTACACCTATGTGGAAATAGTCTATGTTTTATTTTGACGTATAAGCTATAGGTCTTTGGAAATCAATAGACAAAAGTAGAGTAACTAGCTAAGCCTGTGGCTACACGGTTATTCTGATGTATAAGCTATATTACTGTAAAGTTTAATCAAAATCCATTCAGTAGTTTTTGCGTGAAAGAGTAACAAACATCCATCCATCTACTCTCACAAAATTCCACGTTCATAATACTAGGTTTACCGCGCAACTGCGACTGCATCACACTTACTTCATGATATAAATTATCACTATATGTACTATCTTGGAACCGCTGTGCTAGGAATCGAACCCGCGACCATCGGCAATACGGCGATGTGCTAAACCGCTAGACCATCACGACCGTCTTTTGTATCCAAGGAAATAGATCCCGGTTTTAGTTAACAGTAAACTATAAACTTCGAAGTGACTAAAGGAATTTGGTTTATAGTGAACTGGGTTTTCGCAATACTCGTTCCGTTAATAGAGCAATACTAGTTACCTAGAATCATAGTGTTTCTAGTGAACGGATGCTGGAAATTGAATAAACTTGCTTCTTAATACAGCAACTTATTCATTTGTTTTCTATTACACTTTTGTATATAACTAGCTGTACCCACGACTTCGTCCGCGTAGAATCTTCATTACATAGTATAAAACAAAGTCGCTGTCGCTGTCTGTCCGTCCCTGTGTATGCTTAAATCTTTAAAACTACGCAACGGATTTTGAAGCGGTTTTTTTAATAGGTAGAGTGATTCAAGAGGTTTATATATATAATGCATGTACATCCGTGCGAAACCGGGGCGAGTAGTTAGTGATTATATAAAGAAAAAATATTCATTAATTTAACCCAAAAAAAGTTTCATCGTTCTAGCTTCAAAAAATGACGAATACAAACTTCATACAAACTTTCATCCCCTATTTTATATAAACCCTTAGGAGTAAAATTTTAACAAACTTTAAATGTCATGTTTATTTATATATAATCAAACATTTTTTGATTATTATCATGTTTATTTATATATATAATTAAATATATTTTCATTTCATTTCATTTTAATTTTAACAGCCTAAAAAATAAGTTTCAAACTTCTAGCTTTAAAAATGACGATACTTCTGTACCTTTCTATTTCATACCATAACCATTCATCATAGCAAGTCGTAGAATAAAAAATATGACTATGTATATATTTAAAGATGCTTATATAGAGTTTATTTGAATAAAGGCTATTTCTATTTCTATTTCATCTCCACTTCCAACCCCTTACAACCCTTTTTCGCATTAAAAATCTTTAATTTGGCGTCTATATAGGAAGCGAGTTACGCGAATACATACTGACGTCGTAAGTGTTGATTACTTTTATATTACTGAATACGTTTTATAAATATACAACTTTACGGCCACGGTGGTGTAGTGGTTAGCATGCCGATGGTTGTGGGTTCAATTCTCAAGGTCTAGAGCAGGGTAGGCGAATCTATATGCATCAATGTGACATTTTTTCCAAAAGATGTTTAATGGGGTCATTGACGTACCATTAAATAATTTTGACTTTCTGATTATTTGGAAAATAATAATAAATACTATCAAAATTCTCTATGAAATAAAGTAAACAAAAGAGGTACATTTTGAATTGTTTTCATTACACGCATAAATTAAATTACTGTAAAATTAGTGTGACTTCTGTTGCTGCAGGTTAGATGACAAATAATTTATGTCAGGCTTGTACGATGTTACTTTTAGCAAAGTGTTTGCTGAACTGGATTCATCTGTCAAACGGTTTGTAACCGAGTTTTTAATGTTATTCATCTCTGAAAATAATGACTCGCAGGCATAGGTAGGTGAAAATATTGTTAAAATAGCATTAGCCAGCTTCTTCAAACAGTTTTATGATCGACTACGTGCCTAACACTATAGTGTCGCGTGCTGTCAATGGCACGCGTGCCATTGGTTCGCCTGCCCTGGTCTAGACTATCTGTGTAATTCGGTTCAGACAGTCATTTAAATCGGTTCAGTAGATACTTCTAAAAACGAGTAATTTAATAGGAAGATTTTCCTTAAACTTTGCATTATTTTAATCGCAAAGTGGGTATATGTGGTTAATGAAGTTATTGTTTTAAATCATGCTTTATTATTGAGAAATGATTATGAAAATTGTGATTAAGTAAAGTCATCAGTGTTTGAGGCCGACTCATCTTTGACATCATTGGTTTTTTTATTGCCTCGGTTTTGCACGCCGCTTTATTTCTGATAGACGCGGATTCGCTTCCTGGCAGGGTACAAACATATTTTTTAGTATGACAGTTTGCATTGGTCTGAGTGTTTTATATCTATATTATGTGTATATATTTACACATAATATACATACAAAACACTCATACTATATATATATATTATTAATGTAGGACATTTTAGCCGCTTATGAACGTCAAATTTTTACATTATACTCGCAAACTTTCGCGTTATAGTACTAGCTGACCCCGCAAATATTCTATTGCCATTCTTGCCATATTGATTAAAACAGCTGTTAAAAATAAGGGTTGTGATAGAAGGGTAAAATTGTAATTGTACGTATTTTTTAATGCCACATTTTAAAATAAAAAAAAATTGTTAGTGTGGACAACCCTTATCACTTAGGGGTATAAAAATGGATAGTAGCAGATTCTCAGACCTAACTGATTATGCGTATAAAATTACATAAAAATCGGTCAATCCGTTTCGGAAGAGTAACTAACATTGTGACACGAAAATTTTATATATAAGAAGATACTTGTACACCCGTGCGAAGCCGCGGTAGGTAGTGATATATAAATTTTAGATGCAAAAATTTAAAAAACATATGACTAATCTAATACGAAACCACGCTATCAGTTTCAATATTAATATTTTTAAGGTTTAGATACCTATATTAGCAATTTGTTATTTCCCTGTACGCAGCCCGCTAGGAGTGTTACTCACTGCTATTCTGTTTAATTTTCAACAAATAAGTACGGCGTCAATAGAATAGAATAGAATAGAATAGAATAGAATAGAATAGAATAGAATAGAATAGAAAATCATTTATTCAAATAAACTTACATTGAAGCACTTTTGAATAGTCATAACTATAGTGTTCACTTATTTGTTATTTATGTCTTCTTGTATGTAAGTTGTTATCGACGTAATGTCGGCTCGTTAGCCATAGCTCCACGTCTTTACTCCGCGGCGCTTGCGCAGGGAATCCCTTCCCTCTTGCGCACGGCGGTCCGTGTACGCTCGGCTCGAGACGATAGATAATAAACTGCTAGTGTTTCCACATACACTACATCTCTCTCCTTTTTAAGTTTATTTTCTTTTCAAGCATGAATCAATCCACTCTATTAGGTATTTGTTCCTTGGAGGCATGTGTGCTACGTTACAACGATGGTGGACTCATTTTGACACTATATTGCCACACATAAGCCGAATGCCTCTAGTGCGATTGGCCTTTCCAGCGTAACCAGCACCGTGATTTTTCCTCCTCTTTTGAATATAAATTACATTTATATATTAACTCCAATTTACTCTGTGTTTCACATACTTCACCTTTCTTCTTTTATATTTGTTTTCATATAATCGTTATTCCACTTTGTTATTGTGTAATATTATGTAAGATTAGTATAAAGCACTTCTGAAAAAATGTTGTATGTTTATGACCAGAATATATCTATCATAGTAGTCACTACTTTATATTTTGTAGGTTTAAGGTAAATACTTATATTTTTTCCATTCTATCTGTCTCATGCAATGTGTTATTTACATGTAGTATTTTTCTTTATCATGTACATTTGAAAACTGATTATCTAAAACATAATCTGGAATTTCTTCAAAACTCCCCACTATTTATTATTATCATTCCATAAAATATTGATGGGTCTTGTGGTGGTATACCAGAATATTATTATTATATCAAGAGTTGCATCAACAATTGCAAGCGACTTTCCACTATATTCTGTCTACACATCTGATATCAGTCCATGTAGTATTAATTGGGTATAACTATAACCATTCTTCATCGTACCAAAATTATCTCTCTTATCACCTGCATTAATTCAGTGCGATCGACATATACCACATATATCACCACAGCGACTCTACGTACTCCAGCAATCGTCAATTATATTAGTTATAGAAATTATATTTTCGACCAAAATTAATTTGTGTCCTATGACTTTTGATTTATTATATTTTACTGAATCCGCTCCATTTCACTCCGATAATTAATATGCATTAAAACTGGCAATTTTTTATTACTTATATTCAACCGCAATTTAATACAACATTCTATCAATTTACCTTTAATGAATAGGACACCATTCATCAATACACAATACAATGCTTGATGACCCCGCCAAAGACAATTTAACACAAACTGGACGTTAATACGCAATTTAATGCTTAACGACCCAGCCAACGCAATTTAATGCAACCTGTCCGTCAATACGCAATTTAATGCTTGACGGCCCAGTCTACCTTACCTCTGTAGCTCCTTTTTTAGAATATCAATGCCATTGTCACCGTCATTATAACTCCATTGAACTTCTTAATTCATCCTCTTTAAGTATTGGTTATTAGTATTATGCTCATTGTTTTTCTTCCTTTGCTAATTTCTTTAAGGTCATCTGAGCCAATAGTCACTTTATAAGCAAATCATGAACTCCTGCAAAACACCAAATTTTATAATTATAGCACAATTAAACGCCACTCTTATCCATTTAATTTTCACAATATATACATTTATGACTACTAATATTAAACATATTTCAGATTTATTTACTCCACAAGAATGTCCAGTAAATAATTCTAATCTAAAGTATAGGAATACTAATAGTATCCTCAGAACTATTTTTTTTCCAATAATGTATCGTTAGTAATTGTTACTATCATGCATCATGGTTTACATTATTATCTAGTAATAATAATAATAATTGTGCAGCCATAATATAACGCACCTCATTCACAATAATATACCTCGTATATAACGACTTCCTTGATTTAACTAATTCTTTGTAATCCCTTGGATTTTCCATAAGAATCGATGTAAAATATACCTTTACATTGCGACATTATCTTTTTTTTTTTTTTAATTTGGAAAAACACCTCTTTATAAGGAATTTTTTTTTTTAACCCAAAACCTTTATATAATGTTCCCACCAATGGTATGACTCTAACTCTACTTATCTCTTATCTCATAAAATGTGATTCATGTCAGGACATGTTTCGACGTACTTTTGTTCGTAGAACAATAATTGTTGTTCGATGGAAAGTAATGTAAAGTTTTGTAAACACTGCTGCTCGTCACTATTGTTAAAGATTCAAGTTGAAATGGCTTAGACAGGTTTTTTACCTTTTTATAACGAAGTTTAGACCAACGTACCTTCAACATAATAAATCTCAGTTCAACAAATTACTTGATATACTATATATATATAATTTTTTTTTTTCGATTTGTTTTATCGAGGTTGCACTGTAGTACGTATGTAAAAGTTAAAACACGCTAATTTGTCTAAGCTACCCTGCAATGCGGCCAAAGTATTTAGAGAGCGACCAACACCAGTACTATGACGATAAACAAATACATGTATATATTTTACAACTACTACAATGAAGCAGGTATCATTTCCTATTAGCTATCTCAAAACTCAAAACCACATTAATACACTTATTTCGCATATCGCGACACTACACAACTCCAGCCGCAACTTGATTAACTGTCAATTAAAATGACTCCCCATCGCTCCAACATCCCCGTCACAGTCATATAAAACAGCTGTCAGCGCTGTCTGCATGTGATCACAAAACAAATTCTAACTCCATTCCACAGCTACTAAATGCGGTACATTAATGCAATTATGGCTATTATTCCTATTATTTATTCAAGCTTCTTTAAATAAAGAATATTCATATTCTATTCCATGTTCCCGAAACTTCAAAGAATATAAAAAACATTTTTTTTTTCCACTCTAATAACCCCTTCACTCATCCGCATAATGCATTAGGCGAGTAGGTACAATAATTCAGAACTTAATAGTAGTTCTATTTCATGTAACCATTATTGTGCAATTTCTAATTTACTGGTATTTTTAAATTAGAGAGAATCTTAAATATGATTCCATAAAGACATACTCACCACCACTGTACTATACTATAGCTTATTATTAAAAGTTAATCACTATCATTGCTGTAAAAATAATAGAATAATTCTATATACATAATTAGGTATCCTTTTTCTCGTTCCAGTGTTACTGACTATAGAAACCACACACCGCATACAGAAACAGCACTCCTGTACCTTACATCCGACCATAACTAGCGACACACTTCCTCGCAATATAATAGTCGGCATCTCAACCTCTTGACTACGTTGTTTTTTGTTTTTCTTCAACAAATTCATTAGACACTAAATTCACCAAACCAAAAGATTGCCTTCTAGGTCGCAAGTGTAGATGCGCGCTTCATTTTAACACAAAGCACAAATTGTTAAAAATATGCCAGACAAGTAGATAGGCACCTTGCACTACACAACATGTATAGTAGACCCCAACATAATATATCAAACTAATAATTAATCTACATTTAAAACCTTCCTATGCAAAACAATTGCAATTCCCACCGGCATCCATTGGAATGCTCACTAATAATTATTATTTATAAATTATATAATCTAAAAGCCAAATCCAATCCAAATAAAAACATTTTAACCACACTACTTCGCGGCTCTGCTCGAATACCAGAATAAAATAGTCTGCAGGTATTCCGAACAACTCATCCGCATCGAAATGTATGGGACACTGTTACCCAGATACTTCAACACTTGCAATCAATTAAGGCAAATATAAATATTGTTCACCAAGCACTGCTCAAACCGTGTGTGTCACCCCACCTTAGATTTTACTATTGTTGTTTTGTATATAATACCCAACATCAGTACTATAATGCAGGTACAATTGTCAGCTCACCATCATTTGTAATAATATCGTATCACCCGACAACATCGTAATATTATCCCGTACAAAATGTAATATTAGGTTATCATGTGATCATTACAGTTAGAAAGAGGAACTTTAGACCACTTCCATTTGCAGCAATACCCTAAAAGAAAATAGTGACATTTGATATTTGTCACCACATCTGTATAAATACAATAAGGCGGCCCTATTGCCAAAAGTAATTAAAGTGCATCGACACCTAGAAAAGATAAAGCAAAACAAACGTGTCGTCCGCACAGTGCTCTATTCTACTTTATACCCACAGGTCTATTGCATCACGTAATATGATGTCCCACTAAACATCTCACCGTCACCGTCCCCTCATGAAACGAACATGCAGCGCCAACTACAATCATTACCGATTTTTTATTTCAACACGGAAATACGGAAGGGGAAATGGGATTGTTAAAATAATCCCACTACTAACAATGTATCACGCCAGAGGGACCTCCACGCGGTTCCCCCCAGAAACCATCGCGACAAATTAACACGAACCCACCACGACGGGCCAACCGATCCTATCCCCCCCGCTCATTCTACCATACTCCATCAGTGCCACGCCAGCGCAGGCAGTACACCATTATCATACATTAAAATAATAAATCACGGATATACGTAAACATATTACTACAATGATTATTAATACGACTATTCCTACCAGCTAGAAACACTATAGGTATAGCAAGTACAATTTATAATTAGGTACCTACTTACTTGGCGCAAATCGATCGTAAACCGATGTTACCCAGCTATTGTTTTTTCTGTATAGGTCTATATAATTCGCTCCCCGTGCGGCCCCACCATATTCCTTCTAAATTTGTAATTACTCCGTACCCGTAGGTATATGTATATCTTATTAAATGATTTTGTACTTATCTTTATTTATATCCATTTTGCCTCGTCGCCACATATAGTGTTCACTTATTTGTTATTTATGTCTTCTTGTATGTAAGTTGTTATCGACGTAATGTCGGCTCGTTAGCCATAGCTCCACGTCTTTACTCCGCGGCGCTTGCGCAGGGAATCCCTTCCCTCTTGCGCACGGCGGTCCGTGTACGCTCGGCTCGAGACGATAGATAATAAACTGCTAGTGTTTCCACATACACTACAATAACATTTTGTTTTTAATCTACCGCTCATTCGGAATGCTGTCTCATCACAAGAAGAACAAGCAAGAAACTTGTGTGTTGCTCTTTTAAATAATTTATTCTTACTTGCAATTTAAGTTTAAGTGTGTGAATACAATCTCTCTACTGCTAATGTATACTTTTTTTTATTAATCTTATTTGTTTTCTACTGTTTTTCTTATCACATTTCTTTCTTTTTTGTTTTGGATTAAAATATATTATCTAGTACTTCAGCCGTGATTTGATACGGCCAAAGATTTAATTGCTTAATGTGTTCCTTTGGATTGGATGCTAAATTATCGAAATAAATACATATATATTATACTAGCTGTACCCGCGACTTCGTCCGCGTAAAATAGTGACCTTGAGCAAATAATAAAAAATATATATTAATAATCTAACCCAATAAAAAAGTTTCATCGTTCTAGCTTCAAAAATGAAATTTCCATACATAATTCCATACAATTCAATCAACAGCCAAAAACTAAGTTTCAAACTACTATCTTTAAAATGAAGATACTTCCATACATACCATACATACATTACATCTCCCCTTTCAACCCCTTATTACCCTTTTTCTTGTTTTTTTTAATGCTACTTATATTAGTGTCATCATGTACCAATGATAAGATGTCGCTATACTGTAACCATTTATGGCTGAGTCCTGTGGCGGTAGGTACTGATATTTTCTCAACAGCCTAAAAAATGGGTTTCAAGTTTCTAGCTTTAAAAAATGACAATACATGCATACAACATTTTAACTCCCCTTTTGACCCTTACAACCCATTTTCGTTAATTATATTTAATCAATACGCAAAAAAATAAGATTGAAGCTTAAACTTCTAAAAATTCCTCTTTCAGTCTCTTATAACCCTTTTTAGCATTAAAAAGTAACCTATGTCCTATCTCAAGATCTAGACTTTAAATTTCATTTAAATCAGTTCAGAAGTTTTGGCTTTTAAGACAGACAGACAGAGTCACTTTCACTTTCATAATATTAGTAAGGTATTTATTAAATAAACTGACCCAAAAAAGCGTAAGAAAAAAGCTTAATCGTTCTAGCTTCAAATATGACGAATTTCCATAAAAACTTTTATCTGCTATTTTATTTTACCCCTTGAATGGTGACCATGTGATATTTACAAATTTAAATGTCATATTTATTTATATTTAATAAACAGTTTAAACATTTCTTTAAATTCTTTTGAAAATTGGTGGTTCAGTTGGCCAATAACATAATAAAATTTTGTTAAATCAAAATAATAGATGTGATAGATAGATATTCTAAATTGCAAACTATCCCTCTACTTGCGCGAACCATATCTCTGACTCTACTGGCCAGAATGGAGAAACGCGTATTCCGAACCTGAATAGCTCGGATGGAACGGTAGATGTTGTTTCTTCCAAGGAAATGTTGTCAAATGTATTGACAACATTTTTAATATTATATGTTGTTTTATTCTTCAAAAATATTAATAATATGTTCTTACGCTCTTGTCCAAGAGCAGGGTCATCAGTTATAGGCTATACCAGGATTATATTTATGTATTTATAATCTATAATATATAAAGCTGCATTACGGTGACTCACTCACTGATTGACATAGTTGTTCTCCCAGAAGGAGCGTCCGGGGGTCGAGACGATGTATGGGGGAAATGTTCCTTTGGCTAGGGTGACCACGAGAAAATTCCGAAATTTGGGAAAATCCAAGATGGCGGACAAAGATGGCGGCTAACTTTTACAGTTTCGCTCGGATCGATTCCGTTCAAAGAGTGATTTGGCACGTCTCGGCGGGACCCAGAATGTGGCGTAAAAACAAAAAATTAAAATCCAAGATGGCGGCGAAAAAATTGCCAAAAACTGGTTGAAAATTTTCTAGGGTTTCAAAAACCGAAATTCCCAGGGTAGTTGCGGGGGTGCTGGCGACACCGGTTGTAGGGCATAGGAAACTCGAAGGACCCGACCTCTAGGGAAAATTATGAAATTTCGAAAATCCAAGATGGCCGACGAGTTGGGGGCGTGTGAATTTGGTCCTAAAAATCCGGATTATTTTCAAAATCATTTTTTAGGTACAGGGCAACCCCGCAGCGAGTCGGCTTCTATGGGGCGATGATGGGTCTCGGTAAGAAGTATTGCCAGCGATAAAAAGAATTTCCGAATTTAGGGTAATTTGGGAGAAATGTCCCAAAAAGTGGGAAAAAATTTTTTCGGCATTTTTGACAAAAGAGGCATCAAGGCCTATCGAGAAACATCCCCTAAAGGGTTTTAGGTGGGTTTTGTTGGAATTTGCTGGCAACACCCATACATGGTTTGACCAAAATAGAAATTGGGGTGTCTCTCCAAAAACTGAAATTCCTAGGGTACTTGCGGGGGAGCTACCGATCCCTATTATAGGGCATTGGGAGGCTGAAAGACCCGGCCTCTAGGGAAAATTATGAAATTTCAAAAATCCAAGATGGCGACCAAGCTATGGGAGATTTAGTTTTTGGAAAAAATTTGGGATATTTTCAATCGAGTTTTTGCTGCACATGGCAACCCTGCAGCTAAACGCCACCTACTGACATGGGTAAGTCTGAGTAAGAAGATTTGCCAGGTCTAAAATTTTTCCCCGATTTTGGGTTAATTTTGGAAAAAAGTCCCATAAAGTGGGAATTTTTTTTTTTGACATTTTAAATGAAGAACTCGTTTTGGTCTACTACAAATCGTCCCCTGAAGGGTTTTAGGTGGATTTCTTCAGAATTTGCTGGCAACACCCATACATCATCGGACAAATTTTGAAATTGAGGTCTAGCTTCAAAAACTGAAATTGATAGGGTACCTACGAGTACGCTAGCTCAACGCACTGTACGGCGTCGGATAGCCGAAGGACTCGGCCTCTAGGGAAAATTATGAAATTTTAGAAATCCAAGATGGCGGCAGAGATAGGGGAGTTTTGCTTTTCGGAGAAAAATTGGGATATTTTTAAATGTAGTTTTAGGACACTTGGCAACCCCACAGCCAGTCGACTACTATGGAGAGATGATGTGTCTCAACACAAAGTATTACCTGGTATAAAAATTTTCCCCGATTTTAGGGTAATTTTTGAGATAGGTCCTAAAAAGTGGGAAAATTTTTTTTGGACATTTCAAACAAAAGAATGATGAAAATCTGTCAAAAACAATCCCCCTATTGAGTTTAGGTGTTTTTTGTCAGAATTATCTGGCAACACCTTACATCAGTTTTCTTAGAGAATAGAACTAGAAGGAGTCGCTGAGGCTCTATACAATGTATGAACGAAATGTTTCTGTCACTAGGGTGAATATGTCAAAAGTATTAAAAAGTAAAAATCTAAGATGGCGGCCGAGTTAGGGTACTTAATTTATGTTGACAATTTTAGGGACTTTTTAAAATTCAATTTTGGGGTACAATTAATCCCTGACGCGAGTTGACTTCTATAGAGCAATGGAAACTCTCGGTGGAAAATTTTACCTGGTCTAAAAAATTTTCCCCGATTTTGGGGTAATTTCGGAGAAAAGTAAAAAAACGTGGGAATTTTTTTTTTTTTTCGTTAATTTGAACAAAACAGTGATGAGCATTGGTTCAAAATCATCCCCCAAAGGATCCTAGGTGGTTTTTGTCAAAATCATCTGGCAGCACCATACATCGATTTTCATAGTAAACCGTACTAAGGAACTAGAGGTGTAACCTGGGCTCTGTACAATGTATATATGAAGTGTTTCTGTCACCAAAATGTATGTGTTAAAAGTATTTAAAAAGGAAAAATCCAAGATGGCGGCCGAATTAGGATACTTTATTTATTATGACAATTTTAAGGTCTTTTTAGTAAATTCAGTTTTGTGGCACCTATCAACCCTGCAGCGAACTGACTTCTATTGAGGAATGGAAACTCTCGGTGCGAAGTATTAACTAATTTTCATAGTAAACAGTACTAAGGAAGTACTAGAAGGAGTCACCTTACATCTGTACAATGTATGGACAAAATGTTTCTGTCACCAAAGTGGATAAGTTAAAAGTATTTAAAAAAGGAAAAATCCAAGGTGGCGGCCGAGTTTGAGTATTTTTTCTCTGATGATAAATTTACCTGGCTTCCCTGCAGCGAGTCGACCTTTATTGAGCCGTGGTAGATTTCGGTTCGAAATATTACCTAGGTTACAAATGTTCCCCGTTTTTTGGGTAATTTTGCAAACCCAAAATGTGGGATTTTTTTTTCGACAAACTATATATAAGAGCAACGGAGATCTATAATAAATATCATTTTAATAGTTATATGCGATTTTTTGTAAAATTAGGTGGCAACACCATGCATCGATTTTCGTAAAAAGTAATATTTACTAAGGACCCACTAGAAGGATCGTGTCTCTGTACAATATATGGACGAAAAAGGAAAAATGGTATGAAAATTTTCCCCGATTTTGGGTAATTTAGAAGACAAGTCCAAAATGTGGGATTTTTTTTTCGATATTTCAAACAAAATAATGATGGATATCTGTCAAAAATCATCCCCTTATTGGTTTTTGTCACAATTATTTGGCAACATCTTAGATCAGTTTTCTTAGGGAATAGTACAAGAAGAAGTCACCGAGACTCTACATAATGTATGGACGAAATGTTTCTGTTATTAGGGTGAATACGTCAAAAGTATTAAGAAGTAAAAATCTAAGATGGCGGCCGAGTTAGGGTACTTTTTTAAATTCAATTTTCAGGTACCCATCGTCACTGCAGCGAGTTGACTTTTATGGAACAGTGGAAACTCTGGGTACGAAGCACTATCTGGTCTAAAAATTTTCCCCGATTTTAGGGTAATATCGGAGAGAAGTAAAAAAAAACGTGGAATTTTTTGTTTCATCATTTTAGACCAAACAATGATGACGATCTGTCAAAAATAATCCCCAAGGGGTCTTAGGTGTTTTATGTTAAAATGAGCTGGCAACACCATATATAGATTTCCATTGTAAACAGTACTTAGGAACTACTAGAAGGAGTTACCTTGGCTCTGTACAATGTATGGACGAAATGTTTCTCACCAAGGTGTATATGTTAAAACAACTATTTAAAATGGAATCATTCAAGATGGCGGCCGAGTTAGGGTACTTTATTCCCGATGACAAGTTTAGGGACGTTTTAAAACTCATTTTTGGGGTAGTATTTTATTTCTTACAGCAAGTTACTTCTATGGAGCAAAGACGTGAAGTATTATATAGGCTACAAATTTTCCCCGATTTTTGGGTAATTTTGCAAACCTTAAATGTGGGAATTTTTTTTCGACATTTAAACATAAAAGTGACGGGTATCTATAATAAATCTCATCTTAATAGTTTTATGCAATTTTTTGTAAAATTAGGGGGCAACACCATGCATAGATTTTCGTAGAAAGTAATATTTACTAAGGAACCGACCGAATATTTTAAAAGGACCGTGTCTCTGTACATTATATGGACGAAATATATCTGTCGTCATGTAATATATACGTCAGAAGTATCAAAATGGAAAAATCCAAGATGGTCGCCGAGGTTGGCTTTGAACAAAATTTGGAAGATTTTTTTATTTTGGTACATTGTAACCATGCAGCGAGTCCGCTTTTATGGGATGGCATTGAATCTTAGTATTGCCAGCGCTAAAAACTTTCTCCGATTTTAATATTTATGATATTTTAATTAAAAGAGTGTTGAGTGGTTATTATTTATCATAGGTCCTTTACCTACGATAAATAATAACCCTAAGGCTTTTATCAAAATTATTTGGAAAACTTTACTATGAAAACCGATGTAAGTTTGATACATCGGTTTTCATAGTAAACTATTAGAAGGAGTTGACAATGTATGGACGAAATGTTTTTGTCACCCGGGTAGCTAAGCCAAAATAAAAAAAAATAAAAAGTCGAAATGGTATATAGAAAGGTAGGTTAGGTTAGGTTTTGTATTGCGACTCTTACAGTAGAAATTATGGCCTCAGAATAATATAGTAAACAAAAAAGTAGGTTAGGTTAGGTTTTGTATTATGATTTCTACATTATAAACTGTGAACCCAAATTAATATAGTATACAGAAAGGTAGGTAATGTGAGGTTTTGTATTGTGCCTATTGCAATAAAAATTAAAGCCACAGGTCGAAATGGTATACTGAAAGTTACGTTTGGTTAGGATTTCTATTGCGACTCTTACAGTAGAAATTATGCCCTCAGAATAATATAGTAAACAAAAAGGTAGGTTAATCTCTACATTAAAAACTTGACCCTAGACTAATATAGTATACAGAAAGGTAGGTTAGGTTAGGTTTTGTATTGTGAACATTACAACATAAAGTTTTGCCACACTGTTACAATTTGAAGTCACATGAATGATTTCGTATCAAAACAGACAACTCTACTTGCCAACCAAGTCTATTCGAAAAGAAAACCGTCTTCACAAAAAAAATCAGCGACAACGCCTCGCGGGCCTCTTGAGGCCCGCGCACACACGCACCCTCTAGTTTATAAAATAAAATTGCAGAGCAAACGTTTATTCATTTAAATTCATAAGGAGACAACGGATTGACAATAATCAGTTGCGCGCGCAACTTATACAAATGACATATATGTTTATTTATGACATATGAGCGTTAATAAGTCGCATATCTAGTACAATACTGGTGTAATACAGAAATTAAAAATTTTTGAAAATAGACTTAATAACACAATTATAAAGTAGACTTTCCAAAATATCTAATTTTTTAGTTAAGCCATTATTATAATCAGTGTGTATTCAACCGCATAAAGATAACCTTGCATTACCATTTTCAACCCCTTACAACCCTTTTTTCGCATTAAAAAGTAGCCTATGTCCTTCCTCGGCGTCTAGACTATATGGGTACCAAATTTCATTTAAACCAGTTCAGTAGTTTTGGCGTGAAAGCGAGACAGACAGACAGACAGACAGACAGAGTTACTTTCGCATTTATAATATTAGTAAGGATTATAGTTATATAAATACGTAAATGAATAAATATATATTTCTTTTTAACTTTATTAGGCACCTTGATTTAAGAAGAAAAAGTATAAATCACATCACATTTAAAATAAGTAGTGTTGCTAAGTAACAGTTTATATGGGCGGTATAGGTCCAACAGAGATTAGTATTTTAACAGATATAATTTTGCATATGTTTCTTGCTACTATTGTTCTATTGTTTACTCTTCTGTGTATTGTTTTATATTATGTATGTTATTTAAATGTAGAGATGTAGAGTGTCTTAAATGTAATGGATTAAGGGACCGTAAGTATTAGGCACATTGATTTAAGAAGAAAAAGTGTAATCCATCACATTTAAAACAAGTAATGTTGCTAAGTAACAGTTTGTATGTAACGTGCAACTGATCGGAACGAGAATAAATTATTTTTACTGCTGTATATGTGTAATCCACTGAATATCTCCACCATACTTATCTAATAAATCATTTTAAAAAATATTTACTCCAAGTACAAAAATCTTAAAAGTGGCAGATAAATACAGTAGTCATATTTACATATATCTTCATATAGAAACATATAAAAATATAGAAATCTTAAAAAGTAATATTTCACAATGAGCTGAAAGGGCCTCCACTCACCTGGTGCCGCAGCGTGTCACTACAGCGCTGAATTTCAGTGGAGCCACTTGAAAAAAGAAATAACATTCCTGATGAATTTAAATATATAAAATGAAGAAAGAGTTAAATGGATGAATTATAACTATATGTGATAAAAATAAGAAAACTATATAAGGATAAAATTTCGTAAATGTGTTGATTGAAAGATTTTTGTGTAATATAAGTAACTTATTTATTCAATACTAGCTGTTCCCGCGACGTCGTCCGCGTGGAATTTAACTTTATTTTTCTAAAGTAAAAGTAGCCTAAGTTACCCCCTTCTTACTTCAGCTCAAAATCGGTTCAGCCATTTCAGAGATTAGCCGGAACAAATACACAGACAGGCAAAAATTGTAATGTCGACTGACGACCCCATTGCTAGCAATGTACCATGACAGGTCGACCGCCACGCGGTTCCCCCTGGAAACCATTATGATAAATTTCTCATGATGGGCTATATACCTAACCTCATGCTCATCTTATCCTCCACTGGTGCAAGCGTAACCTTTTAGCGCAGGAGGGTGCTCCATTCCATTATCATCCATAAAAAACAGACTTTCCGGTGATGAGAACAATGGGAAAACACCGATAATAAATTATAATTTCTTTTTCATTAAAATATACTGAATCGGTCAGCCTCAGTCGTTATTAAGTCGTGTAATATATAAGTATTATTTGTCTGTACATCCAGCTGTGTAAATATAACACCCAGTCTTGTTACATTTTGATTACATTTTTGCGTGCCGAGTTTTCTTTGATTACTACATTTTGAAACACATCAAAGTAAATTGTAAATTATGCGTATTCCTACATTCAGGTGTTATATACATTATATCAAGTAATTCGCTAATTGAAATTGATAAGAATGGTATTAGAACAGTGTTTCTCATCTATACATATAAATAAAATTGGAATGTCTGTTTGTAATATTGAAATAAACGTTTTTTTACTACATGCACAATGCACATGAACATAAATACGGTAACATGAACATAAATACGGTAAGTTAAAATTGTAAAAATGTTATTTTTTACATATAAAAAATAACATTTTTACAATTTTTGGCTGTCTGTCTATTTGTTCCGGCTAATCTCTGAAATGGCTGGACCGATTTTGACGGGACTTTTATTGGCAGGTAACTGATGTAATAAGGAGTAAGTTAGGCTACTTTTATTTTAGAGAAATAATGTTAAATTCCACGCGAACGAAGTCGCGGGTACTGCTAGTTATTTATATAGTTTAATGGAATACGAATAATTTAATCTATACTAATATTAGAAAGCTGAGGAGTTTGTTTGTTTGAACGCGCTAATCTCAGGAACTACTAGTTTCTGATATGTCAAATCTACCGTCAGTTCGGAATGATTTCGAGATGAGAACTGACGAGAAATTCAGCTCGTATTATTTTCTAATAAATGTTGTACATGTTTACAATAATACAGATTCATTTTTAAACTAAAATTTAGTGGTCACTCTAGACCACCAGCATATAATATTTACCAGCATATATCTCAGGATAAATCACACAGCGCCATCTAGTCCCAAGCTAAACAAAGCTTGTGTTATGGGTACAAGACCACTTATATAAATGCATACATACATTTTTTTAAAATAACATATTATACATAGAAGACATCCAGACCGATACAAACAATCATACTCATGAATACAAATGTTTGTACTGTGCGAGGAATCGAACCCGCGACCATAGGATAGTAAATATTATAGCACTAGACCACCGCGCTGTCAAACTATGATAGTAATGTGTTTAAAACGCAAAAGTAGATAGTAAAATTCCTTACATATTCTCTCAGCATCATGCCGTAAGCTAGCGTTCCCAGGACACGGATATTCAGTGAACCCCGAACAAAGAAAAATGATGTTTCACCTACTTCCGGCGCTAAGCTGTTTGCTTTGTAATCTGTTCCGGTTCGAGGAGTGGAATTACAGGGTATGGAGACATTATAGTTAGTCTTGCAGTCCTCTGGGATAACGTGATAACGTGATGGATACATGGTGCTGTTTATATCGCACGTAGATCGCTGCTTTTTACCAGTCAATAAAATAAAGCCAGAAATCTGCACTTCTTCATCATCATCATCATCATCATCATCAGCTTCATTAGAAGTGCAGATTTCTCTCTTTTTTTTTATTGACTGGTAAAAAGCAGTTTTGGAGGATTTTTCCGCAGACAATCTTAAATTTCTAACACTAAAAAACATTTATTTAAAAGAGCAACACGCAAGTTTATTGCTCGTTCTTCTTGTGATGAGTCTGCTTTCATAATGAGCGGTGGAATCAAAGAAATATTGAAAGACTGTAATAGTCAAGTACTTTTGAATGAGTATTATATTTATTTAATTAAAAAAATATTTCTATATATATCTAGATTACTACTGTTTGTTTGATTGTTTGTAATACATTATTGTATAATGGAATTTTAAATGAAAGCACGCAATTGACTTATCCCAGGAGTTATACCAGGAGTTATCCCAGGATAGAGAAGAGGGATAGGAGAAGAGGGATTCTTTCAGTCAACCTTTGACTTACAGAGAGGAATTTTGGAGTAGTGGAAATATCTACAACAAATAATACGCGTCACAACAAAATTTATACACAAAAATAAGAACGTGCAACTGTGGGAGAGAAGGTTGATCAATATAAATCATTGTAGTAATATAAGTAAAATGTTCAAACAAAACATTTGTTGCAATTTAGTCACGTCAATTTTTTATCGCTATGCATACAGTTGAGTAGTTCTAGCCACTGCAGTTGTGAAGAATTTCCTAGAAACTCAACTGGTACTTTTTACTATGTAATAAATCCTCAAAAAGTGTCATAGATATATAACTGCCCTTATTTATCATAATGCGTCAGAGCCGCTCCCTGTTTCGGTGGATTCCATTATATTTCATGCAAAATTATAGGCTGTTCACACGCAAGAAGATTATGTCATTAGAACTATATTAATAACAGTGTACGCTAATGACATAATCATTACGTAAATGGGCGCCAAACTGCGTTTAATATTTTACGCAAATTAATATATATATATATATCTGAAACAACTAATAGCTTTAAAGTAAAGGAGGCGGATGAAAGATGACTGCATGCAGCTGAAATGCGAATGAATGCGGATGTGTGGTGTGACGGGAATGGATAAGATAAGGAATGAATACATTAGAGGAAGTATGAAAATGGCGTCGGTGTCAGAGAGGTTGAAGAGTAATCGTCTGTCGTGGTGCCCATACCATGTAATACGTAGGAATGAAGATATTTTAAGGAAGATGTTACTTATGACTGTAGATGGTTATAAGGGTAGAGGGAGCCGAAAAAGATGGACTGTGTGAAAGATGATATTATAAGAAGGGGAGTAAATAATGAGATGACTGCGAACAGGGATGAATGGAAGAGAAAAACATATTACGACTACAAATAAATGGGATAAGGAAGAAGCAGATGATGACTAAAGTAATGGTATTTGCATGGCATGGGTTACTATTCTTGAATGCTAAGCTGTCATGCCTTCTTATCCTATAATTTTGCTGCCATATCACATCCTTCAACTGAAAAATATACTACGAAACTAGCTGTTTTACTGCTGATAGACGAGTTTGAGGTACCCCTACAGACGACTTTGATAAATCATTTATTTGTACTCTCAGCACACATACAACAAAATAATCTTACATAGTATAAAACACATAATAAATATGTGTTAATAATAATACATAAACAGATAAAACAAGAAACGAAGAAGTACACAGGGTAAAAGAAAAAAGGCAAATATTGAACACAATAGAAAATAGACGAGGAAAATGTTGGCATACTTGATACGGCACGATGATCTCACGAAAATTATTATTGAGGGAAAAATAGAAGGAAAGAGGGGGTGAGGAAGACCAAGGCACTGCTACATCAAACAAATAAAGGAGAGAATGGGAGTCGTGACGTATCAAGAATTAAAGAGCGTGATGGAAGATCGCGGACAGTGGCAAGAGCTCCACCGACAAGAGCGTAGCTCATAAATTATGAATGAATGAAGTATAAAACAAAACTGCCACCGCTGTTTGTTCGGTGATATCTTTTAAATTACGCACCGTATTTTAACGCAGTTTTATCAATAGATAGAGTGATTCAAGAGGAAGGTTTATGTATAATACATGCGTGTTGTAGCATAGAATAAACGAGAAATTCAAAGATTTGAAATACATCAGTGAGAAGTCGGGACGAGTCATTTGCGATATATACATATAAATACTAACCGGTAACAAAGTTATATAGTAAAAACAAATGTACGCACAGTGTTATATGATAACACGCAATGAGTATACGTAACTGGTTTTGTGCGCTACAGTAGTGCAAATAAACCATAGATCAGTGTGATTGTTTGCCAAAGGAGCAAACACAGATTTTTAGTATATATATAGAATAGTATCTATGATACAGGCTCGGTCTAGTATAGATACTACTGATAAATTCTCTGCATGGTGCGCATTTAACAAAAATGCAATACTTTATAAGAAGAATAACTAATTGTAACTACTTAAATTGGTGGCAATAAATATATTATTATTATTAGCTACAGCTTAAAGTACGAGGTCCACACTGGGTATAAAAAACATATTTAAAATAAATAAATAAGAATAAGATGTTAGTAAAAATGATTTAAACAATCTTAAACTTAAACGAATTGTAAGTACTTTCTCAGAGGGTGTTACTAACTGCTGCATTGCGAATGCGGTCTACCGACCTTAATCGGCTTGTGTAAGAGGCATAAAATACGTGAGATGTTTAGGGGAAGGGGTGGGGAGGGGGGGTCGAGTCAAATCTAATCTAATCTTACTTTCTGGCGGCTCTGGCGAGAGGGGGTTCTCGGCAAATATCACGCAATTTTTTTTCTGATTGAAACAAAAAAATATACTATTTTGGTCCATTTAATCCATTTAATCTTCAATAGCCATAAATAAAAACACGAAACAATTTTTTTTTCTTTCAACAAATCAACGCGTTTACGTTAGAAACCCACATTTTGAAAAATCTCACGTGAGATTGGGAGATGAGGGAGGGGTTTGAATAAAATCTCACGACATCTCACCAGGGGGGGAGGGAGGGATAAAAAATACAATACAACACCTCACTTAATTTTTGGACGCCCCTTAATACGTGCAAGTAACATACACATACAGTGTAGATTTGCACCTTGAGCTAAAACTGTTTCATGTCAGGTCAGGACACGAGTCTCCGCTGGCAGTCGGAGATGAATTCAATTCAATTGATTTATTGTATGCATGTAATATAGTCCAGATATTTATATACCACAAACATGTAAATGTATTTCTGTTCAATTTATTCTAAACTACCTACTCGTCCCGCCTTCGCATGGGTGTACATGTATTATATATATAAACCATCCTCTTGAATCACTCTATCTATAAAAAAAAACGCTTCAAAATCCGTTGCGTAGTTTAAAGATTTAAGCATACATAGGGACGGACAGACAGCGACAGCGACTTTGTTTTATACTATGTAATGATACTAACTACAGGGATGAATGGAAAAGAAAAACGTAACGCCGACCACAAATAAATGGGATAAGGAAGAAGCAGATGGTGATGACTAACTGCTCATTTAACACATCTGGAAATAATGGCAAAATCTGCAGATTTTGCCATACTAAAGACGAAATACCTTTACCCATCCCATGTGGTTGTAGCCCTCTCATGCATAAACGAAATATCTCCTTTAGAAAGTATACACTCTATCCTGAGGAGATAAAAACCATCGCTCCTAAGAATATCCTTCCCTTCTTGTCCCTGATGGGTCTAAGTAGCTCTGAAAAAGGGTGAGCACAATAGACCTATGTAGGTCGCAGTGCTACAGGACTAAAGCACCAGATAAAATCCCAAAACCCTTCAATAAAAAAATGAGACAAGACCATATTAAGAGTCTGCCAAAGTACCAAGGAGAGAAAGGAAAGGAAAGAGAAAAATAGAAAAGATAAACCACCAAACCACTAGGGAGACAACTGAAGCACAGGATATAAACCAGAGATGTTATGAATATGAAATTTCGGATACGGATAGGTTTCGGATACAGGAATTATTATTATACCGAATACGGATACGGACGCGGATATGAAATTATTTCCGATTACCCCTATAGTTTCGGATATTTTTTTAAGGAATTTCAAAAGTAAAATACAAATAGCTAATAAAATGGTTACATAACATGTTTCAATTACGCTCCGCTCCTATCCGATATTGTCTGAAACTTTTATTTCGGATTCGGTTACGGTTACGGATCACCTTAATATCTATAATATATAAAGCTGCATTACGGTGACTCACTCACTGATTGACATAGTTGTTCTCCCAGAAGGAGTGCCGGGGGGTCGTGACGATGTATGGGGGAAATGTTCCTTTGGCTAGGGTGACCACGAGAAAATTCCGAAATTTGGGAAAATCCAAGATGGCGGACAAAGATGGCGGCTAACTTTTACAGTTTCGCTCGGATCGATTCCGTTCAAAGAGTGATTTGGCACGTCTCGGCGGGACCCAGAATGTGGCGTAAAAACAAAAAATTAAAATCCAAGATGGCCGCGAAAAAATTGCCAAAAACTGGTTGAAAATTTTCTAGGGTTTCAAAAACCGAAATTCCCAGGGTAGTTGCGGGGGTACTGGCGACACCGGTTGTGGAGCATAGGAAACTCGAAGGACTCGACTTCTAGGGAAAATTATGAAATTTCGAAAATCCAAGATGGCCGCCGAGTTGGGGGCGTGTGAAATTGGTCCTAAAAATCCGGATTATTTTCAAAGTCATTTTTTAGGTACAGGGCAACCCCGCAGCGAGTCGGCTTCTATGGGGCGATGATGGGTCTCGGTATAAAGTATTGCCAGCGCTAAAAATAATTCCCGAATTTGGGGTAATTTGGGAGAAATGGTCCAAAAAGTGGGAAAAAATTTTTTCGACATTTTTGACAAAAGAAGCATCAAGGCCTATCGAGAAACATCCCCTAAAGGGTTTTAGGTGGGTTTTGTTGGAATTTGCTGGCAACACCCATACATGGTATGACCAAAATAGAAATTGGGGTGTCTCTCCAAAAACTGAAATTCCTAGGGTACTTGCGGGGATGCTACCGATCCCTATTGTAGGGCATTGGGAGGCTGAAAGACTCGGCCACTAGGGAAAATTATGAAATTTCAGAAATCCAAGATGGCGGCCAAGCTATGGGAGATTTAGTTTTTGGAAAAATTTTGGGATATTTTCAATCGCGTTTTTGCTGCACATGGCAACCCCGTAGCTAAACGCCACCTACTGACATGGGTAAGTCCCAGTAAGAAGATTTGCCAGGGCTAAAAATTTTCCCCGATTTTGGGTTAAATTTGGAGAAAAGTCCCATAAAGTGGGAAAAATTTTTTTCGACATTTTAAATGAAAAAGTCTTGTTGGTCTACCAAAAATCGTCCCCTGAAGGGGTTTAGGTGGATTTTGTCAGAATTTGCTGGCAACACCCATACATCATGGGACAAATTTTGAAATTGAGGTCTAGCTTTAAAAACTGAAATTGATAGGGTACCTACGAGTGTGCTAGCTCAACGCACTGTGCGGCGTCGGATAGCCGAAGGACCCGGCCCCTAGGGAAAATTATGAAATTTTAGAAATCCAAGATGGCGGCAGAGATAGGGGAGTTTTGCTTTTCGGAGAAAATTTGGGATATTTTTAAATGTAGTTTCAGGACACTTGGCAACCCCGCAGCGAGTCGACTTCTATGGAGAGATGATGTGTCTCCACACAAAGTATTACCTGGTATAAAAATTTTCCCCGATTTTAGGGTAATTTTTGAGATAGGTCCTAAAAAGTGGGAAATTTTTTTTTCGACTTTTCAAACAAGAGAATGATGAAAATCTGTCAAAAGTCATCCCCTTAAGGATTTTTGGTGGTTTTTGTCAAAATTATCTGGCAACACCTCAGATCAGTTTTCTTAGGGAATAGTACAAGAAGAAGTCACCGAAGCTCTACATAATGTATGGACGAAATGTTTCTGCTACTAGGGTGAATACGTCAAAAGTATTAAGAAGTAAAAATCCAAAATGGCGGCAGAGATAGGGGAGTTTTGCTTTTCGGAGAAAATTTGGGATATTTTTAAATGTAGTTTTAGGACACTTGCCAACCCCACAGCCAGTCGACTTCTATGGAGAGATGATGTGTCTCAACACAAAGTATTACCTGCTATAAAAAATTTCCCCAATTTTAGGGTAATTTTTGAGATAAGTCCTAAAAAGTGGGACAATAATTTTTGGACATTTCAAATAAAAGAATGATGAAAATCTGTCAAAAACAATCCCCCTATTGATTTTAGGTGGTTTTTGTCAGAATTATCTGGCAACACCTTACATCAGTTTTCTTAGAGAATAGTACTAGAAGGAGTCACCGAGGCTCTATACAATGTACAAACGAAATGTTTCTGTCACTAGGGTGAATATGTCAAAAGTATTAAAAAGTAAAAATCTAAGATGGTGACCGAGTTAGGGTACTTAATTTATGATGACAATTTTAGTGACTTTTTAAAATTCAATTTTGGGGTACCATTTATCCCTGCAGCGAGTTGACTTCTATAGAGCAATGGAAACTCTCGGTGAAAAATTTTACCTGGTCTAAAAATTTTCCCTGATTTTGAGGTAATTTCAGAGAAAAGTAAAAAAACGTGGGATTTTTTTTTCGTTAATTTGAACAAAACAGTGATGAGCATTGGTCCAAAATTATCCCCCAAAGGATCCTAGATGGTTTTTGTCAAAATCACCTGGCAACACCTTACATCGATTTTTATAGTAAACCGTACTACTAGGTGTATGTAACCTCTGCTCTGTACAATTTATGGATGAAGTGTCTGTCACCAAAGTGCACAGTATTTAAAAAAGAAAAATCCAAGATGGCGGCCGAAATAGGATACTTTATCTATGATGACAATATTAAAGACTTTTTAAAATTCAGTTTTGTGGCACCTATCATCCCTGCAGCGAATTGACTTCTATTGAGGAATGGAAACTCTAAATAAATAACAGCGTGAAATAAAGAAAGTAGATAGTTACGTCCTTAATTAAATGTTGGGTAATTATTAAGTATAAATAAAAAACTTTAATATTATTAACCATGTTTTTAGGCAGTTTAATTTCTGTACATTATTATTTCATTTTTAATATATTCACATACAGTAACAGAAGAAATTATTTAAGTACATACATTTTAAGGTATTTTTTTTATGGTAGTAAAAAGTTTGATTTAGCATATGTGGTAGATTTATTCTTCGACTGTCTCGATGTATATTACAGGTAAATATGAAGAACATAATGACAAAACTACAGCACTATGTATGAAGGCGATGTTTACATTATTAATGTTTCTTATTAGAATATCAACGACCATGAGTGTGTTCTTCACGTAGTTCAAATAAAAATTACTGTATAAACTAGAAAAATATATAATAGCTAATAGATAATTTCATACACCACAATAATTAAGTGGAACAACGGTAGAATGAGAGTAGGTACAGGTAATAAATTCTACAGATGTCTAATGCTTGTCCTTAAGCCCAATACATGGATACAGCCACAGATAAGATAATATTACATAATACAGATTTGTTTCGTGACCACAGCACTTCATAACAGAACAGTACAGACTATAAAATAATTATAGGTCTCATGAAAGAATTTGTTTGCTTAATTTGTAAATTAAATGAAAAATAAATTTTACGATTCAGGCATAACGTTAAAAAATTCGTTGAGTATTTATAATTTTTTAATATAATATAGACATATTTATTGATGGATGAATTGGAATTACCTATATCTTTTTTTATTAGTTACATTTCTTTTATTTTACATAATATAGCTTGTAAATTAACAATAATTTTTAAGAAAGGTTCCATCCATTCAAGGAAAATCCATTTTAATTTCAATTAAAATAAATATTTGTATTTGAAAAAATATTTTTTAGAATACAATTCTAAAATATTTGTCTAAAAGAATAATTGTTAATTAATTTAAAAGACAATAACTATTTTAAAATGAAAATAGAAAAAAAAATATTAACAGTTCTGATAATTTTCAAAAAGAAGAATGGATTCGAATTTTAAAATACATTGTTATAAAAAAAAACAAAAGAGCGGGAAATCGAAGGAGAAAATTTCAATTTGGCGCTAACGCGATCAAATAACTGACACAGAATTGGTTAAAAGTGTTAAAACTTGTTGAAGTTGAAGAATATTACAAGGGTAAGTGATTATTTTTATTAATTATTTATGATTTTAGTTATATAATATGATTTAATTATCTACTTACTTATTGGAATACTTTTTACTATTTTCACAAAGGTACGTATTTTAAGTAAAAAGTTTTATGCTCCATATTTTACTATTGAGAGTTTAAGTGGTTACTTTTTATAAAAATGTTGATTTTTAAATCTTTATTTAACGCATAGACATTGAGAGTTGAATAAAACACTAATAACGTGGTTGACCACTCCAATGATGGAGTAGAGGAATGACAATCTTGTGAAATGTTAAATATTCTAACAGGCAGTTAGGAGAATTGAAGTACTAACACCTTTGCAAAAAACAAAATATTTAATAATCCAAAAGCTTCCTAGAGCAGTGATATATCACTGCAGTACCATCCCTGCAGCCAGACATTAATGTGTTGCTATGATATGATATATTATGACTATCCAATGTTTTTCGATTCATCAAGACAGTGACAGAAGCTTAACCTATTGGTTACATATATAGCAAACTATCATAAACTCTAATAAAAAATATTCTTGTAGATGGAAATGAAACGAAATGTTGGTCGTCCAAAGAAAGAACTTCGTGGCCGTAAACCACAGCCCAAGAAGATCTCTGAAGGGGTTACCAACACTTGTAATGAGTTGCTACATGCAACTCACAATAAGGTAAATATCTTGTTTGTTATGTGTATTTCTATAATGACACTTATTCAACTGCTCCAAGATAGACTTTGTACAAAGTTTATTAAAGTTAAAGTCTGTGTGTGGTACCTCTGTCTCAATTATTTCAACCGCCATGTAATTTTCTTTGAAAATTATATTTAGATTGAAAGGTGAAATATGGCTGAAAAAGTACAGGGTACAGGCATGAATTCTTAGTTCTGTGGAATAGTAATAATGAGTTTAGAGAGAGCAGAGTATCTAATAATGGTGTAATAGTCTATGGTGTTGTTCATATATATAGGTGACATTTTCCATTTACTACCAGATGTGCCATCACCTTGTTTGCCATTCCATTTACATAAGAAACATAATGTTTAGTAAGGTTTACTTTAACTAGGTATGATATTACTATATTTAATGTTCTATTTTCCAAGTGTTATGTGTTATATCTTAACAGTTAAATATTTTATAATCATGTGTTATTTATATTATACTAACATTAAAAAAAAATAGGAATCCTTAGTCGCATTTTTTTTAAATAAAAATATGTACATCACAAATTATTAACCTATTGTTTAATAAATAAATTAGGACATGTAGACAACATACCATGTCACTTTGAAATTTTCAGCTTTACTATTTGCTATTATTAATCTGGACATAGGTTATAATTGCATTAAACTAATGAAACGAAGTATTACTAATGTACTGCATTTTAATGTGGAAATATTTCTAAAAATTTCAATATTGCATTAAAATAAAACAATCATATTAATGAAGTGGATGTATAATTGAGAAATTTTACATGTAAATTTATAATTTATCTTATATAAGTACTACAAGTTTAAACTGTGATCTATAGTAGGTATACCACAATAACTAACTCTTCTTATAATCTGCCTGTTTACTCTGCAAACTAATTCAGAACCAATGACACTTTCACTCCTTTTTATACTCTTGAAAAACGCCTGGGAACTGAGTATAAAGATTGGTTTCACAATTTTGGAAAATTTGCCACTTTTGCACATCAACATTTTTTATTTTTTATCAACATCTCTGCCATCCCATTTGGTTAGTACCTCTTGTAGTCTCATTGAACAAATATTTGATTATGTAGTAAACACTGTTTGTTTTCTTTAGTAAAATATGGGACATGGTGGATGTGGTTATTATGTCACTTAATTTAATAAGTACTCACGGTATGTAACTATAAGTATTACGATTAATTTGTCTGTTTTCATGTATTCTATGTTTTCACAGTATATTTTATTATTACCCAATTTAGAAATTGTATAATACAAAATCTTTAGAGCAACGTTACACCACAATGTATACAAATCTACAGTTCTACACCAACAACAATGACAGCAGATATATAAACTCTTTGATGACAACTATGACAATTGACACTCACAGTTAGACCATAGAGTTTCCGACGTATAATTTATGCAATCGAAAATCGAGATTATGATTCTTATATTTTATTTTTATATCAAAATTTTCAATATGCATCTAAACAAATTAAACACATGATTTTTTATTTTTTCTTATTAATGAATAACATTAACAATTGTTATAAAGTGTTGATTTCTTTTAACAAGGTTTTAAACAAGAAACGACGCTGTGATTCTAAACAGTCGATTGTACGGAGCTGTAATCAAAATAATGATTCATTCTTAAGTAATCATAAGGTAAATAATAATTTATTTTTTTCATATGTAGAGATGATAGATATTAGAAAACATCAATAATAATATCATGAATAAATATTATTATTATTATTATTATTATTATTATCAATGTCGATATGATGTCAGATTGACCTGACATCATGACCTTGAGGTCAGCCACTGGTCGGTCACCTGACAGTCGCCTGTATATAGTATACAGGCGACTGTCTATTATTTTGACGACCTCGGTGGTCTAGCGGTCTAGCACACCTCTTTGCAACCGATGGTCGCGGGTTCGATTCTTCGCACGGCACAAACATTTGTATTCATGAGTATGATTGTTTGTATCGGTCTGGGTGTTTTCTATGTATAAAATATGTATGTTTTTCCAAAAATAAAAATATCTATGTATTTTAAAATAACGATATCCTTATTAATGCTTCTGTTATTATATTAGTATGGTATAATTATACTTACATATTTTAGGTGGTAAGTAGTATAAGTGATCACAGCTCAGAAAAACAAAATTCGAGTGTTTGGAGTAACAGTGTCGTGGTATTGTCACCTGAAGAGTCATCTTCACCAATGACAAGTCAACACTCCAAAAATGTAAGTGGCATTGTATCTATTACAGAATATTAGTAATTTTCAATCGATTGGGTATTTATTTCCATTGCATTTTATATTTCAGTTTTTTTATAATATACTACTGGCTATACACGCGACTTCGTCCGCGTGGAATCTAACTTTATTTTTCTAAAATAAAAGAATATTTCTAAAGTAAAAGTAGCCTAAGTTACTCCTTATTATATTAGCTCCCTGCCAATAAAGTCCCCTCAAAATTGGTCCAGCCATTTCAGAGATTCGCCGGAACAAACAGACAGACAGACAAAAATTGTAAAAAATGTTATTTTGGTATATGTACCGTATTTATATCCATAGGCATGTACTAAAAAAACAGTTCCTTCAATATGACAAGCAGGCACTCTAATTTTATTTATATGTATATATTTATTCTATTTTTGTGTTTACCCTTAGAATAAATATTTTTTAATTCTCTTCCAAATTATTTGAGCGAGTTTTATTTTTTTCTGAACTCCTAGAGATATGAAAGTCTATTTCAGATTTTGATAGCCACTCTAAGTGTTTGTATGATTCTATAGGTCAAATTATTAATGCAACTGAAATGGCAAAAAAGCTGACAGCCCAGCTAATGGGAAATGATAATCATTGCCTTTATATGCCAGTAAATGAACAGCATCACGGATACCACATCATCAAGTGAGTCCGTGTGAGAAGAAAACAGAGTATGTAGGTACAAAAGCCAGTCTGGGCGCTTAAGCGATAACTTTCAGACAACCTTTGTGTAGAGGAAAAGTTCTGTCTTTTCTCCTCTACTCAAAGTTTGTCCAGTGGGGTGGATGGTGCATGAGTGGAATAAAATAAACATAAAAAATAATAGTAATATATAAAATATATATATACATAATATAAATATACAATAATATAATATATTTTTTAATTAATTATTTCATTTCTTGAAATATAATGTAATTTGATTTTCAGGACGATTTAGACATTATGACACTGGACCATTCGATTAAAAAATTTAAAATTTGGAATAATGATGTCATTGTTCTATCTTCTAATACATCCATGTCGGTATCTTCCATTGAATCTGATATTATGGTAGGTATTAAGTTTGTCATAAGTATAAAGTTGGTTTTTAAATTATAATATAAATACGTCTAATTATTACTTAGGCAATTACGATGCAATATTTTGTGTTTAGAAAATAGTAACCTAATCATGTTTGTAAACTAAAATTTATTTATTTATGAAGATTTTTAAAATTATTTCTTGGAATTTAATTTTATCTATAATATATAAAGCTGCATTACGGTGACTCACTGATTGACATAGTTGTTCTCCCAGAAGGAGTGCCGGGGGGTCGTGACGATGTATGGGGGGAGTGTACCTCTCGCTAGGGTGACCACGAGAAAATTCCGAAAGTTGGGAAAATCCAAGATGGCGGACCAAGATGGCGGCTGAACTTTGTCAATTTCCGTCGGATCGATTTCGTTCAAGCGGTAGTTCGTAGCGGGCCGCAAACGGTTGCATTTCAGGTTAAAAGAAAAAAATAAAATCCAAGATGGCGGCGTGAAAAATGAAAATGAAAATTGTAATTTTTCGAGGCTTTCAAAAACCGAAATTCCCAGGGTAGTTGCGGGGGTGCTGGCGACTCCGGTTGTGGGGCATAGGAAAGTCGAAGGACCCGGCCTCTAGGGAAAATTATGAAATTTCGAAAATCCAAGATGGCCGCCGAGTTGGGGGCGTGTGAATTTGGTCCTAAAAATCCGGATTATTTTCATAGTCATTTTTTAGGTACAGGGCAACCCCGCAGCGAGTCGGCTTCTATGGGGCGATGATGGGTCTCGGTAAGAAGTATTGCCAGCGCTAAAAAGAATTCCCGAATTTGGGGTAATTTGGGAGAAATGGTCCAAAAAGTGGGAAAAATTTTTTTCGATATTTTTGACAAAAGAGGCATCAAGGCCTATCGAGAAACATCCCCTAAAGGGTTTTAGGTGGGTTTTGTTGAAATTTGCTGGCAACACCCATACATGGTTTGACCAAAATAGAAATTGGGGTGTCTCTCCAAAAACTGAAATTCCTAGGGTACTTGCGGGGATGCTACCGATCCCTATTGTAGGGCATTGGGAGGCTGAAAGACCCGGCCTCTAGGGAAAATTATGAAATTTCAGAAATCCAAGATGGCGGCCAAGCTATGGGAGATTAAGTTTTTGGAAAAATTTTGGGATATTTTCAATCGCGTTTTTGCTGCACATGGCAACCCCGTAGCTAAACGCCACCTACTGACATGGGTAAGTCTCAGTAAGAAGATTTGCCAGGGCTAAAAATTTTCCCCGATTTTGGGTTAAATTTGGAGAAAAGTCCCATAAAGTGGGAAAAATTTTTTTCGACATTTTAAATGAAAAAGTCTTGTTGGTCTACCAAAAATCGTCCCCTGAAGGGTTTTAGGGGAATTTTGTCAGAATTTGCTGGCAACACCCATACATCATGGGACAAATTTTGAAATTGAGGTCTAGCTTCAAAAACTGAAATTGATAGGGTACCTACGAGTGTGCTAGCTCAACGCACTGTGCGGCGTCGGATAGCCGAAGGACCCGGCATCTAGGGAAAATTATGAAATTTTAGAAATCCAAGATGGCGGCACAGATAGGGGAGTTTTGCTTTTCGGAGAAAATTTGGGATATTTTTAAATGTTGTTTTAGGACACATGGCAACCCCGCAGCGAGTTGACTTCTATGGAGAGATGATGTCTCTTGACACAAAGTATTACCTGGTATGAAAATTTTCCCCGATTTTGGGGTATTTTTTGAGACAGGTCCTAAAAAGTGGGTAAATTTTTTTTCGACATTTCAAACAAAAGAATGATGAAAATCTGTCAAAAGTCATCCCCTTAAGGATTTTTGGTGGTTTTTGTCAAAATTATCTGGCAACACCTCAGATCAGTTTTCTTAGGGAATAGTACAAGAAGAAGTCACCGAGGCTCTACATAATGTATGGACGAAATATATCTGTTACTAAGGTGAATACGTCAAAAGTATTAAGAAGTAAAAATCCAAAATGGCGGCAGAGGTAGGGGAGTTTTGCTTTTCGGAGAAAATTTGGGATATTTTTAAATGTAGTTTTAGGATACTTGCCAACCCCACAGCCAGTCGACTTCTATGGAGAGATGATGTGTCTCAACACAAAGTATTACCTGGTATAAAAATTTTCCCCGATTTTAGGGTAATTTTTGAGATAAGTCCTAAAAAGTGGGACAATAATTTTCGGACATTTCAAACAAAAGAATAATGAAAATCTGTCAAAAACAATCCCCCTATTGATTTTAGGTGGTTTTTGTCAGAATTATCTGGCAACACCTTACATCAGTTTTCTTAGAGAATAGTACTTGGAGTCACCGAGGCTCTGTACAATGTATGAACGAAATGTTTCTGTCACTAGGGTGAATATGTTAAAAGTATTAAAAAGTAAAATTCTAAGATGGCGGCCGAGTTAGGGTACTTAATTCATGTTGACATTTTTAGGGACTTTTAAAAATTCAATTTTGGGGTACCACTAAACCTTGCAGCGAGTTGACTTCTATAGAGCAATGGATATTCTCGGTGGGAAATATTACCTGGTCCAAAAAATTTTCCCGATTTTGGGGTAATTTCGAAGAAAAGTAAGAAACGTGGAATTTTTTTTTCGGCAATTTGAACAAAACAGTGATGAGTGATGAGCATTGGTCCCAAATTATCCCTCAAAGGGCCCTAGGTGATTTTTGTCAAAATCTCCTGGCAACACCATATATCGATTTTCATAGTAAATCGTACTAAGGAACTCCTAGGTGTATGTAACCTGGGCTCTGTACAATATATGGATGAAATGTTTCTATCACCAGTGTATATGTTAAAAGTATTTAAAAAGAAAAAATCCAAGATGGCGGCCGAATTAGGATACTTTATCTATGATGACAATTTTAAGAACTTTTTAAAATTCATTTTTGTGGCATCATCCCTGCAACGAATTGACTTGTATTGAGGAATGGAAACTCTCGGTGCGAAGTATTAACTAATTTTCATAGTAAACAGTACTAAGGAACTACTAGAAGGAGTCACCTTAGCTCTGTACAATGTATGGACAAAATGTTTCAATCGCCAAAGTGGATAAGTTAAAAGTATTCAAAAAGGAAAAATCCAAGATGGCGGCCGAGTTCGAGTATTTTATCTCTGATGATAAATTTAGGAATACATTTTGGGGTACCTGGCTTCCCTGCAGCGAGTCGACCTTTATTGAGCCATGGTAGATTTCGGTTCGAAATATTATCTAGGCTACAAATTTTCCCCGATTTTTGGATAATTTTGCAAACCCAAAATGTGGGAAATTTTTATTCGACATTTTTAAACATAAAAGTGACGGGTATCTATAATAAATCTCATCTAAATAGTTTTATGCAATTTTTTGTTAAATTAGGTGGCAACACCATGCATAGATTTTCGTAGAAAGTAATATTTACTAAGGACCCACTAAAAGGACCGTGTCTCTGTACAATATATGGACGAAATATATCTGTCGTCATGTAATATATATGTCAGAAGTATCAAAATGGAAAAACCAAGATGGCCGCCAAGGTTAACTTTGAACAAAATTTGGAAGATTTTTTTATTTTGGTACATGGTAACCATGCAGCGAGTCCGCTTTTATGGGATGGCATTGAATCTCAGTATTGCCAGCCAATTGCCAATAATAACCCTAAGGCTTTTACCAAAATTATTTGGAAAACTTTACTATGAAAACCGATGTAAGTTGTTACAACGGTTTTCATAGTAAACTATTAGAAGGAGTTGACAATGTATGGACGAAATGTTTTTGTCACCCGGGTAGCTAAGCCAAAATAAAAAAAAATAAAAAGTAGAAATGGTATATAGAAAGGTAGGTTAGGTTAGGTTTTGTATTGTGACTATTACAATACAAAGTTTCGCCACAGGATGGTACACGTGAAACAAAAATTCACTGTTACAATAGGAAGTCACCTAATCGTATCAAAACAGACAACTAACTCTACTTGCCAACCAAGTTTATTCGAAAAGAAAACCGTCTTCACAAAAAAAATCAACGACAACGCCTCGCGGGCCTCTTGAGGCCCGCGCACACACGCACCCTCTAGTTCCTGATATAAACGTCAAAACTAGACAGCTAAAATGTCACTGGGTTGAACACACATTTCGTGGAAGGGATAAATGAAACAAGGTCGGAACTACTACTACCCAAGATAAGGACCAAGGAAACGAAGATGACCAAGAACTGAAGACACAAGATGGTAAGATGAAATATTTAAAACAGCAGAGAACATATGGACCAGAATCACTCGAGATGGAACGGAATAGAATAGACGACGATTTTGAATATAGTGCACATCCTCAACCATATAGGTTAAAGAAAATTAAGGAAATAAATAACCTAATTAATAGGTTGACATATTTTTGAAAAGTATCCATATATTAGGGAGCATTCAAGTATGACTTAACCCCCCCCCCCTCCCCTTGTAACAACAACATTTTTTTGTACGATCACCCCCTCCCCCCCCCAAATGCGTTACATAATACTTGAACGCCTCCTTATACAAAAACTAATAGTAGGCTTCTTGTTAATGTGTATTTGTTTAAAAGAGCAACACACTTTACTGCCCATTCTTCTTGTGATGAGTCTACGTTCCGTATCATGGGTAGAATAGAAAATATATGACCTAAAAATATGAAAGTGCTTATATTAAACTAGCTTTTGCCCGCGGCTTCGCTCGCGTTAATTTATCCTCTTAGGGGTGGATTTTATCAAAATCCTGTCTTAGAGGATGCCTACGTCATAGTAGCTTTATGCATGCAAATTCTCAGCCCGATCGGTTTAAAATTGACAAAGTTTCATACAAATTTTCAACCCCTATTTTATCCCCCTGGGGGTAGAATTAATCAAAATCCTTTCGGTTGCCTACGTCATAACATCTACCTGCATACCAAATTTCAGCCCGATCCTTTCAGCGGTTTGTGCTGTGCGTTGATAGATCACTACATCAGTCACCTTTGAGTTATATATATTTAGATTTATTTCATTAAATATGATTTCTATTTCTATTAAATATATTGAAGGTTTGGTACTTAAAGAACTAAGTACACTGCCTTTACACTCGTCTCCCGAGTGATCGTTTACATCGTTTTTATAGTAGGCTTGTGTGCTATGTAAATTAATTTATCTATCCTAAGAATAGTATGTAATACATAAACAACTATTGTAATCTAATTACAGATATTATTTCAATGAAAACTGATAAATAGGAATTTCCAGCACTTTTTTACATTTTTGTTGTCACAAATTTTTGTTGTTTGAGTCACTAATGCCAAAATTAATCAACTATCGCATATCTTTTAATTCCATTTAATCACTTTCATTGTCTAAATAAGATTTATGACGTCATTAAGAGCAATATTATAATAATAATATCTCAGGACAATTCACGACTAGCTTTTCCCGCGACTTTGTCCGCGTGGAATTTAACTTTATTTTTCTAAAATAAAAGTAGCCTACGTTACTCATTATTACGTCAGCTACCTGCCAAAAAAAGTCCCGTCGAAATCGGTCCAGCCATTTCAGAGATTAGCCGGAACAAACAGGCAGACAGACAAAAATTGTAAAAAATGTTATTTTGGTGTATGTACCGTATTTATATTCGTATGCCCGTAATAAAAACCGGTTATTTCAATATTACAAACAGACACTCCAATTTTATTTATATGTGTAGATGTATAGATTTCCTTTAAACAACTTAACTCGATAAAATTCTCAAATATGAAATTCTGTCAAGTTGGACTTTACGATAGCTGGCAACCCTACCTGTGGCATAGACAATTTATGCAATGTAAGTGATAATAATGCAAATTTACATCACCACTGTATCACCATTGCCATGTTGTATGCAAAATACTTTTAAATTCAAATTTGCTTTAGCGATAGTATATGCATTCACTCTATTCTCCCAAATTTGAATTTAAATATGAATCTGTAAACATGTACTACATTTATTTGAAAAGACTACGACTATTAGGGTGCAGCTTGTGGGAACTGGTCTGTTCAGGTTACGAACACTAATTAGACTATTTGCTTTTGAAATAGCATATACTGGTGGTCACTCTATTCTCACAAATTTAAATTTAAAAATGATTTTGTATTATTGTAAACATGTACAACATTTATTTGAAAAGAATACGAGCTGAGTTTCTTGTCAGTTCTTCTCATCTCGGAATCATTCCGAACTGGCGGTAGATTTGACATATCATAAGAGTCTGTAATAGACCTACATGAATTAAGATATTTTGAATTTTTATGTAAGAAATTCGTTAGTAGGAATTTACACAAACTCCTAGTTAACACTAACTATCGAGAATGATTAAATTGTCAGGATTTTTAATTATTTTAGAGTTACTAAAATACCTTGTGTAATATATTGTTCAGATATACATAAATAAAATAATTAATACAATAACAGACCCCGTCTTTGCACAGCCGTCTTAAACTAGACTAGGGCCCTGGGGCACACAAGGATTCAGGGCCCTTTGGAAACTAAAAAAAGCTATTTATAAGTTAGTACAGAAATAAGCGAAGTAATCGGTATAATGGCGTAGTATATGCCTTGTAAATACCTTCTGATAACATTACTGAATCGTGAAAAAAGTGTAGTGTACCCAACAAAAATCTTTTGAGAATAAATGCGTGAGAAAAATTGTCAGTCCTTTCGGGGCCTCCTGAGAATGGGCCTTGGGCAAGGGCCCCGTTTGTCCTTATGGTAAAGACGGTATTGCGTCTTTGGCACCAAAAGCTCTATCTTCCAGGCATTCTCAGTGTTCCTCTAGAACAGGATAGGCGAACCAATAGCACGCGACACAATGTTTTGGGCACGTCGTCGATCATAAAACTGTTTGAAGAAGCTGGCTCATGCTATTTTAACAATATTTTCACCTACCTATACCTGCGAGTCATTATTTTCATAGATGAATAACATTAAAAACTCGGTTACAAACCGTTTGACAGATGAATCCAGTTCAGCATGCATTTTGCTAAAAGTAACATCGTACAAGCCTGACATAAATTATTTGTCATCTAACCTGCAGCAACAGAAGTCACACTAATTTTACAGTAATTTAATTTGTGCGTGTAATGAAAACAATCCAAAATGTACCTCTTTTGTTTACGTTATTTCATAGAGAGTTTTAATAGTATTTATTGTTATTATTTTCCAAATAAACAGAAAGTCAAAATTATTTGATGGCACGTCAATGACCCCATTAAACATTTTTTTGGAAAAAATGGCACGTTGATGCATAAAGGTTCCCCTACCCTGCTCTAGTACATAGATCTGACTACATTTTTTTTAAATGTTTGACTGCTATGGATATTATTTCTAAAGGTATTTTTTTTTCTATTGCAGCATACCTACTACACTTACTAGAATGACTACAATTCGTAAAATTCAACCTCGAACCTTAACCGTGACCGTTCGTTGTAGTTTCTCGGCGTGTACAACACACCGATATGAAATGATTCGTGACTGGATCGTTCATAAGCTGTGCCTAATTGTAAACGATTGTATTTTTTTTTTGGAAGATAATGGAATGGTGCACCCGCCTGCGCTAACGGTTTACGCTGGCGGGGCACCAGTGGAGGATGATAAGATGAGCATGAGGTCAGGTCAGTTAGCCCATCGTGACAAGCTCACCGGGAATTTGTTACGATGGTTTCCAGGGGGAACCGCGTGGAGGTCGACCTGACATTGTACATTGCTTGCAGTGGGGTTATCAATCCACATTACTAACAATCCCCTCTCCCCCCCTAAACGATTGTATTAGCTTGGTAGTGTAAAATTATCTAACTAAAAGTAATTATGATAAGTTATTTATTTACCAAAATAGTTTCATATGTGTTAAGGTTTAAATAGATTATAATCAGTGAAACAATAGTGTTTGTAGTCAACGCCAATAGATGGCGCTGTAACAAAATTGAAACGCGCTAATGTTTCGTTTTATTAATTTCTCATATGTTATTTGTAATATTATCCCCCGTCCAATTCAAACGGGGATCGAAATTACGACGGCCTGAGCCGAGGTTCGAACCCCTAGTGGTGCCCTCAGACTAAAGTCGTATCCGTCGGGCAGGAGTTGGCCTTCAGCCGCTCCATAAGTCCTTCCGCGGGTTTGGAGTGCCATCTGCACTCGCCCCATAACGTCCGGTGAAGCTGTAAAGGCCAGCTACGGCCAACAGCATCAGAGTAGTCCGAAAAAAAAATTTGTAGATGTACCTGTATTTGAAACCGACCAATAAACCTTATATACACGAGTTTAGTGTTTTGGTTTATAGTACCCGTACATCTGTTTTTCTCTATTTGTAATGTCCATGCTAAGTTTATGTACGATACCACCTTTCATTTGACTGGCCATTTGCCTGTTTGCCAATTCCTGTACATAAAAAAAAGTTAACCCAATTAAGCATTGTAAATGCGTCTACGCTGCATATGTTTGTGAGCGCTAATTACTATATGACATGACAACAGATGGCCATTTCGCTAGATCAATAATCTAAGTTTGTATTCCAACTTTTTGAATCATTTGAGGTTATAATTAACATTGCTATGTGGACTTACTGATATTATAAACCTGACGACGACCTCGGTGGTCTAGCGGTGTAGCACACTGCTTTATGTCCGATGGTCGCGGGTTCGATTCCTCGCACGGTAAAAACATTTGTATTCATGAGTATAGTTATATGTTATATATTTATATGTTTTAGTATACCTCCAACAACTTCCTCTTGACAGCCTCAATGGTCTAGTGGTTAAAATATATAACTACTAAGTAGTTATATATTTTAGTATACCTCTAACATATATATATTATATAGTTATAACATATAACTATATATGTGGTTATATGTTTTAGTATACCTACGTTGCTGTCTCGTAAAATCACCTGTGATATAATGGCGTTGCTATAAACGTGTTCCGGTATTGAGGTCAAGGGGACGTAAGCAACACTCTCCCTCGCCACTCGCTACAGACATGGCAACACCGCCTTGAACCGACACACGGGTCACCCTTGCATATAGTGTAGTCAGGGTTGCCAGCTTTAAGCTTTTATGTACTAGCTGTGACAGCGTCTTCGTTCGAGCAGACGAAAGCCCACAAATATGAATAATTTTCCTCGTTTTTGCAACTTTTTTCACTGATGCTTCGCTTCTATTTATCGTATCAAATTGAAATTCAAATATTTATTTTGCAGAGACTTTTGTAAGTCAATATAAATCTATACATATATATAAAATTGGAGTGTCTGTTTGTAATTGAAATAACAGTTTTTTACTACATGCATATGAATATAAATACGGTACATACACTATAATAACATTTTTTACAATTTTTGTCTGTCAGTCTGTTTGATCTGGCTAATCTCTGAAGTGACTGCACCGATTTTGACGGAACTTTTTTTGGCAGGTAGCTGATGTAATAAGGAGTAACTTCGGCTACTTTTATTTTAGAAAAATAGAGTTAATATCCACGAAGTCGCGAAACTGCTAGTAAGTAAATAAATCTATACTGATATTATGAAGCTGAAGAGTTTGTTTGTTTGAACGCGCTAATCCCGGGAACTATTGCTTCGAATTAAAAAAATTAAAATCATAAAGCTGAAGTATCTATTTGTTTTGATAAAGAGCTCGAAGTTTAATATTTATGTATTTTTTTTAGTAATAAGTATAGTATAAGTAAGGAGCCAACAGAATATCAGCGCTGCAGAGTTATCTGTAGCATTATGCTGAGTTGGCTACCTTTTCACTTTTGCGGCACATAAAGTCACCTACATTTCTTTTATTAATTCGTGTTGTTTCTGTATCTCATGTATGTTATGTGTCTGTAATTGAATAAAGAATCTATCTATCTAGCTAAACTTTCCTCTAGAATCACTATTAAAAAAAACCGCTTCAAAATCCGTTGCGTAGTTTTAAAGATTTAAGCATACATAGGGACAGACACCGACAGCGACAGCGACTTTGTTTTATAGTATGTAATGATGCCCCCGGGCTATTTCAAAATAATGGACAGCCGTCGATAGGTGATAGTGTATCTTAACGTTGTTGATTTAATTGAATCAAATTATGAAACTATTTTAGAAAAGTAAGTAGTAAGTATAAAACAGTTAGCAAAACTACAACTATTGTTTCTATCTATAACCGTTCATTAATATTAACTATGTATGAATATAATCCCATATCATTACATAGTATAAAACAAAGTCGCTGTCGCTGTCTGTCCGTCCCTATGTATGCTTAAATCTTTAAAACTACGCAACGGATTTTGAAGCAGTTTTTTTTAATAGATAGACTGATTCAAGAGGAAGGTTTATATAATACATGTACACCCGAAGTCGGGCCAAGTAGCTAGTATACCAATAAATGTATGTAATGTATAAACTAGAAATCGTATAGTATGCTAAGAAAAAAATTGTATAAATATAATTTATTTGAAACTAGCTGTTCCCACGACTTCGTCCGTGTGGAATTCAACTTTATTTTTCTAAAATAAAACCAGCCTAAGTTACTCCTTATTACATCAGCTACTACTATGATAACTACATGTTATAAACATTAACAACATTGTAAGAATGGAACATCAACGGTGAACAGTAAACGTAAACCTTCGTTTACAAGTTCACTTTCACTCACGACGTTGCTCTTTTTTTTATTCGTTTTCTATTTGTTATCTGAAAGCAAGTTAAAGACGCAATTCTAAAGGTAATACATTAATAATGTACTTGGAAATAAGTAACAGATGTAATTATTTTACTATCACATCATCACGTGTAGTGATGTTTCTACTATCACATCATCACGTTATGTTTTTCTCTTCCATTCATCCCTGTAGTTAATATCTTTGTGTAGTATAAAACAAAGTGGCTGTCGCTGTCTGTCCGTCCCTAATTATGCTTAAATCTTTAAAACTACGCAACGGATTTTGAAGCGGTTTTTTTTAGTAGATAGAGCGATTCTAGAGGAAGGTTTATATTACATGTACACTCGGGTGAAGCCGGGGTGAGTAGCTAGTATGAGATAATTTTATATCTATTACTGTTATTGTTTACTAGCTGGCCCGTGCAACTTCGTCTATATTACACTTACATGACATTTAACATTATACTAGCTTTTGCTCGAGGCTTCGCTCGCATTAATTTATCCCCTTAGGGGTGGAATTTATCAAAATCCTTTCTTAGGGGATTCTACGTCATAGTAGCTTTATGCATGCAAAGTCTCAGCCCGATTGGTTTAAAATTGACAAAGTTTCATATAAACTTTCATCCCCTATTTTATCCCTTTAAGGATAGAATTAATCAAAATCCTTTCTTAGCGGATGCCTACGTCATATCATCTACCTGCATGTCAAATTTCAGCCCGATCCGTCCAGTGGTTTGGGCTGTGCGTTGATAGATCACTACGTCAGTCACCTTTGAGTTATATATATTTAGAAGATTGCCAATTTATCTAATATCTTTTTAAATTATAGCCTATGTGTTATTCTGATGTATAAGCTATATTACTGTAAAGATGGTTCAAAATCCGTTGTAAAATTATATTTCCTGTAAAACATACAGTTTTGTAGACTTAATAAATAAAAAATATATTCAAATTCAAATAATGTAAGGTACAATACAAGGTCATGAAGTACAACTGACAAGGAATAAGTCCGTTGAACTTCATTATTTATGCAATGTTGCTTTTATATACCTAATTATTTATCAGAGGAATTTCTTGCATTTACCTTAGTCTCACATGTTTCGATCGACAAGTGGCTCGCTGAAGATGAAATAATTTAATCCACAATAGTCAATTCGGTTTTTCCAAAGGTCGTTCAACTACAGACGCAGGTGCAGAGTTGCTTAGACACGTATTTGCTGCATGGGAAACTAAAATGGATGCGATAGGTGTTTTTTGTGACCTTTCTAAGGCTTTTGATTGCGTTGATCATAATACATTGCTAAAAAAACTTGCTTTTTATGGCGTCAAAGACCATGCTTTAAATTTAATAAAATCTTATCTATCTGATAGAATACAGAAAGTGAAGGTTAGCAACGCTACGTCTGACGGGTCACTTGTGCAAATGGGTGTACCTCAAGGATCTATTCTCGGTCCTTTTTTATTCCTAGTTTACATTAATGATCTCCCATATACTATGCAGGATAGATGCGGCATAGTATTATTTGCAGACGATACTTCATTGATTTTTAAAGTTAATAGAATGACTAATAATTATGACGATGTAAATAGTGCTTTGCGGCGTCTCCTGCACTGGTTTACAACTAACAATCTTATGTTAAACGCTAAAAAAACAAAATGTGTTAATTTCTCTCTGTCTAAAAGTTTTAATACTAATTGCAACATAAAATTAAATGACGAATCTCTCGAATTTATAGAATCTACTGTCTTTCTAGGAATCACACTAGATAATAAAACACAATGGGGTGCACAAATTCAAAGCCTTGCAGCGAAACTAAGTTCAGCAGCTTTTGCCGTGCGTAAGGTTAGACAGTACACTGATACTGATACTGCTAGATTAGTCTATTTTAGTTATTTTCATAGTTTACTCTCTTATGGAATATTACTATGGGGAAAAGCGGCAGATATTAAAAATATATTCATATTACAAAAACGTGCCGTTCGAGCGATCTACTGTATGAAGAGTCGTGACTCATTAAGAGAGAAATTCAAAGAGGCAAATATTCTCACCGTTGCTTCTCAATTTATATATTCAAATATCCTATATGTTCATAAAAATCTTGACTTATTTCCAAAAAACAGCAATATTCATAATATTAATACAAGATTTAAAGACAAACTTGCTGTCCCCAAGTATCGTTTAGAAAAAGTTAATAGGTCTTTTATGGGAATAGGTATAAAAATTTACAATAAGATACCAAAGGATATGTTGGAATTACCCTTAAATAAATTCAAAACATCTGTTAAATCATATTTACTGAGCAAAGCCTATTACTCACTAAACGATTACTTGAATGACGAGTGTGCATGGCAATAGTTGTTCATGCACTGAATTTTCATTTAATGTTAGACATAGACACCTATATAAATATACATTGTAAATAAACTGGCTTTAAAAAAAAAAAGTAATTCAATTGAGTTTCTTGCCAGTTCTTCTCAATTGGATCTATATACCGAACTGGACGGTAGGGAAAAAAATAAAATTATAATGTAAAAATTTGACGTTCATAAGCGGCTAAAATGTCCTACATGAATAAATGATTTTTGAATTTGAATTTGAATTTGAGAAGTTAAGAGGTATGATATCTTAGTCCCCTGGAAGGTCAAAGCATGAGGTATCACGGATGTCATATGATAACGTGATGTCTGTGATGCAGCTCATATATGATTATAATAATAATAATCTCAGGACAATTCACAGCGACATCAAGTCCCATGCTAGGCAGAGCATGTATTATGGGACTATGTGCACTAGACACAATATACTTAGATACTGTGTTTTGTAAATACATGCTTACCACATATCCATCTTTATTCTTGTGGGTCTCTGGGATATGTCAAATCTACCGTCAGTTCTGAATGATTTAAAATAGAAATAATCTTTATTCAAATAAACTCATTACAAGCGCTTTTCATATTTTGATTCGGAATACTCATTCAAGAATGAGCAAGAAACTTGTGTGTTGCTCTTTTTAATGGATGTTTTTTATATAAATAATTACAGTATAACAAGTAAGAGGCATGCGATAATCAATATAGAAGTCGCAACGCACTCATTATTAATGTAATCAGAAAATATTGTCAGTGCTATCCTCCAGCACTATCCTCTTAAAAAAACCTGAAATACTGTATTGTTAGCACTGGGGTTATTAGTCCATAGTTATATTACTAACCCTGGTACTGTTAGCAACCCTGACGGCGCCGGTGCAATGTAGTGCCACCATCAGGCTTGTTGTCACGCCACCTTAGATGTCACTGACCTCGGTATAACTTGATATTAGTCGCAGATATGGGATCTGAGGTTTATTGTTTAATTTTTTTTTGTGTTATATTTTTAAATGTAATTTAATCAACTCCGATCGATCCCCCGTTCAATTCTAACGGGGATTGAAATTACGATGGCCTGAACTGAGGTTCGAACCCGGCACTAGTGAGGGCACAGACTAAAGTCGTATCCGTCAGGCGGGTGTTGGCCTTCAGCCGCTCCATAAGTCCTTCCGTTGGTTTGGAGTGCCATCTGCACTCGTACCCTATTGTTCGGTGAAGCTGTAAAGGCCAGTAGCGGTAACAACATTAGTGTAGTCTGAATAAAGTGTATTATTTATTATCACAGATACCAACAAATTGGTATTTTAAATATTTACAGAAATAGAAATAATCTTTATTCAAATAAACTCATTACAAGCGCTTTTGAATAGTCATATATTGATTCTACCACTCATTCGGAATGCAGATTCTTCACAAGAAGAATGAGTAAGAAACTTGTGTGTTGCTCTTTTGAATAGATGTTTTTTTTTATATAAATAATTACAATATAACAAGTAAGAGGCATGCGATAATCAACATAGAAATCGCTACGCACTCATTATTAGTGCAATCAGATAATATTGCCAGTGCTATGGATTTTAAGTGTTTCTATAAAAACATTATTATCGTTAACGAATTCTTTAATTTTATAGTAAGCTTTTTTACAAAGGAAGTGTTTTCTATGTCATTTAAATCTTTTTTCAGGCAGATTTATAACAGACTCTGGTATTTTGTTGTAAAACCTTACGCAATTACCATAAAACGAATTACTAACTTTAGTTAAACGACATTTAGATACCGTAAGCGATAAGAATTAAAATTCAAAATTTATTTATTCATGTAGGTCTAATTATTACAGACTCTTATGATCGGTAATTACAGACTCATATGATATGTCAAATCTACCGTCAGTTCGGAATGATTTCGAGATGAGAAGAACTGACAGGAAACTCAGCTCGTATTCTTTTCAAATAAATGTTGTACATGTTTACAATAATACAGATTCATTTAAATTCAAATTTGGGAGAATAGAGTGACCACCAGCATATGCTATTGCAAAAGCAAAGTCTACTCAGTGTTTGTAACCTGAACAGACCAGTCCCCACAAGCAGCAATCGTTCACGAGTATGACGGATGATATACACCTAACAAATGTGGAACAGATTGGTCCGGATATGAGTGGTACCGACCGTTACGTCACGGTGTCCAGTGGTGCGGCGCGTGTGCGTGCGCACCGCAATCATTGGTACCAAATACTTTCTCCGCGCGGTCACGGTCAACTTGTAGACGAGTCGCACAACCGCGCCGGAAGTTACCCATACAAACATACAAGTCCCCAGTTGGGATTTTATGTGTATATTAAGTGGGATGGCGAACAGGTTTTTTTTGTGGATGATAATAGGATGGTGCACCCGCCTGCGCTAACGGTTTACGCTGGCGGGGCACCAGTGAAGGATGATAAGATGAGTATGAGGTCAGGGCAGTTAGTCCATCGTGACAAATTCACCAAGACGTACATGCGCGGGGCAGCTAGTAAAAAAGTAAAAAAAGGTAACAAATGAACAGACACTGTTATATTTAAAATATTAGTATAAATAGCGTAAAATGAACATACAGATGAAGCAGATGCACTGTACCTACTTACATATAACGAAACATTCAGTGTTCATGAATATGCATTGAACACGGTAACAAGAAAGAAAGAAAGAAAGAAAGAAAAATATTTTATTCAGTGCAATGTAAAAAATACAATATAAACAACAAACGGAAAAAAAGAGCAAATAAAATGTACATATAATTAAACAAGTTAACTTCTTATAAAAATACTGGATGTTTGACGTCACAAGACCAATTTTCAGAATTACACTCGGGGCTATGTTTACGGTTTATTTTCATCGAGACACTAGTTTAATGACTGACTAGCACTGCCTCGCGGTGTCACCCACATTCATTAAAGAAAAAAAATGGCGGCCACCCGATCACATATTTCCTTGCCTGTCTACGGTCATTTAGCATTTCTTCTTTGCTCCTATAGAATGTGATGTTCAAGAGCTTACAACCTTGCCTTACATCCATAATGATATTATAAATGTTTGTTTGTCAGTCTGTTTACATAACATACTAAACGGGTCTTAATGAGCGTTTTTTATTGGACGATAATGTAATGGTGCACCCGCCTGCGCTAACGGTATACGCTGGCGGGGCACCAGTGGAGGATGATAAGATGAACATGAAGTCAGATCAGTTAGCCCATCGTGACAAATTTACCAGGAATTTATCACGATGGTTTCCAGGGGGAACCGCGTGGAGGTCAACCTGACATGGTACATTGATAGTAATGGGTTCATGAGTCCACATTACTAACAATTCCCTTCCTCTTAATGAGCGTTAGGTACCATCACCATACAGCACCATTGTAGTATGTAAATATGAAATGTTTGCTGACGATGAAAATTTTTATCATTAAAAAATAATTTTAAAGGATGAAAGTAGAAAATTTATATAAATATAAACTGTATAATTAGATGTTTATGATATAAATGTTGGTTTCAGATATTTTTAGGAATCCAAACCACCTAATGGAAGATCGTATGTGACACAACGTGTAATATCGAAATAGAAAGAATTTTTATTCAAATATACTTAATATAAACACTAAAAGTGTTTTTAATATTCAAAATTCAAAATATCTCTATTCATGTAAGTCTATTACAGACTCTTATGATATGTCAAATCTACCGTCAGTTCAGAATGATATCGAGATGAGAAGAACTGACAAGAAACTCAGCTCGTATTCTTTATGATGAGAATGAAACTTTCCGAATGAGCGGTAGATTAAAAAAGATGTGATGAATATTCAAAAGTGCTTCAATGTAAGTTTATTTGAATAAATGATTTTCTGTTCTATTCTATTTCTATTATATTCTTATGTATCACTTGTAACTGAAGTTACAAATGTCTTGACAACAATACAACTTTATGTATGAGTAGGTGCCAGTGGTAGCTGTAGCGCTTAGCGGGCGCACCTCACCATCGATTCACCATCGCTTAACGTCACCACCTTTGACCATTAATGAATGCCACTCACGCAGTGTCTATTTCCATTTTGTTTGGAGCCGATCGTTTGCGACCTTAGCTATTTATTGATCTCGAAATGTAATATAAATTGTGGGTTCTATAGGATTTTTTTTATGGATGATGATAAAATATTGTGGAGCGCAGTGATCCGTCATACTCGTGAACGAGTGCTGCTTGTAGGGACTGGTCTGCTCTTATCACTACGACTGATTTAATCTTATTGTAGTTTTATATTTGACCCTAAATTAGTGCTGGTTGGTGTTTTGTATTCACACGTTTCGATTTGAAAAATGTGAACTTACAAGGATTATTTAAAAGGGCAACTTCTTCTGATGTTGATTCTTCTGATGATGAAGTTCTTTTTGTGATGAGACAGCTTTCCAAATAAGCATACCGCTCATTCGGAAAAAAATCTATTCTATTCTATTCTAATGGTATGGTGCACCCACCTGCGCTATCGGTTTACGCTGGCGGGGCACCAGTGGAAGATAATAAGATGAACAGGTCAGGTCAGTTGGTCCATAGTGACAAATTTCAAAACAAATTCAATTTTCAGGAATTTATCGTGATAAATTCCTGAAAATTGAATTTGTTTTATATCGTGATATTTACAGGGAGAATCGCGTGGAGCAACCTAACTTACATTACTAACAATGGAGTCATTTTTTCACTTTAGTAACAATCCCTTTTCCCTCGGTTAATGAGGACTCTAATACACAATGATGGTAGACTCAGTAGAATGACCTTGATAGTCTAGGGTTTCAATACTCCTTGCTTCCGATGATCGCGGGTTATGTTCCTTTTATGGTACAAACGTTTTACAGCAAGAGCCCACGACGGCCAGACAATCATATTATTAGTAAATGTGAAAGGTCTTGTATGTGTGTGTATGTCTCCAACACAGGTAAGAATGATCCCCAGACATGAAACCTGGATCGTTGTTCCTTTGGCAGGTAAATATTTTCATTTTGTAAATATTTTCATATCAAATTCGTTATTTTATGAAACTAAATTTTTTCACATATTGTTCGTAACAGTATTATAAGTTGAACTGCTCATTGCCAGACACTTAGTATGGTTCCAACCCCTTGCTGGACACCCCTAAACTATAAATTTACTTTATTATATTTTATAAAAGCTAAATTTTGTATATATTATTCAGAGAACTATTAAATTGTGCTTCCTTAATTGCCAGAGAGTTTGAATGGTTCTATCACCCTACCAGACCCATTGAAAGCGTATATTGGGTAATAAAGGTTTATACATTTGGGTTTCCTCAGTTTGACACTCTAAATTAAAATTAGACAATCTTCTATGTACCTCAATTCTTGCAGAGAACTTATAGGAATCAAGCGTGGGGAACCAAGCAAAAAGAAAAACAGTCACACGGTTAACCAAATCTGAACCAACTTTAGACCAAGCTGAAGAAGAAACGCCACTACACATCCTATGTGGTTGTAGCACATTCATGCATAAACGAAATATCGCCTTTGGAAAGTATACACTCTATCCTGAGGAGATAAAAACCATCGCTCCTAAGAATATCCTTCAATTCTCGTCCCTGACGGGTCTAGGTAGCGAACTTTGAAAAAGAGCGAACACAATAGATCTATGTAGGTCGCAGTGCTACAGGTGCTACAGGCACCTGTCAATAGCCCAAACAACCCATTAAAAATACACTCTATCCTGAGGAGATAAAAACCATCGCTCCTAAGAATATCCTTAAATTCTCGTCCCTGACGGGTCTAGGTAGTGGACTTTGAAAAAGGGCGAGCACAATAGATCTATGTAGGTATGTAGATAGATAGATAGATATATCGTTTATTTGTTTGTTACTAGTCACACACATAACATGTTCATAAGAATATAAAAATACATAATACAACATAAGATTTATAAAATTGTGTTTTATGTGTGATCTGTAGCAATACAAACAGGTCGAAGCTCAGCGTGGAACATTGTTCAGGGAACAAAACACTGATTTGACAATAACTCAAAACCCCCCATAAAAATACAACCTTCCTACTTAGTGGTAACCTCATAGATATTAAATGAAATTAAGTCATAAACAAGACTAGACATGATAATTATGTTCACAATGATAAGAATGGACTGTGTAATCATAAACAAATATAACAGGTAACATCTTGTTATCTCAAGCAACTGTTCGTTGTAAATAAACATTTACAGAACAGTACGAGATACGAGACTTTTCATAACTGATGTAAGTTGGTTGCAATGGAAATACATATGTACTTATTTAATTTTAAAGAAACGGAAGTTATCACATGTACAGAATGAGTTGATAGCATCCTTACAAATACAGACGTCATACAAACAAACTCGCTTTCGCATCTCTATACATACATACATATATATATAGAAAATACCCAGACCTATATAAACAATCATACTCATGAATAAAAGTGATTAAGAGTTAGTGATTACACTAATAAAAGCTTACGCAACAATAACAAACAGATTTTACCTAAATGTCGTTTAACTAAAGTTAGTAATTCGTTTAATGTAAATTGCGTAAGGTTTTACAATAAAATACCAGAGTCTGTTATACATAAATCTGTCTGAAAAAAGATTTAAATGTCATATAAAATACTTCCTTTGCAAAAAAGCTTAAATTGAAGAATTCGTTAACGACAATAATGTGTTTATAGCCCATGCCTATATCGTATGCCTCTTACTTGTTATACTGTAATTATTATTATATATATATAAAAAAACATCTATTCAAAAGAGCAACACACAAGTTTCTTGCTTATTCTTCTTGTGATGAGACAGCTTTTCGAATGAGGTAGATTTTAAAAAAAATTGTTGACTATTCAAAAGTGCTTAAATTAAGTTTATTTTAATAAATGATTTTCTATTCGAATCCATCGCGCAGCCCTGGGCACTGGGGCACTGGGCCCTGCTCAGTGTGCCCAGTGGGGAAGAGGGTTCTGTGGGCAATCAGCAAATTTATAACAGTTACAATATACGTTAGCTTTTATCTCGCCTGTTGACTTGACCTTTAACAGCTAAACATGTCTTAGAATATTTTCTCTATCGTATCCGCAAAAAACTAGTTATTTTGCATACAAAAACGCTGTATCTCAGACGAGCCGGCCCATTGTCGGCGGGCGACAGTGAAAATCAGACACGGCTGAGCGCGCGTCCAAGGACGTGGGTCACGCCTTCATTACCGGCTGTTACATTGTTACTGAATGTTATGGCAATCGACGGAAGGATGGACATACGAATGAGGGGACATTTAGATATTGTAATAGATAATTATGATTTTTGGTAATAAAATTTAATATTACAATTCATCACAATGTAAATTGTCATCTATACATATAAATAAAATTGGAGTGTCTGTTTGTAATATTGAAATAACCGTTTTTTACTACATGCATATGAATATACATACGGTGTATGTAAAAGCAAAATAACATTTTTTACAATTTACGTCTATTTGTCTGTCTGTCTGTTTGTTCCGGCTAATCTCTGAAATGTTTGGACCGATTTTGACGGGACTTTTTTTGGCAGGTAGCTGGATTATAAGGAGGAGGATATAAGGAGTAACTTAGGCTACTATTATTTTAGAAAAATAAAGTTAAATTCTACGCGGACGAAGTCGCGAGTACAGCTAGCGAATGAATAAAATTAATGAATGATTTAAATAAAATTAATAATAAAACCTCAGTGGTTTAGTAGTGTAGGGCATTGTGATTTCGCGGGTACGATTCCCGAACGAACATCTACTATATTTATATGACTATAATTTTTTTTATTGGTCTGAGTACTTTTCAATGCATTTTATATATACAGAACTGGACGGTAGGGAAAAAATTAAATATTAATGTAAGAAATTTGACGTTCATAAGTGGCTAAAATGTCCTACATGTATAAATGATTTTTGAATTGATTTGATTTTGATAATCGGCAGAATCTAGGGTACAACTAGTCTGAATAGAACTTCTAGAAAGATTCCCTGCTCGTAAATCTACAATTATATTTAACGCATGCCTTGCCATGCGTTTGTAAATTGTATACAGTATTGCTTTATATTAGAAGACAACAGGTCTATTGTTGAGATGCGGCAGTGGAGATCTTGCACGGCCGAGTGCGCTCCCAAGGTCTCGGTCCACACCTTCACTAAACCAGGGTTGCCAACTTTAAGAATGTACAGTTTGTACAGTGCTCTGAATAGTGATACCAACTGTATGAGAATAGTGTAGGTTCGAGATTTTTGATCTACGGTACGAGGTTTTCGTTCTAGTACAAGTAGGTTGTACGAAATTTTCGATCTACGCATAACCGCTATATATAAATGTCATTTGCGATTGCGAATAATAATAACCTTGGCGCCATCTAGTACCAAGTTGAGCAGAGCTTGTGTTATGGGTACTAGATAAGTGATATATATACTGAACTAAAAAAAAATTTTCAAATACATAATATACTTAGACAATACCCAGGCCGATACAAACAATCATACTCATAAAAATATGTACTGTCCAAGCAATTGAACCAAAGACCATCGGAATTAAGTTGGTGTCCTAAACCACTAGTCCACCGTGGTCGACGATTAGTCGACAATTGAAGTCATTAACTGTGAAAAATATATTAGGTTAATTTTTATTTCATCATTTAAAATGTAATGAAGTAACGAGGACGTGGATTACCAATATTTTTTTAATCATTAAACCTTGATTCATGTACTCCGCTACAAAATTATTGGTGAAAAGAAAAATTACTCTAATATCCAATAAATAAAAGTATAAACGAATTCGAAGTCAAGATTTGAAGAGCGTCTACTTCTAGAAGATCAATCATCTCTCATTAAAAAAAAAAACACATTTGTCTACTGTTTAAAATATAAATTATTTATTCTACGACTTATATTTTTTTATGATATAAAAAATCCGCTTAACTCAATGGCGCAGCCTGTATAAATTAGTACGAGGTTTATAAAATCGTACCACAAGTCTCGGTTGGTGCCGCAAGTACGAGGTTTTGCGTACAGCTAGCCCTGTACTGCTACGTAGAGGCATAAACAAATAATTTGTATGACTGTTAAACCTTATTCGTTCCGAACATTTCCGCGCTCACTCACTCATTATCATTACTAACTACTCATTAACATTAGTCAGCTGAGTGGAACTTTACAAGAAATGATCACAATTAATGAACTGAATCGATTCCATCCTCATCGGAGATTTTCGTGGTTTTTACACAAATTTTAAAGTGGCTTTGTTATTTCGTGCTGGCCTTGGGAATAATACGTCTGAACACACTAATTCTATGAAAAGGGAAATTTGTTTTATGTTTGTACTAGTTATTACCTGTGACTTTGTTTGCACAAAACTTCATCCGCTTCAAAAATATTTTTTGTAATAAAATAATAGAATAAGAATAGAAATTCTTTATTCAAATAAACTTAATTCAACCACTTTTGAATAATTATAACATTTTTTTTTATCTACCGCTCGTTCGGAAAGCTGTTTCATTATAAGAAGAACGAGCTAGAAACTCGTGTGTTGCTCTTTAAAAGAGAAGCTATGGACTATGAAAATATGTATATAGCTTGGGAATTTCGGTTTAGTTTTTCTATACAGCTTGTTTGGGAAACTACTCTGCTACCAAAATGTTAGGGAATTTACTCTCTATATATCTATAGGGGAATTTAGTTATAAGCGTCAGTCACGTACCTGTATGGCTCTGCGGATTTCTTGGGCTTCAGGGTCTCGAAGATATCTTCGCTAGCTTTCACACACTTCACTTTTCACAGTAGGTTTAACACAGTTCTAATTTATTTCAATTCACAACAAATGCGCGCGCGCGTCAAGGCCGCTGTACGGTCAGTTCAGTACTAGGTAATGGAGGGGAACGAAAGGCGCGGGAACAGAAAACTAACGGACTCTAATATAATAATCTGTGCTTACGATGGTATAGGGTAGATTTTGAACACAGCTTCATTGGACGATAGGGGGTGAGTGCAGACACTCCAAACTAGCTTAAGGTCTTAAGCGACGGAAGGCTGACTCCTGCTCTGTTATAATGATAAATACTGTTATTATATTTTCTTCATTGTCATATGGTATTACAGTCTGGGGTAATGCAAGTCTCATAGCAAAAGTCCTGAGGCAACAAAAAAAGAGCTATCAGAATTATATGCGGAATCCATATACGCACCTCTGTGAGACCGTATTTCATTGAACAGCGTATAATGACAGTTACATCATTGTTCATATACTATTCCTTGTTAGACATACACGAAAAGAGCAAAACACTGCGTAAAAAGGCGGATAACCATAATTACATGACACGAAATGGACATAAATTAGAATTACCAAGATTACGACTTACAAAAACAATAAAACAAGGTATTTACTTAAAAATAAAAATGTACAATAAACTATCAAATAAAACAATGCAATTAACATCAACAGAATTTAAGAACAAAATAAAATCATATTTCGAGCAACATCCTTTTTACAATGTGACGGAATATCTGAATTCCAATGTACAATTATGACATTTTCCATTAAGTGACTTTTATTACTATGTTATATATTATTTAATTTATTATTTTGAATACTTAAAATTGTAACTGTGACATAATTATCTTAAAAATGTAATTACTATTGACATGCTGTTGTGTAACGAGATTTGTTACATTTGTGAATAAAGTAATATGAAATATGAAATAATTTTAATACTTTTATTGTAGCAGAAGACACAAGACATTTTACAATACTATACACTATGTACAGTGTTGCCACTCTATTCTATATAATTCTAACAGTTGTTCAATGCTATATGCTCCAACTCCTGCCTGACAGGTACAACTTTAGTCTGAGGGCACCGCTTGGGGTTCAAACCTGTCTAGGCTCGAACCCCAAGTGTTGCCCTTTTTTAATTTGTTTAAGTCTTTAAATCGTCGTAATTTCGATTGATTCAGAGATTGCACTGTGTGAATTGTCCTCGCATTATTTACGTTTGTGGACTATCTACTATGACGTAGATACGAGTCGATGAACATGCGTGCAGTGCGTCGCTCGCGGGGTTTCCTATGTGTGACATCACACTTATATCACATTACTAGAGGTGAACACAGTTAATACGCTTAACAACATAATCACGCTTAACAGTATAAGCTTATGTCGTTTAAACGTTTTTTTTTTTAATGTAGTTATTGATTTTTATATACATATCACGCCTTATTATTTATAACTTTACTTCACGTGCTGGAAATATTTACCTTTTGTTTTTCATGTATTTATTGATTATTTGTTGTACATCTAACATGTACATATATCATACTATATCTTATATATAAAATTCTCGTGTCACAGTTTTCGTTCCCATACTCCTCCGAAACGGCTTGACCGATTCTCATAAAATTTTGTGAGCGTATTGAGTAGGTCTGAAAATCGGCCAACATCTATTTTTCATCCCCCTAAATGTTAGGGGTAGTCCACTCCTAATTGTTTTTTTATTTTAAGGCAAAACAACGTTTGCCGGGACAGCTACTTACTTATAACTTTACTCCACGTCCTTCAACCTCTATGAAAATATTTGCCTAAAGTACAATTAAGCATTTAAGTTTTTGTAAGTATAAAAGGGCTGTAGGCACTTAATAATGACATGTGGAGTTTAGTTTTAACTCTATTGTATTGGTTTCTTAGCGAAGATGGACCAAAATGTAGGTGATAGAATGAGTGGACTGTATGTGTGATGTAAATCAAACAATGGATAGAAAATGGTAAATACTTATAATAAAGATAATTACGTGTACAAACGGTTGTAAGGCAAAAAGTGACTATAAAAATATATGACAATTCTAAAGGACTACATTTAAAATTGGTAGAAAAATAAATGTAGAAAATTGTGCAGAGTTTGCAACATCTCTACTTATACGTTATTATTTATACCAACATAACATTTAAACTACTCATCAATTTTAATAATATTAGATCTAAATTGATTCGTTAATCTAATCTGGATTACTTACGTTACATTTAACAAAGAAAATAGTTACTGCCCTATTTATATTTCAGAAATAGTTCTTTAAGAAACGTTCTGTTCATTTGTGTAGCATAAAATTTGTAACCTATATGTTATTCTAATGTATAAGCTATATTAGTGTAAAGTTTCATCAAAATCCGTTCAGTAGATTTTGCTTGAAAGAGTTACAAACATCCATACTCACAAACTTTCGCGTTTATAATATTAGTAAGCAGATAATAAGTTAAACGTTTAACGTTTAAACGAATATATATTATAAGCAGCTTTTCTCTGTGTTAGTGATGTGATCAATCGTATAACGTTGTTCTGTGACACGTCCGTAGTGCTAGTGAGTTAGTGAGTTCAGTTAGCGGTAAATATAGATATGAACGCAAACTATGCCATTATTGGACTTGATAAAAATAACTGTCCCATAAATATCAGTAATGATACTAATTCTATTACTATACGTCAGCGGCTCTTAAACCTTTTTTTAATCGGAGACATTCTCATTTAACTGTTTTGAAAGACAATCTTTAACATACAGTTAAATAATATTAGTTAATAAGTAATACGTGATATATAGTTTTTTTTTTGTTTAGTTAGTTACGTGATATAATTTGACGACCTCTAGTGGTTTAGCCACCGCATCGTAAATACATACATATTATACATAGAAAACACCCAGACCGATACATACAATCATGCTCATGAATACAAATGTTTGCACCGCACGAGGAATCGAACCCGCGACCATCGGTTTTAACCCTGGATTAACACAGCGCCATCAAATGTGGCACTTGATGGCGCTGTTAATCCAGGGTAAAAACAATATAATCTTATGCATTCAGTGAAACTGTTAATTTGAATTATTAACCGGGTCTTAACACGAATAATTTTATGGCAAATAAAGGTATTTACCTCTCTCGATGTTTCGCCTAGAGAGTGGTAAATACCTTTATTTGCCATAAAATTATTCGTGTTAAGACCCGGTTAATAATTTAAATAATGTATATTAAATACGAAAGTTTAAAATTAACTGTTAATTTGAAATTACAAACAGACAGATTTTATTTATTTGTGTAGATAACTAGTGTGAGAGGCTTTTTTTTTTTTTTTTTCGGACTACTCTAATGCTGTTGGCCGTAGCTGGCCTTTACAGCTTCACCGGACGTTATGGGGCGAGTGCAGATGGCACTCCAAACCCGCGGAAGGACTTATGGAGCGGCTGAAGGCCAACTCCTGCCCGACGGATACGACTTTAGTCTGAGGGCACCACTAGGGGTTCGAACCTCGGCTCAGGCCGTCGTAATTTCGATCCCCGTTTGAATTGGACGGGGGATCGATCGGAGGGGCGTCCGGGGGCGCCGGTGTGGAGCGCCCGGGCGCGCGCAGGCGCCCGGTTGAATCCGCGATATTGTGTGTTTGAGGTCGTCGTCTTCGCCGGCGAGGACGGTGTCGTGTGTGTGTGTAAAAGTGTGGTCGGGGTGGAACGGGTGGGCCCGTGGGGAGGTTACCTGCCGTTATGGGGTCGTCGGGGTCAATGAGAACGTGCCTCGGGCGACGTTGTCGCATATGTCGGATATTGTGTGAGAGGCTGCCGAGCGTGCCCTTCAGCTTCAGTTACAATACAATACAAACGTACACTTCAAATATAATTGGTGTAACCTTGGCAGTAACTGATTTACGATCTAACTTTTTATAGTGCGCCACCTACCTTCCCCTTACCCAATGCTTCTATCTCCCAGGTTGTCTGTAAGAGATTGCTTTAAGCGATAAGGCCGCCTTTTGTTTGCATATCCTTCTTTTTTTTTATTTCCTTTCTGTAATTATTTGTTTCTTTTATGCACAATAAATAGTTGTATTATTATTATTATTACGGTTCAGTATTTAGTATGCACATTATATATTTGACTAGCTGTTCCTGCGACTTCGACCGCGTGGAATTTAACTTTCATTTTCTAAAATAAAAGTAGCCTAAGTTACTCCTTATTACATCAGCTACCTGCCAATAAAAGTCCCATCTGCCTAAAAGACGCCCGTCGAAATTGGTCCAGCCATTTCAGAGATTAACCGGAACAAACAGACAGACAGACAAAAATTGTAAAAAACGTTATTTTGGTATGTATCGTATTTATATTCACATACATGTAGTAAAAAACGGTTATTTCAATATTACAAACAGACACTCCAATTTTATTTATATGTATAGATCTACCAGCTGACCCCAAGTACTCCGTTCCGCCTAAAAATGAAATATGTCAAAGGTTTTTTGAAGTTATTTTACGCAATACATTTCTGAATGCACCCTGTTTGACATGTATCAGCAGTTTGTATGGGAACATAAAATTGTTGTTTTAACTATTTTACATGCAATTTCTTCATATTTTATCACCGTTTAAACCTTCCCTGGACCTCCACAAATATTTTAAGATGAAAATTAACCAAATCGGTTCAGCCGTTCTCGAGTTTTAGCAGGACTAACGAACAGCAATTCATTTTTATATATATAGATTTCGGAGTTTAAATAGCGTAGTCAACCACGCTACAATTGCTCAAATAATTGTCTTTGAAATCAAAATTGAAGTGAAGTCGTCATGTGTGGGAAACCAATTCCAACACAATAACCAACCGGATCCACCAATATCAATTTCGATGATGCTATTTAGATGGAAATTTAAATAATACAGGATGTACACGAATTATATATATTTATATATACTAGAAGTACCCGCGTCTTTGTCTTACTTCGTCTGCGTGAAATTTTATTTTATTTATTTAAAATAAAAGTAGCCTAAGTTACTCCTTATTACATCAGCTACCTGCCAATAAAAGTCTCGTCAAAATCGGTCCACCCATTTCAGAGATTACCCGGAACAAACAGACAGACAGACAAAAATAGTACAAAATGTTATTTTGATGTACTGTATTTACATTCATATGGATATAGTAAAAACCGATTATTTCAATATAACAGACATTCCAATTTTATTTATATGTATGTTATGCGATTGTCCGTATATCCGGAACCAATTGGCTCCGAAGGCCGCGATTATATTAGATCTGGATTATGGACAAACAAAATGACAACTTGATCATTTACGGCCACGGACCGTGTAATTGAGAGAGCTGATACTAATTTTGGTATGTCATTTGTTTGCGGTCATTTATTTTAAATTTGTAAATATTTTTAAAATCACTAGTATCCTGACGACTTAGGCGTAATGCCGGTTGATCAGGGAGAGAAACACCTCAATGCCTACAATATTCACAATTACCTATCTCTTATTTGTTTTTATAATAATATAAACACTTTCGCTCCAAAACTCCCGCTGCCTACGTTCAATTATCCGTCATCCACTTGTCAATGTCACATAGATTACTTTGGCTCTGGTCTCTGACGTTCCGTTTCAGGTTACATGATTATTGACTTTACCATTTTTAATAAATGGTGCGTCACACGATAGTTAACAATATATATATATATGACTTTAAACTGTGCACTAGAGCGAGTTATTGGCTATTTAGAATAGAATAGATAATTTTTTTTTCGTAAATACATACATAATATATATAGAAAACACCCAGACCGATACAAACAATCATACTCATGTATACAAATGTTTGTACCGGATGAGAAATCGAACCCGCATCCATCGGTCGTAAAGCGGTGTGCTAGACCGCTAGACCACTGAAGTCGTAAAAATAATATATATATACGTATGCAAATATACAAAAATACGATGTAGATAGATGATGTGTTTCTCACCCTGACCAACCGGCATTTCATCTAAATCGCCAGGATACTATTAAAATCACTAGTATCCTGACGATTTAGATGAAATGCCGGTTGGTCAGGGTGAGAAATACATCATCATCTGCTTCTTCCTTATCCCATTTATTTGTGTTCGGCGTAATATGTTTTTCGCTTCCATTCATCCCTGTTCGCAGTCATCGCGTTATTTACTCCCTTTCTTATCATATCATCTTTCACACAGTCCATCCATCTCTTTTTCGGCCTTCCTCTGCCCTTATAACCATCCACATTCATATATAACGCCTTTCTTAAAATATTATGCTCATAGGGAGAGAAACACCTCAATGCCTACAATATTCACAATTACCTATCTCTTATTTGTTTTTATAATAATACTAGCTGTCCCGGCAAACGTTGTTTTGCCTTAATAAAAAAGAAAATTAGGGTTGGACTACCCCTAACATTTAGGGGGATGAAAAATAGATGTTGGCCGATTCTCAGACCTACTCAATACGCTCACAAAATTTCATGAGAATCGGTCAAGCCGTTTCGGAGGAGTATGGGAACGAAAACTGTGACACGAGAATTTTATATATAAGATAAACACTACAACTTTTTCGCTCCAAAACTCCCGCTGCCTCTGTTCAATCATACATCCATCTACCTGTCAATGTCACACAGATTATTTTTTTTTTTGGTTTTTTTTTTCCTTTATAGGGAAAGGCAAAAGGACTCAGCCCATACAGCCATACACAGATTACTTCGGCTCTGGCCTCTGACGTTCCGTTTCAGGTTACATGATATTTGACTTTACCATTTTGAATTAATGGTGCGTCACACGATAGTTAACAATACCCATATAAATTCAACTACATATAATAAATATTCATATGATCTCTCTCTCTCTCATTTTGATTGAAGTTTGGCTGAGTACTATTAAAGAAATTTAAAATAAATAACTATGTTACTAACAATTCTCTCTAATCAATGTTAAGTTTAACAAGTAAATCAATATTTATTTAAAAGAGCAACACACAAGTTTCTTGCTTATTCTTCTTGTGATGAATCTGCATTCCGAATGAGCGGTAGAATAAAAAAAGTGCTTATATTAAGTTTATTTGAGAAAACCTCGGCAGGTAGTTCATTCCACAATCTAAGTGTACGCGGGAGGAAGCTCCTCTGAAACCGAGACCACTTAGGTTCCAGCGTGTGGGGATGAATTCCCTGTCGAACGCGAGTAAAACCGGGTGAGTTACCACAGTTAGTTTATTACAAAACGAGGATAATATTTAAAATGTCAAGAATGTAATAGTGTAATCATGAAAGCTATGTGCTATTTGGAAAGGCGAAGGTCGTGATTGTGTGTACCTGACACCACTCGCCCATTAACCCACTGCCGGGCTTATTGTTAAACTCCCCGGCCCGATGCTGTCAGCCGCGCCGGGAGACTGGCCGGTGTGACGTCACTCTACACGAACTAACCACATTGGTGACCCAATTTTGACGGGCAGACTTTTTCTGAAGGTCGCAGGTTCGATCCTCGCACGGCACAAACATTTATATTATTTATCGTCTGGATATTTTCAATGTATGTTTTTTTATGGATGATAATGGAATGGAGCACACAGCACAATGCGAAAGTAACTCTGACTGTCTGTCTCGCTTTCACGCGGAAACCACTGAACCGATTTCAATAAAATTTGATACACAGATAGTCTAGACTCTGACAAAGGACATATGCTAATTTCTAATGCGAAAAAGTGTTGTAAAGTTGAAAGGTGGTTTTTTTAATGAATGATAATGGAATGGTGCACCTGTCTGCGCTAACGTATACGCTGGCGGGGCACCAGTGGAGGACGATAAGATGAGCATGAGGTCAGGTCAGTTTTGAATTTAAAATGTTTGTTGAATTTGAATTTGATGAAGTATCTAAACTGACGAGTAGAGTTCTGATAGATAGACAGATATTAACTTTATTTTTATGTCTTATTTTGTCACTTTTATTCTATCTGTAGATATTGGTGTACTACGGAACTCGTATCTGCGTGTGTGCGATGCGCTGTTGGTCGTGAGTTTTTTTTAATTTAAACCCAATGTGTATTGTCGAGATCCATGTCTTCCGCGTTTCATGGCCACGCGGCGTCATATCTTATTTGAGTGTACTTTAATTTGTCACTCATGAACTCATGGTTTAACGAAGGATAATATCTGATTTGTATACATCTATACATATAAAATTTCCGAAAATAAATAAATAAAATTGGAGTATCTGTTTGTAATATTGAAATAACCGTTTTTTACTACATGCATATGAATATAAATACGGTACATACACCAAGAATTTATCGTGATGGTTTCCAGGGGGAAAAAACGGCGTGGAGGTAAACCTAAAATAGTATGTAGCAATAAGATCATCAGTCCACATTACTAACAATCCCCATTAATTCAGACTACGTGGCCCATATTATAAAAATTCAAAAGGTCTCTATGGTCACGGCACTGCGACATCTGCCCCGGTATCGCTGATACACCACACCCTTCGGCCTCTAGTCCTCTCTCATGAAGGAGTATAATATCCCATCAAAAACATAAATGTGAAATAATAGCCAAGTTCAATATTACGATATATGCCTTGATTGTTGACTTCAACAACAAAAGAAGTGAGTACTAAATTGATGCCAAGTTCAATAGTCAGTCCTGAAATTTATATATAACAGTATAAAATATCATTTCTTCTTATAACTTAGGATAATATATTGCAGCCTAAGGTCTGACTTGGCTAGTTCTTATATACCAATTATAACTTTCGATGGCTAATTACTACTAATAATAAAATAGGAATCGACAAGTTTAGAACAGGTTTAGAACTTGCGCTACAATACATTTTTGAACCAAATTTGAGAGATTTTGAGTTATGAGGAGGTCAAAAGTGGCTCCAAATGGTTCGTGTAATATTACACACGGTGTTGCTCGCCAATTCTCTTACTCGAACTTGGCTTTGACACGCTACCGCGTGTGATAGTTGATAGAAACAATAAACTATAATTATTTTTATTATGTTTAACTACAGTACATACAACATATAACATATCAAACATCATGACTAATGAATTTTCCAATGACTACACAACAATTGCTTTGTGGAAATTGATTACGTATAATAATAATACAACGTATCGTATTATTACGACGGCCTCAGCGGTTTAGTAGACAGCCTTACTTCCGATGGTCGCGGGTTCGATTCCTCGGTACAAACATTTGTATCCATGTTTGTACTGAGTGATTGTTTGTATAGTTGTAGTTATATGTCTACCTGGGTGTTTCTTATATTATGTATGTATTTACAAAAAAACTATAATTATATCAGTTGGCTAAAACTGCAGGCAACTTACAAAGTTTGTAAAAAATAGTAACACATTTTTTGTGTTCGCACGATTTGAACTGACGACCTTTTGAATGTAAGTCGGAGTGGTAAATCACTAAGCATAGAATAAAATAGGAAATTCTTTACTCATATAAACTAAAATTTTACCACTTTTGAGTAGACATACTTATTTATTAAAATCGATTGCTCATTTGGAATTCTACTAATCACAAGAAGAACGAGCAAGAAACTTGCGTGTTGCTCTTTATACAATTGTTGTAACTACATTTTTAAAGTACTAAATACAAATTAATTCACTGGAGTCAAAATATTAAATACACAATTAGTAGTGATTAGAGCAGACCAGTCCAAATAATTGTTGTAACTTAACATTCTTAAGTTACAATACCTGAATACAAACTACCAACTAGCACTAATTCATAAGAGTCAAAAATACACAATCAACTCGATCACAATAAGTCTAATGTTAAGCATCCATAAATTAGTTTATTAGCATACAACGTTATAATTTGTTTATCTCATTGCTTTCTTGATTCAATTATTTTAAAAATATGAAAGCGTAGCGGGTTTTGTATTAATTGCCGCATGCATTCTTATGTGAAATGTGAATACTATAAACATCAGATGGCAATTGTGAGTAGCTATGACGTGGTCTGGTGTTTTGAGTAGTCATGCTCACTAAAATGTCCAGACTTGTGGCGGCGTGGTGGGCCGGGTCATTGGGCTCCCTAAAATATGGTCGAACGCAGTGGTGGCTGGCTCATCCGTCATAGTCGTGAACGGGTGCTGCTTGTGTGGACTGGTCTGCTCTAATCACTATGACTTATTTTCTCTTATTAATTGTTTAACCAGTTGTTGTATATTGAATGTTTTTTTTTCTATTTTATTATTTCATTGAATTAGTGCTAATCGGTGGTTTGTATTCACACACTTAAACTTAAAAATGTAAAGTAATAATAAAATTATTTAACACACAAGTTTCTTGCTTGTTCTTCTTGTGATGAGACAGCATTCCGAATGAGCGGTAGATTTAAAAAAAAAAAATGTTATGACTATTCAAAAGTGCTTCAATGTAAGTTTATTTGAATAAATGATTTTCTATTCTATTCTATTCTATTAAATTACCAAAATAAGCTCAAGTTATCGAAATCCCTGAGATAATTAGCAAAAATGAGTCAATTACAAAAGTACAGAATGGCCTCGCATTCAAGGTAAAACACAATACAATACACTTTTTGTGGCCGCAAATGGCTAGACGTTTTTTTTATGGATGATAATGGAATGGTGCACCCGCCTGCGCTAACAGTTTACACTGTTGGGTCACCAGTGGAGGATGATAAGATGTGGTGGGCCGGGTCATTGGGCTCCCTAAAATATGGTCGAGCGCAGTGATGGCTGGCTCATCCGTCATACTCATGAACGATGTCTGCTCTTATCACTATGACTGATTTAATCTTTATTTTTTATATTTGAGCCTAAATAAATTAGTGCTGGTTGGTAGTTTGTATTTACACGTTTCGACTTGTAAAATGTGAACTTATAAGGATTGTTTAAAAGAGCAACACACAAGTTTCTTGCTTATTCTTCTTGTGATGAGACAGCTTTCCGAATAAGCGGTAGATTTAAAAAAATGTTGATTATTCAAAAGTGCTTAAATTAAGTTTATTTGAATAAATGATTTTCTATTCTATTCTATGAACATGATCAGTTAGCTCATAGTGACAAATTGAAAAATTAATATTTCCGAAGATATTGACATATTGTAAATTAAATAATGTAAATTTAATATTATAATGGGTGAAAACTGTGATCGGTACAGCCTATGATGTAAATAATATAATTGACGTAATGGAGTAACCTGAAACAGTCATGCTCGCTGTAAAGTTCAAACTTGTGGCGGCGTGGTGGGCCGGGTCGATGTGCTCCCTCAAATATGGTTGAGTACAATGATGGCTGGCTCATACGTCATACTCGTGAACGGGTGCTGCTTGTGGGGACTGGTCTGTTCAGGTTGTGAACACTGATTAAATTTTTTGTTCTTTGCGATAGCATATGCTGGTAGTCACTCTATTCTCCCAAATTTGAATTTTAATAACTGTATTTATCATAAACATGTTCCACTATTATTTGAAAAAAAAAATACGAGCTGAGTTTCTTGTCAGTTCTTCTCATCTCGATATCATTCCGAACTGACGGTAGATTTGACATATCATAAGAGTCTGTAATAGACCTACATGAATAAAGATATTTTGAATTTGAATTTGAATATTACAAATTTAAAATGCAGGAACGTAGCGATGCGGTGGTACCGGCCGGCCGGCGACGCTAAACAAATCACCTCAGGCCGTCGTAACATCGATCCCCGTGGACGGGGGATCGATCGGAGGGGTATTTCATTAGACAATACAAACATACTGTCAGACAAAAATGCTGTAAACATTATTTATAAGGACATTCCGTAGTAGGTAGGTATACCCTTCCGATCGATCCTCGATCGGCCTGAGCAGTTTTGTTTAGCGCCGTCGGCCGGTACCACCGCATCGCTACGTTGTTACGATGTTACGACGGCCTGAGCCGAGGTTCGAACCCCTAGTGGTGCCCTCAGACTAACGTCGGGAGTTGGCCTTCAGCCGCTCCATAAGTCCTTCCGCGGGTTTGGAGTGCCATCTGCACTCGCCCCCTATCGTCCGGTGAAGCTGTAAAGGCCAGCTGCGGCCAACAGCGTTAGAGTAGTCCGGAAAAAGGTAGGTAGTTAATTTAGTAACAGCATTGCACCCATGTGATGTCGGGGCGGGGCGCATGTTATAAATAATATACTATACCCTCTAGAAATTCAAACTAAAGATTTTGTTTTACGATGGATGATAATTGGACGGTACACCCCCTGCGCAATGGTATACACTTGGCAGTAGTGGAAAGTGATAAGATTAACACGAAGTCAGGTCAGTTAGCCCATCGTGACAAATTCAGCAGGAATTTATCACGATGGTGTCCAGGGGGAACCGCGTGGAGGTCAACCTGACATGGTACATTGCTAGCAATAGGCTTATTAGTCCACATTACTAACAATCACCTATATGTATATGTAGTTAAAGATGCTCTCTTATAGTTTTTGTATTACAACTGAAATCTGTGTATATGGGTCTTTTGTTCTGGCAGTATATATTTTTTTTTTCTTTTTTTTTTATTTATTAGGTCACCAACAAGGTTTACACCGACACAATTACATTGTATATAATACATTGCAGTCTATTTATTATACTAAGCGCAACCTTAATTATACGCAATTACGACATGTATGTAACAAATTTGCGCTTACAATTAACAATTACCAAAACATAAAAAACAAATTAGAATTCTACCTAAAAAAAAACATGTACTGATTCAACTAGAACTTATAATACTATTGAGATATCTGCGGAATTTGCAAATTATTATTATTATATATTAATTATAAGAATATTTATGTATTGCCAGACTCCAGCCAATTTAAAATTATTTACGGCACGTACAAATAAATTAAAAAAATCGTTCTTTATTCATATTGTACATATCATTTCCGTTTCAGTAATATATCCGCAATTTATTTTAATATATAATATACTAGCTATGCCCGCGACTTCGTCCGTGTGTTATAGTGGCCTTGACCAAATAAAGAAAACATATTAAATAACCTAAACCAAAATGCTACAAAAAAGTGTCACTGAAAATCGACACACACACGGAAAATCGACATTTTTGCTAGCTAGTACTAGAACTATTTTCCATACAAACTTTGATCTCCCCTTTCAGCCTCTTACAACCCTTATTTCGCATTATAAAGTAGCCTATGTCCTTTCTCAGGGTCTAATCTATGTGTGTACAAAATTTCATTTAAATCGGCTTAGTAGTTTTGGCGTGAAAGCGAGACAGACAGATAGAGTTACTTTCGCATTTATAATATTAGTAGGAGTAAGGATTTATACAAATACTAATTTTATATAATTACTAGTAGACCCGGTCACGCGTTGTGGCTAAGGTTCTTGAATAAAATAATATTGCGACTATAAATTGAGATGTAAGCTATCCTATCTTTCAAGTTGGATCCAATTGCACACAATGTGCAAATCAAATTTGCAATCGATTCAGTAGTTTAGGAGTCCATCGCGGACAAACAATGTGATACGTAATCTATACATAACTCAAAGGTGACTAACGTAGTGATCTATCAACGCACAGCCCAAACCACTGGACGCATCGGGCTGAAATTTGGCATGCAGGCAGATGTTATGACGTAGGCATCCGCTAAGAAAGGATTTTTATTAATTCTACCCCCAAGGGGATAAAATAGGGGATGAAATTTTGTATGAAACTTTGTCAATTTTAAACCGATCGGACTGAGACTATGCATGCATAAAGTTACTATGACATAGGCATCCCCTGAGAAAGGAAGCCGCGGTCAAAAGCTAGTTTTTATATATAAATTTTACAATACTTATAATCTTTTAGAAAAAAATATAATTTACGTACATTATTATAATATCACTGTGTTTAATAACTGGAAATATATTCAGATATATTATATACATAGATTGTAATCAGTTAAAAATACTGTACGTAGGTATAATAAGTAGGTAAATACAGTTTTTTATGATTTAAACCACGTAATTATTTTCCATTATTCAAATAACATACCATTAGTAAAAATATAGTTATTTTATATAAAATTAAATATGATATTACTACTATTTGGAAATTAAATACAGAAGTAATAGTTTTTTAAAACAAATTTGATTTGAACACTTTTGAGTAGTAGGTAGGTATATTTTATTTGTAGTAGAATGTACAAATGTTTGCGAGGAATCGAATCCGCGATCATCGTAAGTAAAGCAGTATGCCGTTAGATAGATAGATAAGACACAAAACGAGAAATAAATAATAATATAGAAAGTTGTCAATAAACAAGCATATGGCTAAACTAGGCCTATGCACGACAAGTATCTGCAGATTCTGCCAAACTGAAGAGGAAACGCCGCTTCACAACCTATGTGGTTGTAGCCCACTCATGCATAAACGAAATATCTCCTTTGGAAAGTTTACACTCTTTCCCGAGGAGATAAAAACGATCGCTCCTAAGAATATCCTTCAATTCTTGTCCCTGACGGGTCTAGGTAGCGAACTCTGAAAAGGGCGAGCACAATAGATCTATGTAGGTCGCAGTGCTACAGGTGCTACACATCTGACAATAGCCCAAACAAGCCAATTAAAAAAAAAAAAGTAGGTTGTCAATATGAGCCTCAGCTGTTGCTGATATAAGTACAACCGCTGATTACACCTATTTTACCTCACCTAGGAACGTGTCTCATTTTTAACCAGTCTTTCCGTAACATGTTATGTTACAGAAGGACTACAGCTCGCTAGCAATAATATAAAGACAATATAGCATAAGAAAACAACTGTATATAAAAACAGAACGTCAAAATATAAAATTCAAATATATATAAAAAACATAAAAACTATCAAAAAGGTTGCCATCGGCAGCAACACCTGTGTCTTTTTATTCGTATGTCATTTTGTACGTTCTTCTCTTAGTTTATACATATAAATTTATTGTATTTAAAATAACAAACAGAATATATATTAAGACTACCAAGACCATCAAACAAAAGAAAGAAGGACTTTCTTTCTCGGTAACGAAAAAGATCGTAAGTAATAATTATGAATTTAATTTCATTCAAAAAAAAATGTTATGACTATTCAAAAGTGCTTCAATGTAAGTTTATTTGAATAAATGATTTTCTATTCTTTTTCTATTCTATTCTATTCTGTTTTCCGAAATATCTTATACCTAAACGTAAGCAATATCCGAAATTCTTTAAAAGTGATGTCACTGCCAACGAATTGCATCATAAATCATTCGTTTTATAGACATCTAGACTACAAATAAATATAATTGGAGTGTCTGTTTGTAATATTGAAATAACCGTTTTTTACTACACGCATATGAATATAAATACGGTACATACACCAAAATAACATTTTTTACAATTTTTGTCTGTCTGTCTCTCTGTTTGTTCCGGCTAATCTCTGAAATGGCCGGACTGATTTCGACGGGACTTTTTTTGGCAGGTAGCTGATAGAATAGAATACAATAGAAAATCATTTATTTAAATAAACTTACATTGAAGCACTTTTGAATAGTCATTACATTTTTTAATCTACCGCTCGTTCGGAAAGCTGTCTCATCACAAGAAGCACGAGCAAGAAACTTGCTTGTTGCTCTTTTAAATAATTTTATTATTACTTTACAATTTTAAGTTTAAGTGTGTGAATACAAACCACCAATTAGCACTAATTCAATTAAATACTCAAATAGAAAAAATATTGAATATATAACCAACTGGTTAAACAATTAATAAGAGAAAATCAGCCATAGTGATTAGAGCAGACCAGTCCCTACAAGCAGCACCCGTTCACGAGTATGACGGATGAGGCAGCCATCACTGCGCTCGACCATATTTTAGGGAGCCCAATGACCCGGCCCACCACGCCGCCATAAGTCTGGACATTTTAGTGAGCATGACTACTCAAAACACTAGACTACGTCAAAGCTACTTACAATTGCCATCTGATAGTTATAGTATTCACATTTTACATAAGAATGCATGCGGCAATCAATACGCTTTCATATTTCTAAAATCAATCAATTAAATCAAGAAAGCAATGAGAAAATTAAATTAAATGATGTAATAAGGTAAACAAAGTTAAATTCCACGCGAACGAAGTCGCGGGAACAGCTAGTTAGCAATAAAAAATTAGTAGTAACGTGTAACAGATTAAAGATTTACAACATTGCAATAAATAATCTTTGGCGTATATTTAAAATGTTACCACACAGCCAAAATGCACGTCGATTCGTGAGTAAGGACGCACTGTGGGAAAACGTATGTAACGTCAAAGTCACGCAACGGACTAGTTGTAATTACGAACTACAATCGCCGGCGGGCAACGAATTCGATGCCAAGGTACCGTGATAACGTGATATCATTTGTGCTGTTCATCGACATAAGCGACAGAGGTGGCAATTCTGCCCAAATCGAAGGGAAGGGCGTTGTAGAATGGGTGAAAGAGTTAAATGTGTGTTAAATACACACGTATAGCGTACTATGTTTTTCAATACACTTGATTTTAAATAAACTTAACCATAAAACTGTGATGCTAGCTGTTGCTTTTCCCGCCGTTTTTATTTTTTTAAATCATCGCGCTGCTTACTGGCTGGAGCCGCAAGGCGCATATTTGAAACTCGCGTTAATTTATCCCCTTAGAATTTATCAAAAGATAAATTCCACCCGTAAGGGGATAAATTCTAAAAAAGCGATCGGTTTAAAATTGACATTTCATACAGACTTTCATCCCTTATTTTATCCCCTTGGGGGTAGAATTAATCAAAATCTTTCCTTAGCGGATGCCTACGTCTTATCATGTACCTGCATGCGAAATTTCAGCCCGATGCGTCCAGTGGTTTGGGCTGTGTTGATAGATCACTATGTCAGTCACGTTTGAGTTATATATATTTAGATTTGATAAAAAATATCAAATAATTCTGTTATGGAATATAACTTCACTATTTGCGTTTATAACGCACGCCTGTTTTGTGAATTGCTTTATGTATTGAAAACTGATCAATTAGATACACTTTACCAACAAATGTGTTGGAAAAAAAAGTACAGTGCGAAGCCGGGCCTCGTGGCTATATTGAATACTAGTGCTCGCCATTTCGTCTGCGTATACCTTGGGGAAATAAAGAAAAAATATTCAATAATCATAAATAAATAAATATCATTATTACATAGTATAAAACAAAGTCGCTGTCGCTGTCTGTCGGTCCCTAAGTATGCTTAAATCTTTAAAACCGGCATCAGTGTGTAGTATATATTATATGGAGATGTATAGCTTCCACACTCATTCATTCAATCATTTATTTAATTCATTTTTTTTTATGTGTTCAGTTTATTTCTTTGATTTCCTATTTTGTTATTTTGTTTTAGCGCAAGCCAATACTACATACTTTGTGTTAATTAAGTGAAACCTATAGTAGCTTTAATTTTACAACATATGTAAGTTAATGTAAATGAAATTGTAACGCTGTTGGTTTCTAATAAATAAAAAAAAAAAAAACTACGCAACGGATTTTCAAGCGGTTTTTTTTAATAGATAGAGTGTTTCAAGAGGAAGGTTTATATGTATAATACATGTACACCCGTCCGAAAACGGGGCGAATAAAAAAGTAGCCTATGTCGCTTCACAGGATCTTGATCTGTGTACCAAATTTCATTTATATCGGTTCAGTAGTTCTGGCGTGTAAGCGAGACAGACAGACACAGTTACTTTCGCATTTATAATGATAATAATATTTACGTTAAAAACGGTAAATTCTCGTTCTTTCTTCACGTCGGACAAGCAAGGGCATGTAGTAACAAGTAATTACTAGGTAGATTCACTATTAATTTGATGCATGTAATTTCTAGTTAAGTGGTGCCACGTGCTCGCAGTCCCACGGATGGGACCGCGCTGCTGTCCACAATAAACAACCTGACATTTAATATGTAGGTAGGTGAATATGATTAGGATCCCACATAGCACTACGTTATGATTGTTTTTATTTAATACTAGCTGTTCCCGCGACTTCGTCCGCGTGGAATATAACTTTATTTTTCTAAAATAAAAGTAGCCTAAGTTATTCCCTATTACATCAGCTACCTGCCAAAAAAAGTCCCGTTAAAATCGGTCCAGCCATTTCATAGATTAGCCGGAACAAACAGACCGACAGACAGACAGACAAAATTTTAAAAAGTGTTGTTTTGGTATATGTACGGTATTTATATTCATATGCATGTAGTAAAAAACGGTTATTTCAATATTACAAACAGACACTCCAATGTTATTTATATGTATAGATGTATAGACTAGATGTATCCGTGACTTCGTCCGCGTGGAATTTGACTGTATATTTGTAAAATATTTGATTTTTTCTCAGAATATCAAATTACAAATCAATCGACTGGGTGACTAATATCGAAAACGCAGTTCATTATCGACAGGAATTTTGACTAAACCTTTCTGGGCTGCTACCATACGATTTGACGTCGAAAATCGGAATTTCTCAAAAGATGATCCAACGATCATCATCATTGCCTTGCCTTTATCCCATTATTTGGGGTCGGCGCAGTATGTCATTCTCTTCCACTGCTCTCTATCAGTCGTCATATCTAAACATACTCTTCTTTTATTCATATCAACATTATTTGAAAAATGTAAACGCATCAGAGACTGCTCACTAAGGACGATGCTGATTGATAATTAAACGACAATTTAATTATAGCGACCATTACCACTGCCACGGGCCATGACAGTCGGGTAACTAGCTCATATACCAAGAATACCGATGATCCCAACTGATCTGCCATGGTATTTTTTTATAACACAGAGGACAAACGAGCATGCGGATCACCTGATGGTAAGTGATCACCGCCGCCCATGAGCACCCGCAACACCAGGGGAATTGCAAGTACATTGTCGGCCTTTTAAAAAGGAATAAGCTCTTTTCTTGAAGGTTTCAATATCGTATCGGTTCGGAAATACCTTTGCTGGGAGGCGATTCCACAATGTGGTTGTGCGAGGCAAAAAGTTTCTAGAAAACCGCACTGTGGAAGACCGCCATTCATCCAGATGATCAGGATGGTATTTCAGTTTCTGGCGGGTGGTACGGTGGTGAAACTCAGCAGCTGGTATTAATCCGAACAATTCCTCAGAACACTCCCCGTGATATATGCGGCAGAAAATGCACAGAGTTGCAATATCTCGCCGCAAAGCCAATGGGTCGAGTCTGTCACATAGACGTTGATTACCAATGATTCTGGCTGCTCGGTTCTAATAGCAGTCAAATGGAAGTAGCTGGTATTGTGGTGCTCCCGCCAAGAGATGAGAACAGTATTCCATGTGCGGCCGGATCTGCGCCTTGTATAATTGCAAGCGATGGGCCGCCGTGAAATACCGTCTCACTCTACTGAGCACACCAAGCTTTTTTGAGGCTATTTTAGCCTTGTCCTCCAAATGACCGCAAAACTAAACGTCACTGGATATATCAACGCAAGGGCCTCGAGATTTGGCTTCACATCAAGAAACTGCATTAGCGAGCCACTACTTCCGGCAACAAAAATCCAAAAAAGTAAATATATAAAAGACTGACTAATATGTCTGTACGCATGTCACGTACATTTAACATGGTATTATGTGTAGTTTTCCATACTAGTGGCAATATAGCTTTATGATCGGATATATAGTGATCTCACCACAGCCTCGACGTAGGCAGTATTATAGTCCACGAGCCCATGACGACCAGACATTCATCTTATTAGTAAACTAGCTGTACTCGCGACTCCGTCCGCGTGGAATCTAACTTTATTTTTCTAAGATAAAAGTAGCCTAAGTTACTTCTTATTACATCAGCTACCTGCAAAAAAAAGTCCCGTCAAAATCGGGCCAGCCGTTTCAGAGATTAGGCGGAACAAACAGACAAACAGAGAGACAAAAAGTGTAAAATAAAAAAAAATGTTTTTTTGATGTGTGTACCATATTTATATTCATATGTATGTAATAAATGCATGTATGTAAAAAATGGTTATTTCAATATTACAAACAGGCACTCCAATTTTATTTATATGTATAGATGTCAAAGTTTAATTTAGGGGTGTACGGCGGGGTGTTGGAATTCTAAGTATCTGGCAATGAGCAGCGCAAGTTATAACACTGTTACGAACAATATATGAAAGAATTGAGTTTCATAAATTAACGAATTTGATATGAAAATTACACCTTTGTTACCTGTTACCTGCCAAAGGAACCACGATCCAGGTTTCATGTTTGGGGATCGTTCTTACCTGTGTTGGGGACACACTTGTATGTGTGTAATTTTCATATCAAATTCGTTAATTTATGAAACTCAATTTATTGAACGATTTTTTTTAGATTAGAACTTTTACATTTACTAATAATATGAAGGTCTGGCCGTCGCGTCGTGGGCTCTTGCTCTATATTTTTTTTTGTATCATTAGTCGGTATAAGTTATTTAAATTCGTGATCTAATTCAAGGCTGCACAAGTGGAGTTTATAAAACAAACAACGTTCTTATTGTATTAAAGTTTTATTCAAAATACAAAGCTTACCAAATATATTAAATTAAACGTAATTCGGCAATAACTGTAGTGTAGTAAAATAAAATAAAAATAAAAGTTTAAAAACATAAATGGTACCAAATATGAAAGTATTCTCTTTCAAACAATAAAAGATTTTTTTCAAATCGGTTTATAAATGATGGAGTTATGAAGTAACAAACATTAAAAAAACACAGCTTATTTCAGAACCTCCTCCTTTTTTGGAGTCGGTTAATCAAAGGGTAAAGAGACGAGCAAAAAAAAATTGAAAAAAAACAGTACCGAATTATTCTGTTTCAAACTAAAAAAGATTTTTTCAAATTGCTTTATAAATGACGAAGTTATGAAGTAACATACATTAAAAAAAACACGGCTGAATTTAGAACCTCCCTCATTTAGAGTCAGTTAATCAAAATTAAAGAGACAAGACAAAAAAATAATTAAAAAATGAACAGAACCGATCTGAAATTACTCTCCATCATAGAAAAAAAGAATTTTTCAAATCAGTTTATAAACGACGGAGTTATGAAGCAATAAAACATTTAAAAAAACAAAGCTGAATTGAGAACCTTCTACTTTTTTGGAATCGGTTAATCAATGGGTAAAGAGATAAGGCAACTTGTTCTTCATGAATGGCAACACATGATCAATGGGTATCATATGATGATGCGGGGTCCGAGGAGCTGTTCACATATAACGAATGCCAGTTCAATGAGAAGTCACAAGACACAGACATTTTTATACAAAAAAGGAGCTTCCGATAACTCTATAGAACTTAGTAATAAACTGTATTACTCAAATTGAATAAAGTATATTTGATTTTATTTTAATTACATAAAAAATATGTAGAATAAACTTGAGTGCTGCTTGTAGGGACTGGTCTGCTCTTATCACTACGACTGATTTAATCTTATTGTATATTTATATTTGACCCAAAATAATTAGTGCTGGTTGGTAGTTTGTATTCACACGTTTCAACTTGTAAATGTGAACTTACAAGGATTATTTAAAAGAGCAGCACACAAGTTTCTTTCTCGTTCTTCTTGTGATGAGAAAGCATACCGAACGAGCGGTAGATAAAACAAAATTGTTAAGATTATTCAAAAGTTCTTAAATTAAGTTTATTTGAATAAATGATTTTCTATTCTAATCTACTTTTCCTTGCTTATTAAATATTTTAACTAAATCTATAAGAACAATTAAAAAAAATCTATAACTAATTATATTCTATGTCAATTGCCAAAGATAAATAATATATATATAAAATTGTTTTTATTTTAGTCATAAATAAATATATTTAGAAAATGTATATAAAATTTTACTAAGTATATTTATTTATGACTATAATAAAATTATTTATATATATATTTATTTATCTTTGGCAATTGACATAGAATATAATTAATTACAGATAAATAAATTGAATTAGGACAATAGTAAAAATTATCTCAAACATTCATTTAGCGAGAATAGTTTTTTTTTTAACTTAAAACATAAATGTAAAAATAAATGCGTACGTAAGTAATGTATCGTACTAACACATATTCAATTATTCTATTATATTGCAAATATCATATTATGATAAGTAGACATTTTATGTGAATTTTAACTCTAACAAGGATATAATAAACAAATCACAAAAAAAAATATTGAAGTTTTTTTTCGGACTACTCTAACGCTGTTGGCTCCAGCTGGCCTTTACAGCTTCGCCGGACGATAGGGGGCGAGTGCAGATGGCACTCCAAACCCGCGGAAGTTATGGAGCGGCTGAAGGCCAACTCCCTCCTGACGGATACGACTTTAGTCTGAGGCCACCTCTAGGAGTTCAAACCTCAGCTCAAGCCGTCGTAATTTCGATCCCCGTTTGAATTGAACAGGGGGGAAATCGGATCGGATCGGAGGGGGGAAGTTTATATCGTTCAAGTATTATTTTATTAATTATTTATTTGAAATTTATTTCTCATTAATCGATTATTTTCTATTATATTTACCTCTCTATCATACAAGGCGCATGCTAGTCAGTAAGACAAAGACAAAACATGCTTACAAACTAATTTGTCAGCTTTAAATAGTGCTCTAGCAGTGTTTTATACACCGACGTCGCCTGTGCATCCGTGAAGGACACGCCGCGCCGCCTGGCCCTGCTGGAGTCTGCAAAATTAGACAAAATGAAAGTTATAATCAGATAATATTCAAAACTTAGTCAATGTGAGCCCTTTAATATGGTTGAGTGCAATGATGGCTGGCTCGTCCGTCATACTCGGGAACGGGTTGTGCTTGGTACTAGTCTGTTCGGGTTACAGGAACACTGATTAGACTATTTGCTTCGGCAATAGTATATGCTGGTGGTCACTCTATTCTCCCAAATTAGAACTTAAAAATGAATCTGTATTATTGTATACATGTACAACATTTATTTGAAAAGAATACGAGCTGAGTTTCTTATCAATTCTTCTCATCTCGAAATCATTCCGAACTGACGGTAGATTTGACATATCATAAGAGACTGTAATAAACCTACATGAATAAATGTATAAAAATTTACAATAAGATACCAAAGGATATATTGGAATAACCCTTATATAAATTCAAAATATCTGTTAAATCATATTTACTGAGCAAAGCCTATTACTCACTAAACGATTACTTGAATGACGAGCGTGCATGGCAATAGTTGTTCATGCACTGGATTTTCATTTAATGTTAGACATAGACACCTATATAAATACACATTGTAAATAAACTGGCTTTTAAAAAAAAGTAATTCAATTGAGTTTCTTGCCAGTTCTTCTCAATTAGATCTATATATTGAACTGGACGGTAGGGAAAAAAAAATTATGATGTAAAAATTTGACGTTCATAAGCGGCTAAAATGTCCTACATGAATAAATGATTATCAATTTGAATTTGAATTTGAATATTTTGAATTAGATTGTCAGTAATGAGGACCAGTGAGTAAAATTATGTCAGGTTGACCTCCACGCGGTGCCATCTGGAAACCATAGTGGGTAAATCTGAATGGAATTACTACAATGAGCTGTTTATCCTTACTTCCTGCTTATCATGACATCATCCTTTAAAGGTGGGGTACCGGGCCAGCGAATACCGATAATTACATCCCAGTAAAAAAAAACACTAATGATTGATGTACGGTAAAAGTAGATTTTTTTATAAAAAAAGAACCGCTTCAAAATCCGTTGCGTAGTTTTAAAGATTTAAGCAAACATAGGAACGGACAGGCAGCGACAGCGACTTTATTTTGTACTATGTAATGATGATAATCATGAGTACAAATGTTTGCGCCGTGCGAGGAATCGAACCCGCGACCATCGGAAGTAAAGTGGACTAAACCGCTGGACCACCGATTGCTGTTTGCGATCGCAAATAGCCCTTTAATATATTTAAGAATAATTTTTTTAAATTTCAAATTTGAAACGTCAGGCATTCTGTGCCTTACGTTCCAAATTTGAAATTTATCATCGATGTAATTTTATATACAATTTTGCACTTCTTCTCGAACATTCCGTGGCGTCATTATTAAAATCTGTGTACAATATATTCTAAATATTTTATTTATTTCAATTAAAACAAATTAAATATTGCAATATTCCTCCAGCAATTACATAATTCTATTATTGTTTTAAAAATCATACAAACACAAAATTCCATGCATTACATACTTAGTTTAATTTAGAAATGGCCAATAGGTGAGTAGCCAAATCAGTTAAACCAATTAAAAATGATTCCAGAACTAAAAATAGTGTGTAGGATTTAATAGGCAGTGGGTAACGTTACATCGGCGGCCAGTTCGGTGTGATACCATCTGTGTATAGGTCACTGTAATTGTCGATGCCCTTGGCCGATTGTCGACTCGCACTTGGCATAAAACACTGACATTGGCGTGTACGTTGACCACATTTACGAAAGTTTGTGGATATCTTTTGAAAAATATGAACAGCTAGTAGCTGTGCCCGCGACTTCGTCCGCATGTTATAGTGTACCTGTATTATATATTTAACCTTCCTTTTTAATCACTCTATCTATTAAAAAAAACCGCTTCAAAATCCGTTGCGTAGTTTTAGAGATTTAAACATACATAGGGACGGACAGCGACAGCGACTTTGTTTTCTACTATATAGTAGTATATTTTATTAAAAAGTTTTTTTTAGAATAGAATAGAATAGAAATAATTTATTCAAATAAACATACATTGAAGCACTTTTGAATAGTCATTACATTATTTTAATCTACCGCTCGTTCGGAATGCTGTCTCATCACTAGAAGAACGAGCAAGAAACTTGCGTGTTGCTCTTTTAAATAATTTTATTATTACTTTACATTTTAAGTTTTAGTGTGTAAATACAAACCACCAATTAGCACTAATTCAATTAAATACTCAAATAGAAAAACATTGAATATATAACCAACTGGTTAAACAATTAATAAGAGGAAATCAGTCATAATGATTAGAGCAGACCAGTCCCTACAAGCAGCACCCGTTCACGACTATGACGGATGAGCCAGCCACCTCTGCGCTCGACCATATTTTAGGGAGCCCAATGACCCGGCCCACTACGCCGCCACAAGTCTGGACATTTTAGTGAGCATGACTACTCAAAACACCAGACCACGTCAAAGCTACTTACAATTGCCATCTGATAGTTATAGTATTCACATTTTACATAAAAATGCATGCGGCAATCAATTTAAAAACCGCTACGCTTTCATATTTCTAAGTTAAGTTGTTAAGTTATAAAGTTATCCTCAATTATACGCATCGTTTGGTGCCTCCACGTGCCATAGCACCACCTGTACTATCATAGTAATATTCACGCCACATACAATCTGCTTAATTGTATTATTTCGTCGCTCGTGACAAACTGGAGCGACCTCCGGTGAACTGATTGAGACCCTGAACTCCATTGAGTATTTGATTTGACTATTTAATTGAATTAGTGCTAATTGGTAAAGTAAGAATAAAATTATTTAAAAGAGCAACACGCAAGTTTCTTCGTTCTTCTTGTGATGAGACAGCTTTCCGAATGAGCGGTAGATTAAAAAAATGTGATGACTATTCAAAATTGCTTAAATGTAAGTTTATTTGAATAAAAGATTTTCTATTCTATTCTATTCTATTGAAATGAGAGTCTAATCAATTAGGATGATATTTTAACAAGTTATATATATATTGAAATAAACGTTTTTTACTACATGCATATGAATATAAATATAGTACATACACCAAAATAACATTTATTAAATTTTTTGTCTGTTCGTTCCGGCTAATCTCTAAAAAAGCTGGACCTTGACGGGACTTCTTTTGTCAGGTAGCTGATGTAAGGAGTAACTTAGGCTACTATTATTTTAGAAACATAAAGTTAAATTCCACGTAGACGAAGTCGCTGGATCAGCTAGTTAAATATATAAATTTATTATAAGGGTAGCACTATACAATATTGTTATTATGACAGGTGAGCCAGTAAACTATGGCCTTTAGACATGATATTACAGTATGGAATCTATGTCATGTAATGTGTGATACATAGATATATTACTAGCTGCACTGCCAACGTTGTTTTGTCATATAAATTAAAATCGCTATTAAAAAAGAATGGTTGATCGTAGATGGCTGAAAATTTAGGGTTGTATGAATTTTTCAATCCTAAATAATCATCACCATCATCGTCATCATCGCAGCCCGGAATACGTCCACTGCTGGACATAGGCCTCTAAAAAAGATCCAATCTAATCCTAAATAATAATAAAATGAAAATAAAATATGTCGAAAAAATTTAAAAAATATATTTAGGGGTCGATATATATCCCTTACCACTTAGAAGTATGAAAAATAGATAGTAGTCGATTCTCAGAGCTACTAAATATGCATATAAAATTTAATAAAAATCGATCAAGCCGTTTGGGAGAAGTATGGTAACTAACATTGTGACACGAGAATCTATATATATAACTAAAAGGTGACTGACATAGTGCACAACGCACAGCCCAAACCACTGGACGGATCGGGCTGAAATTTGGTATGCAGGTAGATGTTATGACGTAGGCATCCGCTAAGAAAGGATTTCGATTAAATCTATCCCCAAGGGGATAAAATAGGGGATGAAAGTTTGTATGAAACTTTATCAATTTTAAATTGATCGGGCTGAGATTTTGCATGCGTAAAGCTACTGTGACGTAGGCATCCCCTAAGAAAGGATTTTGATAAATTCCACCCCTAAGGGGATAAATTAACGCCAGCGAAGTCGCGAGCAAAAGCTAGTGATTAGTGTTAAATTATAAAATAAGTGTTTATTACACTTATTTTATAATTCACTAGCTTTGCACATGACTAGTAAATTTATTGTTTTATTGTCATTTTTCCTTATTAGACATGTAATTATACATATAATTAATTAATTAAAATTATGATATGCAATAAAATTCAACACAATGTAAATTGTTATGAATAAATTAAATGAAATGAATGAATGACCCTAATAAATCTGTGCTACTTGGTGGTCATAATATTAGACTGTTTTATTGCATTGGTTCACATAATCTGTTTTATTATTTATAATTAAACCTATATGTGTGTACTAAGATACAAATAAAAATTATAATAATAATAATAATTCTTTTATTGGAACGAAAAAAATATATAATATTTTACAATGTAGGGTAGTGTAACGATAACAGCCACATTAGTAAGTAATACTGTGTCGTGGCCGTCAACGCCCACCTCGTTAAGACAGAGGCGATAGCGTTCCAGTAGCAAATACAATAAATTTATATAATAAAAAATAATAAAAAGCAAAGCAAAGGCATGCATGATTACGTTTACAACATAACTTTTAGGAAGATAAACAAGTTAAATTAAATACAAATTTCTTAGCCAATATTCACTAATTAGGTTACCTGTATGTAAAAATATTACAATAAAAAAAAAACTTAAGACGAACGAACGAATGCTATAATGTAATTTAATGTTTATGATTTGTAGTGAGCATAATTCGATTTGATGTGTTATTATATAAATCTGTAAGTATATGTATCTGTGTAAATGTATATGTTGGATGGTATGGATGTGAGTTTATTTATATATATTCAAATATATTTCAAACCTTTACGAGATTTTCAGTGTCGTCGTAATCTAATTTCTGAAGCCATTGAAACAACAATATTTTAGATTCACGGAGTGTATGTGGATAAATGGAAACTACCTTATTAATTTTGTTATATAACACTGAACCGAGATATTGATATTGCCGTCGCACTACTGCAAGATTAGATGATTGAGTTGGACAAACTATACTAAGTCTACGTTTATTATGATGAAAGTTAGGGTTGAAAGCTATATCTGAATGTCTACGGAGTACGGTCTTGAATATGTATGTCTGTCTTACGGTCAGTACATTACAAAGGGAATACAATTCTTTAGTGGGATAATAAATAGGCTTCTTAATCATTACCTTTAGTACAGCTCTTTGGGATCTTTCCAATCGCAATAATAAGCATTTCCCCGATCCTCCCCAGGCCGAGATACAATAACTTATCAAAGAGTGTGCAAGTGCAAAATATACATTTTTTAGTGTCATTAAATCTGCGCTATTTCGTAGATTTCTGAAGATATATATTAATTTCCTGACTCTAGATATTAGAGACTCAATTTGAAAGTTCCATGATAAGGTACTATCAATTTGTACGCCCAGGTATTTTATGTTATTAGTGCGAATAATTTGGAGACAATTACAATTTATGTCAGATAAGTTACACGTATGTGCAGTCAGTGAAAATGAAGGATCGGGTTGAGATGATAATCTTGGAGCGAATGTCATATATCTAGTTTTGTCCATATTTAGTGTAAGTAAATTATTAAACAACCATTGCATCACAAATCGGAATGCGGATTCCGCACAATTCTGTGCTTCAGTCCAGTCTTTACCGTAAACGATTAACGCCGTATCATCTGCATAAGTGACCATTCTTGAATTCAGTAGATGTAACTTACAGAGGTCGTTCACATATATTAGGAATAAGGTAGGCCCGAGGACGCTTCCCTGTGGAACCCCATAACCAAGAAATTCCTCTTCACTAATATAATTATCAATTTTCACAATTTGAGAGCGTTCCTGTAGGTAACTTGAAAAGATATTGAGTGAGAGACCACGAATACCAATATGTTCCAGTTTGCGAATTAATAAAGGAATGGAGACAGTGTCAAACGCTTTAGATAAGTCGAGAAATATAGCTATGGTTTTGAGTTTATTATTTATATTATTAGTTATTGTACCAGTCAATTCTAAGATTGCATCCTCCGTACTTTTACCAGATCTAAAACCAAACTGGTTACTAGCAATAATATTCTGTTTGTTTAAATAATTTACGAGTCTAGAGTTTAATATTTTCTCAAATATTTTGGATAGGGCTGTTAAAACAGAGACAGGTCTGTAGTTATTGACACTGCCTCGATCTCCGTTTTTGTATATGGGATGTACAAGTGCCTTCCTAAACACTGAAGGAAACAATCCAGCAGCTATACAAACATTAAAGACATGACAAATTATTGGAATCAAAACATGTTTAGCAGCTTTAATCAAAACCGTAGATATATCATCATAACCAACTGCACAATCCGATTTCATATGTAGAATAATATTCTCGATTTCTGTATTATCTGTGGGATATATTACCATAGAGTTTAGTGGATCTGGTTGATCATCGATATCAACTTCAATGTGTATTGCAGAGGGCTGATCTGGGGAAGAAATAATTTTTGATGCTAGGTTGCTACCAACAAGAGAAAAGTGACGATTAATAACGTTAACTGATTCCAACGGATCCTCTCTTATTGACAGAAGCTCGCTAGCCAAAACTTTTTTACTTTGAAGATTAGTTATAGACTTAATAAGATTCCATGTGCCTTTTTGATTATTTTTGTTCTTATTAAATTCCCTACGCTCGAATTCACGTTTCACTTTTTTAAGCAGATTATTACAAAAGCATTTGTAACGTGTATAAGTCACCCTTGCTATTTCATTGGTGTGGTTTCGTTTGAATTTCCTATATAGTTTATCTCTATTACGTATACAACGCAGAAGACCAGGAGTCATCCATGGTTTTAAGATTTTATTTTTATTTGGAATTTTTATAACAGAAGTGTTATTTTTAACTATCCTAGAAATTATATTAACCAATTCATTAGCCGCGATATTTGCGTCATTAGTATTAATTACAGAAGAAAAATCACTGTCTTCCAGCTGAGATACGCAAACGGGAATATTGGTGCGTTTAGTAATGAGCGGGGGTTTGTTCTCCATCACTTGAAGCTTGCACAGAATAAGTACTGGAGAATGGTCTGTAATCAAAGAGTCAAGTACCAATGTAATTGCAGGTTTATTAGATTTTATCATCACATGATCCAAGCAATTATCATTTCGTGTTGGAAAAGTGTGACCAGTTAACAGTCCGTGCATAGCCAGTATATCAAGGTATTGGTCTGAATTTATATCATTATTATTGGGGAGTATGTTTATATTAATATCACCAATCAATAAAATAGTTTTAAAGTGTTTTAAAGAGTTCATCAGTACATCCAAACAATTTATAAAATTGTTAATATTGCGATACGATGGAGAACGATATAATGATATGATGGCCATATCAGAGAAAAATTTTAATATTAAGCAATTAGCATCGGTAAAAATTGGTATTTCAACTTCGTGTACAATATTCTCCTTGATATATATTACTAGCCCATCATTTTGATTTTTATAATCCGTATTATATGATTTAAAACCCGGAATGACTGGAATACGGGGACATTTGCTAAGCCAGCATTCCGACAAAACAATAACATCAACATTTATACTAATTCTATTTAATAGTATTAAGAGATTGTTAAAATTAGTAGCGTTACCCAAACTCCTAATATTGACATGGATGACCTTTAGAGAATCGGTGACATTATGTAAATAGTTCTTACATTGCTCTGGAGAAGTTATATAGGATTTAAAAACGTTTAATTGGTCTATATCATTGACAATCTGTGAATTATCATTCATTTCTGCTATTTGAGTTTAAGATTAACATATTGTTACGAAACTTTACAGGGATTTCACAATTAGGCAAAGTATGAATAAGTCTGTGAGTACCACTAATATAACAAAAAATAATATAATGAATCTTGGACAATGCTAGGGAGTAAGATCTAATTTGGCATGGTTGGCAACACCAGATGAATGAATGTGGAGCATTTGTTGTATGAAAGACGCAGTATGTAATGTAGTAGGAAAGATAAATCGATATTACCATCTGCACCGCAACAGTAACCAGTAAGATACAATAGCAACACAAAATTATAGTAGAATAAACACTCAGTGTATTAGCGAATATCAATATTCTTAAGCATGAATGGGTCCCAATCACTAGTCATTTAACAATATCTAGTCTGTTTAGATCTAACTCATCCCTAATGTAATGCAACACATCTCCCTCTTTCTTTCTTATAAATATTTTACCGTTGGTCGTCCAGCAGTATCGGTAATCATTCCTTTTTGAGAAATCTCTAGCGAGATAGAATAGTTTCTTCATTTTAGGTGATAAGTTTTCTGATATAAAAATAGGTTTAACCGGTCCACTAATTTTCAAATGTTCAGTAGTCAGTGACTTCTTTTCTTTAAAGTACTTTTTGGACATATGTATAAATTTTTCTTTTCAAATATTGCTAGTGAAATCAACAATGACGGTCTTATTTGCTGGATTTTTTGTTCCTATACGAAAAACATTTTTTAGGTCGTAAGGTTGAATAGGAACATTAATTATATCTCCGGTTTTTATAATAGTATTCAAAAGTTGCTGCTTAGATTCTGGTTTGTGTACAGGTATATTTCTAAGTTCTACGCATGTTGATCTGGATGCCCGTTCCATTTTCTCAAGCTTTTCCTCCAATTCTTGTATGTATATCAAGTTATTATTACGGTCAGCCTGAAGTTCGTCCATTTGATTTTTTAAGGTATCATAACTTTGAGATAAGAAGGTTAAGGATAATTGAATATCACTATTTTGTATCCTAATTGTTTCTACACTTTCATTCAATTTTTCCATATTTTTGTTTTGTTGCTTTTTAAATTCTGCTATTGTTTCTACAGTTTCATTTAATTTTTTTATATTTTTGTTTTGTTGTTCTTTGAAGTCTGCGATCATAGTCTTCATTTCCAACATAAAAGTAGATAATTCACTATCTTGATCAGATCTTGAATCAGAACATTTACGTTTTACACGAAGTGTTCTGTTTGGTAATTCGCAATCAGTACTGGTAGTATGTCTATTAGTGATGTTAGGTTCAGAAGAACTGTGCTGAAGAACAGGACAATTTAACATGGTAGTCGTGGTAGGCGGAGGTGGCGAATGATTTATAGGCATTTTGATTAATGTCTAAATCGCTGGCGCTTATAGTTTAAGCGGCCGACAAGTGATGCACGAAGAATGCGTCGCAAATGCAACGTAGCTTGCAATGTTATCTCCGTCTCAACTGTTGCTGATCTCTTCGCACTGCATTCCGCAGATACAGCTATAGTTCTTGTTTATTATGTTTGCCTGGTACTTTGCGATGATTATTGGATTTGTTTAACAGAGGAAAAAATAAATAAATATCAAAAAGTGTACACGTCTTAACGCTTTCGCGGTCCGGAGGGAAGGGGAATTGTTATCTATCTGTCTATTTAAATTCAAAATATCTTTATTCATGTAGGTCTATTACAGACTCTTATGATATGTCAAATCTACCGTCAGTTCGGCATGTTAGTCAGATTAATTATTTATTTATTATTTACTATCTGTGCCCGCGAATTCGTCCGCATGGAATAGATGACGAATGAGGAATTTTCATTGCATCCCCTATTTCATTTCACCCCCTTAACGGTAAAATTTATACAAGTTTTGAATATCATATTTATTTGCAATCAACAGTCTAAAAATTAAATTTCAAGCTTCTAGCTTTAAAAATGAAGATTCCCTTTCAATCCCTTACAACCCTTTTTTCGTCTTAAAAAGTAGCCTATGTCCTTTCTCAGGGTCTAGACTATCTGTATACTAAATTTCATTTGAATCGGTTCAGTAGTTTTGGCGTGAAAGCGAGACAGACAGAGTTACATTCGCATTTATAATACTATAATAATATATATATATTAGTAAGGATTGTAATAATTTCTTTTTCAACTTATTGTATTATTCAACATATAATTTCATTGTTTTCAGGTACGTCACATTACTTCATACATTACTACAGCGTAATATAATAATATACATACTATATTATTACCACTCGACCGGCAGGTAAGTTATAATTATACATTCATAATAATTGCTGCCAAATTTCAAATTACCAATACATTTTCTTACATTAAATAACCCTAAATAATGACCCTGGACAATTAATACAACGCCATCTAGTCCCACGGTAAGCAGAACTTCTGTTATGGGTACTAGATAACTGATACAAATACTTAGATATTTTTTTTGTACAGTATGTATTTAACATACGTAATATACATAGAAAACATCCAGACCGATACAAACGATCATACTCATGAATACAAATGTTTTCACTGAGCGAGGAATCGAACACACGACCATCGACGACGGATGGAAAGATTAAGTACTTATTAGTTACGTATCAGTACTGATTTATAAAAATTATACTATACTAGATACCCGCCCTGGTTTCACATGGGTATACATATAAACTACCTCTATAACTAAAACCTACATTAAAATCTGGTGCGTTGTTTAAAAGATCTAAGCGAACGGACAACGAAATCGACTTTATTTTATATTATGTAAAGGATAACCATGTTTTTTCTTTAAATCAAATTCAAAATATCTCTATTCATGTAGGTCTATTACAGACTCTTATGATATGTCAAATCTACCGTCAGTTCGGAATGATTTCGAAATGAGAAGAACTGACAAGAAACTCAGCTCGTATTCTGTTTTCAAGGAGTTTGTCTGTAATAGACCTACATGAATGAAGCTATTGTGATTTGATTTGATAATATTAGTCTGGGATTGAAATACTAGCAGGCAATGTGAGAATGTTAGTCTGTTTCTTGATTAGGTACTAATAAAGTGGCTTTTAATAAAAAAAAGTAATTCAATTGAGTTTCTTCCCAGTTCTTCTCAATTGGATCTATATACCGAACTGGACGGTAGGGAAAAAATTAAAATTATATCGTAAAAAACTTGACGTTCATAAGCTGCTAAAATGTCCTACACGAATAAATGATTTTTGAATTTGAATTTGAATTTATTATTTATTGATATTGTACTTATGTTTTTGAAAACCAATACACAAATACAATTTAAAGTTGCGAAGCAGGTGTGTGTTTGTTGATGTACGAAACAAGATGATCGTGTTCAAAATTGATAGTAGCAATGTGGATCTACAGCTCAGGGTTGTCAATGGTAATTTATTTAATTGTAATTTACAAGATTCCCTTACCAGAATAAATAGTTTTAAGTTTGCCAACCCTGGTTTGTCTGAGAATAACATTGGTTTCTGTCATATAGTATATGTAAGTAGGGTTGCCAACCGTACTCTAAAATATAGTATTGTACTGTATCATGTAGGCGTACTTTATAACATTAATAAAGTATAGTAAAGTACTGTTTTTACACAATAGTCACTATAATAGGACCAGTCATATGGAAATGCTTTACCAGAATCAAAAAAATCGACAGTTTACTGTGTTAGGACATTGTCGGTTCGCCGGACTGGAGTCCGCGAGCAATGATGCGGGGCGCGGCTGGAGGAGGGTGCGAATAGCACCGCGCGGACCGGCCCTCACTTCTGATCTCGCCACCGAATACGACACGCGCGCTCAATACTCTATTTAATTCCATTTGTATTACTATTTCAATTATTATACGAAGTTACAGTCCATATTCATTATTGGTCCTTCGAGCCGGATCTGAGCCAGCGATCCATGGACATCGTCAGTTCGCCGGACTGGAGTCCGTACAGCTATTAATATGTTGGTATATCCATTTCCTCAAGCCACATAACGACGTTTCTAAATTCAAATTCAAACTATCTTTATTCATGTAGGTCTATTACAGACTCTTATAATATGTCAAATCTACCGTCAGTTCGGAATGATATTCAAGATGAGAAGAACTGACAAGAAACTTAGCTCGAATTCTTTTGAAATAAGATTGTACGTGAAGCCACTAATATTATTATGTTAATGTACAATATACTCTTTTTTATATAATAACAATAATCTCAGGACGATTCACACAGCGCCATCTAAACCCAAGTTAAGCTAACGAAAGTTTGTGTTATGGGTACTAGATAACTGATACATATACATAGATATATTTTTTTAATACATATATATTATACATAGAAAACACCCAGACCGATACAAACAATCATACACATGAATACAAAAGTATGTGGCGTGCGAGGAATCGAACCGTAAACCGGTGTGCTAGACCGCTAGACCACCGAGGTCGTCAATATAAAATCTATTTCTTTTAATAATAAATGGCAACCCTATATGTAAGGAACTCATGACTGGGCCAGTGAATGTAATCGACATTTACAGAATGAAATATTGATGTGATGTACACAGATTGTCACAATAGATATGGTCGGAACAATGAGCAACTGTATCGTAAAGTCAATATACTTGTATCATTGATTTATAGAGTTTACCAGTATATGTCAGACTGACTCATCAATAAATACAGCTGAAATATTTACCTTTTGTATCATATATATACTTTTGTATAATATACTATAATCTGGAAATGAAAACTAAAGTATTATAAATCTAAATATATATAACTCAAAGGTGACTGACTGACATAGTGATCTATCAACGCTCAAATCACTGGACGGATCGGGATGAAATTTGGCTTGCAGGTATGTTATGACGTAGGCATCCGCTAAGAAAGGATTTTGATTAATTCTACCCCCAAGTGGATAAAATAGGGGATGACAGTTTGTATGAAACTTTGTCAATTTTAAACCGATCAGGCTGAGATTTTGCATGCTTAAAGCTACTATGACGTAGGCATCCCCTAACAAAGGATTTTGATAAATTCCACCCCTAAGGGGATAAAATAGGGGATGAAAGTTTGTATAAATCGTCTTAGATTTTTGACTGATTGAACTGAAATTAAAGATTGGAGGTACTATGATGAAGACGTTTGCTTAAATAGGATTTTGATAAATTCAACCCCCATGGGGATAAAATAAGGGATGATGCAGGATGTAAATATATCAGTTTGAACCTATCAGTACCTAATGGAATGAATAAATTAAGACGAACAAAATAATTTTTAGTTCTTTAGGTACTTTTATTTTAGAAAAATAAAGTTAAATACCACGCGGACGATGTCGCGGGAACAGCTAGTATGTAATATACTACGTATACCCTCTAGAAATTCAAACTAAAGCTTGTTTTTTCCAATGGATGCTTTGTATTATAAACTAGCTGTACACGCGACTTCGTCCGATTAAGTTACTCTTTATTACATCAGCTATCTGCCAATAAAAGTCCCGTCAAAATCGATCCAGCCATTTCAGAGATTAGCCGGAACAAACAGACAGACAAAAATTTTAGTAAATGTTATTTTGGTGTATGTTCCGTGTTTACATATATATATATATATATATATATATATCTGTCTATATATTATCAACCTATGTATGAATACTTACGATCAGGGTACGCGTCTGCTCCTGGTATCCAACTCCGCAGGAGACGCTGCATCGGCTCCACCCGCTCCACGGGCTCACCTGGCAGTCGTTAGGGTGCGACAGGGTGGGACCTGCAAACAACATATTTTGGGTCTAGCTTTTAAATTGTACTGTTGTTGTAACGTACTCTGTGCATTTTATAGAAGCGGAGTCTGTATTGTAAAATGGCGGGAAAGGCCAAATGAATGTGTAGCGCGAATTCCCTTTTTATTTAAATACAGTACAATTAAAAACATAGTCTGTGCATTTTATAGAAACATAGTCTGTATTATAAAATGGCGGGAAAGAAAATTAACAATGTAGCGCAAATTTGCTTTTTATTTAAATACAGTATCTCACTAACCGTTCACTGTGGGCGGCAGTGGCACGATGGAGCTGATGCTAAGTCCAGGGTAGTTGGAGCTGACTGCAGCATTCAGTGCTGCCGTTGCACTAGGTGCAGGCACGCTGCCACCCGGTCCTCCACCACCTGCCAGAATATTATTAGGATAATGCGATGCACAACGGCTGTATGGGCTCAGACTCTTTGCCTTTCCTATAAGAATATATATAAAAAAAAACTGTTAGGATAATGCGATGCACAACGGCTGTATGAGCTCAGACTCTTTGCCTTTCCTATAAGGATATATAAAACAAAAAAAATACGATACAGATTTCCACACAGTCGCAATCGGTTATGCCGTTTCGGAGTTGTTTGGTTACAAACATTGACACTGTTTAATTTACATTATATGTCGCTGTGTTATATCTAAATATATATAACTCAAAGGTGACTGACGTAGTGATCTATCAACACACAGCCCAAACCACTGGACAGATCGGGCTGAAATTTGGCATGCAGGTAGATGTTATGACGTAGGCATCCGCTAAGAAAGGATTTTGATTAATTCTACCCCCAAGGGGACTATATTATCACCTTGTGGTATGGTGTGGTGGTGCGATGGTAAAAGGTAGCACGTGTTTTTGAAAAACTCCGTGCTGTAGTCTCGAGAAAACCTCGGCAGGTAGTTCATTCCACAAGCAGTTTTTTAAGGAATTTCTTAACATTATTTTTCTAACTGGATGGGAGCAGCGCAGGACCGTTCGTCGTGGAAATCCTTGAGGGAGGCCTTTGTTCATCAGCACGTCTTCCGGGCCGAGATGGTGATGATTTCTCTAACTCTTTTGTTGGCCGTAGTAGTTTTCTAAGAATCTTCTTAACTACTTCTTTGTTACGCGGATTAACCTACAATTCACTTTACTTCTACGCCGGAAGTCGGGAGACTGGAATAAACAACTCGCGAATGAATGAAGCAGATCGCGAGCGCCTGTAATATTTACATTAACCATGTTGCTAAACCAAGAATACATCAGTATTTACATATACTACCAGCTGTACACGCGACTTCGTCCGCGTGGAGTTTAACTTTATTTTACTAAAATAAAAGCAGCCTAAGTTACGCCTTATTACATCAGCTACCTGCCAAAAAAAGTTCCATCAAAATCGGTCCAGCCATTTCAGAGATTGACCGGATCAAACAGACAGACAGCCAAAAATTGTAAAAAATAATATTTTGGTGTAGTACCGTATTTATATTCATATGCATGTAGTAAAAAACGGTCATTTCAATATTACAAACAGACACTCCAATTTTATTTACATGTATAGCTAATATATTTATATGTATATACCGTATTTATATCTAGTAGTACCGAGCACGTCTTTAGTAGGTAACTTCTATAAGCAGATGTTTTTCTCTAAGCCACATTTTATAATCTTACTAGCTTTTGCCCGCGGCTTCGTTCGCGTTAATTTATCCCCTTAGTGGTGGAATTAATTAAAATACTTTCTTAGGGGATGCCTACGTCATAGTAGCTTTATGCATGCAAAGTCTCAGCCCGATCGGTTTAAAATTGACAAAGTTTCCTATAAAATTTCATCCCCTAATTTATCCCTTTGGGGGTAGAATTAAATAAAATCCTTTCTTAGCGAATGCCTACGTCATAACATCTACCTGCATGCCAAATTTCAGCCCGATCCGTCCAGTGGTTTGGGCTATGCGTTGATAGATCACTATGTCAGTCAGTCACCTTTGAGTTATATGTATTTAGATGAGATATGTGCAGACTGCACAGTTTGCAACAGGTGTCCCGCCAAAATACACCTCCATTACCAAAAAACACACAAGATTAAAATAGAATAGAATAGAATAGAAAATCATTTATTCAATTAAACTAAATTTAAGCACTTTTGAATAGTCAACATTTTTTTATAATCTACCGCTTATTCGGAAAGCTGTCTCATCACAAGAAGAATAAGCAAGAAACTTGTGTGTTGCTCTTTTAAACAATCCTTGTAAGTTCATTTTACAAGTCGAAACGTGTGAATACAAACTATCAACCAGCACTAATTTATTTAGGCTCAAATATAAAAACACAATAAGATTAAATCAGTCGTAGTGATAAGAGCAGACCAGTCCCTACAAGCAGCACTCGTTCACGAGTATGACGGATGAGCCAGCCATTACTGCGCTTGACCATATTTTAGGGAGCCCAATGACCCGGCCCACCACGCCGCCACATGTCTGAACATTTTAGTGAGCATGACTACTCATTCCACTCGACCACGTCACAGCTACAAAAATTACTATATGGTAGTTACAGTATTCGCACTTTACATGAGGATGCATGCGGCAATCAATACAAAAGCCGCTACGCTATCATATATCAAGAAAGCAGTATGAAAAATAAACTGTAACGTTGTCCGCAAATAAACTTATACTTGCTATATATTGCTATTATTTATAAATTCATCTATCCTATAATAGGCTTTTTTATAAACACTTGCAAATATCAGGTATAGGAACAAATATAGCAAAATATTTTTCAGGACATCCGTATTCAAACAAACATAAGCCGTTAACAAGCCAGTTCGCGAATATAAACAAATAGATTTGAATTTCATTTACCCACCGTATTTACTACAAGCGTGTACGCCGACACAACAAATCATTTAACTAATGGAACCGAAATAGTTAGTGGATACGATGAAAAACATAATGGCGAATCTATATAAACAGATTTTAAGAATAAAAGAGTCGTAAATAAATTATTAGCGAGTGGAGCTCCGTACACGGCCGCACCTGGTAAACGACTCCACAGGGCTGCCAGTAGTCATATTCTAGAAAATATATTTAATACTAGCCGCACTCGCGACTTCGTCCGCGTGGAATCTAGCTTTATTTTTCTAAAATTAAAGTAGCTTAAGTTACTCCTTATTACGTCAGATATCTGACAAAAGAGTCACGTAAAAATCGATCCAGCCATTTCAGAGATTAGCCGGAACAGACAGACAGACAGACAAGAATTGAAAAAAATGTTAGAATGATGTATGTACAGTATTTATGAAAAAAAAATGAAAAAAATGTTTATATCTTTAAAAACAATTCAGTTACAATAACATAGTGTTGGGATGACCTAGTAAGCATGGAAATGCCAGCCTAATTTATATTAATATGCCTGTAGTAAAAAACGGTTATTTCAATATTACAAACAGACACTCCAATTTTATTTATATGTATAGACTGGCTAACCCGCAATGTACTTCGTGAAATGAATGATGAGAAGGAACTGCTTTGATTCTCTACAATTTTTATGCAGATTTTTATTCTCTACAACTTTTATTTAAAATATTTTTTCATATTTCTTACCGTTATCGTGTTACTTTAAAAAAAAAAGCGAATTTCAACCCTTATTTCATCCTTTTTCCGTCAACTTAGATCAAAATTTCTTTCTGAATATACTTATTCAAATACTTGCGGTCTTATTTTCTTATATTGCTCCAAAATTGTTTACTTTATGTTTAATTTAAAATTTTACTAAACTAATAGGCTATAGTTTAGAAACATATTATGTAAATTAAGCGAAAGTAAGTGTGATGCAGACGAAGTTACGCGGATCAGCTTGTTTTTTTTATACTACTATTATTTCAAACAACCATACGGCCAATTTAATGGTAAACGAGCATAGAGATGGTCAGCTAGCAACTTATGTTAGACCTACAATGAGAGTCACTGGCAGTTTTTGTATTCTTTTTATGCATATTCAAAATATGATGTTCTTTATATAATTTATATATTACTTCTGTCACTGCGCTCTGCAATAAAAGACGTCAAATTCAAATTCAAATTCAAAAATCATTTATTCATGTAGGACATTTTAGCCGCTATGAACGTCAAATTTTTACATTATAGTTTTATTTTTTCCCGACCGTCCAGTTCGGTATATAGATCCAATTGAGAAGAACTGGCAAGAAACTCAATTGAATTACTTTTTTTTTAAAGCCAGTTTATTTACAATGTATTTTTATATAGGTGTCTATGTCTAACATTAAATGAAAATTCAGTGCATGAACAACTATTGCCATGCACGCTCGTCATTCAAGTAATCGTTTAGTGAGTAATAGGCTTTGCTCAGTAAATATGATTTAACAGATGTTTTGAATTTATTTAACGGTAATTCCAATATATCCTTTGGTATGTTATTGTAAATGTTTATACCTATTCCCATAAAAGACCTATTAACTTTTTCTAAACGATACTTGGGGACAGCAAGTTTGTCTTTAAATCTAGTATTAATATTATGAATATTGCTGTTTTTTGGAAATAAGTCAAGACGACGTCTGTTCAAACATCTAACTATTTTCATTAATTTTTACTACTTATAATATTAGTTTATGTGGCAACCCTAATTCTACCGTGGCTGGCACGCGCCCAAGAGCGTGGCGCGCGGCGGGCGATGGCGGAGGACGGAGGGCGGTGCACTGTTGATGGATTCGTTACATGTCTCCCGGACTGAACGACTGACAGCTGACTTGCTGTTATGCAAAGTTTAGTGTTATCGGATATCCTAATCCTAAATCTGTTCAATTTATTTAATGACTGATAGAGGAACGGTACACACAGGCCCGTCTTTCACCTATTAGTGGGCCCTGCGCCCATTAGGATAATGTGGGCCCTATGACTATAGTAATAAAGCACTATTTTGTTATAATGGACAGTGGTGGAAAATTGTGGAAAAATATAGAAAATAAGGTTTCACCACCATGCGGTAGGGCGCGGTCGCTGGTTCCGAAATATGATGTTAATTCGCTGACTGATTAAAACATCCAAGGCTTGTTTCAATGCAATATATTGGGCTCGTACTCCCGGAGACCACCTCTAAACGGCTGTCGCACAAATCACAATGATATGAAGTACAAACACAAAAATATTGTCCAAATTCGATATTAACTTTGAGCAGCGTGCACGGTGTTTGATTGCACAAATAAGACGATTTTTAGAATAGAATAGAATAGAAAATCATTTATGCAAATAAACTTAATTTAAGCACTTTTGAATAGTCAACATTTTTTAAATCTACCGCTTATTCGGAAAGCTGTCTCATCACAAGAAGAATAAGCAAGAAACTTGTGTGTTGCTCTTTTAAACAATCCTTGTAAGTTCACATTTTACAAGTCGAAACGTGTGAATACAAACTACCAACCAGCACTAATTTATTTAGGCTCAAATATAAAAACACAATAAGATTAAATCAGTCGTAGTGATAAGAGCAGACCAGTCCGTACAAGCAGCACTCGTTCACGAGTATGACGGATGAGCCAGCCATCACTTCGCTCGACCATATTTTAGGGAGCCCAATGACCCGGCCCACCACGCCGCCACATGTCTGGACATTTTAGTGAGCATGACTACTCATTCCACTCGACCACGTCACAGCTACAAAAATTACTATATGGTAGTTACAGTATTCGCATTTTACATGAGACTTTATTTTTTCGAAGGATATTTAAGACGTAAGATTGGTCCAGAAAAAGCGTTTGATCCCAAATTGGGTGTTTTATTCGGATGTAGATGCACAATTGCACTCGCAGTGACACGACAGAGGCGCCACTTTACAGGTACATACTTACCCGCTAAATTACAAATATACAATCCTTGACTGCAAATAGAACAGATCAGAGAAATAACAGTATATATAATTGTTAACAATAACAATGTTATAAATGGAGTAACCAGACAGAGTCATTTTTGAACATGACTCTTTAGAGATGCCCTACCTTCAAACGCGTCACGGGTTCAACTCCTCGCACGGTACAAATATATATAATAATAAATACAATCTCAGGACAATTCACACAGCGCCATCTAGACCCAAGTTAAGCTAGCTAAAGCTTGTGTTATGGATAGAAGAAGAAGAAGAAGAAGAAAAACATTTATTGTCAACCATTTTTACATATACATATATACATACATACATACATACACACTTATAACAATTACAATAATAATAATTTATCTTATATTATTTCTTAATATGGTTGGCAACATGGCTGACACTCAGCATATGCCGTGACAGCTAACTGTCACGGCGCTGGTATTCTGTGCCTGCCATTAGTGACAACCCGTACAGCTCGATGTCAGTTTTTTGACCTTTGACATCTGTCAGATGTCATTATTGTTAGTGACAGCAAAATTTTTACACGTGTTCGAGACCTGCCACGTACACAATTACAATTTTAAAATTAATATTAAGGAACAGAAAAATACTACAGTTACTAAAATACTACAAGCACAACAAGAAAAAACACAACACAGAGGGATTATTCTCCGCTACATCAAGCCACCATCCACCGCCGTGCCCATCGTGCAGATCCAAAAGGTAATTTAATTTAATTAGACAATTTTTGACTATTAATAAGATGTTCTCTAAGACATTTACTAAAACTATATTTTGTGGTTTTAGCACGTAATGGAGGCGGAATATTATTCCAGCAAGACGTAGCGGAGTATCTGAAAGAGCCCCTGAAAGACGCAGTTCTATGTTTTTGAGTAGTAAGCAGATGAGAGGAGGCCCTTGTGCGATAGTTATGACTATCACGAGACCACGACAACTTTTCAGCAAGATATGGAGGTTTATTTGTTTTAATGATTCCAAATAAGAGAGTGGCAAAGTGTAACTGTCTTCTAAAATTCATCTTCAACATATTTCCTTTGTTGAGATAAGGTGTGACATGTGCACGTGGAGGAACATGATAACAAAAACGTGCACAAGCATTCTGTACACGCTGTATTAAGCGCTCTGATCTTGCAAGAAGACAAGGTCCAAATGTTGCATCTGCATAATTCAACTTTGATAATACAAGAGACTCACACAACTTTATCCTCAATTCCACCGAAAGATATTGTCTAATTTGGTACAAAAGCTTAAGTCGATAAAAACTATTCCTGGTGGCCTCAATTATATGTTTCTCAAAATTCATGTTAGAATCAAAGAGAACTCCTAGATTCCTTGCCTCCGTTACTCTTTCAATAGATTTCCCATTTATAGAAACAGGCAATGTCATACGTTCTATAATACCATTCACCTGTTTCTTTGTACCAAGAATTATATATTTTGATTTGGTTGGATTAAGCACCAGGCAGTTCTTATTTGACCACAGACTAACTCTCTCTAGATCTTCATTTAATTTTCTAATACTGTCCAGTGTATTCTTCGGGTGACAATCAATATACAATTGCAGATCATCTGCGTAAAGATGATATTTGCAATGCTGCATGCAATCAATGATATCAGCACTGTACAGAATAAAAAGAATTGGACCAAGAATTGATCCTTGAGGCACTCCTCTGTGTACTGATCTAGGTGCTGAATAATTTCTTGTTCCACAATTTGATTGAATCTCCACTATCTGCATTCGTCCAGTGAGATAACTATGGAACCAGGAGACTGCGCAAGAGTCAAATCCATAGTATGACAGTTTTGACAGCAACAATGATGAATTTATTGTTTCGAAAGCGCGAGAAAAATCTAACAATGCCAAGACTGTCCCCCTACCCTGATCCTGCTCATTTATTGTATTGTCAATAACATCAAGTAAAGCGGTAGTGGTGCTGTGTGACTTACGGAAACCTGACTGAAATTTTGGGAGTATATTTTCTTTATCCAAATAAGTAGTAAGTTGTCGACTTATAGCCCTTTCCAATAACTTGGAAATACAAGGGAGAATATTTATTGGACGAAGATCCTTATATTCAGTTGGATTTGAAGATTTCGGTATTGGTTTTATTAGAGAACACTTCCATAAGTCTGGGAAGATGCCTGAGGTAATTGATTTATTTACTATAGTAGTTATGACACTAAGTGTATATGGTAAAGTGAGCTTGATCATGTCAAGTGAAATAAGATCAGTACCCTGAGCATTGGAATTAAGTGTCCTAATAATATTTATGATATCCTGTTCTGAAACCGTGCTAAACTGAAATACAGATTTACTAAATCGGTTGAATTCATAATATGTAAGTTCAGACAATTCAACAGAATCTCTACCCGGTAAATTCAGGAAATGGCTGTTTAAGGCATCTGGGTTGTCAAATGACTCAGGAATACAGTCTCCACGCATTTTCTTTGGGAGAACAGATGTTTTAAGGTTGGACCATAACTTTTTAGGATTATGAATGTGATTGTTAATGTATTTGTTATAATAGGCAAATTTCTCTGAAACAATGGCTGCCTTTACTACGGCTTTCATGTCTTTATAAAAAAGTTTATGCATTTCTAATTTTGTTTTTTTATACCTTTTATGGCTGTCATCTCTGATCTTCATCATGAGCACCCAATTCTGGTATATAATTAACTGTCACATTTTTAATTGTAGGAGTATCAGAACAAATTACGTCAATCAATGTTTCACTGTGGTCTGTGAAATGTGTTGGTTCATTTACATATTGATTAAGAGATGTGCACTGAAGAAAATTTTGAAAAAGCCTTACTTTGTTGTCATTGTTTAACAAATTTATATTAAAATCTCCCAACAGAAACAAATGGTCAAATCCAGTAAATGCAGTTATGGACTCTGTCAGTGCATCCAGAAAAAGATTGATGTCTTGCCATGGTGGACGGTATGCAGTGCCAATAATGACTGTGGCCGTATTTATTTTAAAACGAATCCACAACTGCTCGACATTCCCATCACCCGGGTGGGGACAAACCCTGGCACCTATGTTATTTCGTATATAAAATCCTACCCCCCCACCACGTCCTCCTCGCACTGCGTCGGGTCGCGGGGCATGGCGCAAGCGATAATCTGGTACCAACGGCGCACGGGCCTCCTCCCCCTCCCTAATCCACGTCTCATTTATTGCCACAATGTCTATAGAATATCGGCCCATGGCGGCTACAAATTCGTCCTGTCGAGTACACAAAGAACCTGCATTGAAAAGTCCCAACTTAATATGACGCGATTTGAACTCTATTTTAAGTTTTGTAGCAATCTATATATACATTGTCCGATATCTATATAATATGTTGCACAAATGCTATGACTTGTTATAAAATGCAGGTAAATATATACTAGATACATTAGACATAACAACCACATGATGTCAATCAACACAGCCGCACATCTACTCCACCAATTGACTAAAAAAATTAACATTATATAAGCCAACATTCCATAGTAATAATTCAGTACACTAGAATATATGTTTTCCCACCCATTCTTCATTATATTACTATACATATTACTACACATACAAAGAATTGTCCATATACTATATTTCATGGTGGTTATTTCTAACTGTTCTTCTACTAACAAATATAAGAGCCAACTACTAACGGATACTAGATAACTGATAAATATACATAGATATTTTTTTGTAAACACATACACATTATACATAGAAAATACCCAGACCGATACAAACAATCATACTCATGACTACAAATGCTTGTGCCGTGCGAGGAATCGAACCCGCGACCATCGGTCGTAAAGCATGTGTGCTAGACCGCTAGACCACAGAGGTTGACAAATATTGGTATTAATGAGTATGATTGGTTATATGACGGAAAGTTACTATAATCTCGTTATTTTCCTAATGCTACGTTTACATTCAGCCGCTTCCCCTGCCACTCGCGCTGCCGGAAATATTGCCGGGCGACAACTGAGCGAGAGGGCTGAATGTAAAAACACGCTGTCACTCGCGCTGCCAGTCCTTTGACTCGCGCACGAAAAACCGACAATCGTGGGAGCGCCGGACAGCGTGAGTGGCAGCGCCAATGGCATGGGAAGTGTTTACACTCTCGCGCTGCTCACTTCCCTGCCCACTCGGGCTAAGTGTAAATTGGGCATAATGCCCAATTTACACTCAGAGTGGGCACTACTTTGTGAACTCTATTTGTGTTGGCTTTATATGTCGTGATGTCGAATTCCATTATTATTATTATTACTAGTTTTATCCAAAAATTCTCATCTCCCCTCTTAAGGAGAGGAGATGGCAACATACCCCCGGCAGAAGCACAGTCGGCCGGGGTTCAGGGCCCCAGGGAGAGAAACCGGCGTACAATGCGGGCAGAATCTAAGAGCACCGCTTTCTGCATCTTTCCCGGGAGTGAGCCGCCTCGGAATCCCAACCGTCTGAGATGTTGCTCCAGACTGGTTGGGACAAGACCGTTCACCGATATAACGATTGGAATGATTTCGGTGGACATTACCCCCCACATTTCGGTCACCTCGTGAGCCAGGTCGAGATATTTTCTCTTTTTCTCAGTTTCGGCTTTCACGAGGTTCTCATCATGCGGTATGGTGATGTCCACCAAAAACACCCTCGAGAGTGCCCGATCCATCACCACGATATCAGGTTTGTTCGCAAGAACGGTCCTGTCCGTGATGATGGATCGGTCCCAGTAGAGCCTGACGCTGTCGCTTTCGAGGACCGGATGGGGCTCGTACTTATTATTATTATTATTATTATATTGTCATTTGTGAAAGCTAGTTTTTTTTTCGGACAACTCTAATGCTGTTGGCCGCAGCTGGCCTTTACAGCTCCACCGGACGTTAGGGATCGAGTGCAGATGGCACTGCAAACCCGCGGAAGGACTTATGGAGCGGCTGAAGGCCAACTCCTGCCTGTCGGATACGATTTTAGTCTGAGCGAACCACTAGGGGTTCGAACCTCGGCTCAGGCCGTCGTAATTTCGATCCCCGTTTGAATTGGATGGGACTTGGCAGCTAGGCAGTGACTTAGTTAGTTTTACAAATGTTTCAACAAATATATAAATGTATACTAGCTGTGCTCGCGGTTTCAGCCGCGTTAAGTTTCAATATAAAATATAGACTATGTGTTATTCTGGTGCATAAGCTTACTACTGTAAATTTTCATCAAAATCCGTTCAGTAGTTTTTGCGTGAAAGAGTAACTGCGTACTCACAAATTTTCGCGTTTATGTATAACATTACTAGTTGTGCCCAGGGTTACAGCCGTATGAAATATATAGACTATATATTATTCTGATGTATAAGCTATATTACTGTAAAGTTTCAATAAAATAAGTTCAGTAGTTTTTGCGTAAAAGAGTAACAAACATCCATACTCACAAACTTTAGTATTTATAATATTAAGATAATATAGCCATCGTTTTATAACAGTACATAACTAAGCCAATTACAGAGATCACGCTTCACAAGATATACAAACAATAAATTCAAGATGTCGTAACTCGGGTTACGTCACCGCACACCCCTCAGGTGCGATGACGTCACGGCCGCAACCCCTATCGATAAAGTCTTTCAGGGTTGTATTTTGCGCGGAACTTACCATCAAATAGAAATGAAATATTATACTTTTTAAGGTTTTTAGTTTTAGGTACAGTGCCCTTGTATATATTTTTTTAATTTCATTAAAAAATCAAAAATGATTTATTCATGTAGGACATTTTAACCGCTTATGAAAGTCAAGTTTTTGAATTATTATTTTTTCCCTACCATGCAGTTTGAATGAAGAAAAACTGTCATAAACTGAATGTCCCTTTTTTAAAACCATAGCTTTTTACATTGTTTACTGTCAATATAAAAAAAAATCAAAATATCTCTATTCATGTAGGTCTATTACAGACTCTTATGATATGTCAAATCTACCGTCAGTTCGGAATGATTTCGAGCTGAGAAGAACTGACAAGAAACTCAGCTCATTCTTTTCAAATGAGATTGTACAAGTTAACAAAAATAAAGATTATTTTTTTAATTCAAATTTGCAAGAATAAAGTGACTACCGGAATATGCTATTGTCCATTTTGTAAAAAAAAATTGTCTAATCAGTGGCCGTAATTATCGAGATGAGAAGAACTGACAAGAAACTCAGCTCGTATTCTTCTCAAATAAATGTACATGTTTACAATAATACAGATTCAATTAAATTCAAATTGTGGTAAAGAGTGACCACCAGCAAATGCTATTGCCATTTTGTCATGAGCAAATAGTCCAATCAGTGGCCATAATTAAAACAGACCAGTTGCCACAAGCAGCACCCGTTCACGAGTATGACGGATGAGTCAGCAAAACACTCAATCATATTATATGCTACACATTGACTTGGCTCATCACGCCGCCACAAGTTTGGACTTTACAGCGAGCATGACTGTTTCATGTTACTCCACTTCTTTACCATTCCAGTCCCACAAACAGTCTAATGGTATTTAATTATATGTAGGTATATATAGATCGCATGTTAACGCACAATGGATCTGTGAATTTTAAACTAGTTCCAGGAATTATTCAGTCGGAATCGAACTCGAATCGATTTGTGTACGTTAAAAATAAATTGCCCAATAGATCGAGTTTAATGGGAACTGAAAGGTCAGTGTACTACCAGTCAGCATAGTGCTCAAGTGTTTCCATCAAACTGCACGTTGGATTAATGTGTTGGAACAATATAATAATATGGTTGAGTGCAATGATGGTTAGCTCATCCGTCATACTCGTGAACGGGTGCTGCTTATGAGGACTGAGTTCAAATTACGAACACTGATTAGACTATTTGCTTTTGCAATAGCATGTGCTGGTGGTCACTCTGTTCTCCAAAATTTGAATATAAATAAATCTGTATTATTGTAAACATGTACAACATTTATTTGATAAGAATACGAGCTGAGTTTCTTGTCAGTTCTTCTCATCTCGAAATCATTCCGAACTGACGGTAGATTTGACATATCAGAAGTCTGTAATAGATTAACATGAAAAAAGATATTTTAAATTCGAATTTGATTAAATATTTTAATTTCAGTTATCTATAGATGAATAGGTGAATGAAAACTTTGTATCCCTTTTTACCAAAATAGCGCAGAAGGACTAGTATGAAATTTCGCACACTTATAATTTACATAGAGAAAAGCAGAATGCTATTTTTTTTTAATTTATGAATAAAAAATACATTAAATTAATTAAAAAAGAATTAGTCATTTCATACGTTATTAATTTTACATGGTGCTATGTATTTGACATACACCCGCATATATACTCTTTTGTTTATTGTTTACTAGTTACTCGCCTCGGCTTCGCACGGGTGTACATGTATTATACATATAAACCTTCCTCTTAAATCACTCTATCTTTTAAAAAAGGGCTTCAAAATCCGTTGCGGAGTTTTAAAGATTTAAGCATACATAGGGGCGGGCAGACAGCGACAGCGACTTTGTTTTATACTGTGTAATGATTATGCATATAAAGGTAGACAGAGAGAATGAAAAATAATTGGTTACAGAGTAATAAACTTTATAGAATAAATATTACTTAATGTTTTTTTTTATTTTTAATAGGTAAATCCGAAATATCTTTTGATATCGTAATACTTGGTTCTGAGTCACCGCTCGTGTACAAAATTATTTCTTAATATATTTTTTTAATACTTTGAAAGGTAAATACAAAACATCATTTGATATCGTAATGCTTGGTTCTGAGTCATCGCGAATGTAATAAATTACAATACTTTATATTTTTAACGCCTAATCAGTATACATTATATCATCAAACACAGTTTGCTTTTGACTGATATGTTTGACGTCAATATTTGATTGAAATGTTTAATTTGGCAGCTACAAGCAGCATGGATGGGAAAACAAAATGGCGGTTTTTTCTGAGCAATACGTTTACTTATATTGATTACTAGCCGACCCGCGCTACTTCATCTATGTCTATCTATACATCTATATATGTATAGATGATCTACTTATATATGTATAGACTTATTTTTAAACTTTCTCGTTTAATATATATCTATACATATAAACAAAATTGGAGTGGCTGTTTGTAATATTGAAATAACCGTTTTTTACTACATGCATATGAAACAAGCTTTTGCCCGCAGCTTCGCTCGCGGTAATGTATCCCCTTAGGGGAGGGATTAATCAAAATCCTTTCTTAGGGGATGCCTACGTCATAACATCTACCTGCATGCCAAATTTCAGCCCGACCCGTCCAGTGGTTTGGGCTGTGCGTTGATAGATCACTATGTCAGTCAGTCACCTTTGAGTTATATATATATATTTAGAAATACGGTAATTACACCAAAATAACATTTTTTACAATTTTTGTCTGTCTGTCTGTTGGTTCCGGCTAACCTATGAAATGGCTGGACCGATTTTGACGAGACATTTTTTGACAGCTGGTAGCTGAAGTAATAAGGCTACTTTTATTTTCGAAAAATAAAGTTAAATTCCACGCGAACGGAGCCACGGGTGAAACTAGTTTAATATATGAACGTATAACAATTACGGTTTCATCAAGTTTCGCTGACTATCAATTTAACATAAATATTTATACATTGATCCACTTATGTCTGATTTTCCAATCGATTATTCATAAACGTAAAGTGAGTACTAATAAATTATAACTGTAACCTTTCACTTAATGATTCAAGGGATTATTATTTACTTGGGCAAGGCATAAAGCCTTATGCGAGGCCTTGAAAACGATAACTGCGTAGTAACTGCGTATTTAGTGTTACGATGTAGCGTAGAGTCACAGACGACGCTACGCGACGGCCTAGCGTGGTTGACCACAGCGTAGCGTAGCCAGAACGTAGCGAGCGGAACTGGAAAACGCTAATATAGTGTCAACGATGATGATTTATTTACATTACTGGTCGCCAGTGGTCGAAATTTGACCATAATAATAATAATCTCAGGACAATTCACACAGCGCCATCTAAACCCAAGTTAAGCTAGCTAAAGCTTGTGTTATGGGTACTAGATAACTAATACAATTACATAGATAATTTTTTTTTTCGTAAATACATATGAAATGAAATGAAATTATTGGTGGTCTAACGGTCTAGCACACCGCTTTACGACTGATGGTCGCGGGTTCTATTCCTCGCACGGCACAAACATTTGTATTCATGAGTACGATTGTTTGTATCGGTCTGGGTGTTTTCTATGTATAATATGTATGTATTTACAAAAAAAATCTAAGTAATGTATTAGTTATCTAGTACCCATAACACAACCTTTAACTAGCTTAACTTGGGTCTAGATGGCGCTGTGCGAATTGTCCTGAGATTATTATTATTATAATCTGTTTTATAAAGTCTATGTATACGTATTTTTTAATTGTAATATATATATATGTGCGCCCGTACTGCGGGCGCAACTGAAAATCAGCGCTGGAAAAAATGTTTCCAGCAGTATGCTGAGTTGTGGCCCACATTGACTCTGTTTTTTTTAATGTGTAAATTATTCTTGTACTTCTTATGTTATTACTGTATAAAACAAGTTAATAAAATCTCTATTAAATAAAATAGATAAATTAATTACGTACACAATAGATGGTATAAACTAATTACAATAAATTAAATTTGAATAAATGATTTTCTATTCTATTCTACAATAAGTCGTAATAATGTTTAAAAATCATAATTACGGTATAATTACATTTTGATTCATATATTCTGTAATATAAAAAGGATGTTTTTCAAAATAATATTTTCTTTTCTTTTTGAGGTAATTGTTCGATAGTAATAGGTAACTTATTATACACTAGCATTTACCCGCGGCTTCGCTCGCGTTAATTTATCGCGTTTTATATATTAGGGGTGGAATTTATCAAAATCCTTTCTTAGGGGATGCCTACTGTGACGTGGTCGTGTGGAATGAGTAGTCATGCTCACTAAAATGTCCAGACATGTGGCGGCGTGGTGGGCCGGGTCAATGGGCTCCCTAAAATATGGTCGAGCGCAGTGATGGCTGGCTCATCCGTCATACTCGTGAACGAGTGCTGCTTGTAGGGACTGGTCTGCTCTTATCACTACGACTGATTTAATCTTATTGCAAGATTATATTTGACCCAAAAAATTAGTGCTTGTTGGTAGTTTGTATTCACACGTTTCGACTTGTAAATGTAAACTTACAAGGATTATTTAAAAGAGCAACACACAAGTTTATTGCTAGTTCTTCTTGTGATGAGACAGCTTTCCTAACGAGTGCTAGATAAAAAACAAATTGTTATGACTATTCAAAAGTGCTTAAATTAAGTTTATTTGAATAAATGATTTTCTATTCTTTCTATTCTATTCTATTCTGCGTCATAGCTGTTTTATGCATGTAAAGTCTCAGCCCGATCGGTTTAAAATTAACAAAGTTTCATATAAACTTTCATCCCCTATTTTATTCCTGTGGGGGTAGAATTAATCAAAATCCTTTCTTAGCGGATGCCTACGTCATAACATCTACCTGCATGCCAAATTTCAGCCCCATCCGTCCAGTGGTTTGGGCTGTATATTGATAGATCACTACGTCAGTCGCCTTTGAGTTATATATATTTAGATTTTTATTTTTAAAGTAATGCCTTGTTTAAAAGTCGTATTATATTGTTTTTGGCAATTGTATAATTATCTTTATTTACCGTGTGGTAATTATGATTATTATAATGTTTTTTTTTGCATAATTGTAAGTGTTATGTTAAATTTTCATAGTCTATTTATGCAGATATAGAGTAGTCATTGACCGTAATCACTCCACTTGTACTTACATGTCATTTACATAACACATTAGAACACAACAACACTCATACAAACTCATACACACTCATACATACACATGCATAGCGCGGACTTGCTGCGCATTTCATCACACAAAAGGTGATACTTATTTTAGCATTTTCAACAGTTGCCAACACTTAACACGCTCGTGATCTGTCAATATATGACTCAAAATGACAAATTACGAGTTGATATCGTATAGTAAGTTTAAAAATGTGATTATATATATCTATACATATAAATAAAATTGGAGTGTCTGTTTGTAATGCTGAAACAACCGTTGTTTACTACATGCATATGAATATATATACAATACATACACCGGAATAACATTTTTTTAAATTTTTATCTGTCTGTTTGTTCCGTCTAATCTCTGAAATGGCTGGACCGATTTTGACGGGACTTTTTTTGGCAGGTAGCTAATGTAATAAGGAGTAACTTAGGCTATTTTTATTTTAGAAAAGTTCAATAAAATTAAATTCCACGCGGACGAAGTCGCAGGTGCAGCTAGTCAATAATGTAACTGTAGTACATATTGTCTTTGGTCTAATTTATCTATAACTTTTGTTATGGATGTTTATAACGTACTCTGTGCGGGGGTAGCAGATTTTTTAGTAATATGTCCCTATTACACCATTGTACCAAGGGGGACCCCCCTTGGAAACCATCAAGATAAATTCCTGGTGAATTTATCACGATGGGCAGGTCAGTTAGACCTGATCTCACACTCATCTAATCATTCTTTACTGGTGCACCATTACATTACCATCCAAACTAAAACGTACTCTGTGCAATTACAGAAGCGGAGTCTGTAGTGTCAAATGTCGGGAACGGCCAAATGAAATGTATAGCGCGAATTGTTTATTTGAATTTATATTTAAATACAGTACAGTAATATAATATCAATAATCACAGAAAAAAACAACAAGCAACAAGCAATAAATTCAGTAATGATATCTTAAAAAAACCGACCTCTGGCCTCTCTGAAATGACTCCGAAAAAAAAAAATAAAAGCAGGTACTAACCGAGTATCACGCTGCAGGTGGCGAGGCAGTCCTCCTGAGTGAGGAAGTTGTTCCTATTCCCTCGACAGCCCCCGTAGTTGAAGGGTATGCACATACCCTTCATGGGGATGAACGCAAACCTCTGGTACATACCGCGGCAGGGGCCCTGCGACGGCTCCTCCATACAAATACCTGCAATCAGATACACATGTTACAGATAATTAATATATATAATATAATAATCTCAGGACAATTCACACAGCACCATCTAGACCCAAGTTAAGCTATTATAGCTAAAGCTTGTGTTATGGGTACTAGATAACTGATACAAATACATAGATATTTTTTTTTTCGTAAATACATACTTAATATACATAGAAAACACCCAGACCGACACAAACAATCATACTCATGAATACAAATGTTTGTGCCGTGCGTGGAATCGAACCCGCGACCATCGGACGTAAAGCGGTGTGTTAGACCGCTAGACCACCGAGGTCGTCATGCTTATGAACGTCAAATTTTTACATTATAAATTTATTTTTTCCCTACCGTCCAGTTCGGTATATAGATCCAATTGAGAAGAACTGGCAAGAAACTCAATTGAATTACTTTTTTTTTTAAAGCCAGTTTATTTACAATGTATATTTATATAGGTGTCTATGTCTAACATTAAATGAAAATTCAGTGCATGAACAACTATTGCCATGCACACTCGTCATTCAAGTAATCGTTAAGCTAGCTAAAGCTTGTGTTATGAGTACTAGATAACTGATATATATACATAGTTTTTTTTTTGTAAATACATACATATTATACATAGAACACATTCAGACCGATACAAACAATCATACTCATGAATACAAATGTTTGTGCCGTGCGGAGATCGAACCCGCGACCATCGGTCGTAAAGCGGTGTGCTAGACCTCTAGACCACCGAGGTCGTCATTAATTAGAGAGTAAGGGGGCCTCCATAAATTACGTGAGGTGTTTTTATTAATTTCCGTCTTTTTTTAATATTTAAATAACCGAATTTTACTACATGCATATGAATATAAATACGGTACGTACACCAAAATAACATTTCTACTATTTTTGTCTGTCTGTCTAATTGTTCCTTCTAATCTCTGAAATGGCTGGACCGATTTTGATGGGATTTCTTTTGGCAGGTAGCTGATGTAATAAGGAGTAACTTCGGCTACTTTTATTTTAGAAAAACAAAGTTAAATTCCACGCTGACGAAGTCGCGGGAACAGCTAGTAGTATAATAATATCTCAGGACAATTCACACAGCACCATATACTTAAAGCTAAGTAGAACTTATGTCATGGGTACTAGACAACCGATATATCCTTTGCCCTCATTCATTTTAAATGTTAATACAATACTTTAAAAACTTTTGAATTGTCTGCCTGTATATAATTCAAATTCAAAATTCAATTTCAAAATATCTATATTCATGTAGGTCTATTACAGACTCTTATGATATGTCAAATCTACCGTGTCAGTTCGAAATGATTTCGAGATGAGAAACTCAGCTCGTATTTTTTTTTTAATGTTGTATATATTTACAATAATACTATTTCATTAAAATTCAAATTTGGGAGAATAGAGTGACCACCAGCATATGCTATATAAAAAAAAATCAAAAACTCTAATCAGTGTTCGCAACCTGAACAGACCAGTCCCCACAAGCAGCACCCGTTCACGAGTATGACGGATGAGCCAGCCATCATTGCACTCAACCATATTAGAGGGAGCATATCGACCCGGCCCACCACGCCGCCACAAGTTTGAACTTTATAGCGAGCATGACTGTTTCAAGTTACTCCACTACGTCATTTATTTTATTTACAGCATAAACTGTATAATATACTAGCTACTTGCCACACCTACACCAAAATAACATTATTTACAATTTTTGTCTGTCAGACTAGAAAACAGATTTTCTAGTCTTCTTTTGTTTCAATAAGTTCTGCCTTTTTCTGCATCTGGTATTGCAATTTCAAAACCAAATGGAGTATTATTTTTGTGGTTATAAACTAACAAAATGCAGGCAATTCACTGTGCTCTTATTGGTGTGTTATTAACCAAATGATTCATAAGACACAATAGCAGAAGCAATCAATAAACAATTGCATAATAATTAAGTTAATTGCTACAACGTTTAGTTCGACCATTTGTAGTTTCTTAAGACAATGGAATAAATATAGATTCGTTTAATATTTCCGTAAACATTAAGAAAGAAAAAAAGAAAAACATGAACATAATAATAATAATAATAAACACTACAGCCGAGGATATACATTCACAAGAACTCAACAGATCAATTTCACAACAATCAAACTCACCGTCATTCACAAGTGACATAAATAGGATTAGGATGATACCAACCATGGATGTTACGCAGGTGGCAACTGCTTTTTTACCTGCGTCCACCAAGGCTGGAAAACCCCGAGAACGCATGAGATGGAGTAATGAAGTAAACACGTTCATAATGCGTACTTACTTAACTATTACTAATTTAGAAACTGACATGTCAACATATCGTAAAGAATTACACGAACTATTTTCACAACAATATCCAGAAGTAAATGTTACTGAACAAAGACTTTCCGACCAAATGAGAGCAATTGTAAGAAATAAATTACTCTCTCAAGAAGAACTTAACCGATTGAGAAAAGAAGTCCAAACAAAATTACAGGAAAATCTAGATGATAATAATACACGCAGACTGCCATACACTCAATGTGAAAGTGTTCCACTATCACAACCACACGTTTCTTTGGATTCAAGTTCAAACATACAAAATACACAAACATCACATATGCACATAACACCAGTCACACCAGGCACACAATAAGTACACACACACTCACGCATACATACACGCGCACACACATATACACACTCTGCATTTACTTGGTTTCGGCCCGTAAGTGTGGAGAAAACCAGCAAAAGCTGAGAAAAAATAAATAAATAATAATAGCCTACTATAAATACACCCCGCAGATAGTACTCGACTCTCCCGGTTATAGGTTGTATTGGGACAGGACTATAATAACAGACAAAACTGTACATCACAACAGACCAGATATAACGCCACATGATAAGGAAAATAAAATAGTTAACCTCATGATCCTCACTCTATCTATTAAAAAATCCGCTTCAAAATCCGTTGCGTAGTTTTAAAGATTTAAGCATACATAGGGACGGACAGACAGCGACAGCGACTTTGTTTTGTACTACATAATGATGATGATAAGTGTGCGAAAGTTCATACTCGTCCGCGCAATTTCTCTTAAAAGTGTATACAAAATTTTTGCTTATAGATATTTGTGGTACTAATAAACAATAACTGAACCAGTTCCTTTAGTTATTATCCTGATTTAGGTATAGATAAGTATATAGTAATATCAATAAAAACCATAGACAATCACTTGCGCAGTAGACGCTATTTGTGCAAACAATCGTGAGCCGGTCACGTGGTAACGTAATAAATCTCCAGATATTTACTTCCAAGGTCTCTAAATCTATAAAGGTATGAATGAAACGATAGTAACACTGGCTGCGTGCGATCATAAAACATTATATCTATACATATAAATAAAACTAGAGTGTCTGTTTGTAATATTGAAATAACCGTTTTTTACTACATGCATATGAATATACATACGGTATATACACCAAAATAGCATTTTTTTTAATTTTAGTCTGTCTGTCTGTTTGTTCCGGCTAATCTCGGAAATGGCTGGACCGATTTTGACGGGACTTTTTTTGGCAGGTAGCTGATGTAATAAAGAATAACTTAGGCTACTTTTATTTTAGAAAAAATGAACTTAAATTCCACGCGGACGAACAACTGTACCCACGAATTCGAGTTAGTTTTAGATATAATTTCATAATTCAATTAATTATGTTCGAATTTCGACCACTGGGGATCACAAGTACATATAAATAGATTAGCTTAACCATAGATATAGCATCCACGCTATGCAGGTAAATCATGTAAATATTTAGGTTTGCAAGAAAAGTCTGTGTACTCACGCTTGGCTGTAGCCATATCGATCTGGCAGTCTTCTCTCTCGACGCAAGGCCTCTGCTGCAGCAGCTCGACTCGCTCCGAGCAGGACAGCTGCTGGGTCGGCGGCACTAGCAGCAGCCGCGTACGGAACCTCACCCCGCGGCCGCAGGACGCCGTGCAAGGGGACCACGCCGCCCAGGGAGTCGTCGGGCACGTGGGGTCCACGACTTCCACCTCCTCAGCCTCCGTGCATGCCGGCTCCATACACTTGCGGTTCTCCTCTGTTCACAAAATAGATTTTTATTCAAGTGTCTGCCGAGGTTTTCTCAAGAAACAATAGCACGGGGTTTTTCAAGAAGGATGTTTTAGGGTTTCTTAAGGGTTGGGAACGTGTACTCCTCTGGTGTCTCATGCGTTCTCAGCTACCGTAACTGTTTATCATCAGATGGACCGTACGCTTGTTTGCCACCTACGTGGCATAAAAAAAATATTCGATAATATCACAGACCTACTGATACGAGAGGACACTTCTTCAGGCCCATATGGTTGAGGAACTGCCTGCGCCTGGTGCTGATGCCGATGCCGCACGTCACCGAGCACTCGCTCCACGGTCCCCACTCCGTCGTCTTGCAGATCCCGCCAACGTTCTCGATGGGGGGCACTGACTCGTTGTCTGGTTCGGTTTCCTCCTCGTTGCTGTGAACCAATCCAATCAGATTTTGATCAGAGGCAGCTAGAATCAGAATTTTGTGGCGCGGGTCTGTTTTATCTGGCTAATAGAAAATGTATTTTTATTCTAATTTTATACTTAAACTAGCTTTTACCCGCGGCTTCACTCGCGTTAATTTATCACCTTAGGGGTGGAATTTATCAAAATCCTTTTTTAGGGGATACTTACGTCATAGTAGCTTTATGCATGCAAAGTCTCAGCCCGCTCGGTTTAAAATTGACAAAGTTGCATACAAACTTTCATCCCCTATTTTATCCCCTTGGGGGTAGATTTAATCAAAATCCTTTCTTAGCGGATGCCTACGTCATAACATCTACCTGCATGCCAAATTTCAGCCCGATCCGTCCAGTGGTTTGGGCTGTGTGTTGATAGATCACTATGTCAGTCACCTTTGAGTTATATATATTTAGATTTATAATTATTTTATTGTACATTCTTTTATATACTTCATACTACTTTGTCAACAGTTTCCTAATATATATCTCCGCATTCCAAATCCTTTTCTATAGTTTTCCTTTTACCTATATACCTATAAAATAAAACCACAACAGGCTCCCCACCAACAAACTGTCCACCTTCATGAAGGATGACTACTGGCCGAAGGGGGTGATGTACCTATCACACTGCTACCGTCGCAAATTGCTATATATGTATACATAGAAATCACCAAGGCCGATACAAACAATAATACTCGTACTTAAGAATAAAATAATTACATCGCGAGTGGAATCGAACCCGCGACCATAGAAAGTAAAGCCATCTAAACCTCTAGACCACCAGTGCTGTAAAAAGCGCTGTACAATAGTTATGCTGTGGTACTGACTTGCACTCCGGTATGGCTGCTACACACATCTCCTTGGAGACTAGCTGCCGGCTGCAGCCGGCGGCCTGGGCACGCTGCGGCTCGGAGAACTGCCGTGTGCGCATGCGCAGACCCTTACCGCAGCTCACCGAGCACGCAGACCACGGCCCCCACGCGGTCACCCCGCACTCCGCTGTCAACATGTAAAAGACACGACTCCAGCATTTTCCTAACTAATTTGATTTATATTTTTAATCTCAGAATTATTTCTATCAATGAGGGTGTGGGGACAATAATAATAATCTCAGAACAATTCACACAGCGCCATCTAGACCCAAGTTAAGCTAGCTAAAGCTTGTGTTATGGGTACTAGATAACTGATACAAATACATAGATTTTTTTTATAAATACATCCATATTATACATAGAAAACACCAAGACCGATACAAACAATCATACACTTGAATACAAATGTGTGTGTCGTGCGGGGAATCGAATCCGCGACCATCGGAAGTAAAACCGCTAGACCACCGTGGCCATCAAAAGGATTATACTAACGTTTGTTAACAGCGTCCGTATTCTCAGTCTCCTCCACAATAAGTGACTGCAGCGTCTCCTCGTCGCAGGAGTGTGAGATAAGCTTCTCCCGCGTGAGGTACAACCTCGCCAGTGGCGGGATCTGTTTCGATTGGGGGTTGTAGAATGGCGCTCGGGGATCTTCTGGGTACATAGTGGTGATGCGGTACATCCTCTCGCGGGGATTCGTCTCCGAGTTTGGGGACTGCGGATAAATATTTACGATATATTAACACAATTTACGAACGCACTCGTACTTGTAACTCTCTCTTTCTCTCTCTGGATTTGGATTTTTATCGTTTTAATAAGTAAAATAGAAGATACGTTTTCTGTGTTTTTGTGTTTTGGGTTAGAATTGACTCCAGATATCAATCTGGACAGTACAGTTTACTCATTAGCGTCCTGACTAATAGTTTGGAAGTCAGGACACTAATCTAGTCTTGGACTGCTACTAACTTGATACTGATGACGTTTTAAAATAAAAATTAATAATATTTTTACCTTTATCATCATCATGGGATAGTCATGGGATACTCAACTGTTCCCGTCGTAGCATATCAAGACTTGTCATGCCCATATTTTCCTCAGTATATTTGAATTCTACATGATATGGATCAATCCTATCACTATCATTATTAACATTGCTTTGCTGTTATCCATTGTTTGTGGTCGGCCTAGTATGTTCTCTTTCTCCACTGATTCCTATTAGCCTCTAAACTTACTATCTTTTTATACATATCTACTTTCACACAATCCAAGATGGATTCTTTGATTCTTTGGTCATCCTCTTCATTCCATCCATCCACGTTTATGTTAATACTTTCTTTAAGACATGGTCTTCTCTCCAAGACCACTATGTTCCTATAGGATTAAGCTACTTGATGTTTAATTATCATCTTTGTGAATGTAATTCTATTTAAAATCTACAGTTAAGGTTCGCCTATCATCAAACCTACCAAATGGAAATAAAGCCTAAGAGTTGTCCTGACTCACCATGTAGGAGATGCCGTTATCGGTGCCGGCGTCATACGGAAGCAGATCGATGACCTTGGACTCGACCCAGGTGCAGTCCTTCTGGCAGAGGTCCAACCCGTTCACGCCCACCACCCAGTCGGGGGACGGACCTTGCGTGCATCAAACAAGGTTCTATTATAAATTGATGGATGTATTTATTGCAGTAACACACGATACAGGGGAAAGGGTATTCATTACACACTGTCATTCTAAAAACAATAATTTACAAATGTGTGTAATAATCAAGTACATAATACTGACCGTGGAGAAATGACATCACCTACCACAAATACACAGAAATGTTATGAGTTAAAATCTGCACGACACTAAATGAATCAAGAATCGCGTCCAATCTACGACGTCTACAATTGATAATGCCCCTGACTACACCATATGGGTAAGAGTCGTGTGGCTACAAATGCATTAGCTTGAGGTCTCCCTGAGCAAACATCACTGTGGTATATGTGTATATAGAAAAGAAGAAGGGGGGCCATTTATGATATTTTATTATATCCTATTTTTTTTTAATTATTCTCAAATTGTTAAATGTAGGTATGTGTACATATGTATCAATCGTCAATATATATCTACTTACCGAACATGGAGGCAAGCGAGAGCAGGTGCCGCTTGCGGTCGACGCTGAAACTGGCGGTGGTATTGGTGTTGACGCGTGGGTACCACAGACCCTGTGCCTTCACGATGGAGCGCAACAGCTTGCCCTTCTGGCGCAGTTCGCGCTCCTGCAGGTCCACCGAGCCCCACTCTGCCAATGATCTGTACCGTGTACATGCAAAGAGTTAAAGAAAAGACCCAGATAATGAATATTACTGACTAGACGGAAAAAATTTTGGGGCACTTGATACGACACAACGAACTTAAGAATAATATTAGCGAAGGAAAATATAATAGATGGAAAGAAACAAAGAGGAAGACCAAGACATAGCTATATTAAGCAGATCAAGGTTGGAGTCGTGTCGTATCAACAATTAAAGATATTGATGGAAAATGACAAGATTTCCATCGGTAAAAGCATGCTATTTATGAATGATTGAGGGAACAAACAAACTTGTGGCTCATCTGATGGTACGTGATCACTGCCGCCATGAGTACCCGTAACACTAGGGGAATTGCAAATTTTTGAGTAAGGCGTATTCTTTCCTTAAAAATTTCCCAATTCCCCTGGTGTTTCGGGAGCTCATGTGAACACTTAAAAGATGTACTAAAATAGTAAAATTGGTCTAAGCGTACAAATCCTGGACTAGATGAAGAATGACAATTGTCCTTTTTGTTGATGATAAAAACAAAGAAAAGAATAAGTGGTAGACATAAGAAATGTAGGCTAGAAAAGTAAAAAGCAGATAGACGAGGATCGTGGTCTACGTCAAAAATTAATTGGGCAATAGGGATAGTGATAAACAATATGATGTTGACAAAAGGCCGAAAGGTCCTATTTAAACAAAGGTTTTTGATTTTAACTTTAAAAAACTTTATTAGGTTACACTAAATTAAACACTAGTACCTAATACGCGCAGTTTTCACTGCGACAATACCTATATTGTATTGGCACATCAAACACTTAAAGTGATTCTACTCGAGTCTTCTATACTGTAACGGAAAAAGCGACAGTGTGGTACAAATATTTGCATTTGAAATTATATGATAAAACTAGCTTTTGGCCGTGGCTTCGCCCGCATTTATTTATCCCCTTAGGGGTGGAATTTATCAAAATCATTTCTTAAGGGGTGCCTACGTAAGTAGCTTTATGCATGCAAAATCTCAGACCGATCGGTTAAAAATTGACAAATTTTCATACAAGCTTTCATCCCCTATTTTATCCTCTTGGGGGTATAATTAATATAAATCCTTTCTTAGCAGATGCCTACGTCATAACATCTACCTGCATGCCAAATTTCAGCCCGATCCGTCCAGTGGTTTGAGCTGTGCGTTGATAGATCACTATGTCAGTCACCTTTGAGTTATATTTAGATAAAAGCGATAAGTTGGCATAATCACCTAAATCCATCGGTAGCGATCTGACCCTCTCCCCAAAAGGAGAAATTCTTGGGGTGTGTGGCGCCGATGACATCTGAAAAGTGTGTCAGCCACGCGGTCTCCACGGGGAAATCCTTCGGGTGGGTCTGGGCAGACCACAGGCCCTCGAATACCATCTGTAATCGCGAATAATTTGATTAAACAACTCCTTAACGAATTAAATCCATGCTGTGGAATTAGAATACATTGTAGGTAATCTAGTTTTAGAATACATTGTAGGTAATCTAGTTTTTTTATATAGTTGTGTTTAATTTTGTTTTGTATATAGTTTGTGTATAAAACAAACTATATATATTTTATATATAGTTTGTTTTATACATAGTGTAGTATTAATTCCACAGACAGATATTGTCTTCTCTAAGTCGCTGTTACTGTTTTTTTTTGTTACTTTTTTGTGTCTAACGTTTACATTTTTATTTTATTTTCTATTTATATTACTATTATTGTAGTGTATATTCACATAACATCAATAATATTTAAAATTATGTAACTTAAGGCAATAGCAGTCACATAGAAATTAAATTAAATAAAATGGTATTTATTAAGATAATAAAAATGTGTGTGCGTGTCAAATACATGAGTGTAAAATGTTTTTTTATTAATTTAAAGTATTTTATACGCATAACTAGCTTTTACCCGCGGCTTCGCTCGTGTTTAGAAGTATTATTATTAATTAGGTATAGTTTTTGCGGCTTTTCTTTTGTTTCCTTTTTTAGGGGATGCCTACGTCATAGTAGCTTATGCATGCAAAGTCTCAGCCCGCTCTGTTTAAAAATGACAAAGTTTCATACAAACTTTCATCCCCTATTTTATCCCCTTAGGAGTGGAATTTATCAAAATCCTTTCTTAGGGGATACCTACGTTATAATAGCGTTATGCATGCAAAGTCTCAGCCCGATCGGTTTAAAATTGACAAAGTTTTATACAAACTTTCATCCCATATTTAGATAAAGCTAAGATTAAAAAAAATGTGGATACCTTATACTTGGCGTGGTCGCAGGCGCAGCAGTCGGATGCTGCTAGCGAGGTGTCCTCGCAGACGCGTTTCGTCAGCTGACCATCCTCTGCAAACCAGCGGCTGGCGTTCTCGTGCACCATCGCCCTATTACATACATAAACTAGTTTATCCAATATTTACAATAAAAATAACGCCAGCCTTGCTTGAAGAAATCTCTTAATTATCTTATCTTATACTTATTGTATTTAAGTATGTATAAGTAATGAAATGCACTGCTGCAAACATCTAATTTAATAATATAAATATTATATGAGTTATCCAGTAGAGACCCGGGTGCTGCTTGTAGGGACTGGTCTGTTCAGGTTACGAACACTACAAGTGCAATAGCATTCGCTAGTGGTCACTCTATTCTCCCTAATTTGAATTTAAAATTGAATCTGAATCATTGTAAACATGTACAACATTTATCTAAAAAGAATACGAGCTGAGTTTCTTGTTAGTTCTTCTCATCTCGAAAGCATTCCGAACTGATGGTAGATTTGACATATCATAAGAGTATGTAATAGACCTACATAAATATAGATATTTCGAATTTGATACTATAAATTACAAAGATTATAGAAATAATTATAATTGTCCTATGTTGGTATCGAACCTATTTCGTCACGGTTGGCGATCGTTAATAGTTTTTATTTATTTATAATATTGCAGTAAAATATAAAATTAAACCATACTGTGACCAGTTTTGACGCAATATATAAAAGTAAGTCCGCAAATATATATAATATATGAATAATAATATTCAGAATGAAATTTTTATTTAAGTCATCGAGAAAGGGATGAAACAATTAACAAAGTATTGAAAAACGCCTTTTTTCAATATAACTCGATAACGGTAAGTAATATGTAAAAATTATTTAAATAAAAGTTGTAGAGTAAAAAATTCTGCACAAAACACGTCCTCTTCATTTTTTCAATATCTGCTGTTGTTTAGCCACAAAAATTATTCAAATAAATGAAATTATGAATTAATAAATATAACATAATGTGCGAAAAAAATTGCATTACGTGCAGTGTCTAAAACTCACTTCAATAGCACACATCCGGAGCCTGTAGCGGGCGCCTTCCACATGACCTGCACCTCCGTCTTGGGCAGGTCGTCAGCCTCCACCACTGAGTTCACGCACTCCTCGTCGAACTTGCTGAGTGTGTCTGCGAACAGCTGGAACTGCCCCAGTTTGCTGGGGGAGCGCGGCCCCGCCGGGTCCAGCGGTTCCGCGACTAGACGGAACCTGGTGAACTGCTGCACCACGTCGTGGGTTCGAGACCCTACTAGAGTCACTGTAATCCAGACAAACCAGTCATCAATCTATCGTCTATTACAATGACACATTTAGAAATACTTATACCAAATGATATAAACACTTGAAGCAAAAACTATGTACCCATTTTACGTAAATTTTACGAACGGACCAATATAAATTATTGCACATTAAATTAATTTTGCACTTCTGAAAATTTCAATTTTGAAGCAATACCTATTTCCTGTCAATATATTAATTAAATATAGAAATGTCTATTTACTCATATGTATATACTAATACATATATAGTCAGTGTGTCTGTTTGTTCATGCTAATCTCTGAATCCTATCCCATCCCCTGTCTTATCTATTTAGTTTGACTAAAATGTTATTTTATTATACTTAACTAGCTTTTGCCCGCGGCTTCTCTCACGTTAAATTGTCCCCTTAGGGGTGGAATTCTTAGGCGATGCCTACGTCATAGTAGCTTTATGCATGCAAAGTCTCAGCCCGATCGGTTTAAAATTGACAAAGTTTCATACAAACTTTCATCCCCTATGAATGATTGATTACTTCTATATATAGATAGAAGTAATCAAAGTCCTCTCTTAGCGGATGCCTACGTCATAACATCTACCTGCATGCCAAATTTCAGCCCGATCCGTCCAGTGGTTTGGGCTGTGCGTTGATAGATCACTACGTCAGTCACCTTTGAGTTATATATATTTAGATTTATTGTGTTAAATATAATATTTGTTATCGTTTCCTTGAATTTGATTGTGGCCCAGCTCGCGCGTATCGTGCTTCATTGATTCGCACACAAAGTATTATACACTTCATTAAAATATTACATTCAATACAAATATTGTTTTAATCTCCGTCAAAACAGCGAGGTTTTATAGTTTTGTTGTAGCTCTTTTTTTTATAGATGTGTGTCCCCCGCGTCCCCCCCTGAAGGAGATTGTTAGTAATGTGAATTAATTACCCTATTGCTAGCAATGTACCATGTCATTTTGACCGCGGTTCCTCCTGGAAACCATCGTTATAAATTCCTGGTGAATTTATCACGATGGGCTAACTGATCTGACTTCATGTTCATCTTATCATCCTCCACTGGTGCCCCGCCAACGTAAACCGTTAGCGCAGGCGGGTGCACCATTCCATTATCATCCTCTAAAAAAAAACAATCCCCCTCAGGGGGAAAGGGGACTGTTAGTAATGGGAACTGATAACTCCCATTGCTAGCAATGTACCATGTCAGGTCGACCTCCCCGTGGTTCTTCCTGGAAACCGTCGTGAAGAATTTATCTTGGTGAGTTTATCACAATGGGCTAACTGACGTGACCTCATGCTCATCTTATCGTCCTCCATAAGTGTCCCGCCAGCGTAAACTGATAGCGCAGGCGGGTGCACTATTCCATTATCATTCATAAAAATAAAAAAAACAATACCTTTTTCCTCCTAAATTTGACTTCTTTCAATTTGGGCATCGTAGCCTATGAAATGGAGTCACCGATTTCGATGCGGTTTTTTTTTAAATTACGCGGGCACTAATTTTCTTGACAAAATTTTTTCTAGTCTATTATTTTTTTAAGTCTAAGTCATCGTTATTATTATAGCTACATACCAATGTATCGTTGCCCTGGTGCATATCGTTCCACGTCTCCATTGATGATCAGGCGGTAGAAGTTATCACCAGGTGACTTTGCAGCGGCGTTTTCAGGGGCCAGCTCGCACCCGCGTGCTGCCGCCAAGCATACGGCCAGGCAGATGAGTACCCGCATCATACCAGCGCTTGCACTCAGTCACACATCTGTTGACAGGCGAAGTTGTTATGAATATCATAAACGTTACGTTTAGGAAGACCATAAAAAAAACATATATAAAAAAAACAGATGTCACTTATACAAAAGTGTATGCGATATCTTTACAGTTTATGCACATATCTGATGATTCTTTTAACAAGTACAAATTACTCCCGTGTAAGCCATGCTATTTTTAGAATAGAATAGAAAATTATTTATTCAAATAAACTTACAAAAATTCAAAAGTGCCTCAACACGTTTGAATAGTCATCACATATTTTTTAATCTACCGCTCATTCGGAAAGCTGTCCCATCACAAGAAGAACGAGAAAGAAACTTGCGTGTTTCTCTTTTATTTTTTAACAACAAATCTCAAAACTTACTACAATAGTAAGAAATTAAAATATACATATATTTACTTTTTTTTCTTGTGAACATAACTATATATTTTCATAATTCAATACAAACAATTAAAAAAAAAAAGACATATATTTATTTATACACATACCTATATATATTTACGTTGTATAGTCAATATTGCTGACATTTCTTTATATAAATAACTAGCTACTCGCCCCTTCTTCGCTCGGGTGTACATGTATTATACATATAAACCTTCCTCTTGAATCACTCTATCTATTAAAAAAAACCGCTTCTAAATCCGTTGCGTAGTTTTAAAGATTTAAGCATACATAGGGACGGACAGACAGCGACAGCAACTTTGTTTTATACTATGTAATGATGATTTGCAAAACTTCAATAATAAAAAAATTTATATTTATTCACGTTGCTTATTAAATCCTCTTGGATTTACTTCTTTAAATAAATAATAGTGTTTGTGAAAAGAACAATAAGGTGTATCTATTATTTTGTACATCTATATCTCCCTAAAACAAATAAACAAGATCTATGAAAGTTCAAAAAGAAAAGATCGTAAACATTATCAAAACCAGATGAGGGAGAATGTTGGGACACTTGATACGGCACAACAAAGTTATAAACATTAATGAAGGAAAAATAGGGACACGGTAAGAATTACTTATATATTATACTAGCTGTAGGTACACGCGACTTCGTCCGCGTGGAATTTAAATTTATTTTTCTAAAATAAAAGTAGCCTAAGTTACTCCTTATTACATCAGCTACCTGCCAAAAAAATCCCATCAAAATCGGTCCAGCCATTTCAGAGATTAGCCGGAACAAACAGACAGACAAATATTGTAAAACATATTATTTTGGTGTATGTACCGCATTTATATTCATATGCATGTAGTAAAAAACGGTTATTTCAATGTTACAAATAAACACTCCAATTTTATTTATATGTATAGATTGTAAAGATTACAATAACCTATACAAATATAGCTATAATATACCTTAGCGGCCGTTGTTAAGGTTATTTATATGTATTCTATTTATAATTTTCTGAACATAACAAATCTCTTATAAATTGTAATCTCTCAATAATAATAGGCTCTCAAAATCTCCATGTCCCCATTCGTTTGATATCGAATCCTTTTATCATAGACTACAATACACGAGTATGTACTATATATATACTATACTATGTACTATATATAAATTGTATACAAAATATATTTTTACGCCAAAACCAAATTCTCGCAGAATTTTTATTATGAACTAGCTGTACTCGCGACTTCGTCCGCATGGAATATAACTTTATTTCTCTAAAGAGTAGCCTTCTAAAAAGTAGCCAAGTTACTCCTTATTAAATCAGCTACCTGCCAAAAAAGTACCGACAAACTCGGCCAACCAATTTCAGAGATTAGCCGGGACAGAGAGATAGACAAAAATTGAAAAAATCTTATTTTGGTATATGTACCGTATTTATATTCATATGCATGTAGTAAAAAACGGTTATTTCAATATTACAAACAGACACTCCAATTTTATTTATATATATAGATTATTAGATGTGCCCGCGGTTTCACCAGAGGGAAATTTATAGCTTACTAGCTTTTACTCGCGGCTTCGCTCGCATTTAATCTATTAAATATGAAATAAAATCCTAACCTCAAAAATTCCAATGCAAAATGTTAATATAGTTAATTGATTTTAATTGATATATAACTTAATTAATGGCTGCTATATGGCGCTGAAGTAACAGAATGTTGATATTTTATTTTATTGTTTTTTTTTAATAAAAAAATATCCTATGTTCATTCTAATACCTCCAAGAACATGTGTACAAAATTTCATGATTATCGGTTCAGTAGTTTTTGCGTGAAAGCGTAACAAACATACCTACTTTCACATTTATAATATTATTAAGAATGATGATGTATAAGCTATATTACTGTAAAGTTTCATTAAAATCCGTTCAGTAGTTTTTGCGTGAAAGAGTAACAAACATCCATCCATACTCACAAACTTTTTATTCGCGTTTATAAGTAAGTTTAAAAAAAATATTAGTAAGTTTAAAATTGATATAAATAAATTAATATAAATACAAAGAATGTTTAATAAATATTATTGTATATATAGATTACAAACTTACATGGAAACAGTGTGTCGGGCTGAACAGTAGCGCAGAATGAGGCGCGTTATCAGTGCAAACTGCCGCCCGGTTTGATAACGGGTCAGCAGTCATCTATCTAACTATAATGGTGCCGCCTCATACCTACCACCACCGCTCATCATACCTACCACCCATTAAAGTACTGCATAAACAAATAATATCTACGATTCTCAAAGTAAGCAAGTTGCAAAATTGACCCAAATATTTTATTAATTTATTTATTTGTCAGACTCTGTACTCAATTTGCCAGTAAAACGAACGAAAATATTTTCTTTGTAAAAAAGCTTATATATATAAAATTGAGGATTATATAAATGACTAGCTGACCACGTGAACTCGGTTCAATATTAAACATGTCAAAGGTTTATTGAACTCGGTTACCTACGCAATAAATTTCTAAACGCACCCTGTTCGACAGGTATCAACAGTTTGTATGGGAACATAAAATTGTTGTTTATACTATTTTACATGCAATTTCTTCATATTTTATCACAGTTTAAACCTTCCCTGGACCTCCACAAATATTTTAAGACTAAAATTAGCCAAATCGGTTCAGCCGTTTTCAAGTTTTAGCGAGACTAACGAACTGCAATTCATTTTTATATATATAGAAGATATAAATTTTTTTTAGATAATATATAACTTAAAATTCATAGCGCTGACCATGTTATCTGATTGAACAGAGATTAAGTGCGTAGCGGTTTCTATGTTGATTGTCGAATGCCTAATCCTTGTTAATTTAAACCAACATACCAACCAACTACTTAAAACAACATTTATTTAAAAGAGCAACACGCAAGTTTCATGCTCATTCTTCTTGTGATGAGTCTACGTCCCGAATGAGTGGTAAAATAAAAAAAAATTCTATCTCTGTTCGCAGTCATCTCGTTACTTACTCCCTTTCTTACCATATCATCTTTCACACAGTCCATCCATCTCTTTTTCGGCCTTCCTCTGCCCTTATAACCATCCACATTCATATGTAACACCTTTCTTAAAATATTATCCTCGTTCCTACGCATTACATGTCCATACCATGATAGACGATTACTCTTCAACCTCTCTGACACCGGTGCCACTTTCATATTTCCTCTAATGTATTCATTCTTTATCTTATCCATTCTTATCACACCACACATCCACCTCAACATTCGCATTTCAGTTGCATAGATTCATTGATAGATAATGCAGAATTCACTATGAAAAGTTGTAAAACAGCAGTTGGTAGTACTTTTAATACATACATACTGGTATGTGTGTATGTATTGTGTGCTCCCTAAAATATGGTCGAGTGCAGTGATAGCTGGCTCATCCGTCATACTCGTGAACGAGTGCTGCTTGTAGGGACTGGTCTGCTCTTATCACAACGACTGATTTAATCTTATTGTATATTTATATTTGACCCAAAAAATTAGTACTGGTTGGTAGTTTGTATTCACACGTTTCGACTTGTAAATGTAAACTTACAAGGATTATTTAAAAAAGCAACACACAAGTTTCTTGCTCGTTCTTCTTGTGATGAGACAGCATTCCGAACGAGTGGTAGATAAAAAACAAATTGTTATGACTGTTCAAAAGTGCTTAAATTAAGTTTATTTGAATAAATGATTTTCTATTCTATTCTATTACGGTAGGGATAGCCGCAAATCGAATGTATTACGAATCCACCCTAATTGTATTACGTAACGGCGGCCGGTCACCAGCGGCGAGGTTCAAGGCCGCTACGGGGGTTGCAGCTAGCAACGAGGGTAAGGACGGCACCAGAAATCACCTACACATTGTTTTTTTATGGATGACTAGCTGTACCCGCTACTTTGTCCGCGTGGAATTTACATGTATTTTCTAAAATAAAAGTAGCCTAAGTTAATAATAATAATTCTTTATTGCGCACAGACAAACAAAGAACAATAAAAGAAAATGATAAAAAGTTATACAAAAGGCGGTCTTATCACTAACAGCAATTTCTTACAGACAATCTAGTATTGACAGATATTATTTACATAGAGAAGGTAGATGGCGCACAGTAGACAACATATTTATAATACACATATAGATAAACATACATTTTATAAGTTAAGTTACTCCTTATTACATCAGCTACCTGCCAAAAATATTCTCGTCAAAATCTGTCCAATATTTCAGAGATTAGCCGGAACAAACAGACAGACAGACAGACAAAAATTGTAAAAAATGTTATTTTGGTGTATGTATTGTACCAATTACTAAATAAATAAATAATTTCAGAACAATTCACACAGCGCCATCTAGACCCAAATTAAGCTACCTAAAGCTTGTGTTATGGGTACTAGACAACTGATACAAATACATATATATGTTTTTTTCGTAAATACATACATATTATAGATAGAAAATACCCAGACCGATACAAACAATCATACTCATGAATACAAATGTTTGTGCCGTGCGAGGAATCGAACCCGCGACCATCGGACGTAAAGCGGTGTGCTAAACCGCTAGACCACCGACCACCCAATGCATAGAAGTGTATATATAATAGGTGGAAATAAATGTTGGGTCATACAATTCAAGACAGGATACGATAAACTAAAAGAAATCGTTCCTAACGATTGAAATGATCTCAACTTATTTTGCGTAATCGCTGCCGGCTGACGACATGAAATGGGCCATAGAGTAAATTACTATAACGTGTTGCCAGATGTTGTAAAATGTATGGCCTTTTAGTGCCTACACACGTATTTTTTTTATTCTATATTGTAATAAAAGTGTAACAAATGCGAGCTCTAAAGAGTAAGTACATAATTAATACATATAAATAAATTTGGAGTGTCTATTTGTAATATTGAAATAACCGTTTTTTACTACATGCATATGAATATAAATACGGTATACCAAAATACCATTTTTTACAATTTTTGTCTGTTTGTTTGTTCTGGCTAATCTCAGAAATGGCTGTACCGATTTTGACGGGACTTTTTTTTGGCAGGTAGCTGATGTAATAAGGAGTAACTTAGGCTACTTTTATTTTAGAAAAATAAAGTTACATTCCACGCGGACGAAGTCGCGGGAACAGCTAGTCATTTTAATAAGCTTAATATGTTTTTATGAATAAGCTGTGCCGCCGTTTCTAACTATACATAACTGATAATATTATGTATTATATTGCTGTAAAGTGTCATTAAAATTTATTTAGTAGTTTTTGCATGAAAGATTAATACAATAAATAAATTTTCTAAAATAGAACTAGCCTAATTTGTTTCTTATAACATTAGTTAACTGCGAGTAAAAGTCCCATCGAAATTGGACCGGCCGTTTCAGATTAACAACACCAAACAAACAAACAGAGAGACAAAAAAAATTATCTCTATGAAAGTACTCTATATACTTTCATATGTATATATAACATTAGTTAACTGCGAGTAAAATTCCCGTCCAAATCAGTCCAGCCGTTTCAGAGAGAGATTAGCGAGAACAAACAAACATACATAGAGACAAAAAAAATATCTCTATGAAAGTACCGTTTATACTTTCATATGCATTTATTGAAAAGTTGTTAATTTGAAATTATAATACAACATTTAAATTTTATTAATTTATATAGAATAGAATAGAATAGAAAATCATTTATTCAAATAAACTTAACTTAAGCACTTTTTAATAGACAATAACAATGTTTTTTTTAATCTACCGCTCATTCGGAAAGTTCTCTCATCATTACATCATATATAGGCGGTGTGCAGACTTACCTGCAGGTATCCCGTGCAGGTATCTCCCGTCGTGTAGCGGTAGGCAGCTGTAGTGTGTGGTAGAGTGTGGTAGAGAGTGGTAATGAGCGCGGACAGCGTGGCAGGAGCCCGGTGACGGCACCGGCCAAGTGATGACTTCCGGCGGTCTCGTTGGCTCGTGCCGCATACCATCACGCCTACATACTTGACAGGGCTGCCACAGATACCCATGCGAGACAGATGTAGAAATAACCTTTATTCAAATACTAGCCCCTCGCGTACATGTATCTATATATATATATATATATATATGACTGACTGACATAGTGATCTATCAACGCACAGCCCAAACCACTGGACGGATCGGGCTGAAATTTGGCATGCAGGTAGATGTTATGACGTAGGCATCTGTTACGAAAGGATTTTGATTAATTCTACCCCCAAGGGGATAAAATAGGGGATGAAAGTTTGAATATAAACCTTCCTCTTGAATCACTCTATCTATTAAAAAAACCGCTTCAAAATCCGTTGTGTGGTTGTATCCGTTTAGTAGTAGCATACATAGGGACGGACAGAAATAGCCCATTGTGACATATTCACCAGAAATTAATCCTGGTGGTTTCCAGGGGGAACCGCGTGGAGGTCGACCTGACGTTACTCGCTGATAATGTATCTATATATAGGCACAATATTTTTTATCTGTTCAAAATCATCTTAATTTATCCATCACAATTAAATAGTATATGAAAATAATCTTTGCTCTTTCTATGTAACAAAGATTTGTATCTAAATATATATAACTCAAAGGTGACTGACTGACATAGTGATCTATGAACGCACAGCCCAAATCACTGGACGGATCGGGCTGAAATTTGGCATGCAGGTAGATGTTATGACGTAGGCATCCGCTAAGAAAATATTTTGATTAATTCTACCCCCAAAAGGATAAAATAGGGGATGAAAGTTTGTATGAAACTTTGTCAATTTTAAACCGATCGGGCTGAGACTTTGCATGCATAAAGCTACTATGACGTAGGCATCCCTTAAGAAAGGATTTTGATAAATTCCACCCCTAAGGGGATAAATTATGCGAGCGAAGCTGCGGGTAAAATCTAGTATTAAATAAACCGGACAACCAAATAATAAATAAGCCGTTTTTGTAGGTATGTATAGATTATATTTAGAAAAAAATATTACCTATATATACTACATTAAATAATTTAGAAAATGTGGGCACCCTACACGTTACGTTACGGAGATTAAAAACAGTTTCAATTTTTTTTTACCTTTTTGTTAGTTTGTTCTCCGCTAGTCACAGTAATAACATACTCGATTAAATGCAGTTTTCATTGATATATCATTTATTTTAAGATTTGTTTTATATCAATTGGTTCTGGGCGCTCGAGAAGATTCTAGAATAAACTAGTAAGTTTATCGAAATGCGCGCTATTCTATAAAACTAAGTGCATACGATGTCGCAGGTACAGCTTGATAATAATTTTTTTTTTAGATGCCAAGTATAGAACATCATCCGCTTCTTCCTTATCCCATTTATTTGTGGTCGTCGTAATATGTTTTTTTTCCATTCATCGCCGTTCGCAGTCATCTCGTTATTTACTCCCTTTCTTGCCATATCATCTTTCACACAGTCCATCCATCTCTTTTTCGGCCTTCCTCTGCCCTTATAACCATCCACAATTATATGTAACTATTCATCTTCTTCTTCCTTAACCCATTTATTTGTGGTCGTCGTAATATGTTTTTCTCTTCCATTCATCCCTGTTCGCAGTCATCTCGTTATTTACTCCCTTTCTTACCATATCATCTTTCACACAGTCCATCCATCTCTTTTTCGGCCTTCCTCTACCCTTATAACCATCCACAATTATATGTAACTATTCATCTTCTTCTTCCTTAACCCATTTATTTGTGGTCGTCGTAATATGTTTTTCTCTTCCATTCATCCCTCTTCGCAGTCATCTCGTTATTTACTCCCATTCTTACCATATCATCTTTCACACAGTCCATCCATCTCTTTTTCGGCCTTCCTCTACCCTTATAACCATCCACATTCATATGTAACTATTCATCTGCTTCTTTCTTTGTTCATTTATTTGTGGTCGTCGTAATATGTTTTTCTCTTCCATTCATCCCTGTTCGCAGTCATCTCGTTATTTACTCCATTTCTTGCCATGTCATCTTTCACACAGTCCATCCATCTCTTTTTCGGCCTTCCTCTGCCCTTATAACCATCCACATTCATATGTAACTATTCATCTTCTTCTTTCTTTGTTCATTTATTTCTGGTCGTCGTAATGTTTTTCTCTTCCATTCATCGCTGTTTGCAATCATCATCCTATTTACTCCATTTCTTGCCATGTCATCTTTCACACAGTCCATCCATCTCTTTTTCGGCCTTCCTCTACCCTTATAACCATCCACATTCATATGTAACTTACTACTAGCAACCCACCCCGGCACCAGGGGTTACATGTATGTACTTGCTTCGGCAGTACATATACTAAAATTGGAACGATACAGAGAAGATTAGCATGGCCCCTGCGCAAGGATGACACGCAAAATCGTGAAGCTTTCCACATTTTTTTTAACTTTGCGCAGAGGTAATATCGTAACCAATGAGGCTAATCCGAGATGCGATTATTGCTAGGGGTTACATGTATGTTATATATGCTCGTATAGCTATCTATAACTGCTTTATATCTAATATCATTCTAATTAAGTACCTCCCATACTAGTAGTACCCATAACACAAGCTTCAGCTAGCTTAAATTGGGTCTAGATGGCGCTGTGTGAATTGTCCTGAGATTATTATTATTTTTTTTTTATTAAATCTTTTATGCACAAATACACAAATATAGATGCATATGGCGGACTCAACACCCTGAGGTATTATATATTACTAGCTGTCCCGAGCAAACGTTGTTTTGCCTTAAAATAAAAAAAAATTAGGGGTGGACTACCCCTAACATTTAGGGGGATGAAAAATAGATGTTGGCCGATTCTCAGACCTACTCAATACGCTCACAAAATTTCATGAGAATCGGGCAAGTCGTTTCGGAGGAGTATGGGAACGAAAACTGTGATACGAGAATTTTATATATAAGATAATATTCAAAGTACCCACAATGTATAGTATATACTTTTACGACATTTGTTTGGATCATTTAAAGAAGTGTAATTCTATCATACATACTATTTGAGTAACTTGAACCATTTACGCAGTACATACAACGATAGCCAAAAATGAATAATTTTACCCGTTTCGGCAACATTTATCACTGTTGCATCGCTTCTATTGGTCGTAGCGTAATGTTATATATCTTAAAGCCTTCTTCGACATATGGACTATCGAACACAAAAAGAATTTTTCAATTCGAACCAGTAGTTTCTGAGATTAGTGCGTTCAAACAAACACACTCTTCAGCTTTATAATAGGTGGGAGGGGATTGTCAGTAATGTGGACTGATGACCCCATTGCTAGCAATGTACCATGTCAAGTTGACCTCTACGCGGTTCCTCCTGGAAACCATCGTGATAAATTCTTGGTAAATTTGTCACGGTGGGCTAACTGACCTGACCTGATGCTCATCTTAACATCCTCTACTGGTGCTCCGCCAGCGTAAACCGTTAGCGCAGGCGGGTGCACCATTCCATTATAATCCATAAAAAATATATATTAGTATAGGTTATTACAATATAATTCATCTATGGATGTAATCATACAGAAATTGCCGACAGCCGATTGCGTGTCTCTATGTATACTTAATGATAAGAGCAGCCGCTTGTGATGACAAAAGAATAAATCTATACATATAAATAAAAGTGGAGTGTCTGTTTGTAATATTGAAATAACCGTTTTTTACTACATGCATATGAATATAAATACGGTACATACACCAAAATAATGTTTTTTACAATTTTTGTCTGTCGGTCTGTTTGTTCCGGCTAGTCTCTGAAATGGCTGTACCGATTTTGACGGAACTTTTATAGGCAGGTAGCTGATGTAATAAGGAGTAACTTGGGCTACTTTTATTTTGGAAAAATAAAGTTAAATTCCACGCGGACGAAGTCGCCGGAACAGCTAGTACTATATAAGTGTATAAACATCTCGTATTAGATGTAATATTAATGTAGGCATGTTGAATCTCTCATTTGACTGCCTCTGTGGTCCAGCGGTTCAGCACACCGCTTTACTTCCGATGGTTCAAAATTCGATTCCTCGCTCGGTGCAAACATCTGTATTCATGAGTATGATTGTTTGTAATGGGCTGGGTGATTTCTATACACAGAAATATATATTATAAAATACTATCTACTCGCCCCGGCTTCGTACGGATTTACATGTATTATATATACAAACTTTCCTCTAGAATCACGCTATCTATTAAAAAAAACCGCTTCAAAATCCGTTGCGCAGTTTTAAAGATTTAAGCATACATTCGGACTGACAGCGACAACGACTTTGTTTTATACTATGTAATGATTTTGATGCAGAAAACTGCTAAACAGTTTTGCTATAAATAAATTTTTGTTTTATATTTATTTTTTTATAAATAAATTAAAAAAAAAATCAATTTATCTGTTATCTAAGCTGACTGACCTTTATGGTATTGTTTCAGGTAATTGATATGGAGGACGCTAGACTATCATTACGCGTCTAGTGGATATAAAAGTGAAGGAATACCATTTTCTTGAAAATCTAACGACCATATGCAGGTAAATTTGATAGTGTAGAATTGCTCGCTTCTGTGTTTTTTTATGTGTATTTTAATGGAATTGTGCACCCGCCAGTTCGGTTTAGATGCTCGAAGTGAAAAATACATATAAGTGAAAGAAGAAAGTCTCTAGTGGCTGCTGCCGCCCCGTAACACAATAATCATCATCATCATCTCAGGACAATTCACACAGCGCCATCTAGACCCAAGTTAAGCTAACTAAAGCTTGTGTTATGGGTACTAGACAACTAATACAAATACATAAATTATTTTTTTTTTCGTAAATCCATACATATTATACATAGAAAACACCCAGACCGATACAAACAATCATACTCATCAATACAAATGTTTGTGCCGTGCGAGGAATCGAACCCGCGACCATCGGACGTAAAGCGGCGTGCTAGACCGCTAGACCACCGAGACCGACAATCTATTCCTGAACTAACTAACTAAAAACTGCATTACAATCCGTTGCCTAATTTAAAAGTTCATTCATTCATTCATTCATTCATTAAATTAAGAGCAACGCTCTTGTCGGTGGAGCTCTTGCATTTTTTCTTTATCTGCTTACTGTATCTTTTTATCTATTGCATCCAATATTATTACCTACCGTATAGGTAGACTTCGACACGTAAATATCTTATATATAAAATTCTCGTGTCACAGTTTTCGTTCCCATACTCCTCCGAAACGGCTTGACCGATTCTCATGAAATTTTGTGAGCGTATTGAGTCAGTCTGAGAATCGGCCAACGTCTATTTTTCATCCCCCTAAATGTTAGGGGTAGTCCACCCCTAATTTTTTTTTCTACGATCTTTCATCATACAACGCGACTCCAATTCTGTCTTTAAAAGTATGTTTAGCGGGTAAGATGGGGCGCTATTATTTATGTTTGTGTTTGTAATGTAGCAGCAGCAGGAAAGGAGATGAAGTGATAAGTCCAGTGATTGCTATTTACATTATATATATTAACAAAATATTTATTTACAATTAATATATGTACAAGAAGGTGATCTCGAATGACGAGCTTGTTATTCTTCTTGCACCATCGTAACCATTTTTTTTAATTATGTATTTTACGGCTCTGGAAATCTCCTTTCAGCCAATCAATTACATTCTACAAATACAAATCCATCGTAACTTGGCAACGGTGTCGCCGCACGATGATAGTAGATTCCCCACGTGTGTTATATTATATTATCTGTGGTATAAGCGAATAGATAGCAGTCGCGACTTTGTTTTGTACTATGTAAAGATATATAAAAAAATATTGAGTTTAAGAAAGTGCAGGTTTGTCCTTTAAAAATAAGGCCTCGTTCTATTAAATTAAGGTCGATATACATTTAATGAACTCTAATGATCATTTCCGTTGAGTAAGAGATAAAACCAACATGCAGTTGTTAACGCGTCCAACAAACTAAACATTACTTCCCGCCATCGGTTACACAGTGTTATACTCGTAATTAGGACTATTGTACTATATAATGATTTTCAATAATTGTTTTGAAGCGTGTCAGAATTTAAATAATTAATTTAACAAGTGTAATTGTTAATAACTTTTTAGTTTATAATTGTTAACAGTAATGTTGTTTATATACAACGCCAATAGATGGCGCTGTATCATAATTACGTGGCGCAATAGTTTCTTTTATAGTGTAGCAGCTACTTTTTACACGTGCCACCGTCCACGTCCTTGTAACTTCCTACAATCCTTATCGCACGGCACGTGTTACGCAGCTGCACTTAAAAGCGACACGTGTTAAATCGTCTCCGATCGATCCCCCGTCCAATTCAACGGGGATCGATATTACGACGGCCTGAGCCGAGGTTCGAACCCCTAGTGGTGCCCTCAGATTAAAGTCGTATTCGTCAGGCGGGAGTTGGCCTTCAGCCGCTCCATAAATCCTTCCGCGGGTTTGTAATGCCACCTACACTCGTTCCCTATCGTCCGGTGAAGCTGTAAAGGCCAGCTGCGGCCAACAGCATTAGAGTAGTCCGAAATAAAAAATATAATAAACACACTTCTATTCTATCTGTCGTCTCTTCAATTTCAAACTCCCAGTTTCTCGACGCAGTAGGTCCTAGACCTAAACGCTGGGGGGGAAAGGGATTGTTAGTAATGTGGACTCTCAACCCCATTGCTAGCAATGTATCATGTCAGGTTGACCACGAGGTTCCCCCTGGAAACCATTGTGATAAATTCCAAATGAATTTATCACGATGGGCTAACTGACCTGACCTCATTCTCATCTTATCATCTTCCACTGGTACCCCGCCAGCGTAAACCGGTAGCGCAGGCGGGTGCACCATTTTTTTATCATATACAAAAAAAAAGAGCAAAACCCTAATGGACGTGTACACACACCTCCCTTAAAATAGGAATATCATATATTTTTTTCTTTGACGAAGTGTTTGAACTCGCTAATTTCAGGAACACTGGTTCGAATTGAAAAAATCTTTTTGTGTTGGAATATCCATTTGTCGAGGAAGATTTTAAGCTATATTTACGCTACAACCAATACAAGCGGAGCTGCAATGAAAAATATTGCAAAAGATTAGGAAATGAAATGCAGACGAATTGTGCGGGTCAGCTAGTGAATAAATAATTAAATAAATATATCAATGAAACATTTGAATGATTGCTTGCAATAATTTTATTCAGTCAAATTATACAAATATCAAATTCTCGCTATATATACGCGACTAGATTACACATTCCTTAGTTTTAGACTCACACAGCAGTACGCTACACAGGCCCACCGCCACAGTACTGAGGTAGTTCAATTATGTAAATCATATTTATTAAAATAAACTTACTATAAGCACTTTTGAATAGACATATTTCTTTGAGTCGACCATTCATTCGGAACGCAGACTCATCACAAGAAATTTTAAATAATCTTTATTAAAATAAACTTAATATAAGCACTTTGAATAGACATGTTTCTTTGAGTCGACCATTCATTTGGAACGCAGACTCATCACAAGAAATTTTAAATAATCTTTATTAAAATAAACTTAATATAAGCACTTTTGAATAGACATGTTTCTTTGAGTCTACCAGTCATTAGGAATGCAGACTCATAACAAGAAGAATGAGCAATAAACTTAAATAATCTTTATTAAAATTAACTTAGTATAAGCACTTTTGAATAGACATATTTCTTTGAGTTCTACCGCTCGGAATGCAGACTCATAACAAGAAGAATGAGCAAGAAACTTAAATAATTTTTATTAAAATAAACTTTATATAAGCACTTTTGAATAAACATGGTTTTTATTCTACCACTCATTCGGAACGCAGAATAAAACAATAAGCAAGAAAGTTCAGTGTTCTTTTATATAAAGGTTCAGAATTACATTATTAAGAATTTCGTGTGAATACAGAATATTGATGTAAATAAATAGTTACTTGTAACAAAACAAATCAGTCACAGTTATGTGAATATACATAATTATTTTATGAATTCATTTCAAAATATTTTCCTTCCATCCCTACATACATACATATAAAATAATATAGCATATGTTACTCAGGAATACTGTAAGATTCCAGTGGTGTTATAATCTCTGATATAGATCCAGTAGTTTTGAATATATTAGTTACAAACATACGAAAATACAAATCTTTCCTATTTTCGTCTTGGGTGGTCTAGCGATTTAGCACGCCGTCTTACTTCTGATGGTCGCTGGTTCGATTCCTCGCACGGCACAAACATTTTGTATACATGGGTATGATTGTTTGTATCGGTCTGGGTGTATATTATGTATGTATTTATATATTTATATCAGTTGTCTAGTAATAAAACAAGATCTACATAGCTTAGTAATAGATGGCGCTGTGTGAATTGTCCTGAGATACAATTATTTTATTTATATGCAATAAATCAATTAATAGTTACACACACAGTTATACTTATTTCAATATCATATAAAATAATAAAAAACAGATCAGTCATAGAAAAGAAATTAAAAAACTAATCAATAAAATACAAATAAAGTCTTTGAACAGTACTCTATTCTCTACAATTCTTTCTCTGCTTACTGTATCTTTTTATCTATTGCATCCAATATTATTACCTAGCGTATAGGTAGACTTCGACACATAAATATCTTATATATAAAATTCTCGTGCCAGTTTTCGTTCCCATACTCCTCCGAAACGGCTTGACCGATTCTCATGAAATTTTGTGAGCGTATTGAGTAGGTCTGAGAATCGGCCAACATCTATTTCTCATCCCCCTAAATGTTAGGGGTAGTCCAACCCTAATTTTTTTTTTATTTTAAGGCAAAACAACGTTTGCCGTGATAGCTAGTATCATATAAAATTATGAAATATAGGATTCAATTAATGGCATAACAAACACCAATATTCATAGTTGCATATTGCATTGTGATATCACAATATTTTCGAGCTGAGTTTCTTGTCAGTTCTTCTCATCTCGAAATCATTCCGAACTGACAATAGATTTGACATATCATGAGAGTCTGTAATAGACCTACATGAATAGAGATATTTTGAATCTGATATTATCGTAATATAATATTGTGGCTACATCTAGCAACAGACTTTGGCACTACGTCGCTGTGGAAACTACACGCAAAGCATGCAAGTAGTTAAATATTGGCGGATGTAAATAATATTATATCTATACGTATAAATAAATTTTAGTGTCTGTTTGTAACATTGAAAAAAACATTTTTCTACTACGCATATGAATATAAATACGGTACATACACGAAAAAAACATTTTTTTCAATTTTTGTCTGTCTGTCTGTTTGTTGCGGCTAATCTCTGAAATGGCCGGACCGATTTTGACGGGACTTCTATCGGCAGGTAGCTGATGTAATAAGGAGTAACTTAGGCTACTTTTATTTAAAAAAAAAAAATTCCACGCGGACGAAGTCGCGGGAACAGCTAGTATTAAATTAACCTATTTGGTGGGACAATACAGTTACACAGCACACTTAATAAAATCAAGTTTAGGCCTCAATGACTAGAAAATAATGCGATCATTATTGACAACATACGAACAGTTACGCCCTCACAAAATTACTTAACAATTAGATTTAGCAACTTAGCAAGTTACTTAACAATGTCTATTAAAACAACTTAGAATTAATAATAATAATAATAAGACACAGACTAAAGGATGTCGCCACAAACAAAAATTACAGATATTACTTTAAATAAAAATAATATATTAAAAATTTTATAAAAAAATATTTCATTTATAAAATCAAGTGCATTATGTGTTGATTTATTTTGCTTTTCGAGAAAATATTAATGATTTGTTTTAGAATACGTAAAAAATATAAAATAAAAATACTCAGTAATTAAAATATGTGGTCGGTTTAGCACACCGCTTTACTTCCGATGGTCGCGGGTTCGATTCCTCGCACGGTGCAAAAACATTTGTATTTTATATTTCATGAGTACGATACAAACAGTATCGATCTCAGTGTTTTCTATATATATTGTGTATGTATTCACAAAAACAAAATATCTAAGTATTTATATCAGTTGTCTAGTATCCATGACACAAGCTTTGCTTATCGTGGGACTAGATGGCGCTGTGTTAATTGTCCAGGGTTATTTATTATTATATTAATAACTACCCACTGCCCCCGGCTTCGCACGGGTATACATGTATTATATATATAAACCTTCCTCTTGATTCACTCTATCAATTGAAAAAGCCGCTACAAAATCCGTTGCGTAGTTTTAAAGATTTAAGCATATATAGGGACGGACAGACAGCGACAGCGACTTTGTTTTATACTACCTAATGATACTAATATTATGCCTGAACATCTCACACAGCACTATCAAGTCCACGCAAAGCAAAGCTTGTGTTATGGGTACTAGACAACTGATATATACACTTATATGTATATTTCTTTTTGTTAATATGTGAGGTGTTTTTTTTTAATTTTCTGTCCCCTTCTCTGGTGAGATGTCGTGAGATTTTATTCAACCCCCTCCACCAATCTCACGTGAGATTTTTCAAAATGTGTGTTTCTTACGTAAAAGCGTTGGGATTGTTATTGTAAAAAGAAAAAAAATTACTTCGCGCTTTTATATACAACTAGTTAAGACTAGTAATCAATATTGCTGAGAGTTATAAGTGTAATAAGCATGTACTATTAAATGGACCAAAACAGTATATATTTTTTTGTTTGAATCAGAAAAAGAATTGCGTAATATTTGCCGAGAAGGGGGGGTCCTTCTCTCCAAGATAAGATTAGATGAGAATAGAATAGAAAATCATTTATTCAAATAAACTTAATTTAAGCACTTTTGAATAGTCAACATTTTTTTAAATCTACCGCTCATTCGGAAAGCTGTCTCATCACAAGAAGAATAAGCAAGAAACTTGTGTGTTGCTCTTTTAAACAATCCTTGTAAGTTCACATTTTACAAGTCGAAACGTGTGAATACAAACTACCAACCAGCACTAATTTATTTAGGCTCAAATATAAAAACACAGCTCAAAGAGATTTGACTCGACCTCATCCACCCCTTTAACATCTGACGTAATTTATGGACGCGCACTAATATACATAGAAAACACCCAGACCGATACAAACAGTACGTTTGTATGTTATGTATGTATGTATATATGTATATAATAATAATCAATTACACAAATAACCAAAACACATTTAATACTAGAGATGAAACGGATATCCGGTAACTATCCGGTATCCGGCCTATCCGGCGGCCTTAACACTATCCTGCCGAATACCGGATAACTACTAGTCGGCCGGATTAAAAAAAATCTGGGTAAAATATATTTTTTTAAAGTAATAATTTTTCTTTATTTAGTTAGTCTTAGTATTACTTAAGGAATAAAATTAGTTTTACTTTTAAATTATTAAAAATTTAAAAGTAACTCAATAGTAAATGACTGTTATAGAAAGAAAATGAATTTATTAGTTAGATAAGTTCCGCCGGAAATCCGGCTATTCGGTCACATGATTGGCCGAATATCCGGTATCAGGTCAAACTGCTATCCGTTTCATCTCTATTTAATACCAATAATATCATTTATTTTGTTTATATATTGCCATTTTTTTTAATCTAACTAGCGGAATGATATGGCCTGACTACACGCGAGATCGAAATAGTGTGACTTCTTACAAAATTCTCTGTGAGGTTTTTTTTTATGGATGATAATGGAATGGTGCACCTGCCTGCGCCAACGGTTTACGCTGGCAGGGCACCAGTGGAGGATGATAGGATGAGCATGAGGTCAGGTCAGTTAGCCCATCTCTGTGAGGTTAACTTTATAGTATAGGGACAAACAAGCTTGCGGCTCACCTGATGGTAAGGTATTACCGCCGCCCATGAGCAGCACCACCAGGGTAATTGCAAGGTTTTTTAAAGGTAATATCTTTTCTTGACGGTTTAAAATACGATTTCACTTTATGCAAGTACGTTACCGGTTTTTTATAAGATATATCTTTTCTTGAAGGTTTAAAATACGATTTTATTTATGCAAGTACGTTACCGGTTTTTTAGAAGATATATCTTTTCTTGAAGGTTTAAAATACGATTTCAATGTATGCAAGTACGTTACCGGTTTTTTATAAGATATATCTTTTCTTGAAGGTTTAAAATACGATTTCAATGTATGCAAGTAGGTTACCGGTTTTTTATAAGATATATCGTTTCTTGAAGGTTTCAAATACGATTTCAATTTATGCAAGTACGTTACCGGTTTTTTAGAAGATATATCTTTTCTTGAAGGTTTAAAATACGATTTTATTTATGCAAGTACGTTACCGGTTTTTTTTAAGAAGGAATCTCTTTTCTTTAAGATTTCAATATCGTATTCAGTTTATTACATTAATACAATGTTAGAAAATTGTCTATTGTTTAATCTAATACGTATATATATAAAAAAAGCTGGCCGTATGTCGCAGTACAGCGTGTGGGGCTCGTCCGTGGCTCGCATGTTGACGGTGGATGGTAACTGTAACTTCGTTCAGAACGTCAGGATCGGCTCCTCGCGGTGGTCCAGGATGTCTGTAACCCAATGTTAATATATTTAGAAAGAAAGAAAGAAGAATTTAGTGATACGTTTTTAAATAAAAAAAATGTTTTGTTACTATGTAATAATGAAACATAATATAAAAAATTTGACGTTCATAAACGGCTAAAATGTCCTACATGAATAAATGTTTTTTTAATCTGAATTTGAATTTACGCACATGTATTACAAGCGTAACATATTCTTATGTTGTACTTTAGTATTGAGTACGTTAGGATTGTAACTATAGTGTGGTATTTTTAACGATTTTTATAAAATATATATGTTAATCTATACATATAAATATATATAACTCAAAGGTGACTGACATAGTGATCTATCAACGCACAGCCCAAACCACTGGACGGATCGGGCTGAAATTTGGCATGCAGGTAGATGTTATGACGTAGGTATCCGTTAAAAAAGGATTTTGATTAATTCTACCCCCAAGGGGATAAAATAGAGGATGAAAGTTTGTATGAAACTTTGTCAATTTTAAACCGATCGGTCTGAGACTTTGCATGCATAAAGCTACTATGACGTAGGCATTCCCTAAGTAAGGATTTTGATAAATTCCATCCCTAAAGGAATAAAATAACGCGATCGAAGCCGCGGGCAAAAGCTAGTATAATATAATATAATATCTCAGGATAATTCACACAGTGCCATCTAGTCCCAAGCTAAGTAGAGCTTGTGTTATGGGTACTAGACAACTGATATAAATACATGGATACATTTTTTTTTTATAAATAAATACATATTATACACAGAAAACAGATCGATTCAAACATATATAATTAGAGTGTCTGTTTGTAATATTGAAGTAACCGTTTTTACTACATGCATATCAATATAAATACGGTACATACACCGAAATAACATTTTTTACCATTTTTATCTGTCAGTCTGCTTGTTCCGGCTAATCTCTGAAATGGCTGGATTGATTTTGACGGGCCTTTTTTTGGCAGGTATCTGATGTAGCTGAGTAACTTAGGCTACTTTTATTTTAAAAAATGTAGTTAAATTCCACGCGGACAAAGTCGCGGGAACAGCTAGTGAGTTTAGTTTATTAATGAGTAGTGTAAAGGAAAGTTATGACGGTGTTTTTTTACGAATATTTGGTGAAATCGTTACAAAGTCTTAAGTCCGAGTTTTAAAAAAAATACCAACTTTTTCAATTATATAACGAAAAAGAAAGAAAAAGTAAACGTTGTAATGAATAGAAGAGGAAAGATTGTCACCTTTGGCGATGCTCCACCAGGGCAGCGTGACGTAGGTGAGGAACGCGTTGAGCGGCGTCGACTGCTGCCGCTTGCCTTCCTTCCACAGGTGGAACGTCTGCGTGAACCCGCGCATCGCCCACAGCGGGTTGTACGCACCGTCGTCCAGCTCTGTCGAACATACGCACTACATGCACTAATGTTTTATGGGGGACACAGCAATGTGACAAATAAGCGAGTGTATGCGGGCAGCAGCGATCGGCTGCGATCGACCGCGACTGCGTGCGGTCGGCAGCGATCGATTGCGGACGGTACCGGCGGGCGAGCGGCGCGGCACGTCGCACCAGTAGTACACGTCGGTTCCGTCCGGCGTCGTGCGGCGCGGCGGCAGCCGTCGGCGGCGGAACAGCGCCGCGCCCACTCCGCGCCGCCGCGGCAGCGTCACGTACGCGCGGGCGCCTGCGTTGCAGCCGCCGCCCCCCTCCGCGCCCCCCGCACCGCCCCCCTCGTCCGCCGGCCAGCCCGCCTCGCCGCTGGGCAGCTCCTCCTGGCCGCGCACCGTCAGCCGGCCGGCCGCGTCCGGCGGCGGCGGCGGCGGCGGCGGCCGGTCCCGCTCGTCGAGCGCGTCGGCCGCCACCTCGAGGTCGGGCGCGGAGGAGGAGGGCGCGGGCAGGGGGCGCGGGCGCGGGGGCGCGGGGCGCGAGGGGCGCGCGCGGCGCGGGGACACCACGTGGAGGCAGGCGGGCGTGGAGACGTCGGGCTGCGCGCGCGCGTACACGTCGCGCATGCGCGGCCCGAGCCGCGCGCCGCAGCACCGCCAGCGCACGGAGGAAGCCTGGGAGCCGCGGCGCTCCTCTACGGACACACAACACACGCGCGTTACGCCGCGGACTCGCGAACCACCGCGCGACGCAGCGTTCATTAATTTCGAGCGAATTCTACCATCTCTAACTGTCCACCACGGCCGGCTTCCTCCGAGCGTTCTACTACTACGGTAAACACTGAAAGCTACGCAACATTTAGGGTGCTCGTACGGAATGTGCTCTCACTGAACGAAACGGAACAGTAAAGGACGTAGCGACGCATACGCCTGGACGATTTTAATGCGAAGCGTACAAGCGAGCATGCCGGATGGGAGAGGGTGGGAAATACTGGAGAATGGATCGGTACTGACCGTCACGCAGGTCGCCGGCCTCCACCTCCGCGAGTCCGCCGGCGAGCGAGTCGAGACCCTCGTTCTCGGAGCGGCTCTTGTCGCGCGGGTCGCGGGTGCGCCATCCGCCACGCACGAAGTTGTTCAAGTTCGCACTCGGGTCGCTGAGCCGCCGCTGCAACCGATACACATCACTATAGTACTATCTTACACAAAAACCAATCCGGCTCGAAGTACTAACTCAAGAATACGCACCTGATGCCTATAGATGAACATCTCCTCGGGATCTTCATCCCAATCGCTGTCCCACATGTCGGTGGCGGCCAGGCCGGGCTCGGAGCTGGGCGTGTCGACTCCAGCGGCGTGGGGCCGCGATACAGCCATCTCCGCGTGTCCCTTGCCGCTGGGGCCCTTCATGCGCACGAATTCGCACCGAGCCGCCGTCTTGCCGCCCAGCAGCCCGAACGACATCCGCTGTGCCACCTTCGTCGACAGCGACGTTTGCTGAAAGCACGATATATGTCCATAAGTAACAGCATAATATTAAAAGAGAGAAGAATTAATATTCTATGGGATCCATCGTCTGGGTGCCGGGTCCATCATGTCGAGTAGTTCCTAGGACTTGTGACCCGGGATAGAATAGAATAGAAAATAATTTATTCAAATAAACTTACATTGAAGCACTTGAATAATCATCACATTTCTTTTAATCTACCGCTCGTTCACAAGAAGAACGAGCAAGAAACTTGTGTGTTGCTCTTTTAAATAATTTCATTCTTACTTTATAATTTAAGTTTAAGTGTGTGAATACAAACTACCGATTAGCACTAATTCAATTAAATAATCAAATAGAAAAAATATTGAATACACAACAACTGGTTAAACAATTAATAAGAGGAAATCAGTAATAGTGATTAGAGCAGACCAGTCCCTACAAGCAGCACCCGTTCACGAGTATGGCGGATGAGCTGCCATCACTGCTCTCGACCATATTTTAGGAAGCCCAATGACCCGGCCTCCAGAAATCTGGACATTTTAGTGAGCATGATTACTCGAAACACCAGACCACGTCATAGCTACTCAGGTGTAGGATTAATATGTCCCTTTGTCAACATATATCGACTCGACTTATAAAAAATGATTTGTAAAAACTACGTACAAGTACGAATTTACAGCTAACACCAGCTGTTCTGCATCGTATAACACGAGCGTTACCCCGGCACCACCTGTTACTGGCCGCGTGCATTACACATTTCGTCAACATTGAGAAGGCCGGATATTTTAAAACGTGCCACTGCTCGTAGTAAACAATAGTAAACCACGAACCTGCCTCAACAACACTCGCAACACGCACGCAACTCCGTACCATGAAACCTAATGACAACTGCAAATGTGTACGTTATTAAAAGATTTATGCGATGTAGCTTTTTTATATGACAAAATAGGGAATAAGCTAATAATAAAAATGAACGGAACCACGATTATCTTAAAATACATTTTACTTTGCATGTCACGCATTCTTAAGAATTTAGCTGTTTCATCACTTTGTAATTTCACTACTTCAAACCAGAGTATGCTTTCAAAGCAAAAATGTAGTCTCCATTTAAAAAAATTAACATATACTCTATGTTAATTGCTACTAATATAAAGCTGTAGAGTTTGTTTAATTAATTTTTATTATTATTTTACTTTATATTAATACTAGATGTACCCGCGAATTCGTCCGCGTGAAATTTAACTTTAATTTTCTAAAATAAAAGTAGCCTAAGTTACTTATATAGTTAAGTTACTTATATACCTTATTACATCGGCAATCTGCCAATAACAGTCCCGTCAAAATCGGTCCAACCATTTCAGAGATTAGCCGGAACAAACAGACAGACAGACAACTAGAAATTAACATATACTATGTTGTTGGCGCCAGGACCTTTATCAATGTATAGGAACAGTTAAGTACTAAATCAAGATGCTATCCTTTAAGAATTTCGCTCAGCTACGGAATGAACTCAATAAAAAAGGTACATTGTTCTTTTGGAGCCTTGAACAATAAGGTGTACCTTTTAAAAATTAATAGAATATCATTATAAAGTATGTCACTCTAGAATCTTGATTAACACTTAAATCCGACAAAAATTTATATCGATGTTTGTCGTTTAATATATACAGTCATGAAATCCCGAGGAATATCCAAAGCGAGTCACTGGAAAATAATAGTAATAATTCAATAGTTTTTGTAAATTGTTTATGGAAGTAAATATAAAATCAAATAATATACAATCCACTAACTAATCTTTGAATCATAAACAAATACTTATAATATTTACTTATTATTGTAAACATGTACAACATTTATTTGAAAAGAACACGAGCTGAGTTTCTTGTCAGTTCTTCTCATCTCAAAATCATTCCGAACTGACGGTAGATTTGACATATCATAAGAGTCCGTAATAGACCTACATGAATAAAGATATTGAATTTGAATGACTAAAAAGATCTGTCTTAATTAAATGCCGTATTAAATTGACTCAGTTTCATTTACACAACACTAAATATGCACATCATCATCATCATCATCGCAGCCCGGAAGACGTCCACTGCTGGACATAGGCCTTCCCCAAAGATCGCCACGACGATCGGTCCTGCGCTGCTCGCATCCAATGCCTTCCAGCGATCTTGACCGCTAATATGCACATATGCTATCTAAATACGCACCATACAGGCATGTATAGGGTTGCCAACTTAAAAAAACGTATAAACTAGTTTGGATAAAAAAAAATAAAGTATTAGGAAAAAGAAAGTATATTTCAAATTTTACATTTATATTGCTTTTAAAAACGTATTTTTGTGTGCTCTTAGAAAGATGCTAACAACTTTTTGTTATCTTTAAATGTTGCAAAGCTTGTTTGACAATCAACATTTAAATTTAAATAAATAAACAATTCCTTTTTAATCTTCAATTATAAACAAAACCAGCGGATCATTTTTGTACAATTTCGTGGATAGTGAGTGACATCTGTGAGCTGTGACAAATGTCACAACTCACAACTGACATCTCACATTTCGTTCAGTAATTATAAATCGTTAAGTGCCTATAATGAGTATTTTGTTTTACGCATCACAGTGAAGGTTCTCTCTCTCTTCTCTTTCAGCATAAAGTAGTCCACTGCTGGACGTATGCCTCTTGCATAGTTTACCACTTAGTTCTATCTGTGGCGCATCTTGTCCAGGTCGGCCCTGCCATCTTCCTGATGTCATCAGACCATCTTGTGGTTGGTTTGCCTACGCTTCTGCTTCCCATCCTAGGTCGCCACATCAGGGATCTGTATGTCCATCTGTCGTCATTACTTCGACATACATGGCCAGTACATATGAATAGTACATACATATAATAGAAATTACATATTATTGCATATTTTATTTGTATGTAAAAGTAGAAAAGGTAGCTAAAGCTTGTGTTATAGATACTAGACGACTGATACATATATACATTTTTTTTCGTAAATACATACATATTATACATAGAAAATACCCAGACCGATATAAACAATCATACTCATGAATACAAAATGTTTGTGTCGTGCGAGGAATCGAACCCACGACCATCGGACGTAAAGCGGTGTGCTAGACCGCTAGACCACCGAGGTCGTCGTATGTATGTGTATTATTATTATATTTATTATATGTATGAAGGTATCCGCTGATACCAGCGTCGTGGCACCCAGTCACGATATATACTGAGCGGAGACCTATTCGGTACCTATAATATAAACCTATATAATGTAATTTAGAATTTAAAAATTATTTCTATTATTTCTATTATTGTTACATACCAAATAAACTTTAAAATATAATTACCAAAAATAAAGTAGGATAAAGTACGGTTGGCAACCCTAGGCATGTATATATTTATAAGGAAACGACAAGCTGCGGTTAATTGAAATTAATAAACATTTACAATGATGTGCGTGATTTAGTAATAGAGAATATTAATAATAACTATGCAATACAAGGATAAATTTTAATATTAAATCTGTGCCGTTGAGGATGTATGGCAAAGGTCCTCTACACATTCTGCCTAAAGGAACTAACGTAAAATTTGATATAGGTATAGTTGGTTTCACTGTGGTTTTGTGGTGTAGTGTTTTTTTTAGCCGCCTGCGCTAATGGTTTACGCTGGCGGGGTACCAGTGGAGGATGATAAGATGAGCATGAAGTCAGGTCAGTTCGCCCATCGTGACAAATGCACTAAGAATTTGTCACAATGGTTTCCAGGGGGAACCGCGTGGAGGTCAACCTGACATGGTACATTGCTAGTAATGGGGGCATGAGTCCACATTACTAACAATCCCCTTCCCCCCTGGTGTAGTGGTTGAGCATACCGCTTTACTTCCCATGGTCGCGGGTTCTTAGCACTATTTGTGGCGAAACTATAACAGTTTCTGATAGGTATTGATAAATTATTATGACAGATACTGATTATAACTGCGGATGCCAAATGCGAACTGGTTTTTGGTGAAATATGAAATGTTTAGGTTGCGAAATAATGTACGATGCTAGGTTGTACAATTTGTATTCATGCGCATGATTGCTTGCATAGGTGTGGTGGGTGTATTTTATTTATATTAGGTATGTTTACAAAAATATATATTTGAGTGTTTATATCAGTTGTCTAGTACCCATAACACAAGTTTTGCTTAGTTTGGGGCTACATGGCGCTGTGTTTTTTTTTTTTATACTACTATGGTGGCAAACAAGCATACGGCTCATCTGATGGTAAATGGTTACCGTAGCCTATGTACGCCTGAAGCACCAGGGGTGTCACGTGCGCGTTGCCGACCCTTAAGAAACCTTGTGTGAATTGTATTATGGTGGTTGCCACATCCTATTGTATGAGATTCATTCAGTCTGAGCTTGTTTGAATACCATTACTATACGTACATGATATACATGTATATATACATATAAATAAAATTGGTGTGTCTGTTTGTAATATTGAAATAAACGTTTTTTACTACATGCATGACTATAAATACGATACATACACCAAAATAATGTTTTTTTACAATTTTTGTCTGTCTGTCAGTCTGTTTGTTCCGGCTAATCTCTGAAATGGTTTGACCGATTTTGACGGGACTTTTTTTGGCTGGTAGCTGACGTAATAAGGATTAACTTAGGCTCCTTTTATGATCCTAGATGAGGTAGCCAGAGGTACTGACATGTCGACACTGCGTTGAACGCAACACTAGCCATCTCCACATTTCTCTGGGAATATTTGAATCCAATATGACAAGAGAAGAGGAACAGTTTCTTTGAATAATTTAGTTGGTTCTGGGTATTTCCCATTTAAAAAAAATAGTCAAATGAAAATATATAAAGGTTTTGGGTTGAGGTAGAATAGAGATAGCGGTAGACCAAGGAAGGGGTGGGAATAGAATAGAATAGAATAGAAAATCATTTATTCAAATAAACTTAATTTAAGCACTTTTGAATAGTTAACATTTTTTTAAATCTACCGCTTATTCGGAAAGCTGTCTCATCATAAAAAGAATAAGCAAGAAACTTGTGTGTTGCTCTTTTAAACAATCCTTGTAAATTCACATTTTACAAGTCGAAGAATGTAAGATACATAATAGAGTGCGAGGTAAGGACAGGGTATAGTGGCGATAATAATAAACTTTTTATTGTGTAAACAGATAAAACAAACAGTAAATAGAAAAGTAATAACAAAAGGCGTTCTTATCAGCAATCACATAGTGAAATAAATAGCTAGGAAAAGAGAGGCTTGAGGTATAATAGATTCAAACTTTGCCAATACATAAATGAGACCTCTCGTAATATCTATAAATAACAAATTATTTAAATCGCTGACAACAACATTACCAGGAATCCAAACAATTATTACCATTGTAAGATAACATAGACACTTGTTAATTTGTAGTTCAGTATACACAATCAACAATGAGTCATTCATGATTCATACAAACTTGAACCTTTGCATGGCGATGCTAAAACACAACATGGATCTGTTAACAAATTAATCATTACATACTTAAATTTTTAGTCTTCTTTGATAATTAATTTGCTGACAATGTTCTCTGATAGAATAGAGATTAAGTGCATAGCGGTTTCTATGTTCATTGTCGCATGCCTAATCCTTGTTGTTAATTAAATATAAGTAAATCAATATTTGTTTAAAAGAGCAACACACAAGTTTCTTGCTTCTTCATGTGACGAGTCTGCATTCTGAATCAGCGGTAGAATCAAAAACCTTGACTATTCAAAAGTGTTTATATTAAGTTTATTTGAAAAAAAAAATTACTATAGAATAGAATAGAATAGAATAGAAAATCATTTATTCAAATAAACTTAATTTAAGCACTTTTGAATAGTCATAACAATTTGTTTTTTATCTACCACTACTATGTGACTTTTAACCTGAAAAAAAAATCCACAACTAGACTTCCTCAAAGTCATACAACATGCAGGGCCGCCCCTATGTGCGAAGTGGCAATCAAGCATACGGCTCATCTGATGGTAAATGGTTACCGTAGCCTATGAACGCCTGAAACACCAGGGGTATCACGTGCGCGTTGCCGACCCTTAAGAAACCCTAATATTAATTTTGAAAAACCCCATTCTGTAATCTCGTGGGAAAACCTCGGCAGGAAGTTCATTCCACAATCTAAGTGTACGGGGAAGGAAGCTCCTCTGAAACCGCACTGTTCGGGACTACTTAGGTTCCAGCTTGTGGGGATGACTTCCCTGTCGAGGGCGAGTGGAGCGGTGATCGAAGGTGGCCGTCGGCATCATGTCGAACAATTCCTCAGAACACAGTCCGTTGTATAATCGGTAGAACACACACCTATTTCTTATTCCAGTAACATAAAAAATTACGCAATCAATTACAATAACAGTAAATTATCATAGGCCGCTCTCGGTAACAATAGAAGCGAGCGACAGTAGGGAATCTGATTGGTGACACAAGGCAATCAACCCGTAATTGGTGGTTGATATAGTTTGCGGGCGGCGACCTCGCTTTGCCTACCCTCATTGAGAATAGTACGGTCGTTATAATCGCCCCATTCACTACTAAACCTTATTGTGTCATACCTACGTACCATAGAAATCAGGTGACACGAGTTCATGTTCAATGATCATTGAATTTACCTGATGTAGTAAGTTGTTACGAGCGGTAGATTAAAAAAATGCAATGACTATTCAAAACTGATTCAATATAAGTTTATTTGAATAAATGATTTTCTGTTATATTATTTTGGCTGCATGTGAGAAGCTGTCATTTTTATACCAATTTTGACGCAATATATATAATATAAATAAGTCCACAAATACTTGAATAATAATATTCAGAATTAAAAAAAGGGTTGTAAAACTCCTTTCACAAAATAACTCGATAACGCTAAGAAATATGAAAAAATGTTTGAAATAAAAGTAGTAGAGAAAAAAAATCTGCACATAAAAGGTCCTCTTCATTTTTCAGTATCGGCTGTTGTTTAGCCAAAAAAATAAAAAAAAATATTTTCCGCGTAGACAATTGAAAAAATATTACACCCCTGTACCACGCAGCGCGCGTTCACTAATACTATTACACACGTTTCCACAAGAGTGTGAATGTGAGTGAATAAAAAGGTGTTTTTCAACCCTTTTCTTAATCCCTTCAACCCTTTCCCGTCACCTTAAATAATTTCTTTTTTGTGAATATTATTATTCACGTATTGGAGGACTTATTTTTTTTTATATTGCGTCAAAACTGGTCACAGCATGGTTTCATTTAATATTTCATTGAACTATAGTAAACGATTCAAATTACCAATTTCTCAGATCTAATTATGATTCTACATCAAACGGATTTTAAGCTATAAATTCAGTGTTATTTATACGACTAATTTTTGACAGAAAGTGGCTTACACCAACGTGTAAACCAGATTCAAATTCAGAGCATTATTGTGGATATCATGATGAAAAATACTGACACAAACAACCGGGCCGATATGTTGGTACCAAATATTCTTAGCAAGAACACTTACAGTGTTGTATTCACTACAAGGTAGACTCGAGAGAGTCGAGAGCATATGTGTATTAATGTATGCAATTCTAGAAACTACTGGGAGTCTACTTATGCCCATTTATTAAATATTGTTTCTACATAATAATTATAGTATCTCAGAATTCGCATAGCGTCAAGTCCCAAGCGAAGCGGTACAAATAAATAGAAAACACCCAGACCGATACAAACAATCATACTCATGAATATATTCATCTTGTACGAGGAAACAAACCCGCGACCATCGGAAGTAGTCTAAACCGCTAAACCACCGAGGCCGTCAACAACATAGGTTTTTAATGCCACATTACAAATCGAATCGGAAGTGTGCCAGTTGATTAATCGATTACTTCACTCGTAACCTCCGTGGGCAGACGACCTCGTCGGGACACTGGCGCGGGGCCAGGGGGGCGAAGGGGAGGTCTATATCAACAAGTTTCCAACGCGACGTCACCGACGCCTCCGTACAGCACACCAAACAACAATTAGGCGAAAACAAACCCACTACGACAACGACTACTGCCAATATTTTGGGAAATTCCGAGCAAACAGTTAAGAGCGTACATTAGAAACGCATGACGAATTCTTGCAACGTTATAGAACAGAAAATAATTTAATTTAAGCACTTTTGAATAGTCACATTTATCATTCTTTTAATCTACCGCTCATTCGGAAAGCAGTCTCATCACAAGGAGAACGAGAAAGAAACTTGCGTGTTGCTCTTTTAAATATCATTGTAATTTTACATAGTTATAGACTTATATATGAAGTAGTAGTTCGCGATTTCACCCACCAGTTTAAAAATGGTGGTCTCCTTAGTCCTCTGATCGCGACACATCGTCTGCCCGCGTTATTACTTCTTTTTCATTTGACGTCTATTCTAACTTTTTTAGGTTCTACTTCTAAAGCGTAATCGTGATGTAACACTATACCTTCAAGAAGTGGGAGATTAAATTTAGCGCGAATAATTTATGCAAATCCTTCAAAACCTTCAAATAAAAGAACTCCGGTAGTGAACTAGAATGTGTGTTTTACATATATATTTTTTTATTTACTTGTTTGTTTTGTCGGTCATAATAACTTTGTATTGACAATTACAAATAACAAAAAAGGATTACCTAAATATATATATCCATTGCATGTGATGTTCCTGCGAATTGTCGCAGATTCATGCGATTATGTTCATCGTGACGAGACTTGGGTAGTGAACGCCCTTAAGATGCATACAAAATAGAAATAATATTATCGTTGTTTTCTGGATTTCATCATCATTTAGATGCGATGACTACACTGGATCATGTCCAAACATATCTGATACATGTCTTAATTCGTCCAAAAAGATAGTATTAGTCAGCTTTTTGGACAAATTATGATGAAATGGCGGATCCACCGACACTCACGGTTTACACTGGCTGGGCGCCAGTGTGGGACCATAAAATAAAGATTTTAGTCATTTAGATCAGTTAGCTAATGGTTACCAATTCAGCTAAGTCGACGTCAAGATAATAATTTTAAGCATAACAATATAGAAATTGTTTTTGCCACTCATTTATTTATTTATTTATATAACTTTAATGCACAAAATACCAAGGTAAAAGTATATATACGGCATTTTCTACCAGTCAACCACAGATTGTGCAGAGAAAATTATGTACGTGCGTCAAAAATTTCTATCACTATCTCTACTGTTGGTCTAGCTACTGCGGTTGAGAAAAAAAGTCAAGGTACTTAACTTGTACCAACCACAATAGCTGCCGGAACATGGAAGAGAACCTAACTTGGAATATTGCTAGCAATGGTACCTCTGGAACTCTTGCCTAGTGTTCTAGTATCTAGTGACCTTAATTGACGGCGACAAATACCACTTACGACGATGTAATTTTACTTGCTTTTCCACTCACATAAAAAATGAGTAAAGACCTTTCTCTCATTTTGTTTGGCAGCAATTTGCTCCGTTTTCGTGTTGCCACAAATGCCTGTTACTCAAAAAATGGGCAGGGACCTTTCTGTCACGTTTTTTGACGGCAATTTGCTCCGTTTTCGTGTTGCCACAAATACCTGTTACTCAAAAAATGGGTAGGGACCTTTCTGTTCCACTTTTTGACGGCATCTTGCGCCGTTTTGGTGTTACCAGATGCGTAGTGTACCACAAATGCATCTTACGCAATCACGCATAACTGAATAGATTTGAATGTATGGTACGCATATGGACTATAACCTATATTAACATACGGGATACAGTACTATTTTTATCCCAATTCTCGCGGCCAGGGCTAGTGTACTACATTCTTATTTACATACATTCCATTACGTTATGTTTGTTTGTTTACATTTTAATGTACTAGATTCTTGTTGGTTGAGTAATAATGGATCTGAACGATTGCCAGCATAGAGGAAATGACTAACTGAAGCGGAGAATCATTAAGATATTCTCAAAATGATTGCTAAGTTACACATATAGACTTATAAATAATAATATTTCAGGAGAATTATTATTATTTATAAGTATGTGTACATATAGCGCCATCAAGTCCGAAGCTAAGCAGAGCTATGGGTACTAGACAACTGATACATATTTTTGTAAATCCATATATAATATATATATATAAAAACACCCAGACGAATACAAACAATCATAATCATAGCAAGTAAATAATATTCAACCGCTAGAGCACCAAGGCCGTCAAATATATAAGGTACTAGCTACTCGCCCCGGCTTAGCCCAAGTGTACTTGTAGATATATGTAGATATAAAATTGGAATGTCTGTTTGTAATATTAAAATAACCGCTTTTTACTACATGCTGTATGTGTGTATGTAGCTGATGTAATAAGGAAGTAACTTAGGCTACTTTTATTTTAGAAAAATAAAGTTTCCAATTCCACGCGGACGTAGTCACTGGTACAGTTAGTTATACATATAAACCTTCCTCTTGAATCTCTATCCGAAAAAAACCGTTGCGTAGTTTTAAAGATTTAAGCATACATAGGGACGGACACACAACGATAGCGACTTTGTTCTATACTATGTAATGATGATGAAAATTTTCAAGATAAGATAAGGGTTAATTTGAAAAATCACGTAAGTATAATTATCCAAGATTGTACTGGCGAATGGTAGATAAATTGACGTCTGATAAAAATGTAATTACATGAGTATGTCCCTGAGCGGGGAGGCTGGAACTGAATGCAGGGCACACGGTGGCGCCAACCGACCGCCCGCCACCGCGCCACCCCGTCACACCGAACTGAACACCCGCTGTCTCAACGTCACGTAAAGAAGCCCATACACGAGGCGAAATACATAACGATCGTTTAATTTTCAATTCAACTTAGGTAACTATTGTTGATTATTAGTAGTAGTATAGTAAATTACAAAATTTTGTACATAAAATATACAAAATTTCGTAATTTCATCAATCATACGTGAAGCAAAACTTTGTACCCGCGCGGACGGAGGAGTATGAAATTTCGCACACTTATAGTATAAACTATACATGTTTATACTATAAGTGTGCGAAATTAAATTTATAAAAAAACATCACATACACTAACATGTATTTGACACAAAAACGCATACGTTCGTTGTTATTGTTGTCAAAGTATTACCACATTTATTCATTATTATTGAGTTCCCGATATTTGGGGAGTGTTTCATCCGCATGATCATGATTAGGGGTAAACTTTTAAACAGTTTTCCCGTGATGATGGCAAGGGTAGATCCCGTGATTTTTCCTAATTGTACGTAAATTAATTCGACTGACCCTGACACTCGTACTACAGCGCGTGAGCATCACACATTCTCCCAGAACATGGAAAATCATACAATGATATTTTACGGGTGTGACTAACTTAAATCTAGAGATAGATGTCCAGTAATATATACGTAAGTGGCAATCAAGCATACGGCTCATCTGATGTTAAACGGTTACCGTAGCCTATGGACGCTTGAAACAAGGGTCAAATGCGCGTTGCCAGAGTTGCCGGCCCTTAAGAAACCTTATATACTCTTCTTGAAAAACCCCATGCTGTAGTCTCTCGAGAAAACCTCCGCAGATATTTATTAACATGCTTCTATTATCAACACGTTTTATATAGTTTTAATTCGATCTACCTTCTTTTGCGATAATATGAGTATATAGAAATAGAAACATTTGGCAGGTAGTTAGTTCCACAATCTAAGTGTACGCGGGAGGAAGCTCCTCTGAAACCGCACTGTCCGAGACCACTTAAGTTCCAGCGTATGGGATGAATTCCCTGTCGATGGCGAGCGGTGCGATGGTAAAAGGTAGCTGTAGGCATCATCTATACATATAAATAAAACTGGAGTGTCTGTTTGTAATATTGAAATAACTGTTTTTTACTACATGCATATGAATATAAATACGGTACATACACCAAGATAATGTTTTTTACAATTTTTGTCTATCTGTCTGCCTGTTTGTACCGGCTAATCTCTGAAATGGCTGTACCAATTTAGACGGGACTGTTTTTAGTAGGTAGCTGATGTAATAAGGAGTAACTTAGGCTACTGTTATTGTAGAAAAAATCTTTTATTTTAGAAAAATAAAGTTAAATCCCACGCGGACGAAGTCGCGGGAACAGCTAGTATAGTTATTCACAAACACTATTTTTAAAATGACAAATCGTACCGTGTATGTATAACCTAAACTGACTAGTACACGTGACGTAGTCTGTCTCGCCGGTTGTGTGACGCATCCCGTATTTATGGCGAGACACTGAACGTCGCCGACTTTCCAGATGGAAAGCTTGTTAAATTTTTTTAAACAAGCCACTATTTACAATTACGTAAATAAAGTACTGAGTTTGCTTTATAATAGTATGAGTACCTATACTGATTCATATTCAAAATGATGATCTTGGTGGTTGCGGGTTCGATTCCTCGCATGACACGAACATGTATTTATAAGTATTATTGTTTGTATCGCTCTAGGTGTTTTCTATGTATATTATGGAAAATCAGTTGTTTAGTACCCATAACGCGAGCACTGCTTGGGACTAGATAGTGTTGTGAATTGTCCGAGGATATTATTATTATAATTAAAACAAAATTCTATTGGATTGTTATTTTATACCTCTTCATAGTCGTTTTCATACACTTGTAGGAATTAGGCATTTCACCACTACAAATTTCGCTGAGCACGTTTATAAATTCTGAACGTCTGATTTCCTACAGTTAACTCTTTAAACGTATTTAAAACAGCTGTCCATTGTCAAACAGTCATCAATCAAATTTTTGACAATACAATATCGGGAATAAAAAGAAAATTGCCGTAGTATTCATTAGAAAAAAAAATATATAAGAAATTAGTACTGAAGACAATGGCTGTATGGGCTGAGTCCTTTTGCCTTTCTCTAAAAAGGGGAAAAAACCGAACCAAAAAAAAATTGCCGTAGTAGTGTAAAAAAAAATCCTCAATAAAATATTTTTTTACTAGTTAATGGGTAAAAGTTGTCGTTTTATATTTTGTAGTCGACGGTACTTAATAAATTAAAAATTAATAAACTTATCCTAATTATCACATGATTGATTCACATGATTGATCATATGATTACAAATAGTTCTTAGAATTATTTTATTTAAATTACCCATTACATCAAATATTATTTTATTAGCGTGTAACACTGTGAACGAATGAAATACTAAACTTTTTCAAATTCAAATTCAAAAATCATTTATTCATGTAGGACATTTTAGCCGCTTATGAACGTCAAATTTTTACATTATAATTTTATTTTTTTCCCTACCGTCCAGTTCGGTATATAGATCTAATTGAGAAGAACTGGCAAGAAACTCAATTGAATTACTTTTTTTTTAAAGCCAGTTTATTTACAATGTATATTTATATAGGTGTCTATGTCTAACATTAAATGAAAATTCAGTGCATGAACAACTATTGTCATGCACACTCGTCATTCAAGTAATCGTTTAGTGAGTAATAGGCTTTGCTCAGTAAATATGATTTAACAGATGTTTTGAATTTATTTAAGGGTAATTCCAACATATCCTTTGGTATCTTATTGTAAATTTTTATACCTATTCCCATAAAAGACCTATTAACTTTTTCTAAACGATACTTGGGGAAAGAAAAATCAAAAAACTTCATTTTGGTAAACGCGATCTGTATAACGCTGGTGAATTCCATTTAAAGTAAAACGAGATCAACGTCGTTCTTTTTTTCGAGTTCACGCTGAACTCCGTTTCCTTGAACGTGTTTATACTACGATTGGTGAAATCCAGCCTAAGTGGTCTACAGGTTTGCACACCGCTTTACTTCCGATGGTCGCCGGTTCCTTGCGTGGTACAAACATTTTTATTGATAAGTATGTTTGTTAGTATTAGTTTGGCTGTTTCCTATGTAAATCTAAAGAGTGGAACACACTTCCAGCTTTTGTGTTCCCGGAGAAATACAACCCAGGATTCTTCAAATCTATGGTGAATAGATATCTTCTGGGTAAGCGCACTACATCCTAGGTCTTGCCATCATTTACCATCAGATGAGGTAAGACAAAGCGCAATCCCATTATTAATAAAAAAAAATTATATAAATGTTTTTTTTTTTAATCTAAGAATGTACATCAGTTGTCTTCTACCCATAACGCAAGCTAACACCAATTTAGGACCTAGATGGCGCTGCGTGAACTATCCAAGGATATTCTTACTACATACTCTTTTCTAGATATCGACCAGTTTTGTTAATCGGTATCGTATGACGTCACTGATAACTGTGACGTAACACAGCGGTTATCTATTACCAATAGTTAGAAATTCATAACACTGATAAGTGGATATTGAAATTAAAGTGAAGAATATCAAATCTATACATATAAATAAAACTGGAGTGTCTGTTTGTAATATTGAAATAACCGTTTTTTACTACATGCATACAAATATAAATACGGTACATATACCAAAATAACATTTTTTATAATTTATATGTCTGTTTATTTCTTCCGGCTAATCTCTGAAACGGCTGGACCGATTTTGACGGAACTTTTTTTAGCAGGTAGCTGATGTAATAAGGAGTAACTTAGGCTACTTTTATATTAGAAAATATAGTTAAATTCACGCGGAAGAGGTCGCGTGTACAACTAGTAATAAATAAGATTAGTAGGTACACATTGCTCACGGCGTGTGTACTGCACAAGGTCACCTGTTTATTAGATACAAAAAATAAGTGATAAACAGAGGAGTGGTTTGTTTATCAGTTTCAATATATATTTTTCTGTCTTATTATGTTCAAATGGTTTATATTAACTGGCTGACAAATGTTGTTTTGTTATATTGTTAAACCTACTGGCAATTTTACATATTATTATATCCACATTCAAAATAGAGATGTGTCAACTCGGGTTGGATGAATTCAGCTGGCAAATGAACGTATAAAGTGAAAGAGCGAGAGCATGATTCTGTCGTCGAACCGACAATGACATCAAAATTTTCCGATCATTTGATTTCCACTCGTCTCAATATTGGTTTGAGGTCGTTATAATTTTTTTTGGTTGGTTATGTTATCATTCCGTAAGTTCTTCCGCGGCTTTAAAGTGCCATTTCTACTCGCCCCTATGGTTCGGTGAAGCTTTCAAGACTTGTTCGAAAAAAAAAACTGTTTGCTCCAGGTAACTCGAGTCAACTCGAGTGATTGACACTATCAATGGGGTTATTAGTCCACATTGCTAACAATCTCCTTGCTATCAATGGTGTACTGTTTAGATGAGATGGTACATACCCTGGAGTCGTAGACCCTGGTGAGCGCGTCGTACCGTATGGAGCCGAGGAAGATGACAGCCTGAGCGGAGCCCGCGCCCCCGCGTCCCCGCGCCACCAGCTCCACGCACACCATCTCACCGTCGCGTACCACGATGTCGCAGAACACCTGCAGCCAATTAAAAAAAAATAGCCTTCATCTTGTCTTCTGCTCTTAGAAATAGAAATAGAAATAATCTTTATTCAAATAAACTCATTACAAGCGCTTTTGAATAGTCATATTTTTTATTCTACCACTCATTCGGAACGCAGACTCATCACAAGAAGAATGAGCAAGAAACTTGTGTGTTGCTCTTTTGAATAGTTTTTTTTTATATTTAGTAGAGTATTTTGTAAAGCAAATTGATGGTAAACGGAAACCTTCGTCTATATTCATTGACAGCTGCGATACCACACAAAACAATCGATCCCCGTCTAATTGAAACGGGGATCGAAATTACGACGGCCTGAGCCGAGAACATCTGGCGGTGCCCTCAGACTAATGTCGTATCCAGCAGGCGGGAGTTGGCCTTCAGCCGCTCCATAAGTCCTTCCTTTGATTTGGAGTGCCATCTGCACTCGCCTCCTATCGTCCGGTGAAGCTGTAAAGGTCAGTTGCGGGCAACAGCATGAGAGTAGTCCAAAAAAGTTTTGTTTGGAGTGCCATCTGCACTCGCCCCCTATCGTCCGGTGAAGCTGTAAAGGCCAGCTGCGGCCAACAGCATTAGAATAGTCAAAAATATTTTTCAAGATGTTTTGTCATTCTAGAGGACTATGTAATTTGACGACCTCAATTGTTTGGGAGTTTAGTACACCACCTTCCTTCCGATGGTTGCTTGTTCGATTCCTCTCACGGTACAAACATTTGTATTTATGAGTCTGATTGTCTGTATCGGTCTGGGTGTTTTTTCTGCATATTTGCAAAAAAATGAGTCTAAGTATTTATATCAGTTCTAGTACCCATAACACAAGATCTATTTAGCTTGAGACTAGATGACGCTGTGTGAATTGTCCAAGTTTATTATTGTAATGTATTTATCCCAAATATTATTTTTAAAGAGACTCCCAAAGGACCCGCAATGGTATTCTCTAAGCTCTTTATAAACTGATTTTACTCATCGCTTCACTCAAGACACTCGTATTTATTTCCAAATATAAATTCCTACTGAGCTATCGAGTCTGCCTCTAACCAGCTCTCGAGCGTGTGGCGCTGCAGTCGCTGTCGAGTTTACAGAAAACCAATGTACAATCTCACATCAGATTCCTCTTTTAAATTCGTTAAGTGATTTTTACAGAGCTCTATTGGTCCTAGATAGATAGACATTATTACTGTCTAATTTTCTACAATACCAACTTGCAATTTTTTAACTGCCATGGTAGATAAATTCAAATTCAAATTCAAATTAAAAAATCATTTATTCATATAGGACATTTTAGCCGCTTATGAACGTCAAATTTTTACATTATAATTTTATTTTTTCCCTACCGTCCAGTTCGGTATATAGATCCAATTGAGAAGAACTGGCAAGAAACTCAATTGAATTACTTTTTTTTAAAGCCAGTTTATTTACAATGTATTTTTATATAGGTGTCTATGTCTAACATTAAATGAAAATTCAGTGCATGAACAACTATTGCCATGCACACTCGTCATTCAAGTAATCGTTTAGTGAGTAATAGGCTTTGCTCAGTAAATATGATTTAACAGATGTTTTGAATTTATTTAAGGGTAATTCCAACATATCCTTTGGTATCTTATTGTAAATTTTTATAAGTCATATTAGCGACTGGAAAGGTCGAAAATCCCGCAACAATTCCAAACAAAAAAAGTTATCGACAGCAAACACTCAGGTGCAGGTGACTGCACTGCGATATCTTGCGATAACAATCCTTATCAGTTGACCTGCCACTCCACTTCTTCGCAATCCCAAGCCATTTTGGGTTCGATAAATCGAACAATAGCTATTGTTTGGTTACGAAATAATAACTGTTAGGTAATATACTCGTATTTATTTTAATAAACTCGTATTGGCTATTTCTAAAAGATTAAGATTATCAATTATACCCTACTATTTGTGACCGCAAATAGCCATATAATTCATTTAAAAATCATTACTATTAAATAAAACAAAGTCACTGTCGCTGTGTCCCTATGTATGCTTAAATCTTTAAAACTACGCAATGGATTTTGAAACGGTTTTTTTAATAGATAGAGTGATTCCAGAGGAAGGTTTATATGTATAATACATGTATATTTTGGTCAATCAAAACCAAATTATCAAAACCAATATCGTTTTCCCCGTTTTAGCAACATTTATCACTATTGCTTCGCTTCTATTGGTCGTAGCGTAATGTTATATAGATTAAAGCCTTCCTCGACAAATGGGCTATCCAACACAAAAAGAATTTTTCAATTCGAGCCAGTAGTTCCTGAGATTATTTGAAAAATGTATCATTACATAGTATAAAACACAGTCGCTGTCGCTGTCTGTCCCTATGTATGCTTAAATCTTTAAATCTACGCAACGGATTTTGAAGCAGTTTTTTTAATAGATAGAGTGATTCAAGAGGAAGGTTTTTATGTATAATACATGTACAATAAAGCAAAGCCGGGGCGAGTAGCTAGTTTTATTATTTGAAAAGAATACGATCTGAGTTTCTTGTCAGTTCTTCTCATCTCGAAATCATTCCGAACTGACGGTAAATTTGACATATCATAAGAGTCTGTAATAGACTTGAATAAAGATATTATGAATTTGAATTAGCACTTTCAAACAAACAAACTCTTAATATTAGTATAGATAATGTGTAGCGTCGCAATGTCATTACCAAATACAAACTGCAGAGTCACGTGAAATATTGCGCAGTTATATATTTGTAAAGAACTTAAGTACAATATCATTTACTACCGTCTGTATTTTATCTACGGTACACCAGATTTTAATATTCCTAAAATACGGAATAACAAAACTGAGAGGAACTTATCTTTATATAGTCATCATCATTACATAGTATAAAACTCGCTGTCGCTGTCTGTACCTATGTATGCTTAAATCTTTAAAACTACGCAACGGATTTTGATGCGGTTTGTTTAATAGATAGAGTGATTCAAGAGGAAGGTTTATATATATAATACATGTACACCCGAGCGAAGAAGGGGCGAGTAGCTAGTATGGTATACAACAAAGTCGGTACCGCTGTTCATTTGCTTATATATTTTATATTACGCAACGGATTTTAAAGCAGTTTTCAGCAATAGATAGAGTGATTCAAGAAGAAGGTTTATATATATAATACATGCGAGTTAGAACAATATAATAATTTAAAGATGTGCAGACTTATTTTTATACTAGC